>NC_041332.1:41617150-42351243 GCF_004354835.1 Perca flavescens | reverse complement strand
CCTTCAAGAAACTCTTTTAAAGGAAGTTTCTATGTCAGAATCATGTTCAAGGTGCTCTAAACAGCTTCTTGCTTGTAAAGCTTGTTTCCATCACTAAAATAGCCTTACAGTCATTTCTTGTTTCCATATCTGAAATAGCTTTCCTACCAAAGTGCTTATCAAGATGTTTTTATATCAGAATCATGTTCAAGGGTCTCTAAACAGCTTCTTGCGGCGTGTAAAGCTTGTTTCCATCACTAAAATAGCTTTACAGTCATTTCCTTCAAGAATCTCCTATAAAGGATGTTTCTGTTTCAGGATCATGTTCAACAGTCTCTAAACAGCTTGTTGCGGCGTGTAAAGCTTGTTTCCATCACTAAAATAGCCTTACAGTCATTTCCTTCAAGAATCTCTTTTAAAGGAAGTTTCTATGTCAGAATCATGTTCAAGGTGCTCTAAACAGCTTGTTGCGGCATGTAAAGCTTGTTTCCATCACTAAAATAGCATTACAGTCAATTCCTTCAAGAAACTCCTATAAAGATGTTTTTATATCAAAATCATGTTCAAGGGTCTCTAAACAGCTTCTTGCGGCGTGTAAAGCTTGTTTCCATCACTAAAATAGCCTTACAGTCATTTCCTTCAAGAAACTCCTATAAAGATGTTTTTATATCAGAATCATGTTCAAGGGTCTCTAAACAGCTTCTTGCGGCGTGTAAAGCTTGTTTCCATCACTAAAATAGCCTTACAGTCATTTCCTTCAAGAATCTCTTTTAAAGGAAGTTTCTATGTCAGAATCATGTTCAAGGTGCTCTAAACAGCTTGTTGCGGCATGTAAAGCTTGTTTCCATCACTAAAAATTCATTTCCTTCAAAAAACTCCTATAAAGATGTTTTTATATCAGAATCATGTTCAAGGGTCTCTAAACAGCTTCTTGCGGCGTGTAAAGCTTGTTTCCATCACTAAAATAGCTTTACATTCATTTCTTTCAAGAAACTCCTATAAAGATGTTTCTGTTTCAGAATCATGTTCAATGGTCTCTAAACAGCTTCTTGCGGCGTGTAAAGCTTGTTTCCATCACTAAAATAGCCTTACATTCATTTCCTTCAAGAATCTCTTATAAGGACGTTTCTATGTCAGAATCATGTTCAAGGTGCTCTAAACAGCTTTTTGTGGGCGTGTAAAACTTGTTTCCATCACTAAAATAGCCTTACATTCATTTCCTTAAAAAAACTCCTATAAAGAGGTTTTTATATCAGAATCATGTTCAAGGGTCTCTAAACAGCTTCTTGCGGCGTGTAAATCTTGTTTCCATCACTAACATAGCCTTACAGTCATTTCCTTCAAGAATCTCTTTTAAAGGAAGTTTCTATGTCAGAATCATGTTCAAGGTGCTCTAAACAGCTTGTTGCGGCGTGTAAAGCTTGTTTCCATCACTAAAATAGCATTACAGTCATTTCCTTCAAGAATCTCTTATAAAGGAAGTTTCTATGTCAGAATCATGTTCAAGGTGCTCTAAACAGCTTGTTGTGGCATGTAAAGCTTGTTTCCATCACTAAAATAGCCTTACATTCATTTCCTTAAAAAAACTCCTATAAAGAGGTTTTTATATCAGAATCATGTTCAAGGGTCTCTAAACAGCTTCTTGCTGCGTGTAAAGCTTGTTTCCATCACTAAAATAGCCTTACAGTCATTTCCTTCAAGAATCTCTTTTAAAGGAAGTTTCTATGTCAGAATCATGTTCAAGGTGCTCTAAACAGCTTGTTGCGGCGTGTAAAGCTTGTTTCCATCACTAAAATAGCATTACAGTCATTTCCTTCAAGAATCTCTTATAAAGGAAGTTTCTATGTCAGAATCATGTTCAAGGTGCTCTAAACAGCTTGTTGCGGCGTGTAAAGCTTGTTTCCATCACTAAAATAGCCTTACAGTCATTTCCTTCAAGAAACTCTTTTAAAGGAAGTTTCTATGTCAGAATCATGTTCAAGGTGCTCTAAACAGCTTGTTGCGGCGTGTAAAGCTTGTTTCCATCACTAAAATAGCATTACAGTCATTTCCTTCAAGAAACTCTTTTAAAGGAAGTTTCTAGTCAGAATCATGTTCAAGGTGCTCTAAACAGCTTGTTGCGGCATGTAAAGCTTGTTTCTATCACTAAAACATCTTTACGGTCATTTCTTTCAAGAAACTCCTATAAAGATGTTTCTGTTTCAGAATCATGTTCAATGGTCTCTAATCAGCTTCTTGCGGCGTGCAAATCTTGTTTCCATCACTAAAATAGCCTTACAGTCATTTCCTTCAAGAATCTCTTTTAAAGGAAGTTTCTATGTCAGAATCATGTTCAAGGTGCTCTAAACAGCTTCTTGCGGCATGTAAAGCTTGTTTCCATCACTAAAATAGCCTTACAGTCATTTCCTTCAAGAATCTCTTATAAAGGAATGTTCTACGTCAGAATCATGTTCAAGGGTCTGTAAACAGCTTGTTGCAGCGTGTAAAGCTGTTTCCATCACTAAAACAGCTTTACAGTTATTTCCTTCAAGAATCTCTTATAAAGAACGTTTCTATGTCAGAATCATGTGTAAGGTGCTCCAAAAAGCTTTTTGTGGCGTGTAAAACTTGTTTCCATATCTGAAATAGCTTACATTCATTTCCTACCAGAAGTGCTTATCAAGACGTTTTTATATCAGAATCATGTTCAAGGTGCTCTAAATAGCTTGCTGCGGCGTGTTAAGCTTGTTTCCATCACTAAAATAGCATTACAGTAATTTCCTTCAAGAATCTCTTTTAAAGGAAGTTTCTATTTCAGAATCATGTTCAAGGTGCTCTAAACAGCTTGTTGCGGCATGTAAAGCTTGTTTCCATCACTAAAACATATTTACAGTCATTTCTTTCAAGAAACTCCTATAAAGATGTTTCTGTTTCAGAATCATGTTCAAGGGTCTCTAAACAGCTTCCTGCGGCTTGTAAATCTTGTTTCCATCACTAAAATAGCCTTACAGTCATTTCCTTCAATAATCTCTTTTAAAGGAAGTTTCTATGTCAGAATTATGTTCAATGGTCTCTAAACAGCTGGTTGCGGCATGTAAAGCTTGTTTCCATCACTAAAATAGCATTACATTAATTTCCTTCAAGAATCTCTTTTAAAGGAAGTTTCTATGTCAGAATCATGTTCATGGTGCTCTAAACAGCTTGTTGCGGCATGTAAAGCTTGTTTCCATCACCAAAACATCTTTACAGTCATTTCTTTCAAGAAACTCCTATAAAGATGTTTCTGTTTCAGAATCATGTTCAATGGTCTCTAAACAGCTTCTTGCGGCATGTAAAGCTTGTTTCCATCACTAAAATAGCATTACAGTCATTTCCTTCAAGAATCTCTTTTAAAGGAAGTTTCTACGTCAGAATCATGTTCAAGGTGCTCTAAACAGTTTGTTGCGGCGTGTAAAGCTTGTTTCCATCACTAAAATAGCATTACAGTCATTTCCTTCAAGAATCGCTTATATAGATGTTTCTGTTTCAGAATCATGTTCAAGGGTCTGTAAACAGTTGTTGCAGCGTGTAAAGCTGTTTCCATCACTAAAACAGCTTTACAGGTATTTCCTTCAAGAATCTCTTATAAAGAACGTTTCTATGTCATAATCATGTGTAAGGTGCTCCAAAAAGCTTTTTGTGGCGTGTAAAACTTGTTTCCATATCTGAAATAGCTTTACATTCATTTCCTACCAGAAGTGCTTATCAAGACGTTTTTATATCAGAATCATGTTCAAGGTGCTCTAAATAGCTTGCTGCGGCGTGTTAAGCTTGTTTCCATCACTAAAATAGCATTACAGTAATTTCCTTCAAGAATCCCTTATATAGATGTTTCTGTTTCAGAATCATGTTCAAGGGTCTGTAAACAGCTTGTTGCAGCGTGTAGTTTCCATCACTAAAACAGCTTTACAGTTATTTCCTTCAAGAATCTCTTATAAAGTAAGTTTCGACTTCAGAATTATGTTCAAGGTGCTCTAAACAGCTTGTAAAGCTTGTTTCCATCACTAAAATAGCATTACAGTAATTTTCTTCAAGAACATGATTCTGAAATAGAAACTTCCTTTAAAAGATTAAAGGAAGTTTCTATTTCAGAATCATGTTCAAGGTGCTCTAAACAGCTTGTTGCGGCATGTAAAGCTTGTTTCCATCACTAAAATAGCCTTACATTCATTTCCTTCAAGAAACTCCTATAAAGATGTTTCTGTTTCAGAATCATGTTCAAGGGTCTCTAAACAGCTTCTTGCGGCGTGTAAAGCTTGTTTCCATCACTAAAATAGCTTTACAGTCATTTCCTTCAAGAAACTCTTATAAAGATGTTTTTATATCAGAATCATGTTCAAGGGTCTCTAAACAGCTTCTTGCGGCATGTAAAGCTTGTTTCCATCACTAAAATAGCATTACAGTCATTTCCTTCAAGAATCTCTTTTAAAGGAAGTTTCTATGTCAGAATCATGTTCAAGGTGCTCTAAACAGCTTGTTGCGGCATGTAAAGCTTGTTTCCATCACTAAAACATCTTTACAGTCATTTCTTTCAAGAAACTCCTATAAAGATGTTTTTATATCAGAATCATGTTCAATGGTCTCTAAACAGCTTCTTGCGGCGTGTAAAGCTTGTTTCCATCACTAAAATAGCCTTACAGTCATTTCCTTCAAGAATCTCTTTTAAAGGAAGTTTCTATTTCAGAATCATGTTCAAGGTGCTCTAAACAGCTTTTTGTGGCGTGTAAAACTTGTTTCCATATCTGAAATAGCTTTACATTCATTTCCTTCCAGAAACTCCTTAAAAGACGTTTTTATATCAGAATCATGTTCAAGGTGCTCTAAATAGCTTGCTGCGGCGTGTTAAGCTTGTTTCCATCACTAAAATAGCATTACAGTAATTTCCTTCAAGAATCCCTTATATAGATGTTTCTGTTTCAGAATCATGTTCAAGGGTCTGTAAACAGCTTGTTGCAGCGTGTAAAGCTGTTTCCATCACTAAAACAGCTTTACAGTTATTTCCTTCAAGAATCTCTTATAAAGTAAGTTTCGACTTCAGAATTATGTTCAAGGTGCTCTAAACAGCTTGTTGCGGCATGTAAAGCTTGTTTCCATCACTAAAATAGCATTACAGTAATTTCCTTCAAGAACATGATTCTGAAATAGAAACTTCCTTTAAAAGATTAAAGGAAGTTTCTATTTCAGAATCATGTTCAAGGTGCTGTAAACAGCTTGTTGCGGCATGTAAAGCTTGTTTCCATCGCTAAAATAGCCTTACATTCATTTCCTTCAAGAAACTCCTATAAAGATGTTTATGTTTCAGAATCATGTTCACGGGTCTCTAAACAGCTTCTTGCGGCGTGTAAAGCTTGTTTCCATCACTAAAATAGCCTTACAGTTATTTCCTTCTAGAATCTCTTATAAAGGAAGTTTCTATGTCAGAATCATGTGTAAGGTGCTCTAAACAGCTTGTTGCGGCATGTAAAGCTTGTTTCCATCACTAAAATAGCATTACAGTCATTTCCTTCAAGAATCTCTTATAAAGGACGTTTCTATGTCAGAATCATGTGTAAGGTGCTCCAAAAAGCTTTTTGTGGCGTGTAAAACTTGTTTCCATATCTGAAACATCTTTACAGTCATTTCTTTCAAGAAACTCCTATAAAGATGTTTTTATATCAAAATCATGTTCAATGGTCTCTAAACAGCTTCTTGCAGCGTGTAAAGCTTTTTTCCATCACTAAAATAGCTTTACATTCATTTCCTACCAGAAGTGCTTATCAAGATGTTTTTATATCAGAATCATGTTCAAGGGTCTCTAAACAGCTTCTTGCGGCGTGTAAAGCTTGTTTCCATCACTAAAATAGCATTACAGTAATTTCCTTCAAGAATCTCTTTTAAAGTAAGTTTCTATGTCAGAATCATGTTCAAGGTGCTCTAAACAGCTTGTTGCGGCATGTAAAGCTTGTTTCCATCACTAAAACATCTTTATAGTCATTTCTTTCAAGAAACTCCTATAAAGATGTTTCTGTTTCAGAATCATGTTCAATGGTCTCTAAACAGCTTCTTGCGGCGTGTAAAGCTTGTTTCCATCACTAAAATAGCATTACAGTCATTTCCTTCAAGAATCTCTTATAAAGGAAGTTTCTATGTCAGAATCATGTGTAAGGTGCTCCAAAAAGCTTTTTGTGGCGTGTAAAACTTGTTTCCATATCTGAAATAGCTTTACATTCATTTCCTACCAGAAGTGCTTATCAAGATGTTTTTTATATCAGAATCATGTTCAAGGGTCTCTAAACAGCTTCTTGCGGCGTGTAAAAGCTTGTTTCAATCCTTAAAATTGCTTTACAGTCATTTCCTTCAAGAAACTCCTATAAAGATGTTTATGTTTCAGAATCATGTTCAAGGGTCTCTAAACACCTTCTTGCGGCGTGTAAAGATTGTTCCCATCACTAAAATAGCCTTGCAGTCATTTCCTTCAAGAATCTCTCATAAAGGAAGTTTCTATGTCAGAATCATGTGTACGGTGCTCCAAAAAGCTTCTTGTGGCGTGGAAAGCTTGTTTCCATTACTAAAATAGCATTACAGTATTTCCTTTAAGAATCTCTTTTAAAGGAAGTTTCTATGTCAGAGTCATGTTCAAGGTGCTCTAAACAGCTTGCTGCGGCGAATAAAGCTTGATTCCATCGCTAAAACAGCCTTACAGTTATTTCCTTCTAGAATCTCATAAAGTAAGTTCATATTTCAGAATCATGTTCAAGGTGCTCCAAAAACCTTCTTGTGGCGTGTAAAACTTGTTTCCATATCTGAAATAGCTTTACATTCATTTCCTACCAGAAGAGCTTATCAAGATGTTTTTATATCAGAATCATGTTCAAGGGTTCTTTGTACAGCTTCAGTATAGACTCAAAACCTTTGTTTCAATCCCTAAAATAACTTTACAGTCATTTCCTTCAAGAATCTCTTATAAAGGAACTTTATAGACGAACAGAATCATGTTCAAGGGTCTCTAAACAGGTTCTTGTCTCTTTTAAAAGCTTGTTTCCATCACTAAAATAGCCTTACAGTCATTTCCTTCAAGAATCTCTTTTAAAGGAAGTTTCTATGTCAGAATCATGTTCACTAAGGTGCTCTTTAAACAAGGATGGTCTAAGGCATGGCTGTGTTGTTTCCATCCACTAAAACATCAGCACAGTCCCTTACTCTGATTGTTAAACATCGACTGTGTGACATTGGGAACGAACAAAGATGTGTTGTAGGTGTACATACAAAACTTCTTAGGTAGGTGTCCCACATTCATGGTAGAGCTGTTGGGTTGTGTGATGCAAGTATAGTTACCAGGGTAGGCAACCACTCCTGGAGGCGGTTGTATTGCACGCACTTTGGGATACAGGAGAGACAGGGTCCTGCAGACATCACTTTCCATGGTCACATCACTGTAAAGACTTAACATACAATTCTAACCAATAAGGTCGTCCACAGGTGAGAGTGGAATGGTACTGTCCCCAAATGATAACACAGTCAGACATTTTATGCGTTCTAGCAGTATATTTCATCATTTTGAGCCACGTGTTACCTGAGGGTGTGAAACCAGTTTCCATCTCCAACCTTTCCTCAATGGTAAAGTCCTCTAGGTTCAAATATTTTACTAATGGCCCTTTAGAGTCTTTCAGGACACCCATACCTGTGTTCATTGCGTCAACTGGGGAAGTAATGGATGTGGACGGTGTACTATTACTCCATGGGTCTGTGACTCGAATGATGAACTGTCCTAATGGATCTTTCCCTTCAGCATACAATCCCATAACATAAGTCCCTGCATCCTCTGGTTTTGGATCCTTCAACGTCACATTTCTGTTCCTGGCATCGTCCTTCCTGCTTTCTACCTACACTCAGTCTGGATTTCAGGTCCCTATGTGTTAAAGTAAGGTGCATTGTATGATATGGTTCACATCCCACATTTCCCCAATCTGAGCCTGTGTTAGCTATGGCACACTTCCAACTGCTTGTCTGAGTTGGTCGTGACTCATATGTATATGACTTCCTCTCTTCTGTTTTTGGTGGTGCATGGCACTATGTCGCATAGGTGTAATAGGGCTGTGCTTGTGTGTCCCCTAATAAATGACAATGTGATCTGTCCCTTTGTTCTAGTCACCTGAACCTCCCTTCTTCCTCTGTCATATTTGGTATCTATGAACCAAAATATTTGGTATCTATGAACCAAAATAACAACATAACGAGTATGGCTGTAGATATTAGCATACCTACCCAGACCTTCCATGTGCATCCATATTGGTATTTTTGTCTGGGTTCACTCCCTTGGCCTGATTGCCTAAGTTTGAACGGGAGCGGCATTGTTGATCAAATCAGCTCTAACTTCCCTCAAATCACGGGAAGGTGTAGGTGCTGGGGCACAATGTGTCAGGTGGTGCCAAGCAGCTCCTGCCTTGCCTTTTACTTGGACAGAGTGTGAGGTAACCTCCCTCACTTTGTACGGTCCAAGCCACCTGGGCTCGGTCCACTTTCTCTTGTGGACTTTCACTCACACCCAGTCACCTACTTGACACTGCTCCGGGGCTCCTCTTCTCCCGGGGTCTGTGCTCTGGCGACCTGTTCAGATAAAACTGAAGTAAGACTGGTCAATGCCTTCATGTAGTCAACATAATCTTGTTTACACACATCCAGGGATGGCATATGACCTCCATCCCTTGGTGGGCCTGGCATTTTTCTTCCAGTCAGTAACTCATGAGGAGATAAGTGTGTGTCGGATCCTGGGGAACTGCGCATGGACATAAGAGCTAACGGCAGTGCTTCTACCCATGTTAGTTTTGTACCTTCACATGCTTTAGCGATTTTTCTTTTCAGTGTCTGGTTGGCCCTCTCCACTAATCCCTGTGATTGTGGATGATAAACTGACCCATATCTGTGTATGATCCCTAATGCCTCTTCTACTTTCTGTAGATGTTTGTTAGCAAAATGAGATCCATTGTCTGATCTTATTGTGCGTGGTACGCATATATCTGGGTACTAGTTCATTTTTCAGCCATTTTACAACTGTCTGTGCTGTTTCATCTTTACTTGGTATCGCTTCAACCCATTTTGTGAATCTACCATTACAAGGAGATACCTTTTTCCCCCTACTCTGTTCTCTGGCCCCATATCTGTGAAATCTATGGTGATGTCTTGAAAGGGGGCTGTAGGCACAGGGAATTTTCCTGCTGGGGCCTTGAATGGTTTCTTGTTATTGTGTTTGTTGCATGTGTCACATTCTTCCACAAAGTTGGTGATGATGTCTGACATCCATGGGTGCCACCATAGTTCTTTCATGTTTGTAAGGGTTCTTCTGGTTCCCTCATGCACGCATGGTTGGGAACAATAGTCGACATAGCTTTGCCGGAGCCACTATGTGTCCAGTGTGTGACCTCCAAATGCCGTCTTTATCCTTGCATGCTCCTTTTCTCTGCCATTCTGAATGTTCATATGGTCCGGCCTCTTCTTGGATGTCTTTTATGTTTTCTGTGGTTAGTTCTGTTGGTCCTCCCTCTGGTTGTAGTGTCATTTGTCTGGGAGTGTACCCTCCAACTTCTTTGGCTCTTTGGTCTGCTGCTTCATTTCCTTTTGCCACCCTTGTGTCTGCTTTGTCATGTCCTTTGCACTTCATTATTACCACTGCTGCTGGCGCTTTTACTCCTTCCAGTAGGGTTACCAGTTGATCCTTGTGCTGGACAGGAGTCTTGCTGGTGGTCAGGAAATTCCTCTTCTGCCATTGTGGTCCATCTTTATGCACCGCTCCATGTGCGTATGCTGACTCTGTGTAAATATTGACCCTTTTCCATTCTGAAAACTGCAGTGCTTTTGTGAGTGCCAATATTTCAGCCATTTGTGCTGATGCAGGTTGTGGTATTATTCCTGAGTCCACTTCGGTGTGTGTACCGTCTGCGTGTTGTTCCATCACCACATAAGCAGCCACATTTCCATTTTCTCCTGTGTAGCATCCATCTGTGTACAACCCAATGTTGTGCATCTGGCAGGGGTTCGTTTTTCAGGTCTGGCCTGAGTTTCAGTTCTTGTGCTGCCACTTCTTCACAGCTGTGGGGTTTTCCGTGTCCCATTTTGTCTGCCAAATTGATGGCTGAGGTTACAAAAGTGATGTGGGGTTGTTTCAGCTCCTTCTGTATTTTCAGTTTTTGTTCAGTACTGAACGTGAATTCATTGCTCTGCAGAAATGCGGTCACTCCGTGGTCCGTGTGGATCTGCAATGGGTGATGCATGACCAGGTGGGTAGTTTTTTGGACAGCTTTCGATAGTGCAGCCAGATGTTGAGCACAGGATGTTTGTCCTTGTTCAATAGTGTCCAATTTCGAGCTGTGGTAGGTTAGCACTAACCTGTCTCCCCCTTTTTTCTGGAAAAGAGAGCGACATGAACATGTCCGTTCTTGACAGAAACATCAAGATGAAATGGAATGGTGTAGTCACGTGCAGCCAATATGGTGGCCTGGGAGAGTGCTTCCTTAGTGAGGGAGAAGGCCGTTTCAGCTTCAGGAGACCATTGGAGGAGAGCATTTAGGTTTCTGTTTCCAGCTTCAGCCACTAGGTCTCTGAGTGGTTGGATGAGGAGGGTGTAATCAGGGATATAGTTTCTGCTGTACCCCGTCAAACCCAGGAAAGACAACATGTCCTGTACTGTTTCTGGGCAAGGATGCTGGAGAATGGATTTTCGATGTTGGCTGGATAGGGTCTGACCTGTGGCAGAGACTTCTCTTCCCAGGAAGGCAACCTTCCCCCTGCAACACTGGACTTTTTCCTTCTTGACCTTGCAACCTTTGGATGCAAGAAATGACAGGATGGTTCCTGTAGCTTGCAGGCAGAGCTCAGCGGAGGGTGCACCAAGGAGAATGTCATCCACATATTGGAGCAGGATGACGTCTTCTGGCAGAGAGATTTGGGTTAGGTGTTCTCTGAGTACGTCATTGAAAATGCCAGGAGAGTCTCTGTAGCCTTGGGGCATTCTGGTGTAGGTGTACTGGGTGCCACAGAAGGTGAAAGAAAATATGTGTTGAGAGTCATGGTGGAGTGGGATGCAGAAGAAGGCATTGGCCAGATCAATGACAGTGAAAAAACTGTGATTGATGATGTATGTTCTGTAGAGCCAAGTATGGGTCTGGAACAGGCCGAACATCTGGCACCGTGGCTTGGTTGATGGGTCTGATGTCCTGCACCATTCTCCATCCTTTTCCAGGTCCTTTTGTCACAGGAAACAGAGGTGTGTTCCAGTCACTCCAGGTGGGGACTAGAACTCCAGAGTCCAAGAGCCCAGCGATAGTAGGAGAGATGCCCTCAGTTTGGTCTTGGGAGAGTCTGTATTGTGGTTTCCAGATATCCTCACTGGGTTCTTTCAATGTGATAGGAATGGGCGAGGTATCTACCAGCCCCACATCATGCGGACCAGTTGTCCATAGGGCAACAGGAACAGTGGCCAGTAGTCTGTCTGTGTCAGGATGATCTGTCATCTCGCGGCCATGGTGTCTTGCTAGTTCTTTCCTTTCAGGATGAGTTGTTTCTGTGGTAGGGGTGGAAATACACCACATATCTTCTTCTTTAGCCTTCCATATCCGTGGCAACGAGGTTTCCTCCCACGTTAATGTCAGGGCTCTTTTGACCATTGGTCCCAATGATCTGGCTTCATAGGCGTATCCTATGGTTAGGGTGATATGTGGAGCTGAGTCAGTACCTAGTTGATACCACGGTTGGATGTGTTCAGTAAGGTCAACTGCAGCTGCAACTCCTTCTTTGCCAATGAACATGGAAGTGGTGGAGATGGTGGGAGTGAGGAGTGTCATGTTTGCCTCCCAATCGTAATCGTAGCAATCATCTGGAGTGATGGTGTAGTTGAGAGTGCAATGGAGGTCATCCAATGGTGCTTTGTATGGATGTAGTGTGGAGATCCATTTTCTCCACTGCATATACTGGTACTGTATAGCAGGTGTTTGTGGGAGAGTGCCATCTAGTCTGAGCCAATAGACTGTGGTGATAGGTTCCTCCGGTGGCAATGGGGCTGGGGCCATATGGAGAATTCTGCAGGCTGGAGTGAGAGGGGGGAGGTGTGGAGGCGACATGCCCTCTTCATTGCAGTAGATGGTGATGCCCAGCTTGCAGAGGAGATATCTTCCAAGTAAATCGACTGGACATTCTGGTGCATACAAGAACTGATGGGTGGTGCAATTAGTTCTCCAAGTGACAGGGACAGGCGTGGTATAGAATTGTTTCTGTGGTGTTCCCGAGACTCCAACCACCACAGTGCTGTCATATGATAAGGGAAGCTGAGTTGTGATACAGGAATATGTAGCCCCAGAGTCAGCCAACATTAAGTGTTTCCTTCCATTTATGGTGCATTCAACGAGTGGCTCTTTCAGGGGTGACTATGTGTCCAATTGGTTGGCTGAAGTCTCTGGGCCCCATCAGTATTGTTCTCCCATCCAAGCCTGAGTGGGCAGGTGGCTTTGGTTAGGCACCTGTGGAGTTTGTTGCTGTGTGGGTGGTCTGTACCCGCCTCTGGGAGCAAACTGTCCTCTTCCTCCTCTTCCTCCTCTTGAATAGCATTTTCCCCTGGATCCATTGGGAGGTGAACGACATTGAAAAGCCCAGTGTCCTGGTTTGCCACAAATGTAGCAGGAGTCCCTCCTGGGGGGGACCTCCTCTGGAAGAGGCCCTCCCCCGTGGATTAGGAATGTACACTGAGGCAGTGGAGGGGTCCTCGACTTCTCCCGCATTCCACTCAAAGGATCGAGTCATGGCGTCTCCTACTGCTTGGCTAACTGCATCATGTACTTCGATCAACAGGTCTGAGAGGACTCCCATCTGGTTTGCAGGTGCAGGGTCTTATTGCAATTTGTTTAACCGCCTTTTTCTTGGTATTAACTTCTTCAGTGGCTTTCGAGACCTGTAGCTTCATAGCTCTTTTGGTCAATTGCTGCATCTCTTCATCATCTTTGGCTGTTTGTTTGCAATGTAGGTCGGTGTGATGAGAGATGTGCGCCAACCATTGTTCTTCTGGCAGGTGAGCTAGGCCAACGGTGAGTTTCAGTTGTTTTTGCACTGGCTCAGGCAGACCAGCTATGCATCTCTCTCTCCACAGCAGGATGGAGGCCTTGGAGCGGTCATACTTCTCTCCCCAAGCTGACCTCCATAGAGATTTAGCCCTGTTACAATGGGGTTTTCGCCTGGTTTCAGGGTTAGGCCTGTCATGGCTTCTGGGTTGGCCTTGTGGGATATTTATCACGAAACCCATCCCAGACAACTCCTCTATAGTTCCCGAAATTGTCTCCATCATGGTCATGTCTGGAGATGTGGAGGCTCTTGAGCAGGCGTTTGGCTTCATCACCACCCATGGCTCTGGTGAGGAGGGCTCTCATATCTCCTAGGGCCAGGGTTTGGCCCTGGCAAAGTTCTTCCAACTTTCGTATCCATGGTCCAGCTCCCTGGGTGATTGGATCCAGTAACCCCTCCAGATCTCTGTGTTTGAATGGCACATACACTCCGAAGTTGGTTTAGGGGTGTTCCATAATAGGGAAAGCTCCAGCCCCCCCTTTTTGGGGTCCGTCTCTAAGGTCATATACTCTTCTTGCTTCATCCATGACCTTCGCTTCTCCTTCAAACACACCTTGCAGCTGCAGTTTCTGCATGCCTCCATCGTGTGGGGGACCCCTTTTGGTGAAGTGTTTTATAATTCTGTGCAGCTGTTCATCTTCATCGTCAGTAGAGGATACGTCAGATTCCTTCAAGCTAACCGCTGAGGTGTGGCTGGAGAAGGTATAGTCAGAGTGTTGGGAGCCTTTATCTGAGGGGGCATACTCATTTACAAATCGATCAAAATGTGGTCTCACTTGCAGACCCCCTCTAGGAGTGTTCTGGGACTGAGGTTGGGGCAGGAGTTGAGGCGTTGATTGTGATGGTGGCAGTTGGAGTGATGCAGTGGATGGTCCTGGGGGTCCTTGGCCTGATGGTGACTGTGTCCCAACCATGGATTCCTTGAGCTGGCTCATTTCTGCTCTGGTGTTTTCCATTTGATTTTCTAGTTTGTCAACTGTGTCAGTCAGGTCGGCTATGCATTTCACCAGATTTGCCAGGTCGTTGTGTTGGGGGATGTCCAGATCCAGAACTCCTCCATTCACTTCCAGTACACCTCTCTTTACTGGCACCACAGGAGCTTGAACCACTGTTATAGCCTCATAGGATGGAGGTGCTGTTGGTTGTGGCAGGGAAGGGTACATGCTGGCAGTGGCTGTGGTTGGGTTATTATTAGTCTTTTCTGGTACTACTTCAGTTGTGCCACCAGATGTTGCCAACTTATCATGTTTCCTTTTCACTTTACCCAGCAGTTCAGTCAGCCTCCTTGTGACATCTTTCTCCACGGCTTTCTTTTGTTTACGCCCCCATGCAGGCCCCCACCCACTACTCCCTTTTTCTTTCCATTCTGTGTCTGCCACTCGTGCCTGACTCTCTGCTCTGATATTCAAAGTTCTCAATACACTCTCATCTCTCCCTATGTCTGCCAACAGTCCTTCCTTTTCCCACTTACAGAGTATCTTTTTCCCTGTCTCCCATTGTTTCTGCTGCCCACCCGGTGCTCTCTTCCCCAGTTTCACCAACAGAAAAGCTTTCCGTTCTTCCATTTCAGCACTGTATGCACAATCTTTCACTTCTTTATGCCATGATACAGTTCCCAACAGCACCCAAAACACACTATATATAAGAAACCGTATATATTTTCAACGAACAATTGTCTCTGCTTTTCAAAGTGTCAATTTGACTCTGTAATGTCAGTCTGTCTCTTGTCCTGCTGTATGTTGCTCTCAAAATCTGAGTCTAGCTCTAAACCCACTACCTGTTACTGTTTCACTCTTTTCCTAAAGTATTCTCCCCTGTCCGTTTGGACACTTCACACAATGAACCTTCACTAGTAATTGTTTCTACTTCAAGCTGTGCCTTATTAATTTTAGCCTCTTCACAGTATACCTCAAAATCAAACAGTGCTCTAGTAATTTTATTCTCTTCACAATATACTTCAAAATCTGCCTCCGTGAGTAAATGTAAAAGTGTTTTCTGTCATTGCATTGAATTCACAATCATTGGCTTTTTACAGTATCTACCAACCAACAGACTGAGATTCCTCTAATTAAGTCAAATTCAACCAACTCTCCGATTTTTCTAACCAAGAGCTTTTTACGGTGAATTCACAATCATTGGCTTTTTACAGTATCTACCAACCAACCGATTGAATAACCAACCATTGGCTTTTTACAGTATCTACCAACCAACCGACTGAGATTCCTCTAATTAAGTCAAATTAAACCAACGCTCCGATTTTTCTAACCAAGAGCTTTTTACGGTGAATTCACAATCATTGGCTTTTTACAGTATTTACCAACCAACCGATTGAATAACCAACCATTGGCTTTTTACAGTATCTACCAACCAATCGACTGCGATTCCTCTAATTAAGTCAAATTAAACCAACTCTCCGATTTTTCTAACCAAGAGCTTTTTACGGTTTTATTTCACCCAATGTACTCAACTTTCCGACCAGTTGTAGATCAGAAGCTTTTTACGAGTCTCTTATAGCCAATTTATAGGTCTCGTCAGACCATTGAACCTTCAGAGGTTTACCTCTTTGATTTTAGTTTTGCCCAACTCTCCGGTCTCAATGAACCAAGAACTTTTTACAGGTCTAATTTAGATTTAATTTTTGTTGCCCAACTCTCCGATCCCAGTGGACCAAGAGCTTTTTACAGGCTAATTTAGATTTATTTTTTGATGCTCCCCTGTCACAGTGGACCAGGAGCTTTTTACAAGCTTTCTTTTCACTCTGTTAACAGTTCTTATTTTGCAATTTCATTTTACAGTTTAGTTTTCTTTTATACTCTTAAGATTTCATTCAATTTACCAACGGCACTCTTGTTCTTCACTCAAAAATTTGGTTATGCTCAATGTGCAGAAGTTAGATATTAACAGGTCTCTGCTTACCTTATTTTTGACAGCGTGCTGTTTTGAGTGAAGGAAAAACTGGAGTCCGTCCTATCTGCTCAATCAGGGGAAAGTTCTCTGCCTAGTGGATCACGTCGGGGTCACCACTTTGTGCGTTTCAAAATCCACTAAGTACTAAGTTTAACTAGTATTTAGTTAAGTAAAATCATAAGAGCATAAACGTGTACACGGGTCCGAGTTGAGCAGGCACACAGGCTTTTCTCATCAGACTGAATTTTCTGGCTTATACATGAATTCATATATCAGTCTCTAAAAGCATTTTGATTTGTTTATTAAAAGTTGGAGGAGTACCGTGGTTTAGACTTAGGTTGGTGCACAGACTGGTCCCAGTCTTTTGGCACACGCCCTCTTCATCAGCTGTTAGGCAGACTTTAGCTATGCTGATGGTCAGAAAGAACAATGCGCCGCTGTTGCCTGTCACAGGTTGAGGAGTAACTTATTCTCATGGTCAAACTGATATCAAACTGATATTAACTTCGTTGCTGCACTCTTGTTGCTTTCTGACCACCGTCATACAGTGCTGCTGTACAACAGTACAACAGTATCCTTTTCTCATTTTGCATGACTAAGCTGTCACAGTGCTCTTCCACTAAACACACATATAATTCAACTATGATTTGTATCCTCATAAAACATAGCCAGCTTGACTGATTATTTTTATTTCTTACACAGTCATTTCCTTCAAGATACTCCTATAAAGATGTTTCTGTTTCAGAATCATGCTCAAGGGTCTCTAAACAGCTTCTGGCGGCGGTAAAGCTTGTTTCCATCGCTAAAACAGCTTTACAATCATTTCCTTAAAGAATCTCATAAAGGAAGTTTCTACGTCAGATTCATGTTCAAAGGTCTCTAAACAGCTTATTGCTGCGTGTAAAGCTTGTTTCCATCACTAAAATAGCCTTACAGTCATTTCCATCAAGAAACTCCTATAAAGATGTTTATGTTTCAGAATCATGTTCAAGGGTCTCTAAACACCTTCTAGCGGCGTGTAAAGCTTGTTTCCATCACTAAAATAGCATTACAGTAATTTCCTTCAAGAATCTCTTATGAAGGAATTTTCTACGTCAGAATCATGTTCAAGGTGCTCTATATAGCTTCTTGCGGCGTGTAAAGCTTGTTTCCATCGCTAAAATAGCCTTACAGTCATTTCCTTCAAGAATCTCTTATAAAGGAAGTTTATATGTCAGAATCATGTGTAAGATGCTCCAAAAAGCTTCTTGTGGGGTGTAAAACTTGTTTCCATATCTGAAATAGCTTAACATTCATTTCCTACCAGAAGTGCTTATCAAGATGTTTTTATATCAGAATCATGTTCAAGGTGCTCTGAACAGCTTGTTGCGGCGTGTAAAGCTTGTTTCCATCGCTAAAATAGCCTTACAGTCATTTCCTTCAAGAATCTCTTATAAAGGAAGTTTATATGTAAGAATCGTGTGTAAAGTGCTCCAAAAAGCTTCTTGTGGGGTGTAAAACTTGTTTCCATATCTGAAATAGCTTTACATTCATTTCCTACCAGAAGTGCTTATCAAGATGTTTTTATATCAGAATCATGTTCAAGGGTCTCTGAACAGCTTCTTGCGGCGTGTAAAGCTTGTTTCCATTGCTAAAATAGCCTTAAAGTCATTTCCTTCAAGAAACTCCTATAAAGATGTTTATGTTTCAGAACCATGTTCAAGGGTCTCTAAACAGCTTCTTGCGGCGTGTAAAGCTTGTTTCCATCACTAAAATAGCATTACAGTAATTTCCTTCAAGAATCTCTTTTAAAGGAAGTTTCTATGTCAGAATAATGTTCAAGGTGCCGTAG
The DNA here is from genome assembly GCF_004354835.1 of Perca flavescens. Lineage (NCBI taxonomy): Eukaryota > Metazoa > Chordata > Actinopteri > Perciformes > Percidae > Perca > Perca flavescens. The sequence continues at coordinate 42,333,425 of NC_041332.1, read as the reverse complement.
CAGCTTGTTGCGGCGCGTAAAGCTTGTTTCCATCGCTAAAACAGCTTTACAGTTGTGCGTTTCAAAATAAAAAAATAATTGGCCGCACTAGGGGAAGAAGAAGCAAGATTAATATAGCATAGCATTACATTGGTGATTCACTTCCTTCATTGTCCGAATCAGTCTCCTTACTCCATCCCCAACAGGGGCATGGAGTAGGCTGGAGGAGCATCTTTCTGGGGATCTTTTTTGGTCAGAGCCACATCAATCCATCTGTTCACCAGAGTGCGACAACAAGGAATGCAACAGCATCCACAACACACCAATATGCCCACAAACACTGCCACGGACATAAGCATGGAGAGCACAATTGCTTTGTATTTGCCAAAAACGTCCTCCAGCCAACTGGTGATGGGGTTTTCAGCCACACCTGAGTTCTCTGCTAGTTCATTGGCTAGAGAGGTCAACCCCTCCAAGGCTCTAGTGATGCTACCATCCGGGGCAGTATTATTGGGAATAAATGTACAACAAGCATTTCCAAACATGTGTCACACACCCCTCTTTTTCTGCCAACAACATGTCCAGCGCCATACGGTTCTGAAATGCCATGAGTGAGGAGGCGGCTAATTGTTCGGACACACCCCTCAGGCCATCCCTAGTCCCGTTCAAAAACCTCTGCTGGTTGTAGTATATATAATTTATCCAGTCCACATTCTTGTTTGTAGTTATCCAGGGCAGTATAGACTCAAAACCCTTTGCTATCTGATTCTGAGCTTTGAACTCCTCTGGTACACCCCTTGGTATTCCAATTGCATCTATATACACCCTACTATCTATAGACCCAAACGGGTGCTTGGATCTCCCATGTACCAAAACCCAAGTCAGTGTCTCTTTTAGCCCTCTTCAAGGAATGTTTGTGGTAGGTAGACTGTACTGTCTCCTCTAGCTTCCCTGCGCTAATAGGAAGCATGGTAATCGGCAATAATAGGGACACTAAGGCACAGGCACATTTAGCAGGTAAGGATGGTCTAAGGCAGGGCTGTGTCCCACACATCCACCAGACATCAGCAAGTCCCTTACTCTGATTGTTAAACATCGACTGTGTGACATTGGGAACGAACAAAGATGTGTTGTAGGTGTACATACAAAACTTCTTAGGTAGGTGTCCCACATTCATGGTAGAGCTGTTGGGTTGTGTGATGCAAGTATAGTTACCAGGGTAGGCAACCACTCCTGGAGGCGGTTGTATTGCACGCACTCTGGGATACAGGAGAGACAGGGTCCTGCAGACATCACTTTCCATGGTCACATCACTGTAAAGACTTAACATACAATTATAACCAATAAGGTCGTCCACAGGTGAGAGTGAGAATGGGACTGTCCCCAAATGAGGTCTTGCTTTACACAGATAACACAGTCAGACATTTTATGCGTTCTAGCAGTAATTTTTCATCATTTTGAGCCACGTGTTACCTGAGGGTGTGAAACCAGTTTCCATCTCCAACCTTTCCTCAATGGTAAAGTCCTCTAGGTTCAAATATTTTACTAATGGCCCTTTAGAGTCTTTCAGGACACCCATACCTGTGTTCATTGCGTCAACCGGGGAAGTAATGGATGTGGACGGTGTACTATTACTCCATGTGTCTGTGACTCGAATGATGAACTGTCCTAATGGATCTTTCCCTTCAGCATACAATCCCATAACATAAGTCCCTGCATCCTCTGGTTTTGGATCCTTCAACGTCACATATATAGGATTACATTTCTGTTCCTGGCATCGTCCTTCCTGCTTTCTACCTACAGTCAGTCTGGATTTCAGGTCCCTATGTGTTATCGTAAGGTGCATTGTATCATATGGTTCACATCCCACATTTCCCCAATCTGAGCCTGTGTTAGCTATGGCACACTTCCAACTGCTTGTCTGAGTTGGTCGTGACGCATATGTATATGACTTCCTCTCTTCTGTTTTTGGTGGTGCATGGCACTATGTCGCATAGGTGTAATAGGGCTGTGCTTGTGTGTCCCCTAATAAATGACAATGTGATCTGTGCCTTTGTTCTAGTCACCTGAACCTCCCTTCTTCCTCTGTCATATTTGGTCATATTTTGGTATCTATGAACCAAAATAACAACATAACGAGTATGGCTGTAGATGTTAGCATACCTACCCAGACCTTCCATGTGCATCCATAGTAGTATTTTTGTCTGGGTTCACTCCCTTGGCCTGATTGCCTAAGTTTGAACGGGAGCGGCATTGTTGATCAAATCAGCTCTAACTTCCCTCAAATCATGGGAAGGTGTAGGTGCTGGGGCACAATGTGTCGGTGGTGCCAAGCAGCTCCTGCCTTGCCTTTTACTTGGACAGAGTGTGAGGTAACCTCCCTCACTTTGTACGGTCCAAGCCACCTGGGCTCGGTCCACTTTCTCTTGTGGACTTTCACTCGCACCCAGTCACCTACCTTGACACTGCTCCGGGGCTCCTCTTCTCCCGGGGTCTGTGCCCTGGCGTCCTGTTCAGATAAAACTGAAGTAAGACTGGTCAATGCCTTCATGTAGTCAGCATATTCTTGTTTGCACACATCCAGGAATGGCATATGACCTCCATCCCTGGGTGGGCCTGGCATTTTTCTTCCAGTCAGTAACTCATGAGGAGATAAGTGTGTGTCAGATCTTGGGGAACTGCGCATGGACATAAGAGCTAACGGCAGTGCTTCTACCCATGTTAGTTTTGTACCTTCACATGCTTTAGCAATTTTTATTTTCAGTGTCTGGTTGGCCCTCTCCACTAATCCCTGTGATTGTGGATGATAAACTGACCCCTATCTGTGTATGATCCCTAATGCCTCTTCTACTTTCTGTAGATGTTTGTTAGCAAAATGAGATCCATTGTCTGATCTTATTGTGCGTGGTACGCCATATCTGGGTACTAGTTCATTTTTCAGCCATTTTACAACTGTCTGTGCTGTTTCATCTTTACTTGGTATCGCTTCAACCCATTTTGTGAATCTGTCTACCATTACAAGGAGATACCTTTTTCCCCCTACTCTGTTCTCTGGCCTCATATCTGTGAAATCTATGGTGATGTCTTGAAAGGGTGCTGTAGGCACAGGGAATTTTCCTGCCGGGGCCTTGAATGGTTTCTTGTTATTGTGTTTGTTGCATGTGTCACATTCTTCCACAAAGTTGGTGATGATGTCTGACATCCATGGGTGCCACCATAGTTCTTTCATGTTTGTAAGGGTTCTTCTGGTTCCCTCATGGGTGGGGCCGTGCATGGTTGGGAACAATAGTCGACATAGCTTTGCCGGAGCCACTATGTGTCCAGTGTGTGACCTCCAAATGCCGTTTTATCCTTGCATGCTCCTTTTCTCTGCCATTCTGAATGTTCATATGGTCCGGCCTCTTCTTGGATGTCTTTTATGTTTTCTGTGGTTAGTTCTGTTGGTCCTCCCTCTGGTTGTAGTGTCATTTGTCTGGGAGTGTACCCTCCAACTTCTTTGGCTCTTTGGTCTGCTGCTTCATTTCCTTTTGCCACCCTTGTGTCTGCTTTGTCATGTCCTTTGCACTTCATTATTGCCACTGCTGCTGGCGCTTTTACTGCTTCCAGTAGGGTTACCAGTTGATCCTTGTGCTTGACAGGAGTCTTGCTGGTGGTCAGGAAATTCCTCTTCTGCCATTGTGGTCCATCTATATGCACCGCTCCATGTGCGTATGCTGAGTCTGTGTAGATATTGACCCTTTTCCATTCTGACCACTGCAGTGCTTTTGTGAGTGCCAATATTTCAGCCATTTGTGCTGATGCAGGTTGTGGTATAATTCCTGAGTCCACTTCGTGTGTGTACCGTCTGCGTGTTGTTCCATCACCGCATAAGCAGCCACATTTCCATTTTCTCCTTTGTAGCAGCATCCATCTGTGTACAGCCAATGTTGTGCATCTGGCAGAGGTTCGTTTTCAGGTCTGGCCTGAGTTTCAGTTCTTGTGCTGCCACTTCTTCACAGCTGTGGGGTTTTCCGTGTCCTATTTTGTCTGCCAAATTGATGGCTGAGGTTACAAAAGTGATGTGGGGTTGTCTCAGCTCCTTCTGTATTTTCAGTTTTTGTTCAGTACTTAACGTGAATGCATTGCTCGGCAGGAATGCAGTCACTCCGTGGTCCGTGTGGATCTGCAATGGGTGATGCATGACCAGGTGGGTAGTTTTTGGACAGCTTTCGATAGTGCAGCCAGATGTTGAGCACAGGATGTTTGTCCTTGTTCAATAGTGTCCAATTTCGAGCTGTGGTAGGTTAGCACTAACCTGTCTCCCCTTTTTTTTCTGGAAAAGAGCGGCATGAACATGTCCGTTATTGACAGAAACATCAAGCTGAAATGGAATGGTGTAGTCAGGTGCAGCCAATATGTTGGCCTGGGAGAGTGCTTCCTTAATGAGGGAGAAGGCAGTTTCAGCTTCAGGAGACCATTGGAGGAGAACATTTAGGTTTCTGTTTCCAGCTTCAGCCACTAGGTCTCTGAGTGGTTGGATGAGGAACTTCTTCAGTGGCTTTCAAGACCTGTAGCTTCAGAGCTCTTTTGGTCAATTGCTGCATCTCTTCATCATCTTTGGCTGTTTGTCCGCGATGTAGGTCGGTGTGATGGGAGATGTGCGCCAACCATTGTTCTTCTGGCAGGTGAGCTAGGCCAACAGTGAGTTTCAGTTGTTTTTGCACTGGCTCAGGCAGACCAGCTATGCATCTCTCTCTCCACAGCAGGATGGAGGCCTTGGAGCGGTCATACTTCTCTCCCCAAGCTGACCTCCATAGAGATTTAGCCCTGTTAATATAATCAATGGGGTTTTCGCCTGGTTTCAGGGTTAGGCCTGTCATGGCTTCTGGGTTGGCCTTGGTGGGATATTTATCACAAAGCCCATCCCAGACAACTCCTCTATAGTTCCCTAAATTTTGTCTCCATCATGGTCATGTCTGGAGATGTGGAGGCTCTTGAGCAGGCGTTTGGCTTCATCACCACCCATGGCTCTGGTGAGGAGGGCTCTCATATTTCCTAGGGCCAGGGTTTGGCCCTGGCAAAGTTCTTCCAACTTTCGTATCCATGGTCCAGCTCCCTGGGTGATTGGCGGGAGGTCATCCAGTAACCCCTCCAGATCTCTGTGTTTGAATGGCACATACACTCCAAAGTTGGTTGAGGGGTGTTCCATAATAGGGAAAGCTCCAGCCCCCCCTTTTTGGAGTCTGTCTCTAAGATCATATACTCTTCTTGCTTCATCCATGACCTTCACTTCTCCTTCAAACACACCTTGCAGCTGCAGTTTCTGCATGCCTCCATCGTGTGGGGGACCCCTTTTGGTGAAGTGTTCTGCTGTTCATCTTCATCGTCAGTAGAGGATACGTCAGATTCCTTCAAGCTAACCGCTGAGGTTACAAATTGATCAAAAGGTGGTCTCACTTGCAGACCCCCTCTAGCAGTGTTCTGGGACTGAGGTTGGGGCAGGAGTTGAGGCGTTGATTGTGATGGTGGCAGTTGGAATGATGCAGTGGATGGTCCTGGGGGTCCTTGGCCTGATGGTGACTGTGTCCCAACCATGGATTCCCCCTTGAGCTGGCTCATTTCTGCTCTGGAGTTTTCCATTTGATTTTCTAGTTTGTCAACTGTGTCAGTCAGGTCGGCTGTGCATTTCACCAGATTTTCCAGGTCGTTGTGTTGGGGGGATGTCCAGATCCAGAACTCCTCCATTCACTTCCAGTACACCTCTCTTTACTGGCACCACAGGAGCTTGAACCACTGTTATAGCCTCGTAGGATGGAGGTGCTGTTGGTTGTGGCAGGGAAGGGTACATGCTGGCAGTGGCTGTGGTTGGGTTATTATTAGTCTTTTCTGGTACTACTTCAGTTGTGCCACCAGATGTTGCCAACTTATCATTTTTCCTTTTCAGTTTACCCAGCAGTTCAGTCAGCCCCCTTGTGACATCTTTCTCCACGGCTTTCTTTTGTTTACGCCCCCCATCTACTACTCCCACCTACTTTTTCTTTCCATTCTGTGTCTGCCACTCGTGCCTGACTCTCTGCTCTGATATTCAAAGTTCTCAATACACTCTCATCTCTCCCTATGTCTGCCAACAGTCCTTCCTTTTCCCACTTACAGAGTATCTTTTTCCCTGTCTCAACCCATTGTTTCTGCTGCCCCCCCGGTGCTTTCTTCCCCAGTTTCACCAACAGAAAAACTTTCAGTTCTTCCATTTCAGCACTCTATGCACAATCTTTCACTTCTTTATGCCATGATACAGTTCCCAACAGCACCCGAAACACACTATATATAAGAAACCGTATATATTTTCAACGAACAATTGTCTCTGCTTTTCAAAGTGTCAATTTGACTCTGTAACGTCAGTCTGTCTCTTGTCCTGCTGTATGTTGCTCTCAAAATCTGAGTCTAGCTCTAAACTCACTTCGTCACCACTACCTGTTACTGTTTCACTCTTTTCCTAAAGTATTCTCCCCTGTCCGTTTGGACACTTCACACAATGAACCTTCACTAGTAATTGTTTCTACTTTCAAGCTGTGCCTTATTAATTTTATCCTCTTCACAGTATACCTCAAAATCAAACAGTGCTCTAGTAATTTTATTCTCTTCACAATATACTTCAAAATCTGCCTCCGTATCGAAATGTAAAACGTTTTCTGTCATTGCATTGAATTCACAATCATTGGCTTTTTACAGTATCTACCAACCAACAGACTGAGATTCCTCTAATTAAGTCAAATTAAACCAACTCTCCGATTTTTCTAACCAAGAGCTTTTTACGGTGAATTCACAATCATTGGCTTTTTACAGTATCTACCAACCAACCGACTGAGATTCCTCTAATTAAGTAAAATTAAACCAACTCTCCGATTTTTCTAACCAAGAGCTTTTTACGGTGAATTCACAATCATTGGCTTTTTACAGTATTAACCAACCAACCGATTGAATAACCAACCATTGGCTTTTTACAGTATCTACCAACCAACCGACTGAGATTCCTCTAATTAAGTAAAATTAAACCAACTCTCCGATTTTTCTAACCAAGAGCTTTTTACGGTGAATTCACAATCATTGGCTTTTTACAGTATTAACCAACCAACCGATTGAATAAGCAAACATTGGCTTTTTACAGTATCTACCAACCAACCGACTGCGATTCCTCTAATTAAGTCAAATTAAACCAACTCTCCAATTTTTCTAACCAAGAGCTTTTTACAGTTTAATTTCACCCAATGTACTCAACTTTCCGACCAGTTGTAGATCAAAAGCTTTTTACGAGTCTCTTATAGCCAATTTATAGGTCTCGTCAGACCATTGAACCTTCGAATATTTACCGCTTTGATTTTAGTTTTGCCCAACTCTCTGGTCTCAATGAACCAAGAGCTTTTTACAGGTCTAATTTAGATTTAATTTTTGTTGCCCAACTCTCCAATCCCAGTGGACTAAGAGCTTTTTACAGGCTAATTTAGATTTATTTTTTGTTGCCCAACTCTCCAATCCCAGTGGACTAAGAGCTTTTTACAGGCTAATTTAGATTTATTTTTTGTTGCCCAACTCCGCGGTCACGGCGGACCAGGAGCTTTTTACAGGCTAATTTAGATTTATTTTTTGTTGCCAAACTCCCCGGTCACAGTGGACCAGGAGCTTTTTACAGGCTTTCTTTTCACTCTGTTAACAGTTCTTATTTTGCAATTTCGTTTTACTGTTTTGAGTGAAGGAAAAACTGGAGTCCGTCCTGTCTGCTCAATTCAGGGGAAAGTCCTCTGGCGCCACTTAGTGGATCACGTCAGGGTTACCACTATGTGCGTTTCAAAATCCACTAAGTAGGCAAGGAGAGGATTTAAAAGTTTAACAAGTATTTATTTAAGTAAAATCATAAGAGCATAAACGTGTACACAGGTCCGAGTTGAGCAGGCACACAGGCTTCTCTCATCAGACTGAATTTTCTGGCTTATACATGAATTCACATATCAGTCTCTAAGAGCATTTTGATTTATTTATTAAAAGTTGGAGGAGTACCGTGTTTTAGACTTAGCGTCCCCTGGTTGGTGCACAGACTGGTCCCAGTCTTTTGGCACACGCCCTCTTCATCAGCTGTTGGCTGGCAGACTTTAGCTATGCTGATGGTCAGAAAGAACAATGCGCCGCTGTTGCCTGTCACAGGTTGAGGAGTAACTTATTCTCATGGTCAAACTGATATCAAACTGATATTAACTTTGTTTCTGCACTCTTGTTGCTTTCTGACCACCGTCATACAGTGCTGCTGTACAACAGTATCCTTTTCTAATTTTGCATGACTAAGCTTTTACAGTGCTCTTCCACTAAACACACAACTATAATTCAACTATGATTTGTATCCTCATAAAGCATAGCCAGCTTGACGGATTATTTTTTATTTCTTACAAGGCCACAGCACTAACCACTGGGCCACCGTGCTAATATACTTAGATTTAGTATGTAGTTCATACTTATTTGGTGTATTTGTTTTCTGATTTTAACGCTATAAAGACCGTTGCCATGCTTGCATTAGGCTACTCCCTTACCCCTCCTATAGTCCCTATGGCCACCTGGCCAGTGTGAATGCAAATTGAAAAAACGGTTTTGGGGGAGAGTAGTTAGTAGATCTGCTTAGAAGTGGACTTTTCCTATAATATGTTCCTGTAACTACCCCGTCGGAAAGCGACTATAGTCAGGCTGTACCAGACTCTCCCAGTGACCGTTCTGCCTCGGGTAGTCTCGCATTGCCAGACCTTCCTCCACCGCGGCACTGCGGAGGAGGGTCTAGCTAGTCCACACAGCATTCTGGGATGGGATGAAGAGATCTGAGGAGCAGTTAACCATAGTCCTCATAAATCCACCGGAGTTTAAAATGCCAACACAAAGGAAGCCCAAGGCAACGGATATCCGGCCTAAATGAGTGAAATCAAGCGGAATTTCCGTCGGCAACGGAGCAATCCCGTCGAGGATATCGACAATGCCTCAGGAGACCGGCGGCGTTACGCCCTGTTTATACTAATCAAATGAAACTGTGTGCATTTCTCTGTGGATGGAGTGTTTTGATACTTTCAAAGTATTATACAGCACCTTGACCTGCTTGATATTTAAAAAAAAAAAAGACACGGAAATCTCACTTTTTTGGAAATAGGGCACCTTTAATTTATAAGCCAGTTTTGTAATCTACGATGCTTTAAATGACACCAAGCACAGCTGGTAATGTGATAGAGCAGTAGTGGGACAGCAATTAGACCTGAGTCATCATCAGGGATGCTGCAGCACCAAATGCTGTTGAACAGTGGTGTTCAGTCGCAGCCGCTGACACGAACATAATGTCTGAAAGTACGAGCCGCAGTATGTTCACACTAAGTGCATGCAGACAGACAAGCAAAACTGAAACACAAACAGATGTAGCTGAGAAAGACATGTAGTGAGGTTGTGTGTGTGTGTGTGTGTGTGTGTGTGTGTGTGTGTGTGTGTGTGTGTGTGTGTGTGTGTGTGTGTGTGTCTGTGTGTGTGTGTCCCTGGCAAAACAGAGTGAGTGCTAGACAAAGACAGAGGCAGACATGGGGAAACTGAGAAAGCAAATTCAATTATATAGATAGATACTTTATGGATCCCCAAGGGGAAATTCAATAGCTTAAAGCAGCTTACTTATATAAGTAGGCAGGCTGTTGTCATGAACCATTGGTACATATAGCTATGAAAAGTAATCCACTGTAATTTGTATGTATGCCACGTATTTTTTACTGTATGCACCACGATGACTGCCGCTGTATAAGAGTGCAAAGATCCATGTAGGGGGGAGGTGTTGGGGACCAAGAAGCTGGTTAAATCTGATTTTAACCAAAAGGCCTCAGATTAAATTGACCTCTGGATACAGGACACACATGGGCTCAGAGACAAAGAAACATGTGGCCAAGACAAAGGAATCTTGGCCTGCATGTAAACCCCAAAGCCGGGGTAATTCACACCTCTATGCGAAAGTGCCAGCCAGAAGGGAAACGCCTCACAACTGGCAGGAAGTCAAAGGACTACAAGATTGTAGTCTTCACCCTTTCAAGAGTTTCGAGTCTTCCTATTGGTTCAGCGGGACCATAAACACAGCATGCGGTCTTAACCTATAAATAACCTGATCCTAGGAAACTCCCTTGTCTTCACTTGCAACTCCCTCCCCTCCCTTGCTGAAAGGAGGCGCGCAAGCACTTGTGCTGAACTTCCATTTTCTGGAGAAAGTGGATTTTATTTCGGTGGATCCTTGAAAACTCACCAGTGTTATCATACCTGCAGGAGAAGGAAACAACGTTTTTCTTCTCAAAGTCGACTAAACTTGCCCCTTGCTGCTTTTTGGAGGGAAGTTTCTCCGTGGCTGCTGACGAGCGCCAGGGACCCGCTCTGTTTCATTTCTGTGGAAATCTATGGACAGAAACAAACGGACTGAACACACCGTAAGAAGGCTTACGTCTGGGCAGAGATAAGTAGTGTGTTTATTAATGAGCAAAGGGTTCGCCACCACTTGTTGCCATTAACGCTCAGGAACCTAAGGCCATTTTTACAATTACTTTTCCGTCTGGTTTTATTTTCTAAAAAAGCTTGTAAAACATCAACCCTGTTGTCCACAGTCAATCAATGTACATCATTTTTTTCAGGAAAAACTGGGCTTTTAGAATATTTGTGCTGTATTGAGGTCAACTGAATGTAAAAAAAGGTTGTATGACCTTAAAAACAAATAAATAAATAAAACGGAAAATTAATCTCACAGATATTTATTGATATCACACACAGAACAATAAAAGCTAAGCCAATCTCCTGTCTAAATCAGTTCCCATATGTATTGGGTGTCAAACTGAAGAAATAAACATAACTTATAAAGTTGACAAAATATATACATTTTTTAAAAAAAAGTCCAGACGCTTTTGCCAATAATCAAAATAATAATGTCAAATGTATTGATATCACACACAGAGAAATGGTACACAAGAATTTGTGTAGTCTATAACAGTTCTCCTATATATTTGGAGTCATCCAGTGCAGAAATAAACATAATGAACGTTATAACTCATATAAATGACAAACTATTTACATTTCTTCAAAAAAAGGCCCAAATGTATCCCAAATATCTAAACAGTGACGCCATTATCTCTCTTTCTCACTTTACTGTTTGTTCTCGCTTGATTTTCGGATTTCCTACGGTCAGTGAACTCGCCTTTCCACTTTCTGTGACGGACGTCCATTGATGAAAAACGTAAACACACTTGCAAAGCATCATGGGAGATTTATACCACACGGTCCCCTGTAACAGAGACCCAGCTGAAGAAATGAACGAAAAAGTGATAAATTATGGACATCGAGTGGATAAATCTTGGATGTAAGCGTTTGGATTTATTGCTGAACAACTCCGAAAAGACGCACGCGTTCCAGGCTGGATAGAAAACCTTCCGTGAAGGCTACGAAGACAATAAAGACATCCCTGTAATCGTTAGCTTCGTAGCTAATAGCCGGTGAAGTCGGCTAGAAGCTAGCGCCAGAAATGACCGAAAACGAGATGAATTACGGACATCAAGTGGATAAATCTTGGATGTAAGAGTGTGGATTTATTGCTGAACAACTCCGTAAAGAGGCACAACTTCCAGGCTGGATATAAAACCTTCTGTAAAGGCTACAAAGACACCAAAGACACGTTCGCGATGCCTAGCTTCTTAGCTTGTAGCAGAAAAAAACGGTAAGCAGCTACATTAAACTGTTATGAAATTATCTAAATATTAATCGGAGGTGCCGTGGCTGGATCGTGCATGATCCAGTCGGTCTCTGAGGGTGATCTGATTTAACCATGTACTGGTCCATATGTGATTATTAATCTGTTCTGTGAATGTATAACTGATCCCTATACTGTTTGATTTTGGTTAAGTAGCTGGTTTAAAACCGTAAGCGCTACCTGCTAAACCACTCCTTTTGCCTGGCAATCCCCCCTTTACCTGTTCAACCCCTCCTCGTTGCACCCAGCACCACTATCGCCCTTTTGAGGCTAAATAGTTTCTTGCAGCTCACAGGAGTAGCCATTTTGGCAGTTTTTTTTCGTGTAAGAACTACACTTCGACACCGCCCCTCCCTTTTCACTCACTCTCTCTCACACACACACACTCACACACGGACACAGACGTGTCCGCCCATGCTGCTTTGTTTTTGCTTTGTTTTGGTTGTGATATTGTAAAAGATATATTTTATTTTTTTGTTTATTATCGAAGGATCATTGATTAGCTACTGATAATTGTGACGTTAATAAATGTTATTATACTTAATTAGCAGTTGCTTGTAATTATTTGTGTACTTGTTGTAATAATTGCTGGTCGATCAGGTCCGTGCTTGGATTCACCCCTTCCTTTATTTCCTTTTTAAAGGATTACCACAGAAATGAGACTGTTCCACAGTTGATTATTGCTCCCTGACTTGCAGGGTGGTGCCCCGATTTGATACAGTTATTAATAACCATATTCATAACTTTATTAATATTGATAAAACGTCTTTGATAATTTGCCAATGATCAAATCTGTACCCAACGAGAATCCTACAGAGGTCAGGGTGGATAGATGGGTCCTAAAACACATTTTTAAACGGGGGAGAGGGGTTTGTGTCCCAAAAGAAGTTAAGGGGATAACACAAGACTTTTACCCAGGAAATAGGTGTTTGTATCCAGAGAGTACTACCCAAGGGAGCCGGTGATTTAACGTGTTCTAACTTCCAACTCATAAAATACTGACTCTTGGTCAGTGTCTCTCAGCATCAGATACTGACGCAAAAAAATCACCTTTTAGCGTCTGTATGGAACGCCCCGGGCATAGCAGCAGCTTAACCGCAGCGCCGTAAGATGACCTATTAAGAGCGACAATGGTAGAGAGTTAGCCTGACATGGTCCTACTCAGATTCTAGTGCCTCGAATTTTGTGGGCTTGGCTAAGTTCGGCTGGTATCCAGGCTAGTAGAGAGTAGTATGAAAGACTCTGCGTAAGGAAGCAGGTTGGAGTGGTGGATGGGTCAAACAACACAGGAGATCAGGGGGTTCTTGTCCCCCGTGTGTCACTGTAACATATTTTTTAACATCCTATTAAAATTTGTAACCCCCACCCACCATCTTTTCCTAAACCTAGGGCTGGGCGATATGGCCTAAAAATAAAATCCCTGATTTTTTCAAAATAAATCCGATTTAAGATTTAAATCGATTTTTTTTTCCCTCTACTTAAAATCAATCTGCAGATGACAAATACATTGTTCAAAACAAGTTTTATTTTGTTTTGACTCATACAAACACACACGGGGCATGTATACCATTATGATTATTCATGCCAATTTTGTGAAAATATAAATTGGTTTGAGTGTTTTCCCTACCAGTTTTTATTTTTTTGGGGCTGGGGTTATATATTCAACAACAACAAAACGGATGCGTGAGATAAAGCTGTTTTCACACGGTCCGTGTACTTGGCGGCCAACGGATTTTCGTTTTGAAAGGAAAAAAACAAAAACGAGAAACGGCCAGTTTCCCAATTACCATTAGTAAATAGAAAAACAAAAAACGGAAAACAACCCATTATTCGTTTTTTGTTTTGATATTAAAAAACGGAAAACGAAAAACTATCTCATTATCCGATTTTCTTTGATGTGTTTGTAGATGGAACTCGGAAATTAAATTGTGTGTATAAATCTTATTCCTCATTCATTTTTTTTCGTGACCCGGCGATCGTAGGTAGTAAGCGGCTGCATACCCGGAAATCATTTGGACATCAATGAGACCATGGACAGTTAGAATGATACGGATGTAAACATGTTTTTAGACGAATATGCTAGTTTTATATTAGAAAAGCGAAAGAATATGATGTCTTGTGGGGACATAGCAGCTGCGTTGGGTTCACAGTTTGGAACGATACGGGGTTTTCTGAGAGGAGTGTGCGGAGCTGGTGTGCTCAGCAGGGACTTGTGGCGAAACACAAGTTGACTTTTATTATGAAGTGGTCACAGGAGATTAGCGCTGACTGCTCTCATTCATCAAAAAGGAGTCTACACAACAAGACAACCATCATAGTCTAATAATAATAATAATAATGAAGCGAAAACATTTTCAAAATTTCTCATTTTCACATAAAAGGTCTAACGTTGTTTTGCGCCATTGCTTTGGCAAATATCTGTCAAACAAACTAAAATCGAAACCATGATATGGCTTTCCCTTATCAAATCGCAAAAGACAAACAAACAGGGATATAATTAGTATAAATAAGATATAAAATCAATATAAATGTGATTTTTGGAGGTTAAAAAAGTAACTAAGTAACTACATTTTAAATTAGCTACTTTTACTATTTTACTTGTACTTGAGTAAACAACAAAGTAACAGTACTTTTACTTAAGTAGAATTTTTTTTTTTACTCTTTTCACCTCTGCTGATTTATTTAAATCTAAAAATTGCATAGACCTAGCCCTAGTCTGCATATCGGCCTAGCTGTGGTCAGCTTTTTATTTACTTTAAGAGTAGCATTCATTTGTATGTTTAACAAAAGTGGTAAACGGCGATTGATAAAAAAAGAAAAACTTGCCTCAGCAATACCTTCAGCAATTTCAACTTCAAGTTGGCCGTCAGGACAGAAGTCCCTGACAAGTCCCTGCTGAGCACACCACCTCCGCACATTATTATTATTATTATTATTATTAGAGTATGATGGTTGTCTTGTTGTGTAGACTCATTTTTGATGAATCTCCTGCACTTCATAATAAAAGTCAACTTGTGTTTCGCCAGTGAAATGCTTTTAACATTTGCATATTAAAAGCGATATGCAGACTAGGGCTAGGTCTATGCAATTTTTAGATTTAAATAAATCAGCAGAAGTGAAAAGAGTAAAAAAAAAATTCTACTTAAGTAAAAGTACTGTTACTTTGTTGTTTACTCAAGTACAAGTAAAATAGTAAAAGTAGCTAATTTAAAATGTAGTTACTTAGTTACTTTTTTAACCTCCAAAAATCACATTTATATTGATTTTATATCTTATTTATACTAATTATATCCCTGTTTGTTTGTCTTTTGCGATTTGATAAGGGAAAGCCATATCATGGTTTCGATTTTAGTTTGTTTGACAGATATTTGCCAAAGCAATGGCGCAAAACAACGTTAGACCTTTTATGTGAAAATGAGAAATTTTGAAAATGTTTTCGCTTCATTATTATTATTATTATTATTATTATTAGACTATGATGGTTGTCTTGTTGTGTAGACTCCTTTTTGATGAATGAGAGCAGTCAGCGCTAATCTCCTGTGACCACTTCATAATAAAAGTCAACTTGTGTTTCGCCACAAGTCCCTGCTGAGCACACCAGCTCCGCACACTCCTCTCAGAAAACCCGTTATCGTTCCAAACTGTGAACCCAACGCAGCTGCTATGTCCCCACAAGACATCATATTCTTTCGCTTTTCTAATATAAAACTAGCATATTCGTCTAAAAACATGTTTACATCCGTATCATTCTAACTGTCCATGGTCTCATTGATGTCCAAATGATTTCCGGGTATGCAGCCGCTTACTACCTACGATCGCTTCCGGGTCACGAAAAAAATGAATGAGGAATAAGATTTATACACACAATTTAATTTCCGAGTTCCATCTACAAACACATCAAAGAAAATCGGATAACGAGATAGTTTTTCGTTTTCCGTTTTTTAATATCAAAACAAAAAACGAATAATGGGTTGTTTTCCGTTTTTTGTTTTTCTATTTACTAATGGTAATTGGGAAACTGGCCGTTTCCGAAAATCCGAAAATCCGTTGGCCGCCAAGTACACGGACCTCACACATACAGGTAATTCACTTCTCGTTCCTCGCTAAAAGTTCAAATCATTTTAACGTTATTGCGCAACCTTGCCCCTATTTTCACCTGTTGCTGAGTAACGTACATTAACATCCCATTATGGTCTCTTGAATGTAGCATACCTGTTGTAGCAAGATGGTAGCAAGCTCCTTCGTAGCGATAAAAACAAACGTTGAAGCGGAGCTCCGTGCTACATAGCGGCGATTCCAAGTTGTTTAAGCCGCTACAGACCTCCGTCACAGCTCGGTCGTATCAGCGGCATTTAGTAGACGTGTTGAGCTGCAAAATAGTCCCTCAACACCGGGTCCGGTGCCCCGCATGGTGCTCCTTCAGGTCAGCTGTAGCTGGTGGTTCAGTTTCCGAGAATAGGTGACTCTCAGCCGACAGTGCACCGTGAGCGGCCGGTCATTTCGGCGGAGATTACGGATAAGTAAGTAATGAAACGACTGGTTAAGAAAATAATTAATGTTAGTCCCTGTCGCTGCCATTTTATTTGTGTATCTCTATGGCAAACGCGCAGGGGGAGGGATGAGCCCGTTCGGAGGACTGTAAGGACCGCTAAACTTAAATGTCATATGACCGGTCGTCACATGACTGCTCGCCGTAATTTCGTTGGATATCATACGAATTGTTGTGCATACGTTTTTCTACAAATGCATTGAAGTGTGTATATATATATATATATGTGTGTGTGTGTGTGTGTATGTATTTATATATATATATATATGTGTGTGTGTATATATATGTGTGTGTGTATATATATATATATATATAGTTTTTTTTTTTTAACATTGTTGGGGACCAAGAAGCTGGTTAAACCTGATTTAACCAAAAGGCCTCAGATTGAGCTGACCAGAGAGACAAAGGAATCGTGGCCTGTATGTAAACTCCAAAGCCTGGTTAATTCACACCTCTATGCGAAAGTCCCAGCCAGACGGGACAAGCCTCACAGCTAGCAGGAAGTCAAAGAATTACAAGATTGTAGTCTTCAAACTTTCAAGAGTTTAGAGTCTTCCTATTGTTTCAGCGGGACCATAAACACAGCATGCAGTCTTGACCTATAAATAAGCCTGATCACCCAAAATCCTGTTGTCTTCACTGGCAACTCACGTTGCTGACAGGAAGCAAGCGCTTTTGCTGAACTTCCATTTTCTGGAGAAAGTGGATTTTATTTCGATGGATCCTTGAAAACGCACCAGTGTTTTCATATGAAGTGAGAAGAAAACGTTTTTCTTCTCAAAGTTGACTAAACTTGCCCCCTTGCTGCCTTTTTGGAGGGAAGTTTCTCCGTGGCCGCTGACGAGCGCCAGGGACCCGCTCTGTTTCATTTCTGTGGAATTCTATGGACAGAAACAAACGGACTGAACACACTGTAAGAAGGCTTACGTCTGGGCAGAGATAAGTAGTGTGTTTTATTAATGAGCAAAGGGTTCGCTACCATTGTTGCCATTAAGGTGATCTGTGATTTTAATTATGTACTGGTCTATACATGATTATTAATCTTTTTCTGTGAATGTATCAGTGATCACGATACTGTTATACTGGGTATAACTGTAATCGCTACCTGTTAAGTCACTCCTTTCACAGAGTTTAGTTACTGTCCGCGAGATAATCGAGGTAAATCAGCTGTTAGCCACTGGAGTGGTTATCGATAACTAAGATCAGAGTGCCTCTTTTCTTTACTCTTCTTCTCTTTCTTCTTTTACTAACACACACACGACACAGGCTAGCTGCGTAGCTCCCGAGCTAACGCTGTAGTTTAGCCACGTGGAATCGGCTTACGTTCGTACAGAGCTAACACAGGAACTAGCTACCATACCGGCTAAGTGTGTGCGTTGCCTAGCAACACCCCGGCTTCTTCAGCCCCTCCTCGTGCACCCAGCACCACTATCGCCCTCTTGAGGCTAAATAGTTTTGTGCAGCTCACAGGAGTAGCCAGTTTTGGAGTTGTTTTTGTGTTAGAACTACAGTACATTTAGACACCGCCCCTCCATTTTCACTCACTCTCTCTCACACACACTCACACACACACAGACACAGACGTGTCCATGCTGCTTTGTTTTTGCTTTGTTTTTGGTTGTGATATTGTAAAAAGGTATATAAGTTTATTATTGAAGGATTATTGATTAGCTACTGATAATTGTGACATTAATAAATCTTATTATACTTAATTAGCAGTTGCTTGTGATTATTTGTGTACTTGTTGTAATAATTGCTGGCTGAACGGGTCCGTGCTCGAAATCACCCCTTCCTTTATTTCCTTTTAAAGGATTACCACAGAAATGAGACTGTTCCACAGTTTGATTATTGCTCCCTGACTTACAGCGTGGTGCCCTGTTTTGATTGTTTGTCGATTTGATACAGTTATTAATAACCATATTCATAACTTTATTAATATTGATAAAACCTCTTTTGATAATTTGCCAATGATCAAATCTGTACCCTATGGGAATCCAACAACATATTCATTCATCCAACCAGAAAAAAGGTTAATTTCATGTCCTCAAGGACACTTTGAGAGAGAGAGAGAGAGAGAGAGAGAGAGAGAGAGAGAGAGAGAGAGAGAGAGAGAGAGAGAGAGATCCACTGTTAATGCTTTGCAGTATTATGGAATTGGTCGTAACATAAAGAGGTCAAAGTTGTGCAGTTGCTTTTCATCCTGAGGGTCTCACAGCACCTATGACAGGACAGAAAATGCGTTTGTGAAAATTGTTTTATAGGTTGGCATAGTTTGCCTCATTGAGTTGTGACACAGACCATTTAGACAGAGACAGGAGGTCATCGTTAAACAGCCAGTCTGAGCTGTACATCATCGCTTTTTCATTAGTGCAAACTGACACCAGCTCAGTTCATTCCACTGCATGATACTACTGTGAGGGCACCACAAGGGCAGGCTGTTACCTCTCACACACACACACATAAAAAGAAAAATGTAATTATTTGCCATTATTTTTAAAATGTATCTAAATGGTTGGAAAAGCTAGAGCAGATAGTAAATAAATAAAACTCAAAAGGTGTTAAGACAAAACTTGCTAAAGAAGTCCACTGGGGGCCCACTACAACCATTAGATCTAAGAAAACTAATTTAGGTTGTTTTGGTGCTCTCATTGATTTTACATTAATTCAGCTTAGGTTTTGCCCAAAATGCCTGTGGTGCTACACTTCAGCACTTATAATGGTAGAGAAAACCCTGCTATACAAACAGATACATACTGACTATACTGTAGAGTACATATTAATGGAAGTTATTGTTGAATCAAACCAAAGATCAAGTCAAGTCAGTTATTTATATAACCCCACATCATGAATGAAATATTTGCCTCAAAGGGCTCTACAGTTTGTACTACCTTTGGAGTTGGTGGAGACCAAAAGAGAGAATATTCCACTTAGTCTACATACACTACTAAGTTTTGGTTTTAAAATGAATATCTTTTGCTGCGTTTATGACTCAAGGCCACACTACTCCGTCGTTTCCGAGCGCCTAATACAGAGACATTTGGAAACACTGCTGCCCTCATTTTGGTTTAAAACTCAAACAGGCACAAATGGAGACCTTTGGAAATGACAATGCACGTCAGTCAGTCTTATCGGTTAGGTAGGCTTACGTACCTTTTAGTAACAGTTCCACTTACAGTAGTAGTCATTCCAAGCAAATAAATCCACGGTCTTACTTTTGTTGTTTCTCCAAACTATTTTCTAAATTGTAAAAAGAAAAATTGTAAAAGTGTTGTTTTGTGTTAGCTGGATGTGTAAATGAGTAACTGCATGCTAACAATGTAGTCATAACAACTGCAATACACCCAAGAGACCCAAAGATCAATTTGTTGATCTGGTCTGCAAGGCTTATTTTAACAACTATGTACAACTACATACATACACAAAGCTATATTTCAGCTTTGTTTGCTGGAATTTGAATTAAGTAAAACCGAGCTCTTTGTTTGGTATCATTTCTTGAAGAAACAAAAAAAAAAAAAAAAACGACTGGTGAAATGAATGATCTTCAGAGTTTGGATGTAATAGAAAACTGTTAGTCATATGAACTAGGACAAAGCCTAATCAGAACTAAGTGTACTTCCTCTCCGGGGAGTGGTCATTAAATTAGATTATACTGTATACTTATATTTGTTTTGTAATTATAGGAACTTAGCCTATATTTCAAGCTCTGCACAGTGTTGTACAGTCATAACTACAAAAGACACTAATACTATACCCCAGGACACACTCAGAAAACATTTCGGCTCTCTATTTTCTTCATGCCACAGTTAACCTTGCTTATGCAACACGGCACCGGTGGTTCAGCTTCCTGCCCGGGGTGTTCTCGAACATCCTTAACACCTGCCTAAATAAGAAACACAAATACAGAGAGGTGATACAGGCACGTCACTCCTGGGAGGATTCAAGCTCCTCGGGCACTGTAATGCAGCTTTCGTACTTTGTAAATACGAGTTTTAAAAAAAGACTGCCTGCATTTTCCAACCCAGACAGTTGCCTGCACTAGATGAGCTTATCAGGTTAGACGATGTGTCATACTTATATAAGACAACACAAAAGGCAAGGAGCTATCACACAAGTTATTAATGCATTTTGAAATTGCTTTAGAGTGCCTTTGCAACATTGATGTATTGTTTTGCAACAACCTGTTCCTGTATATCCTAGCCTATTAATGTCATGTATTGTCAGAAATACTTGATGAAATTGATAAAACGATGCATTTGTATTCCTAGTAGTGAGAAATTTTGAAAAATGTATTCATGCAATGGCTTTATAGTTGCTTTAGTGTCTTGCTTTAATGACAACATTTGTCTTCCTGCCCTTACACTATGGTATCCAGGACAGATTTATGGCACTTGGTTAATCACAAGCCTTGTAACTGTTATCCAAGAGTACAAATGTATTGACTTCCCCCCTATAAAGATGGGAGTATTGCCTGCTTTTACGCACAGCAACATATGTCAGGTTTTAATGATACTTTGGTACCTTGTGTACTCAGCAGCTTCACAGATTTTATAAGGGAAGAAGAGGAATCATTAATCTCTGCTTGAATCATCAGCATTTGCCTTTTATACATGCAGTGTTCTGTAAAAACTTGGTGAATCATGGAACCCTCAGAATAGATGCAAGAAACGGTATGTTAACTTCAAGCCAAGGATTCATAGAAGTCTTCCGAATAGTGTTAAAACCACTGCTTGTCATTTTATGAATGTTTTTCAAATGACAGGATAAAGGTGAGGTCAGCAGGAGTGTTTGTCTATAGTATCATGGTTTTCCAAGGACCCATTTTCACCATTCTGGGTTTCAGCTGATGTGGTGATGTTTTGTGGGAATGGAGCCATACATGTCTTACTCTTAGTTTTCTTGTAAATGGAAGTGGGTAATTTATGACTTATTTTCACACATTTTGTCAGTGAAGCTATGATATAAAGTATTTTTATTGACAATCGGGAGTTTGGCATTATAATTTTGTGCAGATAAGGTTTGACAAGCAAAGCAAAGAGCACAGCTGCCTCAGGGCTACCGCCAACGCCCCAGGTTGAATTATTGTTGCATTATACATTTCAAACCATCACCTAGATTATTTTTTTAAACATTCCTTAATTAGAAACCCAGGAGACTGGTGCTTGTGTCCCGTTTGTAAATCAAAGTAACCAGCGAGTTATTTACTTAACCAACGGAACTATGTGACATTCTGCGTCACATTCGTAAATACGTCATGTACGTAATTACGTCATGTATGTAATTACGTCATGTAAGTATCAGGTCATGTACATAATCACGTCATGTATGTAATAAGGCCATGTACGCAATCACACCATGTGCTTATACTCTGAAATGAAAGAATAGAACAAATGAACAATTTAAGTTAAAAAGAAATCATGGAATCAATTTATAAACCAAAATGTATTCTAAATTTTTGACTCATCAAAGTAGCCCCCTTTTGCTGATATAACAGTTGAACACACTCGTGGCTGTTTTGGTTCAGGGTGCCTTTCACTCTGTACAAATCACCGACCCTGGATCCAGCAAAACAGCCCCAGACCATCATGCTTCCTCCTCCATGTTTGACAGTTGATGTCACACACTGAGGAACCATCCTTTCACCTACTCGACGGCGTACAAAAATCCTGCGTGATGAACCAAAGATTTCAAATTTTGATTCATCAGTCCATAACACCTTCTTCCAGTCTTCAGTAGTCCATTGACAATGTTTCTTGGCCCAGGCAAGCCTCTTTTTCTTATTCTGACGTCTTAGCAATGGCTTTCTTGCTGCAACTGGACATATCAAACCTGCAGCTCCAAGTCTTCTCTTTCCAGTTGAAACTGAGACTTTCTTATTCCGACCACTATTAAGCTGTGCTTGAAGCTGTTGTCCTGTGAGCCGCCTATCACGCAAGCTGTTGACCCTCAGAAACTTGTCTTCTGATTCTGTTGTGGCTTTGGGTCTGCCAGACCTCTTCCTGTCAGAGTTTCCCCCAGTTTCTAAGTGCCTTTTGATGGTGAAGAATACTGTACTCACTGACACCTTGACTTTCTTCGCAATTTCTCTGTAGGAAAGACCAACATTCTTAAGTGTTATGATGGTCTGTCTCTCTTCAATTGTTAATTGCCTTTTTCCCACCATTTTTATAGCAACACACTACTTTCTGCAGTACAATACTGTTCAAATAATGCTCACGAGGGTATTGTACCACGGTGTGTTCCAACAATACTTTTATACAAACAGAGGGGGCTCTAAGTAATCCAAAATTCTGAAATGTACATTATTTTTCAGTTTTCTAACCTCAGGCACTTCACCACTTACCTTTGTACCATTTCAAGTTATTCATTGGACTTGAACTGCTAAAAAAAAATGTATTGGATTGAAAATTTCAATAAAAAACCAAAAAAAATTGGGGTGTTCTAAAACTTTTGACCGGTAATGTACGTAATAACGTCATGTACGTAATTACCTCATATATGTAATCACGCCGTGTATGTATGCATGGAAGTGAAGTAACGTCACAAATGTACTCATTTTAACCCAAACCTTTTTCTAAACTAAGTAGTTTTGTTGCCTAAACCTAACCAAACTGTGACCGTTTCACAAGTTAACGATGTGTTTGAAACCATGACCATTACGTTTAGGTATGAGGACGGAAGGTGCTCCTGTGGGTCCTATTAGAGGGTAGGAACAAATGACCTACAGTATGTGGTCGTATGGTTTGGAGGACTTGGGATTTTCCTACAATATCTGCTCATAGCAACAAAAGTGTTATTTCAATTTGTTGTTATGTTTAGGCACTTACTTGGTTTAAGTGTGGGAAAGACCATGGTCTTCTTTATTGTTGATTAAGTCAACCGCACAACAGGGTTACCTTATTCACATGACACCAAAACCACAACCTTTAACCTAAAACCTGCAATAACCAGAGTTTAGACCACTTGAGTGCAGCAAAACTAGCTGTTAGCACATCACTGACATACTATCACCTTTTAAATAAATAAGCAAACTCTAGTTAGCAAGCAGACATTAAGCAATATTAGCATTCATTCAGAGACATGTCTCTAACCACGTGGTGCATGTAAAAGCAATTCACTCTCTGTCTAGCTCTGTTTTGGTCTCCACCAGCACTTTAGCTGCTAAATGCTCCATCATGTTCACAGTTGCTAACTTTGTCTGTCTGCTGCTGAAAAAGACTGATAAGAGTGGTAAGAATGAAACCGATCACTAACGTTGTGGGCCAGAAAACCAAACCAGTGAATAAAATGACACCATACAGCTCTGTAGAGCTGAGGGGAAGTACATAGTTGCGTGATCATTTTCTGTGAGTTCGTCATATGATCCAACATAAAATATATTAATAGCAGCTTTGCCCATAGTGGTTTTGTTGCCTTTAAACTGACCACAAATGTGAGTGTGCAAATGTGTTCCATTTTGTTTAATATTGGTTTGTTTGTAAACAAAATACAGCACATAAATGCATTTTTTCAGTCATGTCAAAATCTAGTTTTCAATGCCTTTAGTTTTTTTGTTGATAATATGTTTATATGGTCTATGTTCTTAAATACATTTTTGGTAAATAAAATTACCACAAAAGAAGAGGGTACATAACCAATGCCCAGTGTGGGAGGAATAGGAGGTCAATAGGGGTCCATAGTTCATTTATGCCCCTAGGGCCTCTTAGCAGGTTAATATGTGTCTAAGTTGAGTTATCCACACATATTATATTTGTGATCTTTGACTTTAATTTTGTGCTCTTAGGATTTTTTTGTTTGTTTTAACTCCATTCAGGTGGAACAACATTAAGAAAATGTTAATTTGCCCATTGTTGCATCAAATTACTTTAATGGTTTCTGCATGTTTTTGTAATGAAAAGTGTGTCTTACTGACACCACAGTGACTTAATTGAAATCAAATCGTTTTACCCAACGAGGATCAAATGATATTGAACATAAAGGCATTTTGTGGTGAGCCGCTCCGCAGAGTGGAGCCATTGTGGTTGGAAAATGAACTGACTTGGAAAGGCCAGTACCTTGTCCTAATGTGACCTAATGTTGGAATTAAAAAAAAAGAAGTACAAAGTGTTGTTTTTCTTTCCGACCAGAGCACCAGACAAATAGCTTTTCTATATGGCA
The DNA here is from genome assembly GCF_004354835.1 of Perca flavescens. Taxonomy (NCBI): domain Eukaryota; kingdom Metazoa; phylum Chordata; class Actinopteri; order Perciformes; family Percidae; genus Perca; species Perca flavescens. The sequence continues at coordinate 42,308,982 of NC_041332.1, read as the reverse complement.
CCAGATCAAAAGAAGCATAATAACCACACAAATTGTTTTGATTGCACAATTATAAAAGAGAAGAAGTTGGACTGGAAGTCAGACATGTGGAAGTTAATGTTGGAAAAATGACGTCTGATATCAGTCAGGATGTGAATTGATGCTTTGCATTTTGTTGCATGCTAGCATTGAAAACATTGTGACAGGACGGTGATTATTTTTGGATTAAAAAGGGTGAATAACACCTCATTTAAAATTCCTTTTGGATGTTGTTGCATGCTGGAAAATAGTAAAATGTGACTATTGTGTGCTAATTTAAAAAATGAAAATATGAGTGTAATACTGTAAAAACATCACCGACAGATGAAGATTTTCCATTGTTTGCAAATGCAATTAAGTTACAATTCCTGTGAAGATTTGTTTTTGGATCCCTGCATAGTGTCAACTGCTGAAACAGACAGTATGGCTTGATGTATGGTTTTAGCTAAACTTGTTAGCTTAACTCACTCTTTAGCTTAGCTCTTAGCAGCTAAATTTCCTGATTGTTAACATTGTAAGACTGCAAAATTTTGCACAAAGAATCAATGTTTGGCTGGTGAATGTTCAGTCTAATTCAGTTTCATATTTGTACAAACACCATTAATGCAATGAATTAATTCAATACCACATTTCAGCTAGCAGCATTATAAGGTGACCAGATTTCTGAGACAAAATCCGGGGACATTTTCAGCTCAGAAGCGTAAATACCTCCAAAACAGGTAATGTTTTTATCTTTGTAAACTTAAAACGGGGACACTGCCCCAGGGGCATCACTAGACCTAGAGCTGCACTGGGGCATGGGCATGCTCTCCTGTAAGAAAAGTTTGTCTATTTTAACGTTTAAATGCGTCAATCTGGTGCACTTTGAAAATAAATTCAGACAACCAGCAGGGGGGGTTCTATGTGCCTCTTTGTAATTATGACTCCAACCAGGGACGTCTGGTCACCCTACGTTATAGTCATGTTAGCTTAAAGGTCCCATGGCATGGAAATTTCACTTTGAGGTTTTTTAATATTAATATGCATTCCCCCAGCCTGCCCATGGTCCCACAGTGGCTAGAAATGGTGATAGGTGTAAACCGAGCCCTGGGTATCCTGCTCTGCCTTTGAGAAAATGAAAGCTCAGATGGGCCGATCTGGAATCTTCTCCTTATGAGGTCATAAGGAGCAAGGTTACCTCCCCTTTCTCTGCTTTGCCCGCCCAGAGAATTTGGCCCACCCATGAGGGAGAGACATCATGGCTTTCAAACGAGCAAAGTGGCAGTTGGTCAAGGCCACACCCCCACCCTCCACCTTGCCCCCCCTCTCTCCTCCTCAATAGCTACAGACACAGAAATTGCACATCCTAAGGAAAGCTCATTGTGGGACTGGCTCTAGTGGCTGGAATTCTGCACCAAGGCTGGAGTTCAGGAAAGAGACTTCAGATACAGTATTAGGGGACCACTAAGGTCTATATAAAAGACTTCAGATACAGTATTAGGGGACCACTAAGGTCTATATCAAAGAGACTTCAGATACAGTATTAGGGGACCACTAAGGTCTATATAAAAGACTTCAGATACAGTATTAGGAGACCACTAAGGTCTATATAAAAGAGACTTCAGATACAGTATTAGGGGACCACTAAGGTCTATATAAAAGAGACTTCAGATACAGTATTAGGGGACAACTAAGGTCTATATAAAAGAGACTTCAGATACAGTATTAGGGGACAACTAAGGCCTATATAAAAGAGACTTCAGATACAGTATTAGAGGACCACTAAGGTCTATATAAAAGAGACTTCAGATACAGTATTGGGAGACCATTACGGCCTATATAAAAGAGACTTCAGATACAGTATTAGGGGACCACTAAGGTCTATATAAAAGAGACTTCAGATACAGTATTAGGGGACAACTAAGGTCTATATAAAAGAGACTTCAGATACAGTATTAGGGGACAACTAAGGCCTATATAAAAGAGACTTCAGATACAGTATTAGAGGACCACTAAGGTCTATATAAAAGAGACTTCAGATACAGTATTGGGAGACCATTACGGCCTATATAAAAGAGACTTCAGATACAGTATTAGGGGACCACTAAGGTCTATATAAAAGAGACTTCAGATACAGTATTAGGGGACCACTAAGGTCTATATAAAAGAAACTTCAGATACAGTATTAGGGGACCACTAAGGTCTATATAAAAGAAACTTCAGATACAGTATTAGGGGACCACTAAGGTCTATATAAAAGAAACTTCAGATACAGTATTAGGGGACCACTAAGGCGTATATAAAAGAGACTTCAGATACAGTATTAGGGGACCACTAAGGTCTATATAAAAGCATCCAAAGAGCACCATGTCATGGGACCTTTAAATGTGATGAGGCTTATCGACTACTAAAGGATAACTAACTCCAGTTTTTCAAAACTTGGGTTGTCATTCTTTAGTTGTGGCCATTATTCCTATCAAAAAATAATAACATTGGCAACAGAAGCTGCGAAGGCAGATTAGCCAAACTCAAGAGAAAACTTAAAGTAAAATTTGTAATATACTGTTGAAGTAAGAGGCCTATTGTTTTGGGGGATAATTTGGCAGTAAGGTGAATTTGTTTTATTGGGTAAGTGGTCCTCGGTCTGAAAAAGTTTGAGAAACACTGTATTAGAGGACTAGACAGTTACATATTCACAACAAAAGTACCGGTGTAACACCAGAGAGTGTTGCATCATGGGTTTTCTGTATTAGCAAGGCTAGCAAGTTTTTCCAATCTGCTTATAGCGTGTCTTTCTGAGTTAGTTGACACTAAAAGTGTTATGTTAGCCCAGTTTAACCTATTGGGTTGTCTGACATGTTTTGTTGCCACAGAGGAATGTTATTACTAACAAGGCTTCAAGGGTGAGGACTCTTTCCCAAGAAAACTAGTATGAAAGTATATCTCATCTTTAGAAAGTCTGCCCAAGGGGCCCCCGGATAGCTCAGTTGGTAGAGCAGGCACTTATATATAGAGGTTTACTCCTCGATGCAGCGGGCCAGGGTTCGACTCCAACCTGTGGCCCTTTGCTGTATGTCGTTCCCCCTCTCTCTCTCCCCTTTCCTGTTTTCAGCTGTCCTGTCAAAATAAAGGCAGAAAATGCCCCAAAAAAATAGTTTGTCCAAAAACAGTACAATGTTACTGTAACCAAAAAGAATGATGGCCAAAATGATCAACATAACACCCAAATTGTAATAAATTGGAATCATGTGTAACCCTAACCATAGGCTCGTAATATGAAGAAGACGTTATGCAGTAATCAAAGTGCTACACCCCTTTAAACTAAAAAAAATCTAAACTTGGTAAAATGGTGAAATGACTCTCTGCTCTACAACGTTGTTCTTTCCCTCATTCTCTCTACTTCTTCTTCTTGCGTGATTATACAGAGGTCAGCAGGAAATCAAACTCTCCCAGGTCATTAATTCTCTAAAGTAAATAAATTTTATTGTTTTATTTTATGTTTTTAGGTAGAGCGAGCCAAAAATATATATTATTTACTGTAAATCACTGTTTGAACAGAGTAATTGAATGATAAATCGTATTAGAAGCTCAAATCATTCCAATTAATAGAAAGCTCATTGACATCAATAGTTATGCATCTTATCAATAATGTATAACTAACTCACTAACTAATCATATCACATGTGAGACCAGTTAAACCCATCTGTGTGTGAAAAGCACATGCTCCTATCTTTTGTTTGTGTGTGGACAACAGTAACAAGACCTATGGTTATAAAAATGCCATAATTGTATCATGGTTGCTATACAGGTAGGAAACAGGCGCCAAAATAAAGGAACTAAAACAACTATAAATCACTTAAATGAATACATTTTTAGTGTTATTGGTGTGTGTGTGTGTGTGTGAGAATCGGTCCTGCCTGCTGATAGATGGGAGCTCTTTATTCCATGGATGATGACATAATGAATAAGTACTCATATGATTTGGGAATGATTTGCCTCTCATCACCTCTGTCACTCAAAATGCACAGGCAGCCATTCAAACATTCACTCACACACACACACAAAGAGGGATGTCCCCTTCGGCCTGTGGTAGTGTTTCTGAGGGGATAATCTGTGTTGTGCTACAGCCCATGTGAGGAAAGGATTACATGTTTATTTGGGGAGTTTTCATCCCGCCTTTACCATCTGTCACTAGTAGAGTGGCCGTGGGACATTTACAAGGGTTTTATAGTGGAGTGATAGGATGAGAGTAGGTGTGAGAGAGATTGGGTATGATTGAGTGTGCATATGAGAGAGAGAGAGAGAGAGAGAGAGAGAGAGAGAGAGAGAGAGAGACAGACACAGACAGACAGACAGACAGACAGACAGACAGACAGACAGACAGACAGACAGAGGAGCCGCTGACGGTAGCCTACTTGCATATCCCAGGTCCCAGCTGTAAACCCTTTGGAGCATAACATCACCTACACTTGCTGTGGGGAAGTATTCAGTCAAGTGAAAAGTTGTGGGCTTTCTGCTGAAGTCCAGCGGTGTCCTCTGGGACTTTTCCCATGCTTTCTGTTGGGACAGCGAAGTCTGTGCATAGATCCTCCTCTTAGTCCCAGGGTGATTAAGCACCAACTCAGCACTTATGTCATAATCCACATCCCTGTCGCTTACATTATAGCTGTAACTTGACGGGTGGTCCGGCTTACTTGACCGGTCCTCCCACCTTGGCAAATTTACTTTTATCATGTAAAAATTCAGAAAAAAAATATTTCGGACGGTGTAGTTTTTTAAGGTTTTACATCAAACTCCATGTTTGATACTACTTATGGCCCACATTTGTTCAGTAATAGCCATGAACTGTATTTGTGTTCTGTAATTGCCTCTCTTTCAGTGTCTACAGCATCATTCTCTTTACTTACCCACCATTGATAGATTGATAGATATAGATTAATGGACGGACGGAGAGATAGATAGATAGATAGATGGATGGATGGATGGCCAGAAATAAAAATACCAGAACACTTACTCAAACTTAGACACAGGAGGAATGAAAAAACAATGTACAACATATATACAAGTAGAGAATAAAAATATACAACCAGCATACATACATTAGTATATATGAAAAATATAGAATATATATAAAAATATGTAGTCTAAGTAAACACGTTTTGTCAAACCCTGATCACTGATTCTGCCTCTGTTCAGATGGGCTCTCGTACAGGATTACTCTCCAATAAAATTTCTATTCTAAATTACTTTTAATAAACAACTTTTTCTCAAACTCTTTAATTAGATTTTGTGTTGTGACTGAGATCTGGCTCAACGTTGGCAAGTTCAACCCACTGTGTGAAGTCTCTCTGCCAGGCCATAACTTCTTTAGCCCCTCTAGCTCCCCCGGCTACAGAGTGGGATAAGCTCAACTTCTTAGAAATTGTTTGAAATGCTGCCATTTGCTCTGTCACTTCAACAGTCTAATGCAGTGACGTCTGCTGTCGTGCAGCCCAGAGACATACCAAGTTTAACAAGGACTTTATTAAGGACTTCTCTGGCATGCCTTTTTTTATAAATATTTCTCTGCTATTCTGTGTTCTCTGTTTCTTGCAAATGTACCTTGTCAACTGTTCGAACTCTGTCTTCCTCTTTAAATAATAAAACCAATAAACTGCCAGTCAATTGTCAAACACCGACACAGAGGGTACGATTTGTCAGGGGGAAGCTTGGGACTTCCTGTAACGACCTTAGACACGACACCGGTGTACTCAAATGCACGACTCGAAAAACAGTAGAAGGTTTAACAAAAGTATTTACTTGACAAAAAGTTCAAATAAAGAAAAGCTCACATGGAGGATCAAACAATGTCACGAAAACTACCAACAATACCTGATTACATGAAGATCTGGCTGGTACACTCAACGACACTATCACATGGACAGAAAAAGGCGAACTGGCACAAGACAAACGGAGACAAGGACTATTTATTTATACATGAGGTAGGGGAAAACAGGTGAAACCAATCAGGGGCGGGGTAGACAATCATAATGGAGGGAAATTCTCACAAATGGAGGAAGTCAGGGGGCGTTTCCCAATATGTGTTCTTCTATTGACTTGTGTTCTTGTGTCCCTGTGAAACGTCATCTCGTGTTGCCAAAGTACTGTCGAGTGGTGTGAGGTGCGTGTCCGCGCTATTCTCCAACATGTAGCCTACTCACAACTATCATAAAAAAGCAATCGATTCTATAATCTAGATCGGGAGTTTGCCGTATTAGCAGCAGCAAACAACTGGAAACTTTTTACAATTTTCATCTGCTATTCCACCACTAAATTCACTATTGAGACTTTTTTATGCGATAAATTAACTGTGTAGAGTTTGAATATGGGCAGTTTTACAAACGTTGATGACCAACTGCACATTTTCTCCGATATTGTCAGAAGCTTCAGTCTGACGGGACAGCCAGCTGGTGGCGGCCGGGATCGCCTCCCTGCTGGCCGGCCAGTGATGCTCACAGACACCGCTGTTAGCTGGAAGTCTGAAAAAGTAGCCTACACGGGCTGAACAGAAGGCCTTCAGTCAGGAGTGATAGTTGTGAGGAGGCTCCATGTTGGAGAATAACGCGGACACGCACCTCACACCGCGCGCACCACCCGGAGAAAAAAGTGAGAGAAAGAAAAAGGAGAGGTCGCAGTTCGGACGATGACTATCCGGTTGAGATTGTGTGTGTGTGTGTGTGTGTGTGTGTGTGTGTGTGTGTGCCCTCGAGATCTGACCACACACAAACACACGTAAGCAGAGCTACCCACACCCATGTTTCTACTGTTGCTTAATTAAATATAACATCAAAAGAGAAAAGTTGTCTGAGTCGTGTTTTAAACAGACACACCTGGGGCGAAGTTGGGAACCAGAATCAGCTTTAAATCCAGTCCTAATCTAGTCCTCACTAACACGGGCCCAATTATAGTAACTACATGAAAACTTCACGGTTGTTATATGAAATGTGGTTTGTGTTTAGCCTCCATCATCATTTTCTATCATGTGAAACCAGAGCCAGCCTAGTGGTGAATCTGCAGACAGATGCTTAACAGTGTGCTCCTCAGCAGTAAGCTCCCCCTGCTGCTCATAAGGGGCCTCTGCACCCCTTTGGTTTCAGACCCTCCCACCAGCCTTTGGGCCACGCCTCCTCATTTACATTGACATGTATCAAGTCCAAACGAAAAGGCAATGTTAAATGGAAATTCAAAAGCCAAATATTAAATGAAAATTAAAATCCAATGTTAAATTGAAATTCAAAAGCCAAATATTAAATTCAAAAGCCAAAGCCAAATGGAAAATTAAAAAAATAATAATATTTTTAATTTGATCTTGCTTTGTTTTTCTTTTGGACTTTCAATTTCTCTTTGGACTTTCAATTTGAATTATGAATAAATATTTCCTCCATAGTTAGATACTGTCCTCCTCTTCTACTCTTTCTTCAATGTCTAACGAATCTATGTCTTTCTCTCCCTGACCCTGTCTTTATGATTGAGCAGCACTGGTTGAAGCCTGAAAATATTTTAAACAAATTAATAACATAACTAATTCCACTGGTCGGACTGTTCAGTTCTGTTTCAGACCGATACCTCCGGTTCAGGCTGGTCCTCATCATCATCACATGCCTTTTTCAGTCGTGTAAAATACTTTTCAATACTCATCTGGATTGAAGCAGCAAACATTCAGTGTAAAAGTAAAAACAATGACATAACATTATTTATAATAAGTTTATTTGATTCACAGCTGCTACATATAGTGTTTTGACCTTGACAACCCAACTGCATTTTACCGCAAACTTGTGACTAGTTAACTTTCTAAAGCAGGCGCAATCGCTTGTTTGCTAAGAGTCGGGTTGGGACTCCAACATTAACACAAAATACATAACATAAAATATTTTTTATAGGACTTTTTAATGTGCGATTGTATTGTTTAGTATCTAGGATCTATGCTAAACTGATGCAAGCGTCCATAGGAGAACTTCCAATAGTGGGGAAATGGGAGTGAGAGCTGAGCCCTGAGGGGAACGCAATTAATTGGGAGACAGTTTGGGACAACATTTTCCATTGTTCCAAGAACCCAAATCACCAGCAGATCCACTTCAACATATGTCATTGGACATATTGGACTCCTCAGAAGAGATACGTCTCTAAAGTCATTCCTACTCCCTACTGCACGTTCTGTCAACCTGAACAAACTGGAACTTTCCTGCACATGGTCTGTGAGTGTGAACCGGTGCATGAGTTCTGGAATAAAACAACACAAATATTTTTCAAAATTTTTACCATAGTTTACTGGTAATCGTTAGGGGTCTTTCTTTAGGGATGGGTGCAGCTGCGGGGAGTGTGGCAGGGGTAGCTTGGCGGGGCAGGTTGGAGGTAGTTGGCCTGCCCTCCAGGAATGGGGCCAGGAACCCCCATCACAGCCATATACTTCCATAGCCGAGCTGATGAGGCCCCAGCCCCACTCCTGTTCCTCTCCCTCTCCTTCCTCTTTTCCCTGGTATACTGGTCCCTCAAGGTCTTCCACCTGGAGCGACACACATCTTCTAATAATAATAAAAAAAAAAATATATATATATATATATATATATGAGAAAATGACATGTAGGCTATGAATATGCCTGTGCAACTACTGCTAATTATTGGTTTTAAGCTATTATTTTCATCTTGCTTTAAGCTGCATAGTGATATGCACATTTCAATGGTCAGATCTGTCATGAGTTATTTATGTATATATATTTTTTTTTAAAGTCCCTCAGAATCTCTCTACCTACCAACCTACCTGCTATCATAAGTACTACTAGCCTATGAGAACATGTGTCTGCAGATGGACATGTGCTGTCTGCTACCATTACAACTCATCTGCTGAATGAATAGTTTATTTTACACACAAACTCATAAAACCCACCAGGGACTGATTTTATAATTCGTTAGTATTGGTGTTGGAAGTCACACAAGAGAAAAATGAAAACAACTAAATTATTCCAAAACCAACTATTTAATTATGAAATGCCCCTGGAGCATATTCTGTGCAAACAGTCAGCAAACAAAAAGTCCAGCAAACACATTCACACACACACATAGCGCCCACTCCTGTCTGGAACAGCCAGGCTTTGGATATCTGCGTTCAGGATAGTGTTTGAAAGGACAAACACAGACAGACAGAGATTTTTAGTTAGTTACTTTTCAAATGTGTTATCAGAATATGCCACATTAGTTTTTAAACTTTTAAAATATGTGAACCAAATAATATCAGGCTGTTAACGACAAAATAGTATTGTTTGATTTTAATGTAACAATATAATTAATTAGCTTTTATTTGTGTATTTTTTTTTAATTGCTGTGTATTACATTTAAAATTTTAAAACTAGTTGGATGTTGTTAGCACGGCCTTATCCACTGTCTCTGTTCTCTCATTTCATTCATTTACTTTTAATTAAGCTGTGTAGCATATTTAGTAGGAAACATGCTATGAAATATTAAATGGTTGTTTCATTGTAATAATTATTATACCACAAGAAGACTCACTGAGTGTTCACTCACCAATCAGTGAGAGAAGTGAGAGGAGGCCTGACATCAGAAAGGTTGCCTCATCCTATCTGCAACCTTTCTGATGTCAGGCCTGTATTCTGTTGTGGCGATCCTGAGGCACTGTCCAGTCGGTTTCTGTCCTGGCTCTTGATAGCATTCATTGAAGAAAATGCTGATTCACAGATGTATGTTGAGGGGAACATCGTGAGCAGGAGCATTGCAACCACGTTGATCCAATGTTCCCATCTCTAAAATCTCCATCTGAAGAGCCGCCTCATCTATGGAAGGTACCAGCTTTTTGGCCTCTGCAGTCCACTGGCCGTCAGCCGACACGGAAAACGGCTGTCTTACGAAGAGAAGGATGTCACCTGAGAGTTTAGTGGAGCTTTCAAATCTTTCCTTGAAGTTTTCCGCCAGCCTGGACACAAAATCCTTCATTGCTCGATCTTCCTGCATTTTATTCTTCTCACAATGCTCACGCAGACGTGGAAAGTGCAACTTTCTCCCATGAATGTCTCTCTCCAGGAGATACAGCTTTGACCGGAAAGCTTCAGTCTTGCCTTGTAGTTGCAGGTTAAGGTGATTTAGATGAGACATGATGTCACACCTTTCCTGGCGGTGTCCCACCATCGACGGATCCCTGTTGGTAACAACAGAGACAATTTTACTCATATCTAAGCCATTCCTTTCGAAGAACTGTGTCAGCTCGTTGAATATTATTTCTCCAGTCGTGCGCCCAAGAAGAGAAATCAAGCACAGGAGCTCCTCCCGGAATGTCTTCCCATCAAAAAATCTTGCGAACACAGACAGTTGTTCCATGTCGGTTCGGTCACAGGACGAGTCTATTGCTAGTGAGAATGCTTCTGTTTTCCTCAAATCTGTGTGTAGACTGGAAAAACACTCGTCCGCTAAAACTTTGACTCTTCTGATTGCCGTGTTTGGTTTAAAACTTTGGCAGCCATGTGTATTGCACCATATTTGGCCTTTTGGGGGCACTGCAAAGTGAGTTACTTTAGCAATAGAATGGTCAAAATCTTGTTTTCTCTGGAGCTGGGAGCAGGAGATTGGTCGGAGAATCGGCGCAGCAGGTGCGGTATTACATTAAATTTATCGCACCGTTGTGACGAAAAGAGAGCTGAGCCAGAAGGCAAAGCTCTTGATCTACCGTCAGTTTTCGTTCCTACCCTCACCTATGGTCATGAAGGCTGGGTCATGACCGAAAGAACGAGATCCAGGGTAACAGCGGCCGAAATGGGTTTCCTCAGGAGGGTGACTGGCATCTCGCTTAGAGATAGGTTGAGATGCTCAGTCACGGATTCATTTGCATAAAGATGGGCATCAGCCAGCTTTTTGACGCAGGCTTTTTTTAAATGCAGTGCCGCCTTCACCCATAGGAATGAACGCGGCGCGACAGAAATGTTGCACAGCTAGGTGGCTCTGCACGGTCAGGGGCGCATAGAGGTCTTCTAAAAGAGGCAGATCTGCCATTGCCAATAAGTGATCAACCGATGACTTAATTGTGACTCCTGATTATATGCTGCACCGCAAGTCTACCCTGACTCGAAAACATGCGTACACAAGTTGAAACTTGATGGGAGATTTGATCGTAGCCTACTCACGTCCATATTGATAAATACCAAGCTTTGCGTGGAAATGACCGTATGCCGTTTTTACGTAAATGAGGGACAGAGAGCGGAAAGTGAGGGGAATAGCCCGACAGATGACAGGCTTTATCCTAGCAATGTAATTCTGTTGCACCAGACTAGTGCGAGTGTCTCTCCAACCTCACAATCTCTCTTTTTCCTTTTGAATTATCTATCAGGGATTCAAAAGCAGTAACTTTTCATTAGCTGTACCATTACTGCATTATAAATAATTAACCACAATTGTTGTCCCTTTCCATTGATGTTCTCCAACCCTGTAGAGCACATATTTATCAAAACCCTAAATGATCAAGTATGCTGTAGGATCTCTTGCACCCTGCGCCACATGACTTCCTGATTCTTGTACCCTGAAGCAACCCGATCTCAGCTGAATCCTGTGACTCCTTTTCCTTTCAGTCTTCCGTCCTTATCTCTCAGGCTCAGAGCAAAGCATAAGACATGTCCATTTGTTTTTCATGCTGTAATATAAACTGATACTCAGGGCTGAGCTGTGGGAACAAGAGGAAAAGATGCCCTTAAAACGACTGCTTAACTCTTTTATGGTCCCAAATGAGACGAGGAACAGATTAGCCCTCGGTAATATCTTTGATGGCCTCTCCTGTGTCTAATTAAAAAAGCCCATTGTTTTAGTGGGGACATATAAAGCAGTGATTGAGGTGATTTTCATCCTGAAGTGTGCCATTTCTGTGGGACAATCACAACGCTTTCAGGAAGTGCATTTTTCTTTTGATCTCGCTTAGCTCAACAGCTCCTCGAGGATCTAAACGCAGCATAAAAACCTAGAGAGAGAAAATGGTTGAAAATGTGCTAAACAAGATGAAAAGATAAAGTGAGGTCTGCTTAAATGGATGAAAGAAAGCTCTGGTATCCTTTTGCCAACCGTGACATGAGCCAGTGTGTCAAGAATGATGCAGTGTGCTGATTCACAGAGGGCAAGGTTTGGAAACCACTAAACCAGCAGGGCCTCTGATTGATGGCGCCAAAAATCCATGCAAACACATTCATATGTTTCCCCAAGCAGCAGCTGTCCCATATTAATCTAATGTAATGAACAATAAACACCCCATCATGATCGGAATGGCAATTTAAAAGTTGCAGTGATCTGTTCTGAGAGGAATTATAACCACATGTACTCCTGCTCGTAAGAGAGGGGAGAGCTACAGGAAACAATGAGTTTCCTCATGAAATCTTTTTTTTTGTTTTTTTTGGACACAGGTTTTTAGCCATGGCCATGGCTCAAGAGATGACAATGCTGGTCAGTTGTTTGGCGGCTCAGTCGGTTGGTGCTCTATTTTGGTCCAGACTAAAATATCCCTATATATATCCCTGTATATCCCTAACAATTTTTTTTTTTTTGTTATAGACATTCCTGGTCCCCAGAGGATGACTCCTACCAGATTAGTCTTTTTTTGATCCCGTCACCCCTAAAAAATAATTGCAAAAAAGTTCTGCCCTTGGAATATCACAGCATTGTGAAACTAAACCCATAATCTAGAGTCCTAGATCATTCCAAAAAAAGCCATTAGTCCAAAATCCCATTTTCAAAAGTTATTGATACTGCATTTTGGGAATGTCTGATTTTTTCTATAGATAAATATCCGATTTCATTTGTAATACCACCTCACTATTGTAGTAATGGCGCTGTGGCTCAGAATTAAAGTAAGTTTTCACAGAATTGTTGGTGTCTTTCTAGTTACATAATTCAGTGTTTCCCCTATCATGACGGTCCAAAATTATGTTAAAGCGGTGATAGAATGATTATATAGAGTATTTCACACTGTTCCTTATGGTCTCCTAATGGGATATGTAACATTGGTTGGGCTGAAAATGGCCTGGTTGATATTTTATTGGCCCTTATGCATCCCTGTGTTTTGGCCCTATTTGTAACAAGAGCTGCGCGCTGATTGGTGGAGCGAATCGCCATACACACACATTAGAGACGCGCGCTGATTGGTTGAGCGAATCCCCAATACACACACATTAGAGACGCGACAGAATCTCATATTCCAGACACTGCAATGTTTCGTTACCAAATTCAATTCTGAGAATTTTTAATGCGAGAAATCAACTATATAAAGCTCAAATATGGGCTGTTTTACGAAAATTGATGGCTAATTGCAAATTTGGTAAGACGTGTTGGACTTTAGGAGCTCCACACAGTCTGACGAGAAAGTGGCAGCCTGCTGGGCTTCATACCCAGGGCAAAGTCACCCTTTGTGGATACTGCACTACCGGGGCTCTGCGGCCGGCTGCCGGCATAACTATAATATATTTACGGTTTTAATTTAATTTCAATTTCAATTTTCAATTTCAATTTCAATTTAACGCACTTATATAACATCTACCACAATGTCTTATAAAGCTAACCGTTGTGTCCGATTTGATTTTAAGCTAGCTATATGTCCCATTCAATACAATGGGAAACGATTGCTAGCTAGCTACACTTTTGGCATTACTATAGTATATTTACAGTTTGAATTTTGTCACGCCACGTATATAACATCTACCCCAATGTGTTATAAAGCTAACCGTTGTGTCCGATTTGATTTTAAGGCAATTTTATGAACGTGAGGCGTCTTGTTAGGACGAGCAGCTAGCTAGCTATATGTCCCATTCAATAAAATGGGAAACGATTGCTAGCTAGCTACACTTTCGACATTACTATAGTATATTTACAGTTTGAATTTCGTCATGCCACTTATATAACAGCTACCCCAATGTCTTATAAAGCTAACCGTTGTGTCCGATTTGATTTTTAGGCATTTTTATGAACATGAGGCATCTTGTTAGGACGAGCAGCTAGCTAGCTATATGTCCCATTCAATACAATGGGAAATTATTGCAGCTAGCTAGCTACGCTTTCGGCATAACTATAGTATATTTACAGTTTGAATTTCGTCACGGCATGTATATTACAGGTTCCCCAAGGTCTTACAAAGCTTAGCTAACACTTCAATTGAATGCATTTTTGTGAATGTCAGAGGTGTTAGGAGGAGGCTAGCTAGCTCTCATTGATGGACTCCAGCTCACCGCGGGCTCTATCAATGAGACTCGTGGACAAGAGGCGTTTATTTCCCTGATAGTTTGTTTAAATAACACATATCCATTATAAGATTAACTGGAACCTGTGGTAAGAGATTGCAGGTCTCAGTCACTCACCGGCCGGCCATTTAGCAGGAAGAGGGGAGGGAGAACAGCGAGCTGCAGGCCCTGGAGCTCTGTCAGGGCAGCAGGTTTGGTAGTCCAGTCACCCAGAAAAGGGTGAGTTTGCGCGGGTATTGAGCACCGGGCTGTCGGCCTTGACGGAGCTCAATCGAGCTCACAGCAGGCCGGGGTCTGTGAAGGACAGGCAGGGCGGCGATGTAGCAACCCAGGCAGCACCGGCCGCTGAACTCCAACACACGGTCGGACAAAATTTGCAATTAGCCATCAATTTTTGTAAAACGGCCCATATTTGAGCTTTAACCGGTTGATTTCTCGCATAAAAAAGTTTCAGAAGTGAATTTTGTAATGGAATAGCAGAGATCTGCGCAACCTAGATTCAGAAGACTACCTGATCTCAGGTCAGTTGTGTAGCCTATGTAAATGTTGGGGCGTGACCGTTCTCTTAATACACCCAGCCAGGTCTCACGGCAGGTCGTTATATAGTTACGTTATTGTAATCTATTAAGTCGTGGACAGGTTACGTAAATGCCTTTTTTTTCGTGTGCCGATTACGAAATTGAAAGCAATGCATTTTAATGGGAAGCATATTTCGTGATCCCAGAACGCTGACGGTAGCGAGTAATATTGATAAGGCCAAAGTCAGCGTAGGGAGGTTGGTCGGGGTGGTGGATGGGTCAGAAAACACAGGACTTTCACCCCGGTGACCGGAGATCGCGCCCCGGGTGTGGTAGTACCTTTGTCCAGCGTGTTGCAGTTCCTTTGTCGGTGTGTCCTGCGTGTGACACTCCTTTCCCCATTCTTTTTTTTTCCTAACCACAACCGTCCAGTTATTGTGGCGTTTCATTTCCCCGTTGTTGTGTGCCCCTGCGCCCGTGGATCGCGTCCTGCGAGTGGCGGCCCGTTCCGTTGTTGTGGCCGGCGTGTGGCGCCTCATTTCCCCATTGTCGCGTCCCCCGGAGCAGAATCGCGTCCTGCGAGTGGCGGCCCGTCCCGTTGTTTTGGCCGGCGTGTGGCGCTTCATTTCCCCGATGTCGCGTCCCCCAGAGCAGGTTCGAAAAGCGTCACCTGTACACGTTCAAAAGTCATTGCATATACACAAAAAAAACGGCAAAATCGTAACCTGTACACAAATTTATGAATAGAAATAACGTGACTATTACACAACCTGGCGTGAGACCGGGTTGATACACCCATGGGCGTGACAAAGGTACAGTTCCAGAGATGCTGACGTCAACTTCCAGCTTTGTTGAGATTCGCCCGTTTTCAGCAGCAGTTTCAAAATATGAGATTTTCATAGTAAAGGGGCGTCAATGGGATTTTGAGCTTCTATGTATGTCCTATTTACTCACCGAACCGTCGTTATTCAACTATGACAGGATAAAATCGGTTTTGCATTCTATCACCCCTTTAAAATGCACAGTCAGCACAGTAGAATAACTTTTAATTTTTAAATACGTTGTAAAGGGTGCCAAGAACCCCTAAAGCTCTAATCCTAGAATCACCCCTGAATCCTACTGACTTCGGTGATCCCCTGAATGTTCCTTTACTGCGCTATGCCATAAGGCTGACATTTTTGGTTTTAATAAACTCTTGATGCATTGCAGAGCCACTGTTTTGCTGCAGACTGTAGTCTTGTTTAACTGATAATACAGATAAAATATAGTGTACTGTACTGTGTATACACCAGGCAGCATACAGACCTTATTAAATTACCAGCTTCATTGATGATTCAAATCCTTTCATTTCCACAGTGTTACCCCACTGAATCCCATCACTCCTCACCAGCACATTTTGCGGGAGCGTATCACACATGGAAACTGTATTTTCAGTTCCTGAGCGGCAGAGACAATGAGGTATTTCTTTGCAACAATCCAGCCCAGGGCCGAGCGCGGCCGAGAGATATTAAAGCAGAGCGACAGATCTAATTATCACCTCCCCACTTCTTGTGCTCCAACTCTGATGAAAAGTACTACATTACACCAGGCATCCTATGCCCTCAAACTAACTTTCACCTTTGCTAATAACTAAGAGTGTAGTTATTTGGAATACCTGCTGAGGGCATGTCTCAGAATAGACAGTAAGGGATTTGCAATAAGGCTGGATTCATGAAAGTAGGAGACCGTCATTATTCCAATGCTTGCTGCAGTTACTGTGCAAATGCCCCCACCCGCTATCTCTCACCTTTCCCCCTTCTCCTTTTCCTTGTTTCTCATTTTCTTTTCATCAGATTATGTAATGATCCAAAGTCACTTTTGCAAAGAAATGTAGAGGGTGTCACAGTCCCCTGCAGTTTATCTTCTTCTCCCTTCTCTCTCCATCTTGTCCTGTTTCTGGATTGGGCTGGGTTTGAAAAATCTATTTTCCGATTAGAATCCATTTTCATTTGAGTGTTCCAGAATCGGTTCATAAAATCCGGAATCCATCTCAGTCACATCGTAAGGAATCCCTGTATACCAACTATGTCATGCTGACTGGGAAGGGGGGTTAAATAACACTCCAAAGATTCAGCTTAGATTTTGGCAAAGGCAAAACTGGCATGCCCATGCCCCATTAAAAGGGGTCCATTATTTGACTCTCAGCTCCAGATATCCAAGTTAAATGCCACTTAATACTAACTGACTGTAGAGTCTGTAGAGTTGACTGCTGTGTGTAGTGTTAAACAAAAAGTGCCTTAAAGCAACACTAAAGAACTTTTCCCGCTTCGGTCCCCCCACAGGTTGGAAGCAGAATTGTCCATTACATTACATTATGCAAGTTTGCCAGATTGGGTAGCGGATCTGTAGTTCGAATGAACTGGACAATGTAATGTAATGGACAATTCCATAGGTAACCAATGGTCCTGTTTCACTTGATGCAAAGGTTAAAATATTACCCTAACATCCGTTTTCCTGTGTGCAGAAATTTGTTTATGTAGCTGTGACGTTGTGACGTACGTGACATCTGTTGACATTTCCCAATGCCTTCCTACAGTTGCTCAATAAAAGCGGACTTTCCACACAAACAAACCTACATGTGTCATTAGTATGAGAAAAAAATGAGATTTTAACTGTGTCGGGCTCGGACATAAATATCTTAATGCCTGTCGGGCTCGGGTCGGGTTCGGTTACTGCTCTGTCGGACACGGGCCGGGCTCAGACAGAAAAATGTAGATCCGCACTCCAATCCATACATCCATTGTCAATAGCTTATCCGGGGTCGGGTCATGGGGGCAGCAGCTCCAGCAGCGTACCACAAACTTCCATTTCCCAAGCTACATTAACCAGCTCTGACTGGGGGATCCTGGCCGGTAGATTGAGAGCTTTGCCTTCTGGCTTAGCTCTCTTTTCGTCACAACGGTGTGATAAAGTGAATGTATTACTGCCCCCGCTGTGCCAATTCCCCGGCAAATCTCCTGCTCCATTGTCCCTTCACTCGTGAAATCAGTGGTGATACCCGGCCCTATTTCTGCTTAACATGAGGTGCCACCGGTAGTCACAACGCAAATTGCCCTTGTGATGGGGCTCCAGAGGCTCTGCTGAATGGGGCTTTTGTTGCACACCCGCGCCGAGCAGCACTTTCAGACAATACCAATTGCAGAAGACCCACTCTACTGACCTCCTCGCCACTCGGCATCTGCTGCCAGATTCCCTTTCACTTCCAGACCAATCAGTTAAAAAGGGGCAACATTATGTTATTTCACCCCTGTGGATCTGTAAACATGTGCACAGCTCACACCTTGCTGTGCTATTACTCCACTTAACTGTTTTCTGTTGTGTGTGTTGCCTCTTTTTTGTCTCACTGCGCAGGCTCTGTTTATGGACACCATGTTTCACTGGACTTTATTAATGGACTTTGTGTGTGTTTGTCCTCTGTGTGCTTACATATGCATCCCTGTTAGCCATACGTAATTCCTTTCCTGCATTGGTTGTTGTAGAAACCTTGGTCAGAAGTCTAGTGTGCAGCTGCTGTCAAAGACATGTGGTGATGAGGATGGGGTGATTGGTTAATCGTCAGCCACCATGTCAGATCCACACCCACATGATGTCTGATGGCTGTACTCAATTTAAAAAAAACATGAAACTGCCTTTAGTTTGTATGCAAAAGCAGACATGTCAAAGATGATGTCACAACTAGAATAGTGAGAAACTTGTCTTTTGAGCTGTAGATGGAGGCTTGTGGGTGTGAGGACACTGTATGCTAGTAACTAGGACTGTAGGTGTAGCTCCCCCAGTGACAGGCATGAGGCAAGAGGTCTTGATTTGAATACAGGGCTTTAATGCTGGTCAACCCGTGAGAACTGGTTTAAAGAAAGAAAAAATACATTAACAAAATAATGCTATATGCATGTCTCACACATCTGGCGTTACAATCAAGCTCATACAGCTAGACACTTAATGTATATTTTACACCAAAAAATGACGCACGTAAACACAAACGCCCTCATAGCAAAATAAATAGTCAACAAACCTCATTGCTGCTTATCACACAGAGGTGCTAAGACATCCTTTTAAATGTCCTTTATCTTCTTCTGGTTAATTTCTTTGTAAGTATGCATATAAACACAATAACAGTGGAAAAATAATTCGCTTTTTGCGTTAAAGTTTCTTCGGTGCGTCGCTAAAATGCGCTCGGGTGAAAACAGACGGAACTAATAATTAGTTCCGTCTTGCTGTAAACGTACAATTCAGAAGAAATTAAATAATAAAAAGTGCTAATACAGGAAATACACTGGCGACAGAGGCAGTTACAGTAGGGCTGCACAATTAATCGCAATTTTATCCAAATTGCAATATGGACTAGAGCAATATGGCGGCGCGCACAAGTGCAGCGGCTTACGGCTATCTAGTATGGTGCTCAGTATGGAGTATTTTTTCTTGTTTTTGGTAGTTGTTTTGGAGCACTGTGAAGCAAATTATGTCTACAGTCGTCAAGAATTTATGAACTGGGGATTACAGCTCAATGGAGTCATTACTCCGGTCTTCCATCGAACTAACGACATTCCCACGGCGATAGCGAGACCACCAGGCTTTCCCTGGATTGTTGTTGGTTCTGTCAAACAGCGGAGGCGGAGGAAGCAGAAGCAGGGCTGCAGAGCCGGATTACTTGCCAGGCTACGGAAACAACTGTGTGCTAGTGATAGCGGAAACCTGGCTCCACCCGGCTATCCCCGACGCTGCGGTACAGCTAGCGGGCCGCACAACCCACCAACAGGACCGTAGCAAAGACTCCGGTAAGACAAGGGGAGGAGGACTGTGTGTATACGTGCACAATGCTTGTGGTTCAAGCAGCAAAACCATACACAGCCGTTGCTCACTTGACATAGAGGCTCTGTCAGCCTAGAGAGCTGATGGTTGGGATTGTCACGGCTGTATACATACCTACAGATGCTAATGTTAGCTCAGCACTACCCCACCTGCACACCACCATAAATAGACAGCTGCAGGCTCACCCTGATGGCGTCCACATCATAGCAGGAGACTTTAACAAGGCATGCTTAGGGACTGTACTACCAGAATTCACCCAGTATGTGAAATGTGCCACCAGAGGCCAGAACACATTAGATCATGTTTATTCAAATATTAAGCATGCATACAGGGCAGTTCCCTTTCCACACTTAAAACTCTCAGACCATATTTCACTGCTCCTCATCCCAGCATATACACCCCTTTGGAAGAGAGCTAGGCCTGACATAAAGACTATTAAAACCTGGTCAGAGGGAGCTCTCGCAGAGCTACAAGACTGCTTCAAGCACATTGTGTGGGACATATTTGCACAACCGGACTTGGATGGATATACCCAAACTGTGCCATTCTACATCACAGCTTGTGTGGACACGGTCACTGTGAACAAGAAAGTCAGGGTTTTTCCTAACTAGAAACCCTGCATGAACAAGACAATACAGACTCTTCTCAAAGCCTGAGATGCTGCATACAGGTCCGGGGATACAGCCAGGTACAGCTCAGCTAGAGCCAACCTGAAAAGGGCCATTAGGGAGGCTATACAGGACTATAAAAGACGAATAGAAGACCACTTAACAGACAACGACCCAAGGCAGGCATGGCAGGAAATAAAGAACATTACAAACTACAAGGGCAGTAACTCCACGCTCTTCAACACAGATGCCTCACTAGCAGATGAACTAAACTGTTTCTTTCCTCGTTTCAAGGTCAAAAGTCCAACATCGGGTGTGCTGTCTCCAACTGCTTCCAGCACCTACCCACTCACAGGGCAGAAGTGTGATGTGAGGTGGGTGCTCAGTTCAATGAACCCAAGGAAGGCTGCTGGTCCAGACGGAGTACCTGGAAAAGTGCTCAAAGAATGTGCTGACCAGACCCAAAAAAGCCTTCCCCCAGCAGTTTGAATGACTACAGACTGGTGGCACTCACCCCAGTAGTTATGAAGTGTTTTGAAAGACTGTTATCAAAACCAGTCTACCATCGACCCTGGATCCACACCAGTCTACCTACAGAGCGAATAGGTTGACGGATGCCATCACCATAGCCCTTCATACAGCCCTAAACCACCTAGAGCACAGTGGGACATATGTGAGGATGCTCTTTGTAGGTTACAGCTCAGCATTCAATACAGTCATCCCAGAAATCCTCATCAGAAAGCTGTATGACCTTGGCCTCTGCTAATGGATTTTTTAACCAACCGCCCCAAGGTGTGAAGCTCGGCCCCCAAATCCTCCACCCTCACTCTCAGCACGGGCTCCCCTCAGGGCTGTTTGTTGAGTCCTCTATTGTACTCATTGTACACCCATGACTGCAACCCCTCCTACCCCAGCAACAACATCATAAAGTTTGCCAACGACACCACACTTGTTGGATTCATTTCAGGGGGAGATGAGTCGGCCTACAGAGCAGAGGTCCACAGACTGGTCACATGGTGTACTGAAAACGACTTGTCTCTCAACACTGGGAAAACCAAAGAACTAATCATAGACTTCAGAAAGTGTAGTGCCGACCCCCTCCCTCTTTCCATCAATGGGGACCCTGTGGAGAAGGTTCACAACTTCAAGACAGACAATACCACGGCAGTGGTAAAGAAGGCACAACAGCGCCTGCATTTCCTCAGACTTCTTAAAAAAAGTGACCTGTCTGAGAAGCTTTTCTACCGTTCCTCCATAGAGAGCCGATTTTACGTGAGGCGATCCCCCGCCCAGGTTGACAGCCGCACCAGGAGCAGGGGGCCACTCCCCGTAAAGAGAGAGGGCGCAGCTAGGGTTATTGAGGTAAAAGACGCATCAAATCTGCCTTGGTTGTTCACACTGCGGCCGCATTGAAAAAAATCAGATCTGGGTTGGATTCAGGAACACATACGGAAGTGGCCTGAATCTGATTTGAAAAAATCAGATCTGGGCTAGATTTGAAAATTGGATTTGGGCCACTTTTGCCTGCAGTCTGAATGTAGCCATAGAGCATCTGTAATATATCTGCCTGGTTTACACTCTATGACCAACAGGTGGTGTTGTGAGCAAATTGACCCTCAAGAAATTAACCCTTTTGCGAACCACTTTGCTGGAAAGCTTCAATGATTCATTAGCATAGACTGTTCATGAGGCTTCATCTCGCCATCACTACAAATGACCTATGGGACTGTGTTGTGTAGCATAGCTGGAGCGTCAAAGATAGGCAGGCTGACTTCTTGTCTTTGTACAACTAAACACTCAAATCTTTCCTACTAAAGCACTACAATTAGCATCATGGACTCATGGCAGTGTGCTACCCACCCGGCCCGTTATAAGAAATATATATGTATATATAATAGAGGTGTTAATTTCCATACAGGTTTAGTGGCTTGACCATTAACGGTGAAGTAGGGGATTTGATTCGCGGGGTTATTTTGGCGACGATCATGTTATTAGTTAGCAGTATACTTAATTAACCCGAGTGAGTCAGATTAAAATTGCTGTGTCTATCCGGTTCAGCTCTGAGATGTTTTCACATCGCACAGTGCTGTGAAGGAATAATCTCCGAGATTACTTTATATTCTGCCTCTCTGGTTAGAAGTGGTGAATGTAGGCTACAGCTCACAGCAACTTCATACCATACAGTGTCTGGCTTTTATTTGATATTTAGTGTTGGCAAATGGCTTTTTGTTCTTCTTAGAGAAAAAATAGACACGGAAAAGCATAGCGCCCTTTTTTTCGCCAACCTTATTCCACACAACACTCGCAATGTTCCTTTCAGCTATCCACTCGTGCTCCAGGAAAGTAAAGAAAAGTTAGTTTGGTATATCCAGCAATCACGTAGCTAACGTTGGAAGCAGGAAAAGAGTCAAAGGAGGTAAACAAAGTACTGCTACTTTGCAAATTTGTGTATTATTTTTGTATTCACATTTTAGCATTTTAGCCAAAGCTCCGCTGCTTTCTTCGACCCTCTCTGTGTCTGGTCCTGCTGTGCTCAGTCAGTGTGCAGTGTGAGAGGGGGAGTGGCCAGCGGCTAGAGCAGCAAAAGCCAATGTGTGCTGCTTTTACCAATATATATTTAATGATATCTTTTGCATTTCTAATCCAAACTAAATCTTGGCACCGCACTTATTTGTAATCCATCTCCGACTAACGGTCACAGACGGACAGACGTTCCTGCAATTTTAAAGATAGACATCAATGTCAATTTTCTCAATTTTCTGCTGTTTAACCAGAGCTTGTAACATTAAGTATTTTTATGTAGTTTGGTCTTGCATTTGTGACTGTCCTGTGTTTATGTCTTGCTGCAGAACCAATTGCCCTACGGGGACAAATAAAAGTCTAAACTAAAACTAATGAACTATACTCTTGCCCCTTGATGTGATTCTTATTTTCCAATGTGGTCCTTAGTGAAATTTAGTTTGACACCCCTGATATATTGTATCTATTCAAATATATGCAGCATTTATTCCCTTCTAAATTCTAAAAGCATTGTCAGAAATCTTAAGTATTAAGGTTCAGCAAGGGCACTCCAAACCTAAACAGAGCAGAATAACATCTGTTGTATGCTTAGTCCCGTCTGATACCAGCTGACCTGCAGCGAACCACGAGTCACACCGCATTATCTGGGTAAGTTATGTAATGCAATTTTATGTACAGACTCTCAGAGATCCACCTCAATCGTGTTGCAGGACTGCTGGCCAAAGGAGGCTTTCACGTTTAAAGGTTAAGGCCGACAGAGTGGTGGAAGTAAAAAGGTACTGTACAAAGGAAGGATGTTCTAGCAATGCATTCATGTACAGCATGAGCCTGGGCAAGGAAGTGCACTTTACTTGAGGCCTTTCCTCTACTGTGCATCTGCAAGGTTACATGACGTGGAGACGGTAAAATCCCATCTGATGTTTGTTCCTGTCTGGCCAGCATCCAGCCACCGCTCATCTTGCAGTGTCCCTGTGTGACAAAAAGCTGTTATACCATAGTGCAGGGCTTCTTAAAGGGTAACCGTTTTTTTCAACCTAGACCCTATTTTCCTATGGTTTTGTGTCTAAGTAAATCTGAGAACATTGTAGCTTGTTTCGCTGCTGCCGACTGCAGAGATCTCTCTTAATACTGTACCAACGTCAAAGATTGTTGTTCCCATCAGTCACTAAGACACAAAGACATAGGAACATAGGGTCCAGGTTGGAAAAACGGTAGTTACCCTTACGCAACCGGACTGGACGGAAAGTCAATCCGAACCCAGCCCACAAACCTTGTATTAGCAATACAATACGTTATGAAGTGTAACGTTTTCTAGTTTGAAATACATTTTCAATTGATCATAAATTGTTAGTGATGTTAAATAGACACGAAAAAATATCGAAAAAAAGGCATCAAAAACTTTTTTTTAAATCACGCACAAAGAAAGATAAAACTTCTGAAAGGAAGTCGAAAAAAAGGTTGACAAAGTTTTCAAAAAGCGACAAAAACGTCCTTTTACTGCATGAAGCTGTACCGAATTTCATGTAACTGTACCAATATCGGTACAAAAGTTAAGCAGGAAAACTGAGAACTCAACTTATACATGTTTAATGCCAGTGGATGACAGCTTTTTGTCAGAATAAGAGTCACTCAGAACCAAGACATTATCTCTTGACTTTAGAGCTGCAAAGATGAATCGATTAGTTGTCCACTATTAAATGAATCGCCAACTATTTTGATAATCAATACATCGGTTTGAGTCAAGTTAAAAATATCTGATTCCAGCTTCTTAAATCTGTTCTAGTTTCTTCTCTCCTCAAACATTACTCCCCATTTTCTGACATTGTATAGACCAAACAACTAATCCATTAATCAAGAAAATAATCAACAGCCTTATCGACATTGAAAAGAATCGTTAGTTGCAGCCCAACTTGACTTTAAATCCTTCTATGCTGTTAACTAATCTTTCCTACTCGTAACTTATCCAAATTAAATGGAATTGCTTTTTTATTTGTTTACTTTTGGGACGGAATTGTTTTCCCCTTGATCTAACTTATAAATACTGATGAACGCAATCAGGAAGTTCATTTTTAGCTTGCGTTTATGTCTTGAAAGTGATCTTGCATCGGCTGAAGTCAACAAGGCTTCTTCACAATCCCGAATCCAGATTTTCTACAGTCGTCTGCAGAGGTGATACATGAAACCAAATGTGATTAGCCTCCCATTGTGCTAGGAGTGCTTTTCCACCAACTCTCTTCACCTCAAACGTGCGCCCCATGTGTGTGTCTACAGGCTCTCATGTAGCAAACAAAACCTTGAGGTTGTGGTCCTGATTTCCTTTGGATCAACATCCCAGGCAGGCAAGAGTATTTGTTATGGTTACATGGTCGTAATCAATAAAAGTGATGAGGACATGTTAATATGTAGGATTTGCTGGGCAATAAACATAAACGAGCATCTACACAATTATGCAGCATTAACACTCATTATTCCTCTCTCTCCTGTTCACATAATTATGGGATCTGAGTAATTTCATCATATCCCTAAATAACTTGTAGTTGCATTTTAACAGTTAGTTAAAAAAAAGTTTTTCACAATAAAGTTATTAAACGGTTTTTATATACCATATTTCATTTCAAAAAAAAAAAATGAATGATTCGTAATCTAGAAACAATGACTGAAAACTTGCTAATTATGCAGTGGTGAAATAAGTAGACTGGAGTGGAATAAGTATTTACTCAAGCACTGTACTAAAATCGCAATCTCTCTCCCATTTGCAGCAACTGTGCTCTATTTTCAAGCCCATTGGTAATAGAATAATGCCTAAACTGTCTACACCATTTGGGAAAAACACGATAGTTGCCACGGCAAAGAATCTTCCTGTAGAGCCTGCATCCTATTTTGTATCTCATTGTTTTCCAGATGTCTTCATCGTTCTGAAACCTGGGGCCCGTTTCAGGAAGGGGGTTTAACAAACTCTGAGTCCAACCCTGAACTCTGAGTTGATTTACCCTGAGATGAGAAACTCTGAGTTTTCGGTTCCAGAACAGCTGATTTGAGTTGGTTCAATCAACTCAGAGTAGGTTCACTCAGAGTAAAGCGCGTGCACCACCACTATAAAAATGCAGCATGAATTAGGGCTTTGACTCCGAACTTTGTTATTCGAATATAATTTTAATATTAAAAAAAATAATGATATTGAACGTACACACCAGCACACAAGTATAAACGTCAGACCACTTACGTAGGCTACGGTGAAAGCTCCGAACTTCCTGTCAAAAGCATACTGTTTGTGTTTAATCCAGGGTCCGACTTTTAATTATATTAACAATTTTAATAATTGTGTTTTTCTTCTGAAAACATCGTCTTGACATTGACTGATTGACTGCCCTCTGGTGGACAGAACATATACAACTTAAGTTTGATAAAAATATAGGTCTTACTGAAGGCATTTAGTGGTCAAAATATTATTAATAAATATTTGAATATATTTGAATATTAATTAATTAATAAACAAACAAACTTCGAATATGATTTTTGGGCAAAAGTCAAAGCCCTAGCATGAATGGAGCCATGATACTACGATTCACTGTGGCAACAACCACAAAGAAATCGGTTGCCGTACTTTACCCCTCTGGAACTGGAACTACTCATGCGCACATAGAGCGAGTTTTAACATATATTTTGTAAAAAAAGTTAATTATTCAATTATTATTAAAAATGAATTTCATATTTCATCACAAGTATAATATTACTGCTGAAAACTGGTGAAATGGTATTGGACCTATAATCTATTTCAGTTAGGTGCAATACTGCGGACGAAAAAGTCCTAGGCCTACTAATCCCATTCTGAGGCTGCAGCACCATCATTAACAGGATTATAATTCATAATCTTTTATTTCAAAGGGTTTACATAATTCACCTGCAATACTGTGGAACTATTTTTTTTAAACCTTGTGTGTTGTTCGGGTCTGTGAGACCTGTTTTCAATGTTTGCTAAAAGAAACATTATGCTCTTTATTATTTCTTCTAACTCAAACTCATTGGCTCATTTTCTGTGAAAACAGAAAAAAACATAAAAAAAATAATTATTTATTATTATTTTCAATGACACAGTACACCCCCCCTACACATAACTATTACATATGAGGTGTTCAGGTCTACTGGACCCGAGTGTAATAATTGTGTAATAATCGTAGGTGCTATGAAACTTAACTGTGTCCTCCTCCTAACTTGGCCTGCTGTGTGTGTGTGTGTGTGTGTGTGTGTGTGTGTGTGTGTGTCTGTGTGTGTGTCTATGTGTCTGTGCGTCTCTGTGTGTGTCTGTGCATCTGTATGTGTGCGTGTCTGATTGTAGGTGTCTGTGTGCGGTAATGTTGTCTTTCTGCACCTGCTAGTCCTACACAAAGTTACCAAATTGTTACATTTCAAGCACTTTCACCAGTTCTGATTAAGTTCTAAGAAATAAGCACCAATAATGATCAAAAATCTTGTTTCTATTTTTTTTTTACCTCTTTTATACCTGAATTTCCTTGTTTTCTCACAAAAATGATCATTTGATCATAAATGTGATCTCACAGGGGTAAGTGGCAAATATGAACCATAAGTGATGTATATATCATTGGTAATCATGCAGATAACAAACTGGGCTGAAATGCACCTGATACAGACTGAATGAATGAATGAATGAATGAATGAGGAAATGAAAGAGTGTTGTGTCAGAGGGAGGAGACTGAGAAGAAAACCTGCTCCCGACCAGGTTAGGTTCACAGACCCAGTTACCATACCAACTGTCTCTGAGGCTCAGTTACCATAGTAACTGATTCTGAGGTGAAGTTCCCTCTCTTTCTGAAACAGAAAACCCAGAGTTCCCCTCATCCCAGGGTTAACAAACTCAGAGTTTTCACTGAACCTGCTTTCTGAAACGGACCCCAGAACACAATAAATGTTAAAGTGATGTTCATCCAATACACTTTTTGTCAAAATCAGTGAATATCTCCTCACGGTCACCTAGCTCTCTGTTTTCTGTGTGCGTTAAAAAATAAATCTGGTGTTAATACACAGCCCTGGCTGTGTAAATGGAAAACAAACAGAAAGGAGTGCACAAGCAAAGGGCCAAGGGTCGGATTTGAACCCAGGCCGCTGCAAAGGACACAAGGCTGATTTATGCTTCTGCGTTAAATCGACGCCGTGGCTACGCACATAGGTACATGGAGACAAGGACCCTACGTCAGACCCTACGCCGTAGCCTGACGCGCACCTCTCGAAAAATGTAACTACACGTCGCGGCGACACACGCCGCTCGGCTGTGTCTTGGTAGCGTTGCAAGGAGAGGGTTCACTTTTCCTGCTCCAGATTTCCCACCGTGGTCAGAAAACACAGGGGAGACACTTTGTTTCTCTCACCACGCCTCTAGAGTCGCTCCGAAGCTAATCGCCGTCACTCTCTCACTCGCTCTACCACACACATACACGCCGGCCCAGCTATTCTCCTAAAGAGATTGACGCACACACCGACGCACAAGTATAAACATCAGGCCACTTACGTAGGCTAAGGTGAAAGCTCTGCGTGGAGCCTCCACACAACCATAAAAACAGCCTTCCTTCTGTGAAGATGGCAGCTGCCCCTTCATCTCAGTACATACCATCCAAAGCTGCAAAATAATTTTTAATAATAAAAATGTGGGCTGCCTGTGATGCTGGGACTCCATGGTCACAACATGACATGTGATCTTTGATTTTTTTAAACTTCTCACAAGCTGGAACAAAAGCTCCTGAATTGGCAATTATTTCCATTGTTGATTAATCTGTTGGTTATTTTCTCTTATTTCGGTTATTAGTTTGATCAGTGTTTCCCCAAAGCCCAAGAGGACGTCCTCAAATGTCTTGTTTTGTCCACAACTCAAAGATATTCAGTTTACTGTCCCAGAGGAGAGAAGAAACTAGAAAATAATCACACTAAACAATAATTTTTACTTCTTTTTTTTTAAACAATGACAAACCGATTAATCAATTATCAAAAAAAGTTGGCGATTCATTTAATAGTTGACAACTAATCGATTAATCTTTGCAGCTGTAGTGTGAATTTTATTGTGTATGTCACTCCTACCTTGATCTGCTGTAGCTATATATCTGTGTTTATGTTTATGTGTATATATTTAGGCAGGATCGGCCCTACTTACTGTTATTTGCTGACGTCAAGCTTGGATAGTGGAACACAAGTTTAGCTAATTGCTGTTCCTTCAATTCACTCTCATGTTGTGGTTTTTTTGTGTCTTTTTGTGACCGGATAGTTCCGCATCATTTTCTTATTGAAGTTGTAAACATTGAGGACACACTATTGACACACAAGGGGGAGGCAGGGCCCTTGCATAATTTACAAGGGGCTTACGTAACTTGTATAGTGAGCGCATGGGCCGACAGTGTTCTAGAATTTTAATTTTTTCTTTACAAAAATCCCATTTTATCATAGAAACCAATAGCATTTTTATTGATAAATCTGATCTAACAGTGGTACATTGCAAAAGTGTTTTTTTTGTTACATAAATTATGATGTTGTGGGTCAACTAGACCTGCAAACATTGGGTGAATACCAAAAATACAAACACCACACAAGGGTTGGGAAAAGATCTCCATACTACTTTCACCCAGTGTAGCTTTACCTATGTTCCCATTCCATTAATTCTTATAATGAACCTCACACTCTCCTTCACAGTGCCATTATCTAAGCGCCGGCATCTTCGGGCCCAAAGTAAACCCAGTGGTGTCTGAGATTGAGGGCCGTGAGGTCACCACCATACGTGATGACAGCTCAAGTCAGAGGCCTGACTCCTGAGGGGTCACCCAGTCTGTCTGACAGGGGCCTGAGGCACACAAGGAAGTACGGAGGGTGAAAGAGTGAGTGCTGAGAGCAAAGAATGTGACCACTCTTACTCTCTGAGGTTCTGGATCCATACTTAGCCTGAGCTTGTATCTCATTTATTTTTGAAAGAACAAAGTCTCATGTGGAACTGTATAGCATAATCTCTTCAATGTATTCATTGTGCTGCTTGTTTTGACCTAAACCAAGGGGTGATCACTAAAGTGATCCGTAACGATCCAAAACGGTGTTCTGGCACCTTCGATTAACAAGTCAATTAATTTAACTGGCATTTCATACATCACTGTTAATATCCATTCAAGTGTTTCCTCTATTCACTCTATTCAGCGACTCCATGAACAACGTAGTCTCGCATTGCCAGACCTTCCTCCACAGCGCCGCAGAGGAGGGACTGGCTAGTCCACACAGCATTCCTGGATGGGAGAAGAACATGCTCTGGTTTATTGGCATTTCTTTAAACCAATCACAATTGTCTTGGAGCTGACGGGATTGGAGATATAATCCCTCCACCTAGTCCTGGGTCTTCCCCGAGGCCTCCTCCCAGCTGGACGTGCCTGGAACACCTCCCTAGGGAGGTGCCCAGGGGGCATCCTTACCAGATGCCCGAACCACCTCAACTGGCTCCTTTCGACGCGAAGGAGCAGCGGCTCTACTCCGAGCTCCTCACGGATGACTGAGCTTCTCAACCTATCTCTAAGGGAGACGCCAGCCACCCTCCTGAGGAAACCCATTTTGGCCGCTTGTACCCTGGATCTCGTTCTTTCGGTCATGACCCAGCCTTCATGACCATAGGTGAGGGTAGGAACGAAAACTGACCGGTAGATCGAGAGCTTTGCCTTCTGGCTCAGCTCTCTTTTTGTCACAACGGTGCGATAAATTGAATGTAATACCGCACCTGCTGCGCCGATTCTCCGACCAATCTCCCGCTCCATTGTCCCCTCACTCGCGAACAAAACCCCAAGGTACTTGAACTCCTTCACTTGGGGTGAGGACTCATTCCCTACCTGGAGTAGGCACACCATCGGTTTCCTGCTGAGAACCATGACCTCAGATTTAGAGGTGCTGATCCTCATCCCAACCGCTTCACACTCGGCTGCGAACCGATCCAGTGAGTGCTGAAGGTCGCAGGCCGATGATGCCATCAGGACCACATCATCTGCAAAGAGCAGCGATGAGATCCCCAGCCCACTGAACCGCAACCCCTCCCCACCCTGACTACCAATCCTGTTTGTAGTATTTATGGACAGGATGTCCATAAATACTACAAACAGGATTGGTGACAAAGCACATCCCTGGCGGAGGCCAACCCTCACCTGAAACGAGTCCAACTTACTGCCGAGAACCCGGACACATCTCTCACTTTGGTCGTACAGAGATTGGATGGCCCTGAGAAGAGACCCCCTCACCCCATACTCCTGCAGCACCTCCCACAGTATCTCCCGGGGGACCCGGTCATACGCCTTTTCCAGATCCACAAAACACATGTAGACCGGTTGGGCATACTCCCAGGCTCCTTCCAGGATCCTTGCGAGAGTGAAGAGCTGGTCCGTTGTTCCACGACCAGGATGGAATCCGCATTGTTCCTCTTCAATCTGAGGTTCGACTATCGGCCGAACCCTCCTTTCCAGCACCTTGGAGTAGACTTTACCAGGGAGGCTGAGAAGTGTGATACCCCTGTAATTGGCACACACCCTCTGGTCCCCCTTTTTAAAAAGGGGAACCACCACCCCGGTCTGCCACTCCTTTGGCACTGTCCCAGACTTCCACGCAATGTTGAAGAGGCGTGTCAACCAGGACAGCCCCTCCACACCCAGAGCCTTGAGCATTTCTGGACAGATCTCATCAATCCCAGGGGCTTTTCCACTGTGGAGTTGTTTGACTACATCAGTGACTTCCACCTGGGGAATTGACAATGATCCCCCATCATCCTCCAGCTCTGCCTCTAACATAGAGGGCGTATTAGTCGGATTCAGGAGTTCCTCAAAGTGCTCCTTCCACCGCCCTATTACCTCCTCAGTTGAGGTCAACAGTGTCCCATCCTTACTGTACACAGCTTTGATGGTTCCCCGCTTCCCCCTCCTGAGGTGGCGAACAGTTTTCCAGAAGCACCTTGGTGCCGACCAAAAGTCCTTCTCCATGTCTTCTCCAAACTTCTCCCACACCCGATGCTTTGCCTCTTTCACGGCAGAGGCTGCAGCCCTTCGAGCCCTTCGGTACCCTGCAACCGCCTCCGGAGTCCTCTGGGATAACATATCCCGGAAAGACTCCTTCAGTCGGACGGCTTCCCTGACCACCGGTGTCCACCACGGTGTTCGTGGGTTACCGCCCCTTGAGGCACCTAAGACCCTAAGACCACAGCTCCTCGTCGCAGCTTCAACAATGGAAACTTTGAACATTGTCCACTCGGGTACAATGCCCCAAGCCTCCACAGGGATGCACGAAAAGCTCCGCCGGAGGTGTGAGTGAGTCTGTCAGACAGGGGCCTCCTCCAGACGTTCCCAATTTACCCGCACTACCCGTTTGGGCTTACCAGGTCTGTCCAGAGTCTTCCCCCACCCCCTGACCGAACTCACCACCTGATGGTGATCAGTTGACAGCTCCGCCCCTCTCTTCACCCGAGTGTCCAAAACATACGGCCTCAGATCAGATGAAACGATTATAAAATCGATCATTGACCTGCTGCCCGGGTCTGGTCCGTCGAGGCCCCTGACCTTCACTGCCACCCGTGTAGCAGCGCACCCGACCCCAGCGGTTCCTCCCACAGGTGGTGGGCCCATGGGAGAAAAACTTGCTCTGGTTTATTGGCATTTCTTTAAACCAATCAGAATCGTCTTGGGCAGTGCAGGAACTAACTTCTAATATAATATATTCTCTGTAATCAAACTAAAAACATACAGTGAACCTCTCTTCTGCTGTTTGTGGCAGTGTTTGATATTTGTGCCTAAAATTAACTTCAGTAGTAGTATTTTTTTTTAATAAAAATTTGCTGAAACTGTCACCATATCGTGACAGTCCTACATGAGACATATCATCTGAAAAAATCTTGTTCCTCTGCCTCCCCCTAGTGTTCCTAATGGAATTTGCAAGTTGATTAGTCTCGCTTTGCCAGACCTTCCTCCACAGCACTGCGGAGGAGGGTCTGGCTAGTCCACACAGCATTCCTGGATTGGAGAAAAACGTGCTCTGGTTTATTGGCATTTCTTTAAACCAATCACAATCATCATGGGCGGTGCTAAGCGCCAGACAGAGCCACGGTGCCTCTGCTAAATAGTCTCAGGAAGGAACTTGTTTTGGTGGAACATGTGTACATTCAAAAGTAGTTTTAGTCGTGCAACAGAAAACTCAGATTGGACAGATAGTCTAGCTAGCTGTCTGGATTTACCCTGCAGAGATCTGAGGAGCAGTTAACCATAGTCCTCACAAATCCACCGGAGGTTAGAACGCCAACACAAAGGAAGAGGAAGGTAACGGACATCCGGCCAAAAAGAAGGACATCCAGCGGAATATCCGGCAACACCGGAAACAATCCTGGAAGTGGAAGGTCGTGGATATAGATCATGAACTAAACCTGTTTGAGTCGTAACTCACTCGGATCTTTAACCCGACTCTTTAAATTAACTTTTGAGTCGCGAGTCTCTAGTATCATTAACTCGGATCAGTTGAATCGTACTACAATTCAATCTAAAATGATAACAGCGCCACACACAAACCTCTTGCAACATTAGCTACTACTAGTCCTAGCCATCTTAGCTGCCAAAAGCTTTAGAACTTACAATTCCGTAGGCAACGACAACTCCACAAGTCAACTCAAGCGACTGAGTGAGCAGAGAGACAGTCCGAGACAGGTTATAGGAACTTCCTGACCTGCAGACTCAGAGCCGGAAACATTGCAAGCTCGCAGACCACTCGAGAAAACACGAGCCCTCGACGACCCACAAGTTCTCGATGACTTGTGAGTCCTCGACGACCCGCGAGCTCTCGCATGAGTCAGTCAGTCGCGCGAATCAGCCGGATACGTTGTCATAAGTGGATCTGTAGCAGACGAGCGAGTGAAGTCTCTCCTCGAGCTCATGGTGAAAAGCAAATCCACAACAAAAGCCATTCTTTCACTTCTGAAATAACATACAATGTTCTGCACGTAGCCTAGCTAGGCCTACTGTAGGTTTAGTGTATAAATGTAGTATGTTAAAATTAATTAAGTTGAGCAGACAGTCCGAAACAATGCAAGCTCGCTTATAGATCAATACTGACTCAAGTGACTCGCACAACCCGGATCAGTTTAGTGAGTGACTCAGAATAACCTAGATCCTTAAAAGGAATCAAGTTTGCCAGGCCTACTATGAACAAGGCAACTGTCTGTAAAAATAGCAGGACAGTCGCGTACTATCTTTTAAAGTCAGTTGGACAGGTGACAATCCCGTTGCCGGTAGCCTACCAGTTACAAACAAGCTCAGTAGTGAGTGTAAAAGAAAATGGTAGTGACTCAGTAACGTGCTGCAGATCTGGTGTTTTCAGCTGAGCTGAGCTGGACCAGAACCGTTCGGCAATGCTGTTCTGCCGTCATTGTCCTCCGCGAAGTTAGCTGGAAGTGAATGTAGCCCTGCTGTGTTTTTATGTGTACTGACTGCGTCGGGCTCCATTTAAAAAAACAAATGGCTTTAATTTGGCACGTAGTTAACACATCAGTCATCATTTAGTTTGAAAGAAATAAGGAGAGGTGGACAGGTGGACCAGCTGTAACAGTGGACAGAGACTTTATTAAAGTAGCCTAGTGTTAAAATCAAATTTGAGAATGGAATTGTGGTGTAGTGTTAGCACCCCCCCCCCCCCCAACCCCCCCAACCCTACCTGCTAGATCCCACTTTAAACCCCTGCCTAAACCTACAAAATGAATGTAATATAGCTAAATACATCTTTGCAATAAAAGCCTCATGTTTAGTTTATTCATCCTGGTCACTTCCCCATCTCGTGCTCCATAAATAGCCTACTGTAGCTTCCTCCTAGTGGCGGCAGTGACAGCGTTAAAAAGCGCTCAGCCAGTCTCCACCTTTTATGTAAATGTAGCAGTGTGAGTGAGCGAGTGAGTGGGACACGAGGCGGAGGGAGCGCTCAGTGAATGGCGGGGGGGGAGTTGCCTTCACGGATGTGTGCCTGCGCTCACAAGAAGGAGGTGTGGGTTTGTCTCAAGTGTTTGCATCTATTCGGAGGAAAAATAAGCGATAGGCTGCCTTTGGACGCGAACGTGCAATCATGTCACGAGCGCCGGACTGTGCAACGACAGCATCTCAATAATCCATACAGGGGATAAGCAGTGGCTGTACAGGGATAAAGCCATGGGTGGACAGATAACGCGAAATGCCTTTTACGGTAAGAAAATAAATATTGTTGGCTGTATGTTTTGGGTCTGTAATTAAATATACTGCTGTAGTGTGTACAGCTTTACATCCAGCTTTGGTCATTTGCTTCTAAAGAGTGCTTGCATGTTTAATTCATAGACGAGTAGCCTGTGCTGTAGCTAGCTCACGGCACTGGCTCTGTTATCAGGTAGCGTACTGCCACTAGGGTTAGGGTTAGGCTAAGAATCTAGGCTATTCTTTGGTCACAGTTACGTCACTCCGGTAGCCTAATTAGACTGCAGGGGGTCTCGAGACGCGCAGCTGTGCTCACTTTGGATGAACGCGATGCAGTGAACTAGATGTCACAACCTCCTCCTATGTCCCGTTTAAACTGGTCTAAAGTGTTGACATTGTGTGGGCTAATAGGAACAGTTTCAGTGAAGGATGGAAAGTTGCGGGGGTTTCCTTCTGCTCTTTGCTGTGCTGTGGTTTCCTCTCATTAATAAAGAGACAGTGTGTGCAGCTGTGCTTTAGGAAATCAATGTATTGATTTCCAATTGCATTGTCCTGTAGGGTAACCGAAAGAAGCATGATAATGTATGGCTAGGAGCAAAACAACTAACTGTATTAAAAAAAATAAGGTATTTAGTAGTTTTATATTTGGTCTTAAATAAATAGGGTAGTGTTGAGTTTGTGTTTGTTTTTGGGGTCTTCAGGTGTTCAGGTCTAATGAAGAAGAGCTCCCAGCCAGGGACTGTGTGGCTTTACTGTCAGTTAACAAACCGTGGAAGTCAACATTGAAGCTTGTGTGTACTATTCATTCAAAATGTAGGCCAGCTTTAGGCCCTGTGTGTCTTGTTTGGTGCGCCATGTGGTGACAAACCGCAATATCCATCATGATGTTTAATAAAAAAAAAAAATGTAGTCCTCCCCTACTCTCTTTCTTCCTCTCTACCATTGCAACATTATAAGAATGTAATAGCAGTACAGGAGATAAACAGTGCCAAAAGTGTACTTCTGAATTCACTCTATATTTCTATAGAATTATTGGAAGAATTAGTGTGCTATATATATTTTAGGGGTGGACAAAAAAAACAACCAGATTCACATATGTATGTCACATATTTTAAATCGATTCTTTTCCTAGAATCTATATATATATATATATATATATATATATATACATATAACCAATGATTCACCTAATTGTTTTCTGTTTATACGGTACCGCCGATGGCGACTACGTTAATGGAAACGGTTCCAGCAAAAATATCAATTTTTTGTTCTTCACAAATGAAATAAATGTCAGACTGACCGACTGACATGTGATGTGCATTCTTCTTAGAAAACAATTACTTTTTAGATATGTCTCATGATATATTGTCTCTCGAAGTGTTTTATTCAACTTTTGTGTGTGTTAAAGAAGGAAAAGTACATTGCAATACTCAATACAATCGGATAGCAATGAATGAAAATTGCAATACAGATCGAATCGGCAAAGTATCGTGAAAGAATTGAATCGGGACAAAAGCATATCGTCCCAGCTCTAATATATACACAATATATTAGTCCATAGTGAAAAAAAAACTGTGTGTGTGTGTATATATATATATATATATATAGCCTGTAGTAAAGCAATGGTAGTTAAGCCCCTGTTCCTACAGCCCTGTTCTGGTTTTGACCACCTGATCATTCTAATTAAAGCCTCAACATTAATCCAATTAGTTAAAGAGGGACGGACTAAGACAGCATTAGGAGGAAGCTATAGCACCTTTACTTCGGAATCAGGGTCAAACCCCTCATACAAATTCAAATACAATACAACCTAAGTAATTTCCTGTTAAATATTAACATTAAAAAAGTCAGTTATCCAGTTTATAGCAAAGCTCTTCAGCATTGCCAGTGTATCTGTTGAATCTGAGCCTACTACTGTACCAGAGTACATAATCCACTTCTATAGAGCATAAACATTGTAAATGGTCCCCATTTCCCCTTGTTTCAGTGGATGCTAATACCAATTAGAAATAAACTTAGACTTGAGCTGTTTCCTTGCCACACAGTTCTGATGGACTGGGTTCTATCAAAATCACATTGTAAAGTAAATAAACGCTTTTCCCATCATGTTTTATAGTTTACCACAGCAATTGACTGCCATTCCTTTATTGGGTTTTTTGTATTAGGTCCTCTCTATGTTCTTTTACGTGCCAGACATCCATGACGTAGCTGTTGCATCTATATCAAATATTTGCACTGCCTCCCTGGACTCGTTAATTGATGTTATTCATTTCACCGGGGCTTCTCCTGCTACATGTCTGCTTTGAAAACAACCTTTCACTGTATCATGCCCTATTGTCAGCTTAACCCACACCTGTGTACTTTGTTCTTGTTAACATATGCTGGACCCTCTGCTCTATAGATGTCTGTCCCCAGTCATGATAACGATTCTGCCATCAGTGTAATATCCCTTCAACACTCCTAATTCATTCAGTGACTTTGCTCACATACATATCCATGCATATTAGGAATGTTAATAACTAACGTTTACCCGTTAGCCTACAATAAGATTTTTGACCCATTCATACTATCAGTTAAACAGTTAAAACATTTTTTTAAGTTATTTAAAAAAGTGTGTTGCATGGTAAAAGAAAAATAGGCTATACAATCTATTTTTTAACCTGCTAGTTAACTGGCTAGTGCTAACTTTGCACTAGCAAGTAGAGTTAGGTCGGGTTTACGGTAGGGCCGGACAATATATCGATATTATATTCATATCGTGATATGAGACTAGATAGCGTCTTAGATTTTGGA
Organism: Perca flavescens; assembly: GCF_004354835.1. NCBI lineage: Eukaryota > Metazoa > Chordata > Actinopteri > Perciformes > Percidae > Perca > Perca flavescens. The sequence goes on along the minus strand of NC_041332.1, from coordinate 42,271,237 downwards.
TATCGTAATGTCGTTATGGTAAGTGTTGTCTTGTCCTGGTTTTAAAGGCTGCATTACAGTAAAGTGATGTCATTTTCTGATGATCATTTATCAAGAATCTCACTGTAAAAATATTTTGTGAAAGCACCAATTTGTCAACCCTACAATATTGGCACAATATCAACATTGAGATGTTTGGTCAATAATATTGTGATATCTGATTTTCCTCATATCGCCAAGCCCTAGTTTAGGGTTTTCGGGGTCCGGTGTACGAGCCTAAACCGGTTTGATTCATGCAAACCGGCTGAACCGGTGTGTTTTCATTATAATACATTCTGGCAAATGAAAACGCAGCTGACATCAGCAACCTGTGCCGACGGTGTCACTGCGGTAAATCCAACTGGTATTGCAAGCAATGACTTCTCAGGTGGATGTGGTGGAGGTGTCCACGACAACGCACGCCACATCGTGGCTCCAAACGTATGTCTGAGCTTCCCAGACAGGTGAACTGGGACTCGACTAGATTGCTTAACAAGGGTCGGCTATCGTCTAGTCTCTCTTTGCCAGACCCTCCTCCATAGCGCTCTGGAGGAGGGTCTGGCTACTCCACATAGCAGTTGGGGATGGGAGAAAATCATGCTCTGGTTTATTGGCATTTCTTTAAACCAATTACAATCGTCCTGGGCGGTGCTAAGCGCTGGAGAAAAGCCACGGTGCTGCTGCAAAAAAGGCTCGTTAGGAACTTGTTTTGGTGGAACGTGTACGTTTAAAAGTTGTTTTCACCTTAATGTTTTCCGTTTTCGGTACCACTACAACTGCATCATATCTGTTTCCAGATCTGAAAGCAGAAAATGCAGAATATCCATGTTATGTTCTTCTTCACAAATGAAATAAATGTCAGACTGACTGGCTAACATGTGATGTACATTCTTTTTAGAAAACAATCAGTTATTAGAAATGTCTCATCATATAGTGTCTCTAGAAGTGGGTTATTCAACTTTTTGTTTTTGTTAAAGAAGGAAAAGAAAATTGCAATACTCAATACAATCGAATCACAGTAACTGAAAATCGCAATACAGATTGAATTGGCACCCGTGTGTCGTGATAGAATTAAATCGGGGCTAAAAACATATCGTCCCAGCCCTACAAAGTAATGTTTCCCTACTTCCGAGAATCAGATCGGATCACAGTAATGTCACGAGATGTGCCTCAGGTTATTGAATGCCAAATAAAGGCAACGGATATTTAATACAGCATGCAGACCACCAGACACCATTGAAGACACTCCCCTTTTCTTCTTTCTGTGTTTTTTTTTCTGCCTTTCTCAGGACCAAACAGTTGCTATGGAGTGACAGAAACACATGTCTCAGGGTCAGGTAGCATTGTTAAGAATGTGTCAGTGTCGTCCATATAATTCTTACTTCCTACTCCTCTGCAGTGTGCTCTGGGGCAACAAGTCTGTAACCTGCATCAACACACACGGGACAGTGGGTTCCCCCCACATATACGCGTGTGCAATAGGGCTGCAACTCCATTAGTGGTTTGGTCTTTAAAATGTCAAAAAATTGTGAAAAATGTGGATCATTGTTTCCCAAATGTCCTCAAATGTCTTGTCGAAATCTCAAAGATATTCAGTTTACTGTCACAGACGAATGAAGAAGCAAGAAAACCCGTTTTTGTCACATTTAAGAAGCTGGAATTTTTTTCATAAAGAATGACTCAAACTCAAGATGTTTTTTTACCGATACCAGTATACCAGTATCGGTATCGGTGCCGATACTGCCTAAAACGCTGGTATCGGTATCGGGAAGTACAGGAATTTATGCACCGATCCGATACCACGTAATAAAGCCCTAAAGAAAATCTAGGTTAAAGTAGTTTATGTTCTGTTTCCGTTATAACTGACTGTCAAACTGGAGAATAAGAGAAAGTTCCGGGGCATTCATTGTTTGTATTTGTTCATGTTTCACAAAGAGTTTAACCTGAGCCAGACCGACAACAAAGATAGAAATCATGTCACATCCATACAGGGATAGTAGTATACAGCTGTTAAAACATAATAAAATATATCACACACTGGTATCAGATTGGTACTTGGTATCGACCGATACGCAAGTTCAGGTATTGGGATCGGTATCGGGAAGCAAAGAATGGTATCAGACCATCTCTAACTCAAACCGATTAATCGATTATCAAAACGGTTGCAGATGAATTATTCTCGCCTAGCCAGACCTTCCTCCACAGCGCTGCAAAGGAGGGTTTGGCTAGTCCAGACAGCATTCCGGGATGGGAGAAGAACATGCTCTGGTTTATTGGCATTTCTTTAAACCAATCACAATTGTCTTGGAGCTGACGGAGCCACGGTGCCTCTGCAAAATAGTCTCAGGAAGGAACTTTTTTTGGTGGAACATGTGTACGTTCAAAATTAGTTTTAGTCGTGCGACAGAAAACTCATATTGGACAGATAGTCTAGCTAGCTGTCTGGATTTACCCTGCAGAGATCTGAGGAGCAGTTAACCATAGAAAACTAAAAGAACAAAAGCAAAAAACAAAATATTAACTTAACATGTCTGCAAAGGAATAGGAAGAAGCATAAGCTTATTTATTCCTACCCCCTTTCCACTACTCAATAATAATCATCATAAATGGCTTCATATTTATATCATATCCATTCATAAACATTCTTTACAATTTGCTACATATGTATTCTCACACACCACGAAAAAGAAAACCTACATAATTACATATGCTTATATCCACCATAGAAAATAAATAATGTAAATAAAGAAATAATCTATGAGAACAGCAGGTCAATAGTTGACGATTAGTCGATTAATTGTGGCAGCTCTAGCAACCCTACCCTTCCTTTGTCTGGCAAAGCATGCAACACTCTGTGTGTGTGTGTGTGTGTGTGTGTGTGTGTGTGTGTGTGTGTGTGTGTGTGTGCGTGTGCGTGTGCGTGTGCGTGTCCGTGTGTGTGTGTGCAGCCAGCCCTTTCATCTTCATCCTCATGACAGGTCACCTTCGAGGCAGCGCCCACATAATGACTTCCAGCCAGTACTGAAAAGCGTCTTGCCTGCTTTCCGTCGATACACACTGCATATCATTCCGCCTCTCCACCAGCCTGCTCTCTCTCGCTGCCAACGAAGCACCATTGGATTACATTGTGCTCCACTGTATGCGGCCTTGTGGTTTTATTACTTATTGATTGCTGTTGTGTAATCCTGCTCGTGAAGAGAATGCGGTAACGGTGGGAAGATTGGTGGGCCATAGTGGGTGATGTCAGCCAGAATTCATCATCCCTGCTGTCTCACCTTTCACTGCCAGGTCATCACCGTGTGAAATATTGATAGCACAGTCTCTCCATCAGGGTAAGCCCAGGGCAAACCAGATAGTAGTCTCGCATTGCCAGACCTTCCTCCACAGCGCTGCAGAGGAGGGACTGGCTAGGCCACACAGCATTCCTGGATGCTAGTCACGCTGTGACTATACAAATCATAACACGTAAATAAGAAAATGTTGGTGTTATTTTGTTACTTATTGGGAGCTGTAGGCTAGATGGAAGTGGTTACGTCCAGGATCTGTGCTAGGCTAGCGGTGGGTGTGTCAGACAGAGTTGCAAACTGACAGAGATGAGAAGGGTATGTATCGACTTATCTAACTCTGGGGGTTACGGTGAATAAGCTGAAGTCCCAATAAGTCAATGTGTTCCTTTAATAGAAAGAATAGGCCTAAATATTAAGTGAGAATGTCAAAAGAAAGGAGTATCTTAAAGGTCCCATGGCATGAAAATTTCACTTTTATGAGGTTTTTTAACATTAATATGCATTCCCCCAGCCTGCCTATGTTCCCCCAGTAGCTAGAAATGGTGATAGGTGTAAACCGAGCCCTGGGTATCCTGCTCTGCCTTTGAGAAAATGAAAGCTCAGATGGGCCGATCTGGAATCTCCTCCTTATGAGGTCATAAGAAGCAAGGTTACCTCCCCTTTCTCTGCTTTGCCCGCCCAGAGAATTTGGCCCACCCATGAGAGAGAGACATCATGGCTTTCAAACGAGCAAAGTGGCAGTTGGTCAAGGCCACACCCCCACCCTCCACCTTGCCCCTCCCCCCCCCTCCTCTTCAATAGCTGCAGACACAGAAATGGCACATCCTAAGGAAAGCTCATTGTGGGACTGGCTCTAGTGGCTGTAATTCTGCACCAAGGCTGGAGTTCAGGAAAGAGACTTCAGATACAGTATTAGGGGACCACTAAGGTCTATATAAAAGAGACTTCAGATACAGTATTAGGGGACCACTAAGGTCTATATAAAAGAGACTTCAGATACAGTATTAGGGGACCACTAAGGTCTATATAAAAGAGACTTCAGATACAGTATTAGGGGACCACTAAGGTCTATATAAAAGAGACTTCAGATACAGTATTAGGGGACCACTAAGGTCTATATAAAAGCATCCAAAGAGCACCATGTCATGGGACCTTTTAAAGATGATATGTACCGTTTCAGTTTGCATCGATGATATTGAATCGTTGATCATTGAATCAATATATCGATCCACATCGTTGAATGAATCGTTTAACAATTTTAATAATCGATTAATCATTTAAGTCCAGAGCTGCAATTAACAGTTATTTCCTTTTTGATTGATTGATTGATCTGCCGACTAGAAATGACATCGGTGGCACTACATTATTTTTGTGATCTGTCACCTTTCCTTCATTAATACTAGAAGAATGGTCTACATTTGATTATTTGCCTGGGCCTCAGCAACAGACCTTGTGTACGTATGTAAGAGCAAAGCTTGTGTGTGGAAATGTTGGACTTGAAAAATTCAAGTCCAACATTTCAACTGCTCGTGGCAAACATTTTATCATCCTGGGCAGAAAGTAGACATTTATGAGATCATGAAAATTCCTTTGAAAACCTGCTGCTGGACAACAGATAACAGTTCCAACATGAAGACAATATCAGGATGAAAGAATAAAGAAAAAGTAAATTGCAGCTCAGCCTTAATTTTAAGCTGGTAGAATGTAAATTGAGATGTTCCAATACCACTTTTTCCTTTCTGATACCTGAACTTGCTTTTCAGCTGTTCCTTTCAAATGGAGCCCCATTTGTAAGGAACATGCATTTGTGGGATGAGCAGCAGCGCTGAGTATGTGGGTTACGCCCATGAAAAATTTGCCAAATCTTCTCTGCCATTACCAAACAGGTTATTTTGCTGTTGCTATTGACACTTGTCACTTGACACAGGAACATTATGTTCTGCCTACGGCAGTTGGATCGTAGGGTCAAAGTGTGGTGAAGACGCGGAGAACGCTATGCTGATTGCTGCACCCATAGAGTAATGGTGCGTTCTTTTTGTCTTGTAATCGTGACTAGGAGCTCAAGTGTGACGTTACATCCATGTCGAAAAACGAATAACCATGGGTGGTTGCGTTCTTTTTGTCACACAATACTACGAGTCGGAGAAAAGATGGATTTTTGTAAACATTTTTGTAACATTTAGGATTCTATTCACCCAGTTATTGACATATTACACAAATATATTTCACAGTTTGATACATGAAAATTACGTTTTGATTAACGTTACGCTACTGCTCTGCTTTCTGCTCAAGACTCGGCTTAAAGTCATTGTTCTCATATAGCAACCGAGCATCTCTAGACAATTTCAGCTGCACAAGCTCCAAAATAATTAATTAGGCGGTATTTAACTCCTAATAAGACTGTAGAGACATGCCTATAGGTAGCAGTATACAGCGCCATGTGTACGACTTCTTCATTTGGTTACAACAAAGACAAAAGTGCTTAAAATTGTAGAAAATCACAATGTTTACTACGTGTGATGCACGACGTAGCCATCTTTGAAAGTGAACTCGGGGTCCCCTGAGTTCAGACGACTTGACGAGTCGTATATACGACCTCGGGGGCGTTCTTTTTGCAACTTCCGGTTCGTAACTCCGGAAAACGACTTGTAAATTGACTTCAGTGGACAAAAAGAACGCACCATAACACCTTTTGATGGAGGCAGTGTGATGGTGTGGGGCGTCATCCTGATAAAGTTCCCTTGGCCTTTGGAATTAAAATAGCCCCACATCATCACATACCCTTCACCATACCTAGAGATTGGCATGGTTTTATGTCGGTTAGCCTAATAGCTGGTTTAATTTGCATTGAGAGATGATTTTATGGAAAGTACCCCATGCCAATCTCTAGGTATGGTGAAGGGTATGTGATGATGTGGGGGGGGGGCTATTTTAATTCCAAAGGCCAAGGGAACTTTATCAGGATGCATAGTATCCTGGATCCATGAAATAACTGTTAAATTCCCATAGAGGCACTATGGGAATTTAACATTGGGGTGTACTCACTTTTGTTGCCAGCGGTTTAGACATTAATGGCTGTGTGTTGAGTTATTTTGAGGGGACAGCACATTTACACTGTTATACAAGCTGTACACTTAATACTTTACATAAAACATGAACAAATACATACAGAGAATGAATGCCATAGAACGTTCTTTTATTATCGAGTCATAACGAAAGAAGAACATAAATAAAACTACTTTTAACACGTTTTAAATTACCTGCTATTGGACTTGCATACTCACTGATAACAGAATTTTAGGCAATATCAGAGGCTTTTCCAATACTGGTATCGGTATCAGAACAACTGTATATGTAAGCTATCAAAAGGCAAATAAAAGCAGCCAGTAAGTAGCAGCTAATGTAGAATAAAGAGTTTTAAATTACAGGATAACTTGATGCCGCTCTGACTGGTTTCATTATGGAAACCCCCCACCATGCAACATTACCATGGCCACGAATCATCTGTCAATGCATCAACACTGAAGCAATAGATTTGTCATGATGTTGCCTAGCAGCACGTTAATCCCTTTGGTTGCCACCAACATAATGAGTGATGAGCCATAATGAGTTCCTGGTTCCTGTCCACAGGTAGAATAGCAGCTACAGTTACTATCACTGCCACAGTGGTTGTCTCCCTGTCTTTGAGCCACACACAGCCTCTTGGGTTCTACACACTCGTACATGCAAGGAACTCTGGAGATCAGGAAGACAGGAAATGCAATACCATGTTAACTACACTGTAAAGGGCTCCATATGTAAGCTGTGAGCTCATTGAGTACATGAAGCCATCTTGCCTGAGCTTCATGCGTCTAAGCCTAAATGATAATGTGTGTGATTAATCGTCACTATTAGTATGATTCATTTCACAGTCGGTGTTACATCAGGCTGGAATGGCATTTTGTCATGAGTCAGTGGGACTGAATACATCATCCAGACACTGCTGTGTAAACATCATTAAGATGTTTGTCATTGCCCTCCAGGCTGGTTGGCGGTGTTGTAAATGAAACTGTCAACGGATCTACGGAGAGCAACATCAAATAAAGAACTTAAGAGTAACATTTTACTGGTAATGTTTGCAAAAGATGAAATGCATGCTCTTATCGTTATATGTTAGTGATTGTTATTGTTAAGTTTCCGAGTCAGTGTGGACTTGCGGTGCAGTATATAATCAGTTTAACAGGAGAAGGAGAAGTCATCAGTTGATCACGTATCAGCAATGGCAGATCTGGCTCTTTTAGAAGACCTCTATGTCTGCAACATTGTTTTAGCCTGTGGGGTTCTGCACAACATCGCACAGTGTCCAGAACAGCCCCAACTGAGGGCTATATGAAGGAGACAGGATATTATTCCTCACTTTTAAAAGGTAGCCTATAGTGTTATGTTTGGCAATGATATTCAATACAGGAAACATGACGATGCACAACATTTTTATTTATTCTTCAGGTTTTTGTTTCTCTTTCAAGTGAATGATTTATTTCTGCCATTGACCAAGTTATTTTGGCTTGTTTTTCCAGCCCCTCTGCTGTCAGGAGACAGGGTCCAGCACGGGGGGGCGGAGGACACGCGCTCTCCCTCAGCTGTTGCCTCGTTCTGACGAACACGAGTAAAATAAAAGACACTGCATAAACTCCGCTACCGTGTGTTTATTTAATTATAGGTACACCTACATGTAGGCCTAATAGATTGCAATAGAAGCCTGTATATTACTATTAGGACTATAGAAAATGTGTCAAGGATGTATAAATTAAATAGGCTAAACTTCAGCTGGAGTCCGATTTACTACGGCAACACTGTTGACCGCATTAGTGATCTCTTTTCATTCCGCATTCTTTCTACAGCCTTTAATAACAGTTTTCAGGCTGCCAAATAGTACACACTTTAATGCAAATGAACCGGAGATATCAGGGTTTCAATCTCCACCTCTGAAAAGTTCCGCTTCTCAGCCGGATTACGTCTCGCCATGTCGTAAATTGTAGGGGCGAGGCCTCAAAACCCAGAATATATTGGGGCGTGATATTTAAATGACGATCGTTTCCAGCCGCCGCATTTATCAATGTACGACCATTCTTACGCTCTGATTGGTGTGATACGAACGTTTCATGAATCCCACGTGAAGCCTGTCGTAAGAGGATTTCTGCGCTCATATCTGCGCTGGTTTCTACGTTAGGTTGATAAATGAGGGCCAGTGAGAGGGTCATAGTTTAGGATGACAACACCCAAAAACAAGTTCACGGCTATTTTAATGTCCACAGTGCCATGGTTAGCATTGTTAAGACCCTATCATGATTGAGAGGTCTGAAAGCATCCCCTGCTTTATCATCTATTTTAAAATAAATGGGACCATAATTTACAAAATAAACATCATGCTGTATTGAAGAAGACTCAAAAGTAGCAATTGAGACTATAAACCCCTTATGAACATGTTTATTGAGGTAATAAATCAAGGCAGAAGTAGGCTAATTATTTCAAAGACTTCTATAGAAACAGAACTTTTTTTGAAGCCAGTGGCACCCTACTGGAAATGAGATAAAAAAAAAAATGATAATAATTTATACTTTATTAATCCCACAAGGGAAATTACAGTTTTTTCACTATGTTGTTATTGTTATACACATTACACAAAGGCCTGAATTACACACACATGCTCAGTACCTATACATGCACTAATGGAGAGATGTCAGAGTGAGGGGGCTGCCCATGGAAAGGCGCACCGAGCAGTTGGGGGTTCGGTTCCTTGCTCAAGAGCAGACAGAATGCAGGTTTTAGGCACTTCAGCATTGGCTTCACTTTTCAGGCCCGGAAGTCCGCTTGGTTACATACAAAACTAGGCTGCATGCTTGTATATTCCCAAAATGGCTTAGATATTTCCGCTAAGAGGCTATCACAGATCCACACAGGCTGTGTGTGTGTGTGTGTGTGTGTGTGTGTGTGTGTGTGTGTGTGTGTGTGTGTGTGAGTGTGAGTGTGTGAGTGTGTGTGCGCGCGTTTGTGTTTTCTCTAATGTCTCAGAGGATGAGTGTTAAGCTGGGCTCTACATAGCAACAAGTACAGGGAGTGGGTTGGTGGCTACCTGTGCTTCATAAGCTATGCTGCTGTTGTGACTGAATGCTAGAGACTCATGTTTCCATGGTGCTAAAATTAGCATTCATGGTTACATATGGTGGCGATCTGTGTTAATGATATCTGCAAGTACAAGTCAACAGCAGACCCGTCGCCAGACCTCAGTCTAAGGGGGGCATATGAAATGCATGGGAGGGCACAATTATTATTAGCCTACAGTACGTTTATTTATAATAATCGTATACTCTATTTGCGCAGCACGTAATCATCACGTTAAACATAACCAACAGCAATACCACCAGGTAGCCTACATCACATTACATAGAAGCAATGTTATGAATATCCATAAAACAATTGACTATACAACATATTAGATGTAACACCAGAAGCATCTCTCAAACATTGCATTTTAAAGCAGTCAACAGAGGGATATGCGTTGTCATCACACACACACACACACACACACACACACACACACACACACACACACACACACACACACACACACACACACACACACACACACAAGCACTGAACCTACCGGTACTTTGAGTGGAGGCAGCGCTGTCCAATCTCCAGTCCCTCCTGCCAGTTGAAGCTGCATGCTTATTTAAGCCCTTGCCTGTTTCAATTGCATTGAGGAAAATGATTTTGTTTTTAACCAGACATTTTGACTGGATATTTATATATAAGTTTGTCCCTGCCGAGGTCACTCACACCCACTGATTCAACAGGCAGTTGTGGCCCAAAATCAGTATACCTCCATACGCTATTTAATACTCACCACACCCTGCAAATGTTACAGTGCATTCAATCCCAGACCTCGTGGGACACATTTCAAAAATACCAAGCTTTGATTATAATATAATTCCACATAATGCTGCTTAACTGTTACCTTACCGTATACCAATTCATTTGGAGAATAGCTTTTGCAGTTGTTTCCCAGAACCAGGAAGTAATTTGCAATCCAAACACTGAGCAAATATTTGAATACTTTTCTCCCACCTATTTCTCCCACCCAAACCCTATTTGCATGGTAAACCACTTAGTTGATGGTTGGTGAGTTACAACTACACAACTCTCTAGATAACACACACACACAGACACACACACACACACACACACACACACACACACACACACACAGAGCTCACCTCTCACTCACCCTCGTCAGCCAAATGAAATGGAAAGAGATTAGTTTTGCTCCGCAGAGATGTCCATTGGCGTATGACAGGTATCACCCGAACGCAAGCCTGTATTTTGTTGTTATAAATAGGATAAAGACCCTACCCTTTGGGGCAGAGGAATACAAGTGTTTTGCCCTGTTTGCTCATAATAAGACATCCTTGACCTTTGGCAAAATGGCTCCCGTGAGCCATGGTAAAACAGTTTTTACTCATATAACCCGCATAAATCTGTGTGCACAAATAGAGGTTTTTAAGAGGTGGCTGTCAGATTGATGTTAACAGGATCCATTTTCGAGCTGTGTATATCAAGAGGTCTGTGGACATGAGCATACTCCAGGATTTGTGTTGCTGAGGTTTTTGGAGGACTGAGACCAGCCATTCGGCTTGAGGCTGCTTTGGTCTGTCTAATAACTTAAAACTGCAACATGGGATTTAAGGGTACACATGGAATCTTAAACAGTATAACTGCTCGGTGCAATAAGTAGTTTTCTCATCCATAAAAATATTATTTTGCTCAGAATTCTACAAAGTAAATAAAAATCTTAACTTGTATTTTTCTGTCACAGACAGACTAAAGCCCTCAGGTTAAACACCATATGGGGTGATATTATTGGTGTTGGCGTTTGCTACAGGTTATAGGTTGTCTAGATGGTAACCCAAGTTTGCGAAAGTTTCGCGAAATGGTAAAAGTTACTGATTGAGTTATTAAAGGTATTGCTCTTGAATGGTCAAAGGTGCCCTGCCACACAAAACCGTTTTTACTTGTATTTTTGTTAGGTCCATATGTGTTTGTGTTATGTTGTGAATGTGAAAATGAACTGCTACCTCCTCTGTCAGCTCTAGCCACTGAAAAGAAATAATCAGAGAAATCAAGCCAATTACAAAAGCTGGTCAGTCTGACATCATGTTGCCTGAGCTCATTACTATTCATTAGCTCGCCCAGTGTGGCTGGTAAAGGATGCTGAAATACAAAATACACACCAGGGAGTATAGTTTGAAGGCTTATCAGCAGGTTCAGAATTGGCATCATCCACCCGCCAAATGTTGGTAAAATATGCAAGTGGCTGGTAGATTTGCTTCACTCACCAGCCAAAAAACAATGGTAATCTGTTGAGTGGCTGGTAAAATTTGAACTTTCACTAGCCATTTGGTTGGTGTTTTTTTTTTTTAACCCTGCTTAGTATTAGTTTAAGCTCCTCTAAAGTAGGATTTAACAACTGTGTATATTAACATAATGTAGAGCAATAATCTTCTCCTCCAACTCAAATTTCTTTTGCCAAACAGTAGAATTAGCACAGCGCTACAAGCTACAAGGTGGCTTACCTGGTACAGGTACCTGGCACTTGCACTTCCCTCAATTTATTTCAGAGTACAAACAATTAAAGCAATATTAGTTGATTTAACATTCTGTTCACCTTTGTAAAGATGTTGTGGCAAATGTGTTAGCAAACAGTTGCCTATTTACACATTCAGCAACATTAGAATTCAATAGATTAAAGTAGCTCCAATAATCTATCTTTTTAGTTCTGTTTTGCTCTCAACCAACCGCTTAAGAACATATTTTTTTTTTTTTTTTTTTTTTTATAACCGGGTCAATGAAAAGTCATTGACTGTCCGAGAATTAGCTCAATAGCAAAATTTCATCAGCAGTCCTTGTGCAGGCAAATCCATGAAGGAGTTATGGCATCAAATGTTGTGATCTTGTTAAAGAGAATAAACATTATGGTCTATATTTGCATCTAAAGCTGCTAAATGCTCCACTTTGTTCACTAGCGAGGTGCTAACTTTGCTGCCATTTGGTGCTGAGCAGGTTTTAATGCACCAGACTCCTGGAACAAATTACAGCACTTCCTTAAAAGCAACTCACTTTTTGGACAATTAAGAAATATAGTTTTAAAACCTACAAACTTCTACTTGTACTTGCTTTACATAATTGTCCCTTCTTTTACCTCTGTATAATCCTAATTTATTTACATAATTTTTCCAATTGAGAAAGTTGTATTGTCTTTCTATCTTTCTTGTGATGGTATATTCTTTTCTGTGTTGTTTTGTTGTTGTCTTGGTAATTTGACTCGATGACATTGCAAATGAGGGTCACCCCTCAATTTTTTCAGTATAAATAAAGGTTGAATGAATGAATGAATTAATGAATTAATGAATGAAAGGTAGAGTACAATTGGTTTATCTGAGCTTTTTGCGGAAAACTGCTGCAGCTGGACATGACATGATTGTTTTTATTGTAATGAAATTTAGTTCAAGCATAGAAACCATACTCTTCCTCTATTGTGCATGTTAATTTGAATAACAGCAAGGGTCAAAATGTCAGGAAAGCACGTGAAGACACTTAACTCCTTTTAACCTCCTTAACATTTTATCCGGTGTAGCTGCTCAGTATATCCTCCTATTGACCTGCAAATACAAACACCTGCAAAGCTGTGGAGTCTTTAAAGATGTGTTGTAGTGAAGCTATTTGGTGAAAGAGCGGAGGATTAAAAGAGATCCATCTACCAGAAGGATACAAATAAAGTAAGATGTTAGCTTCACTCTGTAAACTGATATTCCCCTATTGTTTGATTGGTCTCCCAGAAAAGCGCACACACGCTTAGTTGCAAGAAAGCTACAATCTGAGACTATAAATATCATTCTGTTGTGTCTGAGTAAACAAAAGGCATCTGTTGTGTCCTAGCTGATAGCCGCGGAGTGAAAGAGTGCGCTGATCAAGACCTTTAGATACGAGGGGGTTGCTAAGGAACATGAATTCACACGTAGCCCGTTTCCCTCAACAGCAGCTGCGCCTCTTTAGAGCCCTGTAATGCATTCAACTCAATCTGCCCAGGACCATGTGCACCACATTCAACAACTGCTCTCCAGTGGCTCTGCCTAAGACAAAAGGCCTCCACAGTGCTCATAGATTGGGGCCAGATTGAACAGTAGACACGTGTACAGGCGGATAAAACTGGAAGGGTCATTGCTACTTAAACACAGATGAGAGGGAGCTGGCGGAGACAAAGAGCGAGAGAGAACAACAAAGCGTGCAGATTTTTAAGGACTAGCTGCATGGTCTTATCAGGACTCAACAGGACATCTGCTGCTGCCGCCGTGTTGGCTTTCATCTGTTTGTCCTCTGTGGTTATGACAGTGGGTATAGAGTGTAGGGCTGCACATCGCAATATCAACTGGCGCAATATACATATTTTTTCTTTTCCTTGCGAAAGGCTGCGACATATCGCGATAGACACAAAACTGATTTTTTTTTGTGTTAGTTGAAATACTGTTAATTTTGTCCATAAAAGAATGTTGGAAACAATTTCCTTTTATGTGTTTTAAATTCAACAAGTGATTTGTTGTATTGTAGAAGAATACTGAAAGCAGCAGAAAGGCAGAACTGAGTACATTTTAATATCTGAAGAACGGAAGAGATTGGAGAGCTTCTTGGAACTTATATTAGGATACTAACATATTATATTAGAGACGCCAGTTTTTTTTTATCTTATTCTATTGAGAATGTGCCAGATGCAATAAAGGCATCTTATATATATTTTTCTTAAAGACGAGTGCTTTGGTTTCTTCCTTGATGTCGATTACATTTTAATATATTGCATACTTTCCTCATATCATGCAGCCCTAATAGTGTGGGTCCAAAGCACCATTAACTAATTATCAACTATCATTTTACTTTGACATTTTCAATTTTTGCCATCTATATTTTGTAAGTGAGCACCTGGCATAGGTGCTCTCTAAGAAACAATGGTTCTCAACTTGTCATCAAGGGGGTTGCAAGATAATTTCCAGGGGTCGCTAGATGGTTGTGGAGGAAAAAATTAAATACCATATTAAAAATAAAAACATTATTTTAACATTATCACCTATACAATGGCAGTATTGGAAGCATATTCGATACTGGTAATGGTTTTAGAAGAACTCTATCTTATATATTGATGGTTCTTATTCCTTTGGTGTTGAAATGTGTCCAGCATTGCTGACCAGAGTTTGATTGGAGAAAAAAAAATCAAGTAACTGATACATCAGGGTAAACATCGGGTTTATGCTGATGTATCAGTTTCTTCCAACTGAAGACTTTGGGTTTCTTTCTAGCCAAATTATACAGGGAGAAATTAATCAAATAACAGACAGACAATTTCTCCACTGACAGTAGAAATGGGACTCTCAACAATCCCAGTTGCTATTGCCTGGTTGCAATAACCTGCTGGATATAAAATATCCAGGTGAGAAATGTGGATCACTAACTGATGTCAAATTAGACCAGACAAGTTGAGAGAAAGTGGGCACAACAAAAATGAAACCCCCACCACAAAATACTGGAATGTTCAAAACACAAATACTGAAACGTCTGGAAATCATTTCACATCCCAAAATGAAGATATATAACATTTGAAGGAACATCAGATTGTGGAATTATTTTAGCATTCTCTGTCGCGGCCAAAAGCTTCAGCTCACTTTCAGAATTTTAATTTGGCAGTTACCAGCTCTGGAAAATCTGTGAAATTGCTCCAGCACACGGATTTTCTAGTAGCTCCTTAGGTGGTGTGGTCAAACCACCTCAGCCAGACTCCATTCAGACACATTTACTGGCCATGTATCTAATTATCAAGGCATTGGAGCCAATGCAAGATGAAACTATTTGGCTGGTTAGCATTTTTGCGCCACAGTCTTTTATACAAGAAGAATATCTTGATCTCAATTTGAATTTAGCCAAATAATGGAGCTCTCCAATTTACCTATGCACAAGTGTATGGCCGGGATTAGTAACTGGATGTCGCAAAACATTTTTAAATTAAATCTGATTTTCACAGATTTTCGCCCAATATCAGGTCTCCACTAGTCTCGCATTGCCAGACCTACCTCCACAGCACTGGTCTGACTACACCACAGATACATTCTGGGATAGGAGGAAAAAAACCTGCTTTGGGTTGTTTGCATTTCCTTAAACCAATCACAATCGTCTCGGACTGCGCTAAGTACCGGACGCAGCAACGGTGGCTCTGCTAAATAATCTCAGGAAGGAACTTGTTTTGGTGGAAAATTTGCACCTCGCAAAAGAAAATGAAGTTAACTGTTGACACAAAACAGTAACATGAGCTATTTAAATTAGCTGATACATGGTTAAACGTCATTGGCTCTTACCAGTGTATCTCCGTGTCACACAGCAATCCCACCAATCAGTCCCAAAACATCCCAGTTAGAGAGGAAATGCCCTAAACATATTCTTTATAAATCTTTACAATCATTCCCTGAAAGAACCAAGCAGGGCTGCCTTGTTGAATGATCCATATTTTCTTCAAAACTTGCCGTTTTACATATTCAGTTTACTGTCACAGAGGAGTGAAGAAACTAGAAAATATTCACATTTAAGAAGCTGGAATCAGAGAATTGCTACTTTTTTCATAAAAAAACGATCTATCTCTTTTCTTAAGGTGCCCATATTATGAAAAAACACTTTTTTGGGGATTTGGGGTGTTCTTTTGTGTCTCTGGTGCTTCCACACGCATACAAACTTTGAAAAAAATCCACCCATGCTGTTCTGCGTGAGATACGGTTTCTGAATGTATCCTGCCTTCAGTCTTCTAGTGAGCTGTTCAAAATATGCTCGGACTGTGACGTCACAGTCCGAAATGAGCTGGCTAACCACAACCGTTAGCTCGTAGCGTTAGCGTTAGCATGCTAACGCTAATGCTAACGCTAGCATGCTACGTCGTTCTCAATAGCAAAGCACTGCTACAACACACACAAGTTCACCATAATCTACAAACGAACTACTTACATGTGCTCCCTCATTTAGAAAAAAGTCTCCCAGCTAATCCTGCCTTGTAACTGACCAAAGTTGGAGAAACAGCCTTTCTTTTACTGTCGCTAGAGTTAGCTAGCTGACATGATCTACATCTGAGCTACTGAGCATGTGCAAGTGCAATCAAAGATAGTACAGAAGAAGAAGATGAAAAGAGGTCTCACTCTGTAGCTAAAACAGAGACCAGGTGAAAAGAGGATCTGCAGCAGTGAGAGAGAGCTGTGCAGTACAACAAAAATATGGTGTTTTTTGAAAATTAAACCATGTAAACCTATTCTGGTACAACCTTAAAATACAGTTATGAACCTGAAAATGAGCATAATATGGGCGCTTTAATGTGTCTGTGCTTGAACCATGTGCTCTATTTTGAGTAGTGATGCCTCTAAATCGTTGTGGTGTAATGTTCGTGGTATACTCGTCTCTTGTTCTTTTTATCTTTTGTAAACTACTTTGTAACCTAGGGTTTCAAAGGTGCTATAGAAATAAAACGTGACTTACTTACTTACCTTATATGTTTGTGGCATGTAATATGTTGAAACTGCATTATACTGCCAGCCAGCGCATGGCTTGGACTAAGCGAATGGCTCCCAGTCAACATGGACTATCTTATCCCAACCATTAGCTTTCTAACGTGCTGTTTGTCTGGGAACAGTTCACTATGTGAATAACTGAGGAGCATAATGTTCTGTCTTGTACATGTGTTGCAATCTAGACCTTCATGGACATTTGCTTTTCACCCTGCAGGGCCCAAATGTGATTATGGCTGATTAGTTTATTACTCCCTTGCTCACAAATAATCAACAAAGAACCCAAATAGAAGGACTCTGAAATCTTAGATTATGCGGTAATATCTGTGATGTAGAGCTTTTCATAAAATTTTAAAGGGACGCATCAGACTCTAATTACATTGACTAACCCTAACCTCCTGCTCCTAATTAGGACATTTGTTTTTTTCACAGTGAAGCTCAACTCTCTCTGTGCTCTACTCTCCTTTTTGCCTCGCTCTGCCTCAGACTCCCTCGGTGGCCCGTTCCCGTCCACGTCCCACCGATGCCACCACAAACCCAAGAGGTGCCTGCCTATCCAGTGTGGCAGCGTTGGTGGGCCCCTTCACATCAGCCCACTTCTCTTCCATCCAAACGCCAAGGGATCCCAAATCGTCATGGACAGTGTCCAGAAGACAGTCAAGAGGCAGGCCAGTTTCTGCAATGCCATCACCTTCAGCAACAGGCCCCTAGCGCTGTATGAGCAAGTCCGCCTCAAGGTATTTAGTGTCTGAATGGAGCACTCCTAAAAAGTCTAGGGAGCTTTTAAACCGTCAAAACTATTGTACTGCTTTTATCTAAATTTGAGTTCCTCAATGAAGTACAAAATAACAAACAAAATTTAAAACTTTAAATACAAGAATAAGCAACATAAATAAATACTCTGAAATGGAGTAGAAAGAAGTCTTCCTCTATAATACCATTCAAATTCCATTTATTTTTTTTAATATTCAAATAATTTTTGAATATTTAATGCTCAAATGCAGCCTGTTAAATATGTACTACACTACTCAGGCTTATGCATTGTCAATGCATGTGGTTGATCTTACACATTTTGTTCACTAGAGGGACTTCCAACATTGAAGGGGACCTACGTCATGGTGAATTGCATATCTGGCACTCCGACCTCTGTTTACATTATTTTCCACCACGAGCACACAGCTAACAACATTGATCACTATGCCAAACGGTGCTGTCCCTACTATTTTAGTGATTTATAAGCAACCTGTTTCTTGCAGATTGTCACGTTACCGAGAATACAGCTGGTAAAAGGTAATATATGAAGTCGAAGCTAACTGTGACAGCTGTTGGACAGCTAACATTAACTTTAGCTGTCTCCATGAAGCTCCCAGCTAAGCTCCTATACTTCGCGACCCAGTTAGGAAACCAGAACAAACTAGCTAACTAATGATAACATAAGCTTTTTTGCTCAGTGGGTGTCGATTTTAAAGTCATGTTAAAAATATTTCCCATCCTTCCGATTTCCAGCTGCAGCCTGTCACGCCCCCTGTACTAATGTTACTCGGTATGTAACGTTAGCTCACAATGCCTTGTGTTTCTCACTCAAGCTGACTAATTGTTCATTGGACGTAACATGAGAAGAGGGAGATTAGCTAACGTTAGCCAACCTATTTATGAAAATAATCACATTTGAATTGTAATTTCAGCATTCGAATTGTATTGATTTTTTTACTATTCGAATTATATTCAACTTTCGGAATTCGTTCCAACAGCCCGGGACTTATATTTCCTGGAGACCTCTTCTAGTTTGTCATAATGGAGGGGGTTGTCTGGGATTCTAATCCTGTGTGAATCTACCATGTTTGTAATTAGTTGAGTAAAAATTCAACCGCAAATAACCAACCATATTTTGCCAAACACAGAGGTTGTGTGCTAATATTAGTCCGGTGTGAATCTGCATCTCAGGGATTCAGGGTTGTATTGGCTGCGTTGGCAATTATAAATGAAAGTTTTGACAGATCTTTGACATCATATGTGGGGGACAATGTCGGTAAATTCGAGTAAAATACGGACTTTGGTTATTCCCGTGCAAATGCATGGTACAAAACACAGACATTATGGGGGGATGGTAATTTCTAAATAACACAAGGCCCACTGGTAATTCTTGTCCCGTCTGAATAGGGCTTATGAAGTTAGGCTTATACAGTAAAGTAGAAGTTGAGAGTTGGGTGTGATCTACAGCCTCATGTCAAATGGCAGTTTGCACTATTTACATCAATTTATATTTCTAAATAATACCAATAAACCACATTTGGTTCTCTTCTCCCCAGATTACTAAAAAGCAGTGTTGCTGGAGCGGGGCTCTACGTCTGGGCTTCACCGCCAAAGACCCCTCCAGGATAAACCCTGACAACCTTCCCAAGTACGCCTGCCCCGACCTGGTGTCCCAGAGCGGCTTCTGGGCCAAGGCCCTGCCCGAGGAGTTTGCCAACGAGGGCAGCGTTATTGCCTTCTGGGTTGACAAGAAAGGCAGAGTCTTCTACCGCATTAACGAGTCCAGTCCCATGCTGTTCTTCAGTGGTGTGCGCACAGCTGAGCCCCTCTGGGCCCTCATTGATGTTTATGGTCTGACCCGCGGAGTGCAGCTGCTAGGTAAGAAGAATAAAACGCAGAGCTGAATTACCAACCAGGCAAAACTGCCCTGGGGACCCAGACCCTTGGGGCCCTAAAAATAAATGAGTTTGTAATATTTTAATTAACTGAGTAATATAAACTAAACATGGAAAGGGGTTTATCAGAATAGTATATATAACAGGATATATAAAAGAATATGATAAGGTTATGTTCCGGACTAAAGGAAATCATTTCTAACAGTTTTATTGAACAAATTGAACATTGAATTGAACAAAAGGATCCACTGAAAAAGGATGACCGTTACATTTTAAAGTGGTTTTCTGCTGACACAAAAAATCTCGTAGTGTCTATTGCGTCTATGTCGCAGCCTTTCGCAATGTGTATATTGCGCCAGTTGCTATTGCAATGACAATACAAAAATGATATACTGTGCAGCCCTAGTAGCAAACAAGATTAAATTATGAATTGCAAAAATAAAAGGACAATGAAGATACACACAGTTTTCAACACTACTGCTGGACAATAGAGACTCCAGTTGTTATCAACTGGTATTGCTAATAATGGCTAACCTGGCTAGAACCCTGTAGAAAAAGTTTGGGAACCACTAGTATAAGGTGGAAAAGTATGGCTGCCCAGTCCACAGTACCTCAAGGCCTGATACTGTGTTTTTGCAAATGATATGTGACTGTTGTCCTCCCAGTAAAAAGTGTTCTGCTTATGACAAGTGGACAATCAAACATTTTTATTTAAAGTCTTGTCTGCAATTATACATTGTAATAACCCTAATAATAACTAATTATGTCAGTTTCATGTATTTTGGCACGATCTTTTACCAAAGCATCAACAATTGTGATCTAGGGATATCCCGATCACAGTATCAGATCCGATTTTGGCATTTTTTTTACTAATAGGGGATTGGCATTCACCCCATTTACCTTACTCCGATCATGTACATCAGCTTGTATTGATTGCTGCCTTTAATCACACACGCCCTGCGCCACAGACACACTGCCAAACCGCCTGGGTGCCGGCATTTTCAAACCAAGATGGTACGTGACCACCAGTGTCCGTCCAGAGAGTGTCTCGTATCTTGCCAGCCCTCGGCATCGAGTAAAAAAGTCTGTCTTTCTTAGTCATCCTTTCTTTACAGAAGCATACATTATTACTCCAATTCTCCACACTTCTACCGTGATTCCACCAGGAAACCACCACGCTTACAGGCTGTTATTCCCTGGAGCCAGCATTGGTAAACACAAGAAGAAAATCAAAAGATTGACAATTAACAGCAAGAGGCATCACTAAGTTTAGTTTTCGTTGCGGGGGAACTTGAGACTGTTTATTCTTTGGTTGGAGGTTTGCTGGGATCCTAAAGTGAACTCTTCTGGTGTTGAGAGAGAAAAGACTCACTTGCTGCACCAAGTTAAATGTATTAAGCTTAAACAATTTGGTATTGCTTTGTTTACTTTTGTAAACCAACAAACGGTGTGCAGCTCTATTATCTGGGCAAATACAAATATCGGATCGGAACTCGGTATCGTCAGATATTCAAAAATCGGACCGGATAGGGGGGTCAAAAAAGCTGATCGGGACATTCATATTGTGATCATTTTTCTTCACTGTCATCACTATTTCTTCTTTAATGCAGTTACAATGTTTATTTCTGAAGGTGACAAAGCAGGTTTTCTTTCTAGAGGTTACCCTTCCTGTTTTTGTGTACAGCAAAGCTTTCCATGAAGCAATGGAATGACAATGAACAAAGGCTATCTATATCTGACCAATATTTGGCCCCCATGTTTACACAAAAGCAGAGAGGGATAACGGGGGACTATGCATTATCAAGGTATGCTGGGTGGCTTAGCATGCATATCACAAAGGCATACCCCAGGATAGTATGGGCCAGGCTTTGATGTGAGAGAATGTATACACACATTTCTTTTCCCTGGAGATTCAGTGCTGTCATCCCCTCTGCTGCTGCTGTAAAAATAGACCACATGGCCCATAGATAGCCCTTTTGATTGTATTTGTATACTGTGTTGATGGATATCTTCAGGGTGGTGGGGGTGGATGTTTAGTGTGTACATCATCAGCATAGTATCACGATATTTTCCGTGTTAATACTGTATCGATACACAGAAGCCAAGTATCTATCTTCTGTTATTGCACATTCGAATTTAACATTTCGGTACTAGAATAATAAAACCAACTGCTTCTTTTAGTCCACTAGATGGTGCAGTTGAGCTTTTTTTTTTTTTTGACGTCCGCAGGGGTGACCGTGCATGAGGGAAGTTGGTAATATAATAGTCTATATCCACGAAGTTCCACTTCCGGGATTTCTAACCCTATCCCTAACCCGGTGCCACTGGAAATTCCAGCCGGTTTTCACTTTTTACCTTCTTTCTTTGTGTTGGCATTCTAAACTGCGGTGGATTTGTGAGGACTATGGTTAACTGCTCCTCAGATCTCTGCAGGGTAAATCCAGACAGCTAGCTAGACTATCTGTCCAATCTGAGTTTTCTGTTGCACGACTAAAACTACTTTTAAACATACACATGTTCCACCAAAACAAGTTCCTTTCCGAGAAGGAATTTTTGCAGAGGCACCGTGGCTCCGTCCGGCGCTTAGTGCCGCTCAAGACAATTGTGATTGGTTTAAAGAAATGCCAATAAACCAGAGCACGTTTTTCTCCCATCCTGGAATGCTGTGTGGACTTGCCAGACCTTCCTCCGCAGCGCCGTGGAGAAAGGTCTGGCAATGCGACATGAGTAAAATAATGACGCTGTCCACGTTTAAATCCAATGTATGGACTTTTTTAAAAAGGAGGGGACAACCGAGTAAATTCTTTTTAGATGAAAATAGTTTTCTTTTGTGGATTTAATTTTGAAGTTGGAAAAAAAGTTATGAATTGCAATATATCGCAGTATGTTTAAAATTGCAATAATATTGTATCGTGGGGCCTCTTGTGATTCCCACCCCTAATAAAAAGTCGCACTTATAAAAAATAATAAATACATGTATTTAAATTTTTTTGGCATTTTTAGGCTTTTATTCTATAGGACAGCTGAAATCATGAAAGGGGAAATAGATGGGGAATGACATGCAGCAAAGGGCCACAGGTCGGATTTGACCTGCAGTCGCTGCACAGAGGAGTAAACCTGTATACATGGGCGTGCGCGCTATCAGGTGAGCTACCCAGGTGAGCTACCCAGGTGCCCTTGTGGTTCATAATTTAACGTCTTGTTGCCATATTTAAGACTGTCGTAACAAATTAGTGTGTGCAGATACAAAAAACATCAGATAATAGGATATGCAGAAAACGGTTCCAATATCAAATAGCAGAAGCCCACTAGTCGTGCGTACCACCCCAAGGTTTGCTCTGATTGCCGTCTCCGTAATGCATCTTTCAGAGAGCTGTCTGATCCCTATGAAAGTTCAGTCAAAAACCGGGCTTCTCCTTAGCCATACTTAAGTCATTTCTACTGTCTTTTTACAGTCAGGTCATATGCAGGGCTGCCTACAGAGTAGTGCTCATGTTCCTCAGGGGGCCAACTGACTGACATCTGCCCCCACAAACAGGGGCCTGTTCAGAGGGGTGGAACACTACTGAAGGTCAAGATAGAAATGCATCAGCCATACTAGACATGGCCCATTGTGAAGCTGAATGGCCAATTGTGTCAGCTCTGTGCATCATGTTTCTGTGCGCAACGCTTCATGAACCTTTCCCTATCCTTGGATAAGCCCTTGGGCTTCCACATCTGAGGCCTTTCCCTTGCTTTCACTCCTTATTTTATCTGGCATTTAAGGAGCAGTTTTTTTTTTTTTTTTTTTATGAGCCTCAGATT
This sequence comes from Perca flavescens, assembly GCF_004354835.1. NCBI lineage: Eukaryota > Metazoa > Chordata > Actinopteri > Perciformes > Percidae > Perca > Perca flavescens. Next base: position 42,247,858 of record NC_041332.1, on the reverse strand, counting down.
CTCAATCAAACCCACGGCTTGGGAAGTGGTAAAGATGCAGCATTTTCTTTATTACTTGCAATTCCTTCTAAACGTTCCAATACCTAAGTAGACATCATAGAACACATTAAGCTGTAGATGCTGCTGAAAAAGGATTTATTTGTTAATTGTAGACATTTATTTTTAAACCCCTTTTTACTTAAACGTAGATCTTTTATCACACTCAAAATAGTCAATTCTTCCCAACCTACACCTCTATTCTTTGCCGATGTGATGACCAAATTTCCCCTGTAGGATCAATAACATTTATATTCTCTCCATTTCAGCGTTTTTCAGCGGTGAGTGAGATTATACATTGTGCCTCCTTGGAAATACTATAATCCTTGCTACATAAAAATGGAATTAAACTCTACGGTGGATCAAGTTTCTAGCTTAAAGCATTTTGTACAGCTTGTGTATGTCAGCCTTTCATAATGTAAATTAGCGAGGGGCCCTCTGGTTGTATCTCTAGTGTCTCCATTCAGCAGGGATACGCTATACACACAAACATGCACACTTCACCTTCAAAAGCAGCTTTCACTGCCTATTCAAATGAATCTACACGTCTTCATATCACTTGATCAGGGTCATATCAAAATTGTAGTAGTAGTGTGTATTGTGTCTTAACTGATTTTAAACGGGTCTTAATTTTCCTACATCCATGTAACTCTACCTCTAATGTTTATTAAAGCGCTCAGCGCTTTAAGAATGTTTGTTTTTTTGGGATTCTGTGGTGTTGTAGTTCTTTCTTTCGCTAGTTCAAATATATGTAAATATGTATTACAACTACAAATAAGGCCAACATGCAACTTATATTGCAGCCAATCAGCTTTCGTGTTATTGACTCAAATCTCTTTTGGATTGTACCACAGACATCAAACAGATTTTATTCTTCAGCTATTGGAAAGTGCAAATTTAGCAATACTTAAAAAACTGAATTTAGGGCTTGGTTAAAGCCAGTTGCTAACAACATATCTGAAGCCTACTGCTTCTCATGCAATAAAAGCAATTCATTTTACGTGCATTTTGTAAATACGTCTTAAATTTAATTCATAAAGGTCTTAAAAATGTAAATTTGACTTGGTGAAACCTGCAGAAACAGTGTTGATATGCTTTTCCATCCAGCTGTTGCATTATGTAGCTCATCTTATGCCATCCATTTCATTTAACGTCTCCTGTGTATTCTCCGCTCACAGTTGGTATATATTATAACAGAGAAACACAAATGAACAAAAACCCTCTCCCACCCCACACCCTCAAACAAAACAAACAAACAAACAAACAGAAACCACACCTTGCCTAGTCACTCTCCTCTAGTTCTTGTGGGGCTGAGGTCATTAGGTCTGATATTTGTGCTGGTGTGCTTTTCCATAGCCTGATAGTTGATGATTTGGCTTTGTTAATCTTTGTTGTAGAGAGCTCAAGCATAACTATGTCTAGAAAATACGCTAACCACTGTTTTATACAAAGCGAGTGGGGGGGGGGAAGCCAGCGTTGAGCTATCATTTTCTTGGTTGCAGTTGAGCCGGCTAGCCAAATCTTCCTCTGTCTCTCGAGCAGGTGTAATTTAGAGTCATCATTAAGTAACAAAACAATTAGCTCAGTAGGGATTAGATCATCAGATATTATTTATGTTGTTTTATGCCAGAACTCATGCACCTGTTCACACTCCCAGACCATATGCAGGAAAGTTGCAGTTTGTTCAGGTTGACAGAACGTACAATAGGGAGTGGGAATGCCTTTAGAGACGTATCTCTTCTGAGGAATCCAATATGTCCTATGGCATATGTTGAAGTGGATATACTGGTGATTTGGGTTCTTGGAACAGTGGAAAATGTTGTCCCAAACTGCCTCCCAATTAATTGTGTTCCCATCAGGGCACAGCTCTCGTTCCACTTTATTTACTATTGGGAGTTCTCCTATAGATACTTGCAACAGCTTAGCATACATCTTGGACGCTAAGCCTCTCACAGGAAAATCAACAAACCATTTAATGACTGGGTGCACCTCAAGACTATTTCCCCATGGCACTCCATAACATTTTAGGGCTGATCTTAAGCGCAGATAAAAGTAAAAGGATGTCCTGGGGACCTCAAAACTAGGTCTCAGGTTTTCAAAACTCAACATACTACAATTTTTCATTGAATAACTGGTCTAGAGTATAAATACCTCTGTCCCCCCACTGCTTACAAGCAAACTAGACATTAGTGTGTATTGTGCCATATTGGGGTATTCACGTGCCACTTATTGGTGCAGCGCAGGTGCTCCTCCATCTGTTTAAAGTTGGCCAATGTGTTGGTGATAATGGGGCCATAGGTTAGCATACACTTTTTTGGACAAATACCTGCAAACGCCAGGTCTTGCAGTCTTAGACTTCCATTGAGGTTTTGCTCTATTCCTCTCCATGGAACTGTAGATGAGGGGTCCATCCACACTCTGTTTGTGGTACGTTGTAAGTTAAGAGTATTTTAGCCTAGGTTGTTTATTGTTCCAAATATACTGCCAAATTAAAGTATCAAGTTTCTTCCAGAAATTTATTGGTGGGGGTATGGGGATCATTGAACTTAAGAAATTCACACAGGGAAGCTATGTTAATTTTAACAACAGCAATCCTGGACTGCAGTGATGCCGGCAGCACGGTGCACCTGGCTAGATCCCTTCGAACATTACTTAACATAGTTTCATAGTTGTCTTGGACCACTCTCTGTAGTGATGCATGTATGATGATACCACTAATAGCTGATGTCACAAAGCGGTTTTTCAGTAGAAGAAGATTAGATTTATTCCAATTAATTTTATAGCGGGAGATTGAGCCAAATTTGTTGAAGATCTTAAGAATTTTTGGAATAGAGTCCTCAAGACTGAGATGAAACAACAACATACCATCTGCAAATAATTATATTGAGTTGTTATTGGATTTAATCTGGACATTACATATTTTATTTTGCCTTATGGCTTGGGCTAACTGTTCAAGAGTGATCGCAAATAGCAGGACATACCTGTCGAGAGCCCTGCTCAATGGGAAATGGCTGAGAATGCTAGCCATTGGTTGAGACTATGGCAGTGGTATTTGCCTATAAAGTACTCACCATGTCAATGAATTTGCCCCCCAAACCAAGCCCCTCCATTACTAGTATTAAGTATTTCCACTCTAGGCAGTGAAAAGCCTTTTCCGCATCCACTGATAAAACTGCTGACATTGTTGGAAGGTTTCTGGCTTCTTCTATTACATGAAATAGTCTATGTATATTGTCTGCAGCATGACTGTTGGGTATAAAACCTGATTGGTTGGGGTGGACTAGCTTCTCAATAAAGCGTTCTAAGTGGAGTGCCAAGACTTTGGTATAAAGCTTAATATCAGTCCCAATGAGGCTGATGGGCCTGCAATGTGAGCACTCCGTAAGATCTTTGCAGTTTTTGGGTATGACCGAAATTAGTGCAGTGTTGGTTTGTTGGTGAAAAGTACCCATCTCTATGACCGAGGTTAAAGCTTGTAACATGGTAGGTCCTAATACTGTAGAAGAAGTTCTGATGGAATTCCATCCAACCTCGCCGTCTTCCCTTTTTTAACTGTTTTTAATGCTGATTTAAGTTCCTTTAACGTTATGGGCTGACCCAGTTCTTCTGTCGCCTCTGGGTCAAGAAGAGGCAGGTTTAGTTCTTTTAGGAACTCCTGGTGTCGGATCTGGATTGCAGGAGGACTCGTACAACTTTGAATAAAAGGATTTGAAAGTGGCATTGCTATCTTTAGGATTCGTTGAGGTACCTCGGTGTGTGGAAAAGAAGGTGTAATCCTTGCTAGTAGGTTTGTGCATCCTCCATATATCTGTAAGATGGTGGGATTCCACAACTGCTCTAAACATGTCTGACATGAGTTTCTGGATCTTTGTGTGGTTGCCCCTGATCTATCCTGATTTAAATCTAGTACTGCATTCATGTAATTCACTAATAGTGAATATTCATTGAGAGAGAGCAATTCATTGGTTAGACGCGGGAAAAAGCTTACGTCATATGTAGACGGTGCATATACCAAAACAAAGGCTATTTTCCTACTCCTTATCATGGTACATATGTAAGATATCCTGCCTGATAGATCTTTACTACTTTTGTCTACGGTGAGTGCACATTTCCGTGACAGCAACACAATGGAGCCCTTGGTTTTGGTGTCGTCACTAGATGAAGCAGCAGCCTTGTAGTATTTATTTTGTAGGCGAGTTACATCTCTTTTACGTAAATATGACTCTTGTATAAGCGCTACATCTATATTCTTTCTACTTAAGTAGTCCAGGAATTTACCTCGTTTGATCGGCCCGTTTCGCCCCCTGATGTTAACAGAAAGGATTGAAAGTTCAGCCATCTTCAAAATTTACATGCATACATGTCTTGTGTACCCTACCGGAATTCACTGATAAATTTGTAGCAAAGGGTGAACTGTTAGATCCAAGCAAAGTGTGGTAAAAACATAAAACATAAAATAAATCCCCTAACCCTCTGAGACCGCAGATCCCCTCCCCTATCTGTAAGATATGTGGCCACATCATACGCAGCTCGGACAAATTCTAGCTCAAAACTGCCACTCCTGTCTAAAGTCACAGGCTAATCGAAACAGGTCTGGTGAATTCTTATGCTACATATGAACAATGTTACAAAAACCTTAGACCTAGGTCTCAACCAGCTATTAAGTTCTGAAATAGGCTATGCGGAAAACATACTCCGTGAGCCACTCTCAGGGTAACCGGGTAGATAAGGAAGTTTGGGATGCCTTTAGCATGTATCTTACGTTGTGCTCCTATAAACCTTTGGCACCGCTAGACAGTGAATGCGCTGTAATCAGACTTAAACCGTAACGTTGCTTTGGAATCACGAATCGGCCCTTTCTGCTGTACTTGTCTCGCCCCCTGGAGGATTGCTTGGCGGTCCTGATATCTCAAACACCTGAAATGTGTGTCGTTGCACCCTTACCGTTGATTCTGTGTGCTCTGTCAATTTCGATGATAGCCCTGTTCTGTAAGGAGGGGATCCAGACCGGTAACTGACTGGGTCAGTTACTGGGTCATCCTTTTCGCTGCCCTCTTTTAGTCCAATGATGTGTACATTGTTGCATCAGGATCTGTCTTCCATTTTGGCTAGCTTATGCTCAAATTTCTTCTGGTTGTTAACACAGGCACTCATCATGTTTCTCATCTGCCTAATATCCCTCTGTGTCTTGTCCATTCATTGCACCAGATCACGTACCGTAGCTCCCTGTCTCTCAAGCTCTGTCCTGATGTGTTGCAGCGAGGTATTAATTTCTGCTAGCACTCCCCTCACTACGCTGTGGACCACCGATTCAAGCACATTTCATTGCCCCTCCAAGACCTTGGCTACAATATTCTCCACGTTTAGGTCCGTGCTAGCATCATTAGCCCTGTTAGCCGCTGCCACGTTGGCAGATTTCCGTGTCTGGGTAAATGACTCCGACAACAACGAGCCCTGCTTTCTTGCACCTGCAGGCATTTCACTGAGTCACTGTGGTAACAAATAAAACAATTGACATCAAAGAAGAAGGAATAGACCTGGTTTTTCAATGAAAATATGGAGGTAGGTGAGGAGCTGAGCCATTGCAATTGACGGTCACATGACCTCCGTGTAGGTTTTTTTTCATGAACACGTTGGTTGCTTTGCTTTAGCATGACTAATGGTTAGACAGGTAGAAGGCAGGTCTTCTCACAGGAGCTCACAGGTTGTTATTCGACCTGCTCTTCCAACTAGAGGATGGATACCCGAGCTGAGCCCGTTGGGACCCGGCGGTACCTGCCGGGCCGGGTTCGGACAGATATTTAGAAATTATGTTCGGGTTCGGGTTCGGCTCGGTCGAGCATTGGTTTTCACAAGAGATTTGAAAACATATTTCAGCATTAGGGCCAAATTATCTCTTTATACATTGCTTGGAACAATTGTGGGCGTCACACTTTGTTCTGAACATGTTGCTATGACACACATGGGGATCAGGTTATATGCAAATATATTCTTAAAAGGAGAATTCAAGAAGATATCTAAAAAGGCCCTTAGACCTCAGAGGGTTAATATTAAAATATGTATTATAGCTGCTTTAATGTTTTTTGTGTTCAGAGCAACGTCTTTGCTTTGTATGTTTAGATGGATCCTCTGTTCAGCAAATGAGGTCAGAGCAGAAATAAAAGAGGGAAGGATGACCCTGGGCGACATTTGGAACGGCTTTGATGTAGAAAGATTGAAATAAGAGCTGTATCATGTGATAAATCCACCCCACAGGATTCAACAGGGGGATACATCATACATGACAGGAACAGCCCGTGAGCACTATGACAGCAATGCTGTCCGAGTTTCCTCCTCCCACCCTTCAACCTGCTAACCAAACTGAGACAGGAAAAAAAGATGGGACATCCACAGTGACTGCATAAACACACGCATGTAGGAGAGTATACTTGAACACAATCCGTTTTTATGCTTCTGCCACAAAGAAAAGATAAGATACAATTTTATTGTCTGTTCACACAGAAAAGGTTCTTGCATCGTCTGCTCCAGCTATCAACAGATTAGATTACAGATTAAAAAAACACAAACATAAGAAAACATCTGTCACACACACACACACACACACACACACACACACACACACACACCAAATCCAAACATGTAATATATATTTATTTATTATTATTATTGTCATGATTGCAGTCCCACAATGATACACAGATCACATGTTTGTGTGGGGAGGTGGGGGGGGAGTGTAAGGCTGGGCACCGAACGTCGATACTTTTATGGCACCGGAAAAAATCCGATCCTATGAGTATGGAAAAATTACTTATCTTTCAGTGCCAAATTTCGGTTCCAAAAGCATCTGAGTGGGTAAGCGCAAGCTTATCTGTTCTCTCTGCATATTGACAGAGAGCAGAACTCCGACCGACACACAGACGTGCGCAGAGGTGTTGACGGAGTAAACTACGTGGCCTCTGCAGTTTTGTTGAAGTCATAGTGAGTCACAGCAATGCCGATAAAGTGGTTTGTGGTTTTTCAAAACTTCACGCAGACAGCGTTTGCTGCGATACGGTATTAATGGAGATGTGAAAGCGGTCACGGTGCTGTTGACGTTACACTTTCTCTGAGACAAGCAGGCACAGCAGTGGTTTCTATGCCCTGGTGACTGACTGACAGGCTGAGGTTGTAAGGCAAGGCAACTTTATTTCTACAGCACCTTTCAGCAACAAGGCAATTCAATTCCATTCCTTTGCACTTAATTTAGTTCTCCATTAGTTCAATGTTGACAACAGGGCAGTCACCAAGTTTATTGTTAAAGGATTGTGTCATTATGCAGTTTGCACTAAAAAGTCTTTGTTGTTTACATTCCTTTGCATTTTAGTTAGTTCAATATAAGCCTGTACACAATGTCATTTGTTTATTTATTTATTATTTATAATATGTTCAAGTTATGGGAAAAAGGTTTCTCTTTTTTGTTAATTTTGGCCAAGTTGGGATTGATACCAATCCTGAGTATCTGACTGGCGCACCCCTATCCAAAAGCACCACCAGTTTTATTAATCTTACGCTGAGTGAGCAGTGTTACCAGAATTTTTTAATTTTGATAACTTCACAATTAAGGTGGAAAATAAAAGTTTTGTGTTTAATGTATTTTTGTTGATGTCGAAATGGATTTGAAAACATATGGTATCGAAAAAAAGTATTGTTAGGGAACCGGCATCGAAACTGAGGTATCGAACTTGGCACCGGATCGAAAGATTTTGAACGATACCCAGCCCTAAGCAGGTGATTGACTGCATACAATATTGCGTCGCTTTGGCAGGATAATCTTTTGGCCAGACTGAAGCTGTCCCCACAGGCTTAAAATCCAACAAGCCAACAAAAGTTGTTTAATATATAGCCGCGTCCCAGTTCCTAAGGTTAGCTGTCACTCTAGTTATGTACGCATACATGCACACACACACGCACACAGCAGAACTTTACTTGACATTGGGAAGGAGGCTGATTTACTGAGTAATCCCAGCTGTTTGTGAAGCCAGCAGGCCTCAGATTGTATGAGTCAGTCACAGTGGAGCTTTAATCAAGAGGGGGCCCTGTGTGGGACTTCCCTGGAGGACGAGAGAATAAAATCTGATTGCAAGCAAGGCTGCTAACACCTTTCAACCAGGCGGATGCAGAGAAGGGCCTTTGCCAATCTCGCTGTCACCTCAAAGCAGCAAGGCAGTTAATTTAGTTCATAGAAAAATGTGGTATCCTAGAAGAGAGGCTGTCTCTGTAGTCTGTCAGGAAAACTGCATGTACACTGCGGGGTGGAAACACTGAATTCAATTCAATTCAATTTATTTATAGTATCAAATCATAACAAAAGTTATCTCGAGACACTTTACAGATAGAGTAGGTCTAGACCACGCTCTATAAATTCCAAAACCCCAACAATTACAGTAATTCCCTCAAGAGCAAGCATTAGCAGTGGCTATTGCAACAGTGGCAAGAAAAAACTCCCTTTTAGGAAGAAACCTCGGCAGACCCAGACTCTTGGTAGGCGGTGTCTGACGGGCGATTGGGGCGTGATGAACAGTGGTGATAATAGTCACATTAGAAGTCACAGTGACTTCGAAGGTTATCGTGGAAGTTCATGTCATAGCAGGGCACATCGTGTCATACTGAGTAGTGCAGTCTCCTATACCGGATCCTGACTACTCTGTGCATAGGAACATCACAGCAGGGCGTTGCGGGATGTAACGTGGCGCTACAGAGCACGGGTGGATGCTGCGGATGCAGCAGGACGCAGCAGGATGCGGCCGGGAATGCAGCTGCATTTCCCGGCCGCAGAGGAAACATAAGGACTCCGGGGATTAAACTCCCCAGAGCTAGATTAGTAACAAGCATTTCTGGGACAGGATGCATACAAAAGTAACAAGTAGAGATGAGAGAGCAGCTCAGTGTGTCTTAGGGAAGAACGGCCTCCCCGGCAGTCTAGAATTGTAATAGCATAACTTAAGAGAGGCAGGTTAAAGAGAGGTGCCTGGTCGGGCTAGAACTCTCCCCAACCGGATCGGGCTGTACTGGCCTGCCTCCCTCTACTCTCGCTAGATTATTAATTATACAGTATATAAAACTGATGACTACGAGGAGAAGCAGTAGGCCGGGTTAGGTGGACGCTTCAACTCCTCGTTCCCTAACTATAAGCTTTATCAAAGAGGAGGGTTTTCAGTTTACTCTCAAATGTGGTTACGGTGTCTGCCCCTCGAACCCAGACTGGGAGCTGGTTCCACAATACTGGAGCCTGATAGCTGAAGGCCCTGGCCCCCAGTCTACTTTCAGAGACTCTAGGAACCACAAGTAGCCCCGCATTCCGGGAGCGCAGTGCTCTAGTGGGACAATAAGGTACTATGAGCTCTTCTAAGTATGATGGTGCTTGACCATTTAGAGCTTTGTAAGTCAGGAGGAGGATTTTAAATTTGATCCTAGATTTCACTGGAAGCCAATGCAGAGAAGCTAAAACAGGAGAAATATGATCTCTTCTCTTAGTTGTCGTCAGAACACGTGCTGCAGCATTCTGGATCAGTTGGAGAGTCTTAAGGGACTTATTTGGGCAACCTGATAATAAGGAATTGCAGTAATCTATTAAGTAATCTGTTTTAAGTGGGCGTTGAAGGATATATCCTGATCAAAAATAACTCCTAGATTTCTGACAGCAGTGCTGGAGGCCAGGGTAATACCATCCAGAGTAACTATATCTTTTGAAAACGAAGTTCGGCGGTGCGTTGGTCCTATCACAATAACTTCAGTTTTGTCTGAGTTTAACATCAAGAAATCCTCAATACACGTTTGAAGTCTTGCTAACTGACCACTTTCATCTGGCTTAATTGACAGATATAATTGGGTATCGTCTGCGTAACAGTGATAGTTAATTGAGTGTTTCCTAATAATATTACCTAGAGGAAGCATATATAAGGAAAATAGAATTGGTCCAAGCACTGAGCCTTGAGGAACGCCATGGCTAACTTTAGCGGAGGGTTTTTCATTAACATTAACAAATTGGAATCGTTCAGAGAAATAGGACTTAAACCAGCTTAGTGTGATTCCTTTAATGCCAACTAAGTGTTCCAGTCTCTGTAACAGGATGGTATGGTCAATAGTGTCAAATGCAGCACTAAGATCTAGTAGAACAAGAATGGAGACAAATCCTTTGTCTGCAGCTGTTAAAAGGTCGTTAGTAATTTTCACCAGTGCCGTCTCTGTGCTATGATTCTTTCTAAATCCTGATTGAAAATCATCAAATAGACTGTTGCTGTGTAGAAAATCACATAACTGATTAGCAACCACCTTCTCAAGGATCTTGGATAGAAAGGGAAGGTTATATATAGGTCTATAGTTTGCTAAGACCTCAGGATCTAGGGTGGGTTTTTTCAGAAGAGGTTTTATCACAGTAATTTTAAATGACTGCGGTACATAACCTGTTAATAAGGACATATTGATCATATCTAGTAGTGAAGTGTTTACCACGGGTAACGCTTCTTTGAGTAGCCTTGTTGGGATGGGGTCTAAGAGACAGGTAGATGGCTTAGCTGAGGATATCTTTACCATTAGTTGTTGAAGGTCTATAGGAAAAAAGCAGTCTTCTGATGTCTGCAGTGTTATGAAAGATTGTCCTTGGGTGATGGATTGAATTACACTGTTGCTCTTGACATGTGAATGATTTCCCATTGCATCTTTAGGGAGCCACGATGTTTGCAGTCACTAGATTATTTGCATAGCAGGGTTATAGTCAAATAAAAATGTGAAACTAAATAAAAACTAAAACCTTCAAGAAAAACTAAAACTAAACTGAAACTTTATTGTGAGGTTACATTTTTTTTATAAAAGGCTATATATTTTACCTATAATATATCAATACTGAAAACAAGGAGACAGCATTGGTTTTCGTCAACTCTCATTGTTACATTGAACCACAGAAACTGAACAGGCTTGACATGAGATGATGCTGTGTCGTAGTTGCTTCACATCAGTCATTAAAGTAGTGCAAAGATTAAACTAACATCGTGGCTATTGTCCAACCCTGTGTTTTGTATGAATATGTCCCTACGTACTTCCGAGATACCTGATTATACCGGGGCCTGACAAAAACAAACCAACTAAACTACTGTAAAACTGAAACCTAACTAAAACTAAACTAATATGAAATCCAAAAGTCAAACTAAAATGAATAAAAACTAATTGAAAATTGTAAACTCTTGTAACCTTGTGGCAGAGCTGCTGTTGTAACGAAAAAAACATTTTGAAAATGGTCATATTTTTACAAATCAACCAGAAAACATAATGCAGGTTTCTTACAGGCATGATCTGACACTTAAAGCAGCGTGCTCTTTCTTTGATGTATCTCTGTATATATGATACGACAATCTCCTCCTCTCTGTCATGCATGTGTTTATTTTTAGGACGAAATCAGCATTGATTGTAGCCATGTGCTTTTGTGTAAAGATGACAGATGTGGGCTAGGTGAAAGGAGAAACTAATCCTGGGAACTGAAGCGTTTTGGCGAGAGTAAAACAATGTGTGAAGGCTTGATGGATGAAGGCGCGGCAGGCCCCGACTCTTTGTTTGTGTCTTTCCCAAGACGTGTCTGAAAAGAGCTAGCTTATCTCTGACAGCGTCAGCTCGCGAGGCAGGGTTGTCCTGTTTTCAACCTCTCACAACACGTCAGTGTTGGCAAGGCATAAGTGAAGAATGCCATCTCTGGTAGAAATGACATCCGTCATGAGTTCTCATGTAGCTTTCCAGCTGGTCTGGTCCAAGAGCAGCTTCCACACCTGCATGTGTTCAGAGCTTTCCCTTACTGATGTTACAAGTGTAGGAAATGGTGACCGGGCACAATTTCTTTTCTTTTTTTTAATGAAATGCAGGACCCGTCAAGCAGCATTCAACGCTGAATATGTTGAAGCCTGGAGGCAAAAACAATCTAGTTTAAAATGTAATGATAGTGGTTTTTTTCTCTCAATCTGGCCCTTTTTCCCATGCATTGGTGTCTAAGTGACTATTGTGTACAAAAATCTTTGAAATTGGTCCCATATTGATCGAGAACGCTGTAACCGGCAGCCATGAAGTGCCAAATGCGCATTGTTAATTTCCGGCCACTAAAAGTGCTGTTTTAGTCACTGACATGCTCAGATTGTAATTATTAATTTGTTGTTGTCTGACAACATTGTGGAAAGGATCTGTAGAGAGATAGATGTTTTTGGTATAGGGTAAGATCCTTTTTGTTAAACATCTCCGATTGCCATTGCCAATCTCACCAGACTATTTAAATAATCAGGACTTTTAGCGTGTATAGAGCCAGCATATCTCCACATGTAAATGGGTGAATTAAAGGTTTATTTCAACCAAACCAGAGTGGTGATTGTTGGAACAGTGGAAAGATGAACCAAGACGGCTTTTTTTTTGTTTTATTTAGTTTCTGTCCACTTTGAATGAAGTGTGTTTTACAATGATATAAGTAGTGATTATTTCCATGGACATTTTGTGATTTTGGGGTTGTTTCACGTTAAACAAAAAGGATCTTACTCTTTAACAAAAATGTTTGTCTCTGTAGGGATCCTTTTCATAATGTTGACACTTACAGTAATAATCTGAGCCTGCTAGTGTCAAAACAAGTATATTTGTGGACGTAAATTGGAAGGTGCGCAATTGCCCATTAACTTTACATTGTAGGTTGTTTCCCTGCTGTCGACTGCAGTTGTCTCACTTAATACTGGACCAATCAGTTACACAGAAACCTAGACAAATAGGGTCAAGGTTGAAAAAAAAATGAAGTTACCCTTTAACAATAATTAGGACAAAAGACATGTAAAGATAGGGCCCTTCAAATACTGTTATATGCATGTAGCTTCTTGGAGCAAGTAGGGTACAGTCCCTTTACAAACCCTCTCAGGCTTCATTATTATGCATAACTAGCAACTTAAGAGCATTATCATATTAACATATTAATGACATATGAAATTTGGATTAAACCAGTTGGTCTGGTGTTGGCTCACGTGTAAATGTGATGTTAGCCTTAGCATATTGGTGCAAAGTAATTGTAAAGAAGTGGTTTGAGAGAACAGGAGAGTGTTTGAGTGGATTAGCACAACCTTCATCAGTGGTATAATTTGGTTTGCTTTTCCCTTCCCACGTCATTTTCTTTAGTCCACGGCTACACAGAGACTAATTATCATGAAATACTTGCTGAATATCGAAGGACAATTAGAAGAACTTAGCAAGGGACGAGATGAGAGAAATTTTAAACCCAACTCTAATTATGAAAGTCCCAAAGTGTACAGAAAAAAAACACTTTTTAAATGTTACTGGATTCTAGAATTGTATAATTAAAAAATGTAGTAGGTTTTCTAAGGATACAATACAAAGTATATGTTCAAGAAAAGTTTTAGAAAAATTAAATAACTCAGAACTTCTCGAATACTTGTGTTTTTGCACTTTTGGACACTGGGTGTGCTTTGGCTCTCTCCGTACTATTCTCTGGCTCCACTCCTAGGACTCGACTAACATGAAGTCATCTGGAATGACAGAAGTCTATTAAGAACGTTTGTTGTGTTATCCAGCTCAGAGAGAGAGACAGACCAGGGCTCCCATACTTCTGGGAGAAACCGATTACTTTCAGTGAAATGGTGATTTGATTATTGGCGCACTTGACTGGCACTGGTGTTTGACTTGGCAGGCCTCAGCCTCCCAGTTAATAGCAGTACTTACCAAATCCTGATGCTCCACACACACCCTCCAACGAAAATACACAAAGCAGAAAAGATGGTGTAAATCTGACTTTTCTCTGACTCTCATTTAGGGAATGTAGTTTAGTGTTGTGAAGACCTCTAGGCATCAAGCAAAGCAAATTTAGCAACATTATGTTTCTTGGCTGAAAGGTTGCTACATATAATTTATGATGGATGTTGGTCAGAGAGCTCAAAAGGCCAAGAAGAATAAACTGGATTTGTATGAGTTGGCATTTAGCATTTTAAATTACTGTACCTTGGCTGGATACTCCAGTTCACTAAATTCCTCTTCAAAGAAACAGATCAGAATACATGAGTGAAATTATTCCATTTAGAACTTTATCAGTAGGGAGAGATCCAACAGATAACTTAATGGGGGTAAACTATAGGTAACTTGTCAAGCTTGATGTGGAGTTTCCTGTTTTTGCTCAACTCTGTGTCTCTCCCGTGCTCAAAAGAAGTTATTTTACCAATAGGTCACAGTGTGATGTTCAGTGAAGATCCTCTGAAACACCCAGCTGTTGAATCCTGAACCAGGGAAATCAACGCCATATTTACTGCTCCCTGCTTATACACGTTTAGACTGAGTTAAGCCCAGTTCAGACCAAAAATTCGCAACGAGACAAAATCGTTTTAGAACGTCACAGAGAAAAGTTGCAGCGGTCTGAACCGGACCGTCTCAGCTCGACTCAAACCAGCTGATGGTGTCGCTGCAACTCAGCTGTTCAAGTCTCCAGAGGCTGGTTCTACTTCAAGGATTGCTCTCGTTCTGCAGGAAATTCCGCAGGATGTCACTCTTTTCGTCCGTTTTCGGATGTCCAGTTAGCTTCTGCTTTCTTTGTGCTGTAATTTTAAACTCTGGTGGATTTGTGAGGACTATGGTTAACTGCTCCTCAGATCTCTGCAGGGTAAATCCAGACAGCTAGCTAGACTATCTGTCCAATCTGAGTTTTCTGTTGCACGACTAAAACTACTTTTGAAAGTACACATGTTCCACCAAAACAAGTTCCTTCTGTCCGGCGCTTAGCACCGCCCAAGACGATTGTGATTGGTTTAAAGAAATGCCAATAAACCAGAGCACGTTTTTCTCCCATCCAGGAATGCTGTGTGGGCTAGCCAGAACTGGCAATGCAAGACTAGAACATAAGGGATGTCAACTCTTTCAACAGCCAATAGCGAAGTCATCTTGTAAAGTCAGCTACAATAAAATGATCCAAAATCCATTTGAACGGAGGTTCAACGTGCTAGGGCTGCCACCTCTTAGTCGATTAGTCAACTAATCGGTCGTTTTGGTCTTAGTCAACTAAGATTTCTTTAGTCGATTAGTCATTTTTTATGCTTATTCATGCTTAATTATTTATTTCAGGAAACTTCTGAGCACATTTATGGTAAACACAAGATTTAAAGTGGTGCTTTTGCAGGATTAATTGTGGAGAAACTCAGTTTTACAGATGGTTAATTAACTACATTTATATTGTGCTTTTCTAGTCTTAACCACCTCTCAAATCGCACAGCTCTATCAATTAACCTCTTAACTATCACCGTCCCGTCAACGGGACACTTTGTGACTGTGGCGTCACTGTAACCTCGATAAAACTTCCACTCATGAGCGTTTTTATAACTTTAAAGCATTAAATCTTCCAAATATACAGCCATGCGACACACCAATTGAAAGCTTAGCCTCTAATGATTAATTTAAGCCCACATACAAAGCATAAGATGATTTATAGCAGTTACACAACTATTACAAAGTAACAGAAAATAAAACAATAACAATAAATCCCTAAGAGTCCATGGAAATTTAATATCCAAGCTTTATATTCCAAAACGATCTCTTCGCCTCACAATGTTGACGTTTCTGGCCAAATCACAACGGAAAAACGCGAAACCGTTTTCCATTTCCGCACTTCAATCGGCCATAGCTTCGCTCCCCAGCTTCCTACATGATTGTTGTGGGCGTCATCGTATTCCCTAGCTTCTAAGCTTTCGATCGACATCTCATATTAGCCAATCCGTTCAGGTTTGCCTCTGATATGGCCAATGAAAGCGGACAAGCCGATGACACCATGTCAGGGACCACGTTGAGACGATCGACATTTGCACGGACCAGTTAGATTTAAATGCTATAAGACCCGTCTATCTTTTTAGCGAATGAGCAGACAATTCGAATGATACCAAATATGGGCATGACATTTTAACCCTGTATTGGCAGGAGCTCTGACAAAGCAAAAACTGGGCCTATCATCAGAATATCACAGCCTATGGAATTTGTAATGACTTATTTCTATATATTTACAGTGAGGAAAATAAGTATTTGAACACCCTGCTATTTTGCAAGTTCTCCCACTTGGAAATCATGGAGGGGTTTGAAATTGTCATTGTAGGTGCATGTCCACTGTGAGAGACATAATCTAAAAAAAAAATCCAGAAATCAAAATATATGATTTTTTAACTATTTATTTGTATGATACAGCTGCAAATAAGTATTTGAACACCTGTCTATCAGCTAGAATTCTGACCCTGAAAGACCTGTTAGTCTGCCTTTAAAATGTCCACCTCCACTCCATTTATTATCCTAAATTAAATGCACCTGTTTGAGGTCGTTAGCTGCATAAAGACACCTGTCCACCCCATACAATCAGTAAGAATCCAACTACTAACATGGCCAAGACCAAAGAGCTGTCCAAAGACACTAGAGACAAAATTGTACACCTCCACAAGGCTGGAAAGGGCTACGGGGAAATTGCCAAGCAGCTTGGTGAAAAAAGGTCCACTGTTGGAGCAATCATTAGAAAATGGAAGAAGCTAAACATGACTGTCAATCTCCCTCGGACTGGGGCTCCATGCAAGATCTCACCTCGTGGGGTCTCAATGATCCTAAGAAAGGTGAGAAATCAGCCCAGAACTACACGGGAGGAGCTGGTCAATGACCTAAAAAGAGCTGGGACCACCGTTTCCAAGGTTACTGTTGGTAATACACTAAGACGTCATGGTTTGAAATCATGCATGGCACGGAAGGTCCCCCTGCTTAAACCAGCACAAGGCCCGTCTTAAGTTTGCCAATGACCATTTGGTGATCCAGAGGAGTCATGGGAGAAAGTCATGTGGTCAGATGAGACCAAAATAGAACTTTTTGGTCATAATTCCACTAACCGTGTTTGGAGGAAGAAGAATGATGAGTACCATCCCAAGAACACCATCCCTACTGTGAAGCATGGGGGCTGCACATGGGACAGGGCGACTGCACTGTATTAAGGAGAGGATGACCGGGGCCATGTATTGTGAGATTTTGGGGAACAACCTCCTTCCCTCAGTTAGAGCATTGAAGATGGGTCGAGGCTGGGTCTTCCAACATGACAATGACCCGAAGTACACAGCCAGGATAACCAAGGAGTGGCTCTGTAAGAAGCATATCAAGGTTCTGGCGTGGCCTAGCCAGTCTCCAGACCTAAACCCAATAGAGAATCTTTAGAGAATCTTTGGAGGGAGCTCAAACTCCGTGTTTCTCAGCGACAGCCCAGAAACCTGACTGATCTAGAGAAGATCTGTGTGGAGGAGTGGGCCAAAATCCCTCCTGCAGTGTGTGCAAACCTGGTGAAAAACTACAGGAAACGTTTGACCTCTGTACTTGCAAACAAAGGCTACTGTACCAAATATTAAAATTGATTTTCTCAGGTGTTCAAATACTTATTTGCAGCTGTATCATACAAATAAATAGTTAAAAAATCATATACTGTGATTTCTGGATTTTTTTTTTTTTAGATTATGTCTCTCACAGTGAACATGCACCTACGATGACCATTTCAGACCCCTCCATGATTTCCAAGTGGGAGAACTTGCAAAATAGCAGGGTGTTCAAATACTTATTTTCCTCACTGTATCTATATAGTTATTTCTAGTATGTGTGGGATTGATGTGGGTGTGTTTGTGTATTTGAGAAGTGTTTTATGTATTTATTGGCTTTTTTCTTTGCACTTTTCAAATTAAAATAAGAAAAACGGACAGACATTTCTGTAGAAAAAAATTCATATAAAATCAATTTTTAAGTCTTTTGGCTTCTGGATTTTTTACAGTATTTTATTTTAATCATTTAACAGATGTATGACTTGGACGGAAATAAAAAATCCATTCTAGCCTCTGTAACTCTGTGTAAGTAAGGCCTAGACTCACCCTGACACTTGTAACAAAAAATTTAGAGTATTTCCTTTCCAGTGATGTCAGGCACACCCCAGAGTGTCAAAGTATATGGGAGCTGTACCACTTTTAATTTGGGTATGTTTGTATGAAATTTCAGCTGAATCTTAACAGGTTAAATCAACTAATTGATTAGTCGACAAAATCCTATAAGTGTTAGTCGATTAAGAATATCTTTAGTTGAGGACAGCCCTACAACGTGCGCCCGCAAGCGCTTACGGTGGAGCGAGCTAGAGAGGGACTAAATAGAGGGAGCGCCTAGGACAACTCCATGAATCATAGAAAGAAAACGTGTTTTCGCCGATTCATCACTAGAATGTAACTGTAGCAAGCATCTCACTATCACTAACGTCCACATTCATATTTAGACGAAACAAATGATGTATTCAGCTACAAAAAGCCTGGAAGTTGGACGGAAGTATAAAGAGTCGTTGCTATGGAGATGATACACCGTCTTGTCTTGTCTCATTGCTGTGAACTGGCAGCTTTTAGAACGCTGCAGACTGACGCGTTGAAGTAGTTGTAAGTTTACACCTGTCTCGTCGTGAGTCTTTGGTCTGAGCTGGGCTTTAGGATTCTCTGTGCCACATGTACTGTATGTTTAACATTAAAACATGATTTATAAAATCATGCCAACAATTATTTTTTAATAGCTTAGTATTCTGTGCACTAAAAATGTATGTATAAAGGCTTTAGGCCACCCTACACGTTATTGTAGGCCCAGTTTAATATGCAACTTCATTTTAGTAGGGGGTCCCTGCTCCGTCTCTATTTCAATTAAGGGGTCCTTGGCTTAAAAAACGTTGAAGACCCCTGCTTTATGACATAGTTCAAGCAAGTGGATGACCACGCCTGATCGCATATACGATTCATGTTAGTCATGTGCTGTGATTATGCTCCCATTTTACTGGGGTCATGTTTTCTTAGTTTCGGCCATCATTCCAATACTGTAATATTTAACATTGACTCACCTAGTTAAGTACTGAGTTCTTTGAACACTGCAACATCAATAAAAAGAAGTGTGATTGGTCAGGAAACATGAGAAAGCAGCTGGTCCTACAGGGTTTAAACCAACTGAGGTTCACCAAACGTCTTTGGAAATGAAAACAAAGCTGAACAGTAAATATACCTAAACCATCTATTGTTTACAGGCCCATTCCCTGGTTCAACTTCCTGATAATTATGACATTTGGGTCACACTCACTTATGTTTTTTTACATCCAAATAAAGGTTAGAGTTGCTACGGTAAGTCAATCGACAGAAAATAAAGCTAATTAAACTACTTTTTTAATCAATTAATCGTCAATTTCAATTCAACATTCTCTGGTTCCAGCTTGTCAAATGTGACCAATTTTAGACTGTTAGTCCGAAAAAATAAGCAAATTGAAGACATTGCCATAGCTTCTGAGAAATTGGTATTCTTTCACTACATCATTTGACATTTCATAATAAATTCAGCAATAAATGAGAAATTATTTTTTTTTTTTATGAAAATAATCAGTTGCAGGCCTAAACTGGATAATCTATCTAATCTATCTAAACTCTTGTTTAAAACCTGCCTGATATGGCTGTGTTACCAAATCTCAGCAATTACATTGGTGTGTGTGTGATGCTAATATTACTCATAGAAATGATTGCCACAGACATGAAAGTGAAACCCAAGTTGCCGTGTATATCTGAGATTATATTTTAAAGTAATAGTAATTGGGGTCTCTGCCTCTGAGGCAGCACAACAAGCTGTGAACACAACATTGACATATTCTGACCTTTGAAGTAGATATGGCTAATGTGTTTGCAACTAGTTGCCTATTTACACATCAGTTACAGAGCAACATTACCATTCATTTGCAGTCAAATGTTTGGCCATCCAACAAATGTAAGTCCAATATTTACTCTCCTTTTAGCCGTGGTTTAATCTCCACTGGCTCCTGACGGAAATATTTGGCTCTCTAACTGACGAATGCTCCACTGTGTTTACCGTCTGACGACTGTCTGTCTGTCTGTCTGTCTGTTTGTCTGCTTTGTTTGAGAACAGCTGCCTGATGATGCTGTACACAAGGTTGGTGAGAGCGGTGGGACTAAACCAAAACAGTAAAAATGTGGGCCTTGAAACCAAAACAATGGGCTGAAAGATGCAAAAGGCTCCAAATTGAGTGACACATCTGTGTTGTTGTCACTGCAAGCAACAGCTTTCGTATTACACATAGTCACTGCTAGGACTGGATATCGCCAATGATCTTCCTGAATTGTTTCAATTTCAATTCACAAGGTCCTGATTTGATTACATTTCAATTCAATATCAATTAGATTAGGGAAATTTCAATTACAATACCAATTTTAGTTTGAATACCAAAATATGCATACATAATATGAAAGTTATTCAAATACAATAAAGTTTGTTAAAAATACTTTTGAGTTAACAGGACATTAACTCATTGACATACTACAGCCAACAGTCAACACAATATAGTGCAACTGTAGACTACAGCCAGTGAGTAGAGTGACTATGTTGAGGAACATTCTTGTAAAACAACTATACTATGGTAAATTATTTAAAAAAGCCCTCCCTCCTTCAAATTGACAGTAGTTCTGCACCGTGAGGTTACGGTCATTTCAGCAGACCCAAAGCGGCTTTTCATAATTTTATTTGGTTTCTTTCGACTTTGAATGAAGTGTATTTAACAATGGTAAAATTACTGTTTATTAACATGGAGTTTGGTGGGTTTATGGGCTTATGGTTACCCTTAACTTCTTCCGGGTCATCCGCTTGAAAGCCCTATGTGTCACAAGATGCCCTTATACATATGGCAAAATGCATTCATTAAAATATTGACTTCTGCATTTTATTAACTGATATCGGATCATGCAAACAAGGATACATTTTAATTGGACAATTGATTATTTTAACCCAGCCCTAGTCACTAGATCCATTGTGACATTTTCTATAAATATAAATGATAGCAAAGGGGTGGCCATGCATGTGTGGAGGGTGTCAGTCTCATAAATAATTAACCTCATATCAACCTTCCCCTGTGCATGAGCACAGGGATAAAACAGGGGGGGCTTTAATATAAGAACCTAATGATGGAGGTTATTAACGCTAAGGTCCTGGCATGCTGATTGGCAGAGACGGGACGGCACATGCTGAATTCTGCACATGACTTCAGGGACAGGGCTTTTGTGACTTGCCGGGCATTTTGCCTGACTCTTTGTTATGGCCATGTGTCGCCCCGGGAGCCTGCTGCTCTTTCCAAAAGCCCTGGGTTCAAAGCTGCCCAGGCCGATCAGGGCCAGGATTGGGCCAACGCCAGGCAATAAAGAACATCCCAAACATGTCGTACAAAGACCCCTCTGACTCCATCTCTCTTACTAACCCCCGGCTCTCTCTACCAGCCCCTCACTCGCTTGGTCGGTCAGTTTGCGTTTCTTAATCCTGGGGTCGGTCACAGAACTATACGCTGCCTCTTTCTCCCTCAAAGACCCTGTGCTGTCTCCTTGACTCTGTTCTATTTGGTCAGTGCAAAATCTCTCTGGATATCCATATCTACCCTCTGCCTTCTTATATCCAAACACTCTCTTTGTTTCCTCTCCTTTCCTTGTTTCTTCTCTCCTATTTTTCTCCCCTTTTCATTTTATCTTCCTAGATCCAGCTCTCTATTTTCACCTTTTCTGACATCAGATGAAACCCTCCAGAGACTATGGATAAAGATAAGCCTTGTGAGATAGAGATTGACAGAGTAACCCCCCAAACACAGGCTCAAAACCCCTTGCACGTTCGCTGTGCTCAAGCTAGCAAAGCCACTAAGCCAGCCTGTGCTGCCAGCCTCTGCCGCCAGCCTCTGCCGCCATCCACCTCCCCATGCACAGCATTAGGTTATCTGCTTTGCGGCTATTCCCTTAATCAAAAACATTTACAGCGTGAGCCAATGCCTGTGCTGGGCCAAAATAGACATGCTGCCATTTCTCCCTCCCATGTGTTTGAGATGGATTAGCACAACAGGTGCGTAATTATTCTAATCGAAAACACTCCCAAGGAGAAACCTGGAGAAAAAATGGCAATCCAAATGGGTTTTTAATTTTGAATAAGTCCAATGAGAGAGCTGACCCATAACTCTCACGCTCCCCTGCATGAATTCACAGTCCGACTAGTGCTTGATTTGGTTTCCAATTCAAGAATCAGGTGATTCTCCCTTCGCCAACCCCTTCAGACGCACAGTGTCAGCAGCTGCATCGTCCATGGCTCCATTACAATGTCCTCCTACATGAGAGAGAAGTGAACACACACACACACACACACACACACACACACACACACACACACACACAGACATACACAAACACACACAACACACTGTTTAATGCTGCTTTCAAAGTACAAAATTCTGGCCTTGGCCAATGGCAGAGCTCATCTGTGAGTGGTGGATTTGAAAGGGACCAATAGGACAAAGGGATTGTATGTAGCTAAAAACGCAGGTGCACCATGATTAGCGGGCAGCAGCTGGTGAGGTCACAAACAGATACGGATACACACACAAGTGCACGCACATGAGTGCACACACACAAACACACACGCATGCACTCACACAAGCTTTTTCAAATGCATGGTAAATGATCTACAGTCCTTTCATTCCTCTTTCTGTCCTGCACGCTAACAACAAGCATTAGCAGCACACAAGGTTCCTCCATCTCACCAGCCTTTGATGAATGAATGATAAAAAGCAAAAAGAAGAATAAATGGCAATCCAATATGGGTTTGAAATGACTACTCTTTGAAAAGTGAGCAAGGGAGAGGATGTAAAAAGGAACATAAACCCCTCTGAGAAGTTTTTTTGAAAATGGATGATAAAAGACATTTTTTGAAAGGAATCAATTTACTGTGAGTTTCACACATTCTGCGGTTGAGTTAGAGCAGGAGTAACACTCACAGGGAGAGAGAGAGAGAGAGAGAGAGAGAGAGAGAGAGAGAGAGAGAGAGAGATGATTTGCGCCTGTTTGGAAGCCTGGGCCCGACTCCTTTCAACATAAATCCAGCATTGTCACAGGCAGCCATCCCTCCCTCCGTGGCTTTACCTCTCCTCTCTGCTCTCTCTTCGATCTGCTGTTATCCCCCGAGACATGTCATCATCCTCTCAGCAGCTCCGGTACTCCCGTGTGTCCCAGAGGTCTTGCAACAAAGTCTGTCCCATCGTAATCCAATTTAGGATGGAGCTAGATGATGGACAGCAAAGAAATGGCCAGCTTTGAAAGAAACACACACACAATTTCATTTGGTGATGTCATTCAAATCCCCCAATAACTCAGAGCGAGTGGGCGGATGCAATCGCTCTGGCTCAGGCATCACAACCGCTTTGTGGTTGAGCAGTTAGCGTGCCTGCTCATCTGTCCATGGCCACAAGAGAGGCCTTCCCTAGTCATAGGAGAGCCTGAGCCCCATTAGGGTTTCATTACTTCATTAAAGGCCTCCGTTCACCAAATGGCTCTCTGTCTGAAGAAATGGCATACAATCAGGAAATGGACTACATGGCAGATTGAGCTGTTCAATTACAATTCAACAGCCATACGTCAGGCTCTGTTCATTTCCACAGCATGTCCTCTTAGTCAGTCTAGGATAAAGTACTTAAAAAGCAATACTTGAGTAAGTATCTTACCAGAAAATGACTTTGATAGAATTCTTAAAGTGTCTGATATTTACCGTACTTAAGTATCAAAAGTTATGTACTTAATTATTAGAAGTAAAAGTAAAATAACATGCTTTGATTATAAACTGTATTGTGGCGTTCTTATATTAAAGCATAATATTCAGGAATTCCACACCTTAAACAAATTCAAAGTCTGACATCAACAAAGAGAAAAGAAAAAGTCATTATTTTGTGAGGAAGAATCTTTCACTCCAAAGTACGAAAACATTTCTTACAAATATGGCTACAGGTTTGTAACATTATCTTCATCACCACCACTGTCGTCGTAAAAGCGCTATCGGTTATTACGCTTCCTCTTCTTCTTTAGTTTTAGCCAATGGTTTTGCCGCTTGGCAACAAACAGGCATCACGTAACCAACTGGAATGGAGTGTGCATTAACTTCTAATCTAGGATCAATGATTTGCCAAACCTGCTTTCTTCCAGTGTAACAAATTCCTTCAGATTTTATTTTGTAGTACCAAGTAAGAAAGATGCTTAGGGGAAATGTATGGGAGTAAAAGTATGCATTTTATTTAGGAAATGTAGTGGATTAAAAGTAAAAGTTTCCAGAAATATGAATTACAAATAAAGTAGAGATAAGCGATAATTCTAGTTCAATTAAATTTTACTCATAGTATCAAATCATAACAACAGTTATCTCAAGATACTTTACCGATAGAGTAAGTCTAGACCACACTCTGTATTTTACAAAAGCCCAACAATTCCAACAATTCCCAAATAGTCAAGTACACTAACGAAGTATTTGTACTTAGTTACATTCCAACACTGCTCTTAGTTGTGGCGTGGGTTTTCATGGAGGCTGCGAGGCCATCGGGGGATCGATAGCAGAGGAAATAGTAGATCAGAATCTGAGCTGGTGTGCTAGTCATCTTCAGCTGGCCTCTGGGACACACAGTTAACTGCTGCACACTTGTGAGCAGAGAGGTGTTTAATGGTTGATAAGCAGTCTCTGGGAGCTGTCCTGTGCACCAAAGGCACTGTCCTCTCCATTTTATTTCCTCTCTGAAAAATCAATTAGCATAATTACAGGGCCTCGGCTCTGTGAAACATTAATCACAGAGCGTCGTAAAGCTCTGGGTTAGCAGCTAACGTTAATTGACGCCTGACATGACTTTGAGCGAGCGGCGATAGATACCAATCGCAGCTTTACGGCATTCAAGGGGCTCATCAGACAGCATTTCAGTGATGATGCAGAAAACCAGACATGTCACTGGAAAGGGGATCAAACACTGAGAAGATCACTGTCATCTCCACTTCAGTTTAACACATTTGCAGCAGGATACGTGATGTCAGCTGCTGTCTTTGTTGGCTAAGGCACGTATACTCTAAGGGAGAGTCCTGACCTGGTTTTAACATCTGTCCTGAGTTATCCGATCACAAGTGGACAGCTCTACTTACATGTGTTCCCACCTGGCAGTAGAATGTGTCTCCAAATGCGTCCTGAGTAGGGCTGGCTCCAGATTGTGAATTTTTCAGGCACAGACCAAATTGCCTCCTTAGTATTGGGTATTGAAAAATGCCTCGTCATTCAATACCAAATTTCAATACTTAACGAGTAAATCTCATCTGCATCAGTAATGTTTGTGATTGGCTGTCTAATGTTACACATCGTAGAGACACGCAGGAAAAACTCCACGTTACTACAGAGACAACTCACATAATAGGAGGTGAAAGATTAAAAAAAAAAGATGTGTCGTAATGTTGTAATTTAAAAGTGGATTTTATAAAATTGGTATCGGTCAGGAACTGGAATCGAAGTCACGGTATTGTCTGTACAGGTATCGGAATTTTTTGAGCGATACCCAGCCCTACTCCTGAATGACTACTACTGATCAGATCTCACTTCCCCCCTCTACATGCAAATAAACAGGTACATCATTTTCGTTGTGTAAGGCTGGATGTGCGTGAGGTTGTGTATAAATGTCAGTTGTTCCTCTCATACGCATTAAAAATGTGCAATGACTAACGTTAATGAAAACGCACTGCCCACAATCTGTCTGTGTGCCAACGTATGGATGTCTACCGGCGGTCGCCGGGACCTGTGCAGGAGAGAAAGACCTTTTTAAAAGTCTCAGTGTGTTCAGCTCTCATTACGTTTGAGGCTTCTAACTGAATTTTTGTATAGCGCTATGGCGAAGACCTGGCAATGAGAGACTCATAAATAACAAAAGGAAACAACGTAAGAACAGAAATGTATGTATGTCCTATATATTTGTGAATTTGGGGACGTTTTATAAAACTTAAAATAATGTTATTGACAACGCTGGAGTCCAATCACTACATAACTTTGTAGTTTTTGCGTGTGCAAATTTGTGTGAGTTTTCCAGCATGCTAAGTGATGTTGCGGAATAATAATCCTTAGAAAAACAATAGGTTCCTTCGCACTTTCGTGCTCAGGCCCTAATTAAAACTGCAAGCAGTTATGACGGGGTCCAAGCCTCCCAGCACCAGGCACCGCTGACGCCAGGTGCCCCCGACAAAAGTGGGACCCAAAGTGGGACCCAAAGTGGGACCCAAAGTGGGACCCAAAGTGGGACCCAAAGCGTAACGGTGGGGAGGCAAACATCAGGAAATATCAAGAGGTGTGAGCCGCAAGGTCTGTGGTACATTGTCATTGCAAATATCCCAGAGCCCTAAAGGATTTTTGACAACCTCTGGTCCGTCTGGTTTTATTTTCTATAAAAGCTTGTAAAACATCAACCCGATTGTCCACAGTCAATCAATGAACATCATTTCTTTCAGGAAAAACTAGGCTATTAGAATATTTGTGAGGTGCAGTGAGGTCACTTAAATGTTAAAAAGGTTGTAGGACAATAAAGACAAATAAATAAATAAAACAGAACATGAATCTCAGATATATATTGATATCACACACACAGCAATGCCACACAAACATTTGTGTTGTCTAAAACAGTTATATATATTTGGAGTCATCCAGTGCAAAAATAAACATATTGAACATTATAACTCATATAAAGGACAAACTATTTACATTTCTTACATACAGTGTATCAATCTTGGATGTAACAGTATGGATTAATGGCACAAAGACCCTGAAAAACTCTGGATTTCTAGGCTGGATACAAAACAGAACAGGGCGACTGTTCGCTTTTAGCTCCAAAAGACTGTATGTTTCTACTAGTTATAATTATAAAGTTATTAAGTTATGAATCAGAAGTGACGTTTGGCGTCGTATATGACCTATATGCTCGACCTCAGAAGGGGAAAAAGGGCCCAAACTGCTCTACGTTGACTATAGCACCCCCTAATGGCCGATCTTTACGTTTCGTGTTGGTAGCATTTACTCTAGCAGAGATATTGCAATTGCAAATTTCCCATTTAAATGCATTGAGTTATTGGCCCAAAACAAATAAACATTGATTATATCGCCCCCTTATGGCCGATCTTTGGCAGATTTGGTTCAGAGCTTTGTAGTGGGATGTTGAACAATGATCTCAAGTTCTTTGCTGATAACATTTAATTTGGCCGAGATATGATACAATACGTGTGTGGTAGCTAGCTAGGAAAATTTGTTTGGTCGTCAAATGCGTATACTTTAACGTAGCAAAATTCTTTTAATAACTTTTGGTCAGGTCCATCTGGACATGCTCTATACCAGGTTTCGTGCAGATCGGTTGCATGGCCCAGGACGAGTTCGAAAAAGTTGGTTTTGCCCATTGCGTGATATTGCAAAGAAACTTCTTAGCAGCAATGGGTGGGGCCTATATCATGTGATTCAGCTTAATTCAAGGAACACGTGGATGTAAGGCTTTCTAATGTGTGATGTGTAATGTGGGAGTTATAGGCAAAAACACATTTGACGTCATCACCAACTGGTCCACATGTGTAATTTTTGGTAGGTGAGGTCCAAGACCCATTGTACATCTACCCTGTAAATTTAAAGTTGTTCACATTAGTGTAAGTGGTGAATCCAAATGTGGGTCCCATAGGCCATGCCCACTTTGATCAATCAGTATCCCACTGTAGGGGTGGCCTCAGGAGTGGCCCTAGATGGTACCCATCAAATTTTGTAAAAATTGGATGAGCCATTCATGAGATATAAACTTTATGTACTTGTAGCGCCCCCTAGTGGCCAATTTTCGTAAAATGGGCGGGGCACCTTCAGAGGGTCATGGCAAACAAGAATCTTAAGTTTTGCGTTGATAGCATTTATTTTGGTCGAGATATGGCAAAGTTGGTGTTTTCATACTTAGCTACACAAATTTGTTTGTGCATAATATGTGCAATTTTTATCCTATCAAAATTCTTTGAATAACATTTACAGTCGCACGGTCTAGGAGGAGTTTGGCAAAGTAGATTTTCGATAAATCACAATTTTTCACACCTAAATGTTTTGGCGAAGATGGGCGTGGACTAGCCTGGATGCCAGCCGAACTTAGCCCCGCCAACATAATTTGAGATCGCGAAGTTTGGTCTGGACTTAGTACTTAGTAATTATTGCCCGAACAGGATCTGTTCGGACCAATCAGATTGTCGGACAGATGATCAACAGTAACAGAATCAACCACGTCACCAAAGAACGCTTGGGTTGAATTTGTTTACAACAGGTGGCTGCCGCTGGAGAACTGAGATGTGTAGATTCCACCATCACGTCTGTTACAGACAATATCAACAGCGCATTCATTTTAAAATCCTCGGATGAGCCTCAACAACTGCCCGAAAGCACGCTAGCGTTATATGGTGGAGCGAGATAGAGTGAGTGAAGAGAGGGAGCGCCCAGCGGCGTTAGAAGAAAGCACGGTAGCGTTATATGGTGGAGAGACATAGAGAGAGACTGAAGAGAGGGAGCGCCCAGTGGCGCTAGAACAAAGCCGTGACTCATTGAAATAAAACGTGTTTTTGCTGATCCATCTCTAGAAATGCAACTGTAGCAAGCATGTCACTATCACTAACGTTATCCACATTTATATTTACACGCAACAAATGATATATCCAGCTTCAAAAAAGTCTAAAAGTCGGAAGTTAGAACGAATGCATTGTGCAGAGTGGTTGCTATGGAGACAATACACAGTGATGAGTTCTGTTGACAGTTGAGTTGAGTTCCGTTGCTCTGATTGGTTGGAGGTCTATCCAGTGAATGCAGAGGCATTTTTTTTTCCTGGTTCGGTTGGAACACGCCCAATAATCACAGCCCAATGGAGCGGTTTCAGACTCACATCATGACTAGAATCTGAGTAGGACCACGTCAGGCTAGGCGTGGACTATATCAGGAGAATCAGCTGGATCCAGGGAACGCAAAGATGTATGGTTTTTGAAGGTGCGATGTGCGGTTTGGGAGTTATAGGGCCAAACTTGTTTTTTCTTCTATAGCACCACCTAGTGGTGGATATGTGTAATTTTTGTAATCTTTGCCATTTTCACCAGTTGTGACGTGTGTAAATTTTAGTTTGTAAATAGAGTTTTTGTGCATTCTAACCCCCTCAAAAATGCGACAAAGGACTCTGAAAAATAATAATAATCCTTACAAAAACAATAGGGTCCTTGCAGTTTCACAGCTCAGGCCCTAATAATCCTTACAAAAACAATAGGTTTCCACAGCCCTCCCCCCCTTCTACAGGCTTGGACCCCTTATAATTCCTTCAGTTTCAATAGGGCCTTCGCCGCTGTCAGCGCTCAGGCCCTAAATATTATTATTTTACTACGCTACTAGGAAAAATCATGCCATAATTGAATTTAAAAAAGAAAAAGGAAACTGAAAAAGCAAAGTTGAAATGTAAAATGATAATTTGAAAATGTAAAGTGGAATGTAAAAAGTAAAATTTAAAATGCAAAGCTTAAATATAAATGCTTAAACTGAAATCTTTGATATCTTTTATTGATTGAAAATCACAATGGAAATAAGAAAAGAGAAACATCAAATATGAAACTCAAAATGTGAAATGGAAAAGCTTAAATGGAAATACTTAAATTAAAATTTCAAATAAAAAAAAAGAAATTATTTTATTTTAGCCTTTGCACTTTAGAATTTTCAATTTGAAATTTTATCTTTTGAATTTTACATTTGGCAATTGCCCGTTGGCATTTTAAGATTGACCTTTTCCATTTGGATTTAACATTTGGCATATGTCAAAAGCTTATGTAAATGAGGAGGCGTGGCCCAAAGGCTGGTTGGAGGGTCTGAAACAAAAGAGGTGCAGAGGCACCTTATGGACAGCAGGGGGAGCTGACTGCTGGGTAGCACACTGATTTTGGCAGAGCAGTATATATAAAGTCACAAAGAAGTCCAAACAGTATTGTTGCACCTATTTTCACTTTTATTGTAATACAAAAACAAATCATTTTTGCTGTCTCAACAAATTCAGATTCTTCCACAGAACATATCATTAACTGCATAATCATAACTGAATTATAAGAGTTATAGTTGGCGGCCAAGTAAGATAATATAGGACTGTATTGGTCCCCTATAGGATAAATGCAGGTGTCACAGCAGCAATTACAGATATGTTCAGTAGTAGGGAATATAAATATATAACAAGAAAAATAAAAAAGGTATGGAAATTAGATCAAATAAAATAAAAAATAATTGAGACTTAGAGCTTTATCTGGAGTCAGGCTCTCAGGTCCTGGTCAGATAGAGGGGCCCAGAGCTAACCAGCGTTTCCTCTGTCTACATACACATGCATGCATCCCACACAAAACCCCCCCTCCCAAAAAAAAAAAAAAAAAAAAAAGAAAACTTAGAGTGAGTCTCTCAAAACAGCAGGCTAATTTTACCCCTGCCACCAGGCCCGAAGGCGGGAGGCGGGACCGAGAGGGAGCGCACATTTAGAGGTGTTATTTTGAGCAGCCGTGTCCAGGCGTAGGATGAGACTGTGAGCAACCTGAGGGCAGCTTATCAGAGGTGGAGTCATTTGTGTGTGTGTGTGTGTGTGTGTGTGTGTGTGTGTGTGTGTGTATTTGTGTCTACTCTTGCTGTTAGACCGGGGGGGGCATAGACAGAGCAGGCCCTCCAACAATGTGTTGGGCAGGGAGTGAGAGTGACTTGCGAGTGATTCAGATTGCAGATTGAAATGCGCCTGTGTTCAAAGAACTCCCGTTAAATAAAAAGCGGTGCCATTTACCATACATCGGCCCTCGGAAGGGCAAACCCATCTCTGTCATGGTTTTCATTTTTCTTTTCAAAATGGTCCGTAGCAATCTAAAGCATGAACTACAAAAGCTATGAATAAACTATATAACACGATTTAATTAAATGTAGCGGTGAAAACTCATCTGTAAACATACTCATACGCAGGCCTAACCCAATATCATTTAAACAGACTCCAGTTAGTCCAGAATGGTGCTGCTAGACTCCTTACTGGCACCGAAAAGTATGACCACTTTACTCCCGTTTTAGCTGAGCTTCATTGGTTGCCAGTGAAATTTAGAATCAATTTTAAAGTTTTACTTTTTGTTTTTAAAGCACTCCATGTTCATGCCCCTCCGTATATTTCCGATCTCCTGTCTACTTATTCTGCCGCCAGGGCACTCCGGTCCACAACCCAACAACTCCTCGTCATCCCCCAAGACACGGCTAAAAACCAGAGGGGACCGAGCCTTTTCTGTAGTAGCCCCCAAACTCTGGAATTCCCTCCCACCCCATATCAATCCTGTTATCAAACCTAAAGACGAATTTTTACTCCCTTTAATTCCTTTTTTTTAAGATTCAGCACTATGAACTGAACTCAACTTTTTCTTATCTTTTTGTATTTGTAAATTTTTTCCCATTGTTTTATTCTATGTTACATTATTTGACTTTACCTTTGCCTATCTATATTCATGGAACCTTGCACACTTGATTATGTATCTTTTAAGGCAGACTGTTTCTGCCTTCCCTGCTCTACCTGTAAAGCACTTTGGGTCAACTGTTGTTCGTTTAAATGTGCTATACAAATAAATTGACTTGTGAAAAAGGTGACGAAGATGCCCCAGGAAGCATTTTCATAAATATCAGCTTTAAAATGTGCATTAACAGTTGATTTTAGCATTAGGATATAGGGGAGAACTCACCCTATAATTAATGTAGTAATTACACCACTGTGTTAGAGACATGTATTGGCTGATATAAATGGTTCGCTGTAGAGTGATACTGTGCTACACACACCCATACACTCAGAGACATGCATCTATTACATTTTGTTTCAGGAAAGTCATTTGTTCTTTGTTAATTGACACCATGCAGCGTTTTCTTGTCCAAAGCTACTGTAGATGACTCAACTCTGTGCAGATATAGAAGCGACGACTTTGCTTTAATTTTCTCTATCTCTATCTTTAAACGCACTTACTGTCACTCTCATTTGTGGCAGCGTGGAGTAATTAGAACTACCCTACATATGCATTCAACTTGTGCAACTGAAGTTAAATCTCTCTCATTTTTTTTATCATTATCGTGTTGTCAGACTGGCTGAGGAT
The DNA here is from genome assembly GCF_004354835.1 of Perca flavescens. NCBI lineage: Eukaryota > Metazoa > Chordata > Actinopteri > Perciformes > Percidae > Perca > Perca flavescens. The sequence continues at coordinate 42,215,768 of NC_041332.1, read as the reverse complement.
TCAGCTCTTCTCAGAACTGTATGCTCCCAGTTGGGATTCAGCTGACTGCAAGCTTCATCTCTACACGCCTCCAGCAAATTGCTAATCAAGGCAAAACAGAGTAAGACCCCTATTAACTGCTGTTCTCTCTCCGTCTCCATCCCACTTCCTCTTCTCTCCCCTCACTTTCCAGACAGTGAAATTGTTGCCCCTGACTGCCTCCGCCCACGCTCCTTCACCACGGGGCGCTCGTCCTCTCTCCGCCGCGAAGCTGACGACTCCCGCCTGTCCGTCAGCCTGTGTGACCTCAACCTGCAGCAGGAGGAGGGGCGCAACGCCCACACTCCGTCCCACCGCCACACCCTCCACCTGGCCTCCGCCTCCCCGTCCTCCACCTGCCCCATTCCCCAGAACTCCCTCAACTCGCAGCAGTCCTCTCTGCTGCCGTCGGCCCTGGAGAGCGACCTGCACTTCCACCAGCTGCGCGGCGCCCACATCAAGACGCTGGACGAGCAGACGGTGGCGCGATCCGAGCACGCGCGAGAGGAACGCACCCTGGTCTTCACTGACCGGCCCCTGCGCACCGGAGAGACTGTCTTCATCAAGGTCACCAAGTCCAGCCCCGCGCGCTCGGGCTCGCTGTCCTACGGCGTGACGTCCTGCGACCCGGCCATGCTGCACCCAAGCGACCTGCCCTACAACCCCGAGGCTCTGGTGGACAGGAAGGAGTTCTGGGCGGTGTGTCGGGTGCCGACGCCTCTCCAGAGCAGCGACATCCTGGGCTTCTTGGTCAACCCACAGGGGGAGGTGCTTCTCAGCCATAATGGCACCAACGTGGGCATGCAGGTGTGTGTAGACAACTCCCGCCCACTCTGGATGTTCTTTGGTCTCCATGGGGCTGTGACTCAGCTGAGGATCCTGGGTAAGTTAGCACCACATGATGTTACATTATACTAGGGGCTTTAGGGCTGCAGCTGACGATCATTCCCCCCCTCTCTCCTCTTTCATTTCTTCAGCTGTCCTGTCAATAAAGGCCCAAAAAATAATCTTAAAGTGCCCATATTATGAAAAAGTCTTTGAAACTTTGAAAAAAATCCATCCATGGTGTTTTGAGTGAGATACGGTTTCTGAATGTGTCCTGCCTTCAGTCTCCTGGTGAGCTGGTCAAAACCTGCAGGGATTTCTACGTCACAAGCCGAAACGAGCTGGCTAACCGCAACCGTTAGCATGCTAGCGTTAGCGTAAAGCACTGCTAGAACACACACAAGTTCACCATAATCTACAAAATAACTACTTACATGTGCACCCTCGTTTAGAAGTCCCCCAGCTAATCCTGCCTTGGAACTTATAACAACCCTTGTAAAAAGTTGGACGTTCTTTTACTGTCTCTAGAGTTAGCTAGCTGACATGCTCTACATCTGAGCTACTGAGCATGTGCGAGTGCAATCAAAGATAGTACAGAAGAAGAAGATGAAAAGAGGTCTCACTCTGTAGCTAAAACAGAAACCAGGTGAAAAGAGGATCTGCAGCAGTGAGAGAGAGCAGTGCAGTACAACAAAAAAATGAAACCATGTAAACCTATTCTGTTACAACCTTAAAATACAATTATGAACCTGAAAATGAGCAAAATATGGGCGCTTTAAAAAGAAACCAGGATGACAAACGTTTGGCAGATTAATTACACTGACAACTTGATTATTATTTAAGTGTTAACAAAGTTTTATCTACCTCCTGTAAGAGACTGTGACCGCAGGCTTTATCTTGTGAATAATCCCATTTGATGGGGGGAAATAAGCATCCTTTCAGCCCATCGATGTGTTCCGGGTCGGGAACTTACAGATCACGATATTGATCTTCATTTGGCTGGTAGCACCGTTGCTGAGACCTCTGAGCTCTGTGCTTAATTCACGTACTCCCTGGGTTTGAAATCTATTAGTGCTAAATGTTAGTCACTCTGACAGTATGCCAGTGGAGGCGAACCACTTCTCCCTGTTTGGAAATTACAGCCGCGGTCGCGACCTGCACCGAGGGGGGGGGGGGGGGGTCAAGAGTTTGGGAGAGCACTTTGTTACGTCGTTTGTCACAATATTTACAGCAGGTGTCTTGACACAGGAAGCTCCTACGCACATTTCCTAGGATCAGCAAGAAGAGTAGATGGTCCGTCATGTGCCAGGAAGATGAAAAACAGGAAGCGAGCGAGCAGCGGTTGGAGAGAGACTGCAGCGGGAGGGAGGGCTGTGACCTGCACACAGCAGGGACAAGAAGATGTCCCAGCGGGTGGACACTTTGCCTGTCAGTGGTGTTCCGAGACACTTCGTTGGCCCTGCCAAACATATTTGCCTTCCCACGAGGTGCAGGCAGCTGTCGCTCATAAACATGAAAAGTGGAAGACAGATCTGCAACATGCTGTGTTTATGGATGCCTTTCTGAATGCTATTTGATCCCACATCTCTCTATTAAAGGCTAGCGCTGCAAAGATTAATTGATTATTTGATTAGTTGTCAACAGTTCTGGAATGTAACTAAGTTGATTTATTCCAGTACTGTACTTGAGTCCAAATGTTGAGGTACTTGTACTTTACTTGAGTCTTTTCTTTCCATGCCACTTTCTACTTCTACTCCGCTACATTTCAGAGAGAAATATTGTACTTTTTACTCCACTACATTCATCTGTTACAGCTTTAGTTACTAGTTACGTTACACATTAGGATTTTTGAACACAAAACAATGTTTTATTATAAATGAAATTACCCAACATTAATAAAGTCCAGCTGAAATGATTAGACCATTAAACACACAACAGTTTGGAGCGTTTCCAGTTTCTAAAATGGGAGGATTTTTCTGCATTGATTACTTTAACTTTTAATACTTTAAGTACATTTTCCTGATGATACTCACATACTTTTACTTAAGTAACATTTTCAATGCAGGACTTTTACTTGTAACAGAGTGTACAGCGTGGTATTAGTACTTTTAATTAAGTAAAGGATCTCAATACTTACCACCACTAGTTTTCGACTATTAAATTAATTGCCAACTGTTTTGATAATCCATTAATTGGTTTGAGTAATTTCTTCACAATTCTCTGATTCCAGCTTTTATTTTCTAGTTTCTTCACTCCTCTGCGACAGTAAACTGAATATCTTTGAGTTGTGGACAAAACAAGAGGACGTCCTCTTGGGCTTTGGGAAACACTGATCTGACATTTAAGAAACCAAACAACTAATGGATTAGTCGAGAAAATAATCAACAGAATAAACGACGATGAAAATAATTGTTAGCTGCAGCCCGGTGAAAGTCGGTGAAATCCTATTCAAACGACAGCACAAAACATTCACACCCGTGCATATGTGACATTCTTAAAATCCTTATTATTACCAACAAGCTATCATTGTATACAGTATATTCACCCAGTGATAGCAAAGAGATGACACGAACATGGCTATCTGTGTCAGCTGTGTAATGCAAACTGGCGCGTGCAGCAGTGGATGCTGTCTTCTATTAATGCAGCTCTGAAGAAGCATAACAGCCCAAACAGCGCCAGCCTTTCAAAGGTGTCACAAGTGTTTGTCTGTGGAGGAAGAGGCATCTATAAATATAGATGCTGCTTTCTTTCAGTGACAGCGGCGGGAAGAGGAAGTAGAGGTTTAAAAGAGGTTAAAGAGGAACAACCTTAGCTTTATCTAGACATGCAAGAAAGAGAAAGAGACACACTGAAGACGAGGCTTAAACCTTTCTCTTGTCAAAGAGATTAATAATGTTTTTCTTATTTAAAGAGAAAACACACACATATAAAATGAGATTAGATTAGATTAGATTAAACGTTATTGTCATTGCACATGTTACAAGTACATACTGTAGCAACGAAATGTAGTTAGCGTCTAACCAGAAGTGATTAAATAACATATGCAGAGTGCAATGTATGAAATGATATATGAATATATAGATATGTGTCTATTACTACAGGTATGTGCAGGCTATGACTATGGCTATGGTAATAGAATAAATAATTATACAGTATGTACAGTGGTGCAAATTGTGAGTAATAATAGTCCAAACATAAAACTCTCAACATGAGCACACCACCGTCTGACCCCCCCTCCCCCCCAGGGGGCGGCTGGCGCTCAGGTGGTAAGAGCGGTCGCCTACCAATCAAAGGGTTGATGGTTTGATCCCTGGCCATACTTCCCTTGGGCAAGTCACTGAAGACAGAATTTCTCCCGATGCTGCACCATCAGAGTGTAAATGTGTGTGAATGTTTATCTGATGAGCAGGTGGCACCTTGTACAGCAGCCTCATCCACAGTGTATGAACAGTGTTGGGCAAGTTACTTCCAAAATGTAATACATTATATATTACTAGTTACTGTCATTTGAGAGTAATTAGTTATATTACAATATGACTGTTTCTGAATTGTAATGACTAAACATTAATTCCAGACATGTTGTTGTCTGTCAGTTGCTCGGGCACATTGCTGTCGGCACTGACAGGACACCGATGTCCCTAGCCTACCGTCTCTGGTTCTGGCTCTGACCACGGGAACACTGACGGGACACAGATGTCCCTATAGCCTACCATCTATGGTTCTGGCTCTGACCACGGGAACACTGACGGGACACAGATGTCCCTAGCCTACCGTCTCTGGTTCTGGCTCTGACCATGAGAACACTGACGGGACACAGATGTCCCTAGCCTACCGTCTCTGGTTCTGGCTCTGACCATGAGAACACTGACGGGACACAGATGTCCCTATAGCCTACCGTCTATGGTTCTGGCTCTGACCACGGGAACACTGACGGGACACAGATGTCCCTATAGCCTACCGTCTCTGGTTCTCAAAAAAACAAATGACACTGAATTTTGGGTTAAATGCATTGTAACTCACGTTACTGAGATTGTAACGGGTATAATATTACCGACATTTTATTAATGCGTTATATTACTGCGTTATATTACAGCAAAAAGGAATACATTACTATAATTGCGTTACTTTTGTAACACGTTACTCCCAACACTGTGTATGAATGTGTGTGAATGGTGAATGGTTCCTTAGTTAAAGCGCTTTGAGTAGTTGCTATGACTAGAAAATGCTATATGAATACAGGACCCCTCCAGAAATCTCAGGTACTTTCTCAATTTTTTTAGTGTACAAACTCAATCCAGCAAACTGTGAAAGGATTTGAAACCTGGCTCTCTTCATGTTACACAAGGGAATTCACCATGTTCACTATGGGCTAATGTTGTCCCTCAATGTTAGCCTGACTCACTTTACATCAACTGATAGCAGAGTGACCATGACAGCCATGTCAATACAAATGACAGTGAGCTACAATATACAGTATACTGTAAAAACAAACTGCAGTCAAACTGTAATTTTAGTTTACAAAAAAATTTTAATTTATTTTTTCCTGAACACAAAAACATAAAAAAATACAATAGACTGAATTGAACATGTCTATGGTAAAAGAAAATGAAAAACCTGTAACTGTGAATAACCTTACCTTTTTCATTTTTTTGAAAGAAAATTCATTTCTTTTCACGTTAAAAGACTGTTAAAATACATTCGCAAATGTATCATAACTTCAGAAATATATGTTTTATTTAATAGATTAAACTGTTAAATTCAAGTTTGATACTGTGAATACATAGAGAACATTAGTTTTAACAGGTGTAAATATCCTTTATTAAACATTGATAAGCCAAAGCAATACACAAGATTAAAGCTACAAACTGTATTTTAATTATGGAAAATAACTTTTTTTTTTTTTTTTTTTTACAGAAAGTTTTTTTTTTTTTTTTTTTTTTTTTTTTTACAGTGTAGCTTTGTTGTGGAGATGGCATCAGTGACCAGTCAGTGTTCCAAATTCCTTCCTTCCTTCCTCCAAAGAAGCAAATCTGACATGTTTTTCCAAAGCAAAATGTTTTGATGGTACAGTAAGCTCCTCTGCTAGATCCTCTTATCACACACAGAGATCACTTTACTGTTAAATCACATTTTGGCTTGGCAGCTGCGCATAACAGACCACCTTGTTTTTCTATGTGCATTTCTAACAATCATTACTTAAACAAGAGAGCCTTGGCAGCACAACAACACAGGCATATCAGAACAATGAAACAGGTCAGGGGCACGTCTCCTTATCGGAGCACATCTTGGCATTCCCACTGAGGTGTGAATCATCTTTACTTTCCAGCTGCTTTGAATTAGGAAGCATCTCTTATCTTGCTGCTGCAGCTCTTGATCTATTGCTTTATGTTGACTGGAGAGCAATTTAGCTGTCAGTTAAGCTGAATTCGAGCCATGCCTTCTACTCAGAGCGAGGGATGTTAAACTTGAAAGCTTGGCTCTCCCAGTGGGCTTCTGCTCTCAGCATGGCAAGATAAAGCAGTCATCACAGAGGCCTCTCACTTCAAAAAAAGCATGAAGTAATGGACCTTTCTAATAGGAACTGGCATACTCAAACACATGCTGTAGGGAAGCTCCGGTCAGCCAAGAGTGCTCGGACAGGGTATTGATGGTGGATGAAATCCATACTGCATTAGTTGAAGTAATCTTTACTTCATTTTGAATTGAATTTTATGTCTTTCTACTTTAAATCTACTTGAAGACATGTATTCTGTACTATATATATATATATATATATATATATATAGTACAGAATACATTTTTATATATATATATATATATATATATATATATATATATATATATATATATATATATATATATATATATATATACTTCAATTAGGGCTAGGCCATATGGAGAATATCAGATATCACAATATTTTTGACCAAATACATCTATATAGATATTGCGACAATATTGTAGGGTTGACAATTGGTGCTCTCACAAAATATTTTTTTACAGTGAGATTTTAGATAAATAATCATCAATAATGTGGTAAACAGTTTGAAGTGAAATTATAGAGAAACATTTTTAAAACATTCCCAGCTATATACTGACTGTTTACATGCATGCACAAAAATAGTGTGATGTTAAAACAAATCTGCAATTCTTCTAATGATATTTCCCTCAAAATATTTCACAACAGATTTTCTGAGAAGATTGTGTTAGTATGTGCTTGTTATTATCAATTTAGACAATGTCGTATATCACGATATTTCGATATATGATTTCATCACGATATTCTTATATGTTGTCGGAGTTCTCCTTTAAGTTACCTGAATGTGTGGGTGGGTAGCCTTTAGATGTCGCTTAAGGTTGGTGGTGTTTTCCCCGATAATGTTTTATCCGCAGTGCTTTATTTATTAATTATAATGACACATTCAGACTTTTTGTCAGTATCATTGTACATAAAATGCGACCAAATATCGAGCCTCTTCCTTCTACCTAGCATGTCGTCGGCGCTCGGCGTTCTGGAAGAGAAATCCCTGGTGTTCAATACTGTCTATGGGTGTTGTGTTCTTGCTCCATGTAGTTATGTGTTGCAGCCACAGGCTGGCAGCAACAGCACAAACTCATTCGGAATATTTTGAAGGCGTAACAGCTGAATATTCTATCTCATGAGATAAAAAAATAAATAATTGATAACGATTGTAGACGAAAATGAAATGAGATTTTATCTTAGTTTTTAATTTTATGCAAAACATTTTAGTCTCGTCTTTTTTTGTCAACAATAATGTATGTTAATTTAGTCTTAGTCAGCGTTTTTGGACATTGGTGCCGTCTCGTCATCGTCTCGTCTTAGTCAAGGAAAAAAAGGTCGTTGACGAACATATTTCGTCTCGTCTTGTCTGACAAAATTAACACTAGTCTAGACCACACTCTATAAGTCGCTTATAGTTTAACCCATGGGGGGTTCACCAACTCACAGACTGCATGCCACACAGTATTTTTTTATCTTTTGTCCAAATATCCTAGGGGCTGACAGTTGAACTTTGCAAGAGAGATATTGAAAGGACCTTGTTTCTCGTGGCGTGGAAACAGGACACCCATCCAGTGGCCCACTTTGCATGTATTATAGATTCCATTAAAATGTCAGCGCGCTCATGCTCGAGTAAAACATCTCACCACCCACATCCTCATACACTGCAGCTGCCACGCTCCCCTTTCCTCCTCTTCCGTCATTCTCTGTCAAATCTCTTTGATTTAATCATCATTTGGGTCATTTTTGTGTTTCACACACATGTACCACTACAAACATACATACCTGTACTGGAATTTACATAAGCCGATATGTATACATATACACATAGGTGTAGATTTCTGGGGGGATGCAGGGGATATGTCCCCCCCCCCCACCAAAAATTATAAAAATAGAAAAAATATGATTGGTTCTGGGAGATTTAATCCACGCTGTCACTTTTTTTACGTTTTGTCGCTGTTTTCGGAATTTCTTTTTAACGTTGTCAGAAGTTTACTAACTGAGCAGCTTTGTATGAGAGAATACTATAGGCCTAACAGAAAATGTTCTGTATTTTAACTGTAACTACACACATAATTTACGTTTTTTTTAAATTATTACGGGGCAAAGTCTGTGTAATGAGCTGCCAGAACTTTTTCTGATATTTTACGGATTTATTTCTTAGAGTGAAGGAAAGGAATAGTTTGACGCTGAAACTTTTCTGTCGACCCCCAGAGCTCCCGGTTAAAATGTGCCCTCCCTCCCCTCCCCCAATGTTAAAACAAAACCTACGCCCTTGCATATACACACAAAGAGGCTCACTTATCATCTATAATAGAGTGTAAAGGGCTGCTTACTATGGCGTGATCATATAGCGCTGTGTGCTAATCTAATAAGTTAATGTTCTCTGTCCAGGCAAGGGTGTAGGTTTGGTTTCAGAAAAGTGAGGGTTGTGAGAAATGAATTAGTTTTCCCCGTGAGCTGCAATGATTAAACCATGAGCTATGACTATTTATTTGCATATTGGCAGGCATCTTTCACACCTCATTTTTATTTATTTTTTTATGATATTGCTGGTTCTTATTTGTTAGTGCAGTAGTTTGGGAGGCATTGGTATATTGTCTGCTGCTCCAGGCTAAGCAACGGATCAAATTCAGGATGAAAGTCGGAATGAAAAACTAGTTGCTCCTCATTATCTTTTTTTTATCTGTCTGCCTCTATCTTTCTAGGCATACTACATGCATGCCTATGTATAATGTAGTTTATACATATGTATGGAAGCACACACACTCCTCACTACTCTTATTAAAGTGGTAAAGAACTCAGGGATGTACGACTGTGTCCTCCTGCCAAAACAGCTCTTCTGTCTCTGAAGATAAAATCTCCACCAGACAAAAAGAGACTATTAACAATTCATGCCGCAGGGCAAGCCATAACCTTAAACTACTAGCCTCAGAGCTGCTTTCCTCTCATCCGATCTGAACACACACAAGAAAGCTCAGCCTAAGTGCCCAGTTGTCCCAATAGCACTTCAGAACAAGAGATTTATCTGCAATTAGATTAACAGCCAACCATTTTAAAACACTTTGTGTTTCACCAATTTACAGTGTAAACTATTTGCAAGGCTCATTTTATTCTTCTCTTTTTGTTCTTTCCATTCCATGTTTAGGTCTATAAACAGGCCTGGAAAATGTCCATAGAACCCCTTCCCCTCCCCTCAGGTTGTATTGTAAAAAGTGACCAAAATCTGTGACACACACACAAGCCTGAAGGCTGTCACGGGTGATCCTCATACACACATTTGCACGCTAAGCCCCCAAACCCCCTCTCCTCATCCCCACCCACCTCCCTCACCACATGCCCTGCATGCCTCCCATGCTTTAAAGAAAGAGGCTCGGCTAAAGATGGACGGATGGCTGAAGTAGTTAGCGGCAGAGATGTGGCCAAAGGGAGAGGCAGCCCGCCGCTCCCAGCTGTTCACACAGGTCAGTTTAATCTAGTGGTGAACAGGCGGGATCAGGGCTGGGCACCACAGAGCCGGCCTCAGCTGCCCGCCTTCCAGGGGGATTAACAGGGAGAGCTGGACAGAGAGGGGGAGGTGGGATTTCAGTTCCACAGGGAAGCACTCATGCTTACAGGGCTTCAGGGTGATCAGGCTCGAGTAATCCCATGAAAGGTGAAACATGGGGAATCTAGTAACACATTGTAGAGGTGGCACAGTGATTTACTGATCAACCCACAGCATGACAGTTTGATTCGGAGCCTTTCTACACATACAGTTCACACGTTGTGCATGTTAGTGCTGGGGTTTGCTCTGACTGCTTTGAGATCCTTTTACAATGCACGTTTTTTAAGGCCTCAGTATGCTAAAAAAAACAAGTGGTTGTCAGATCATTTGACCACATTTCGTCAAAATAAAACACCCAGGTTTAAGGTGATTTTGGCTGTCTTGACTTCTCACAGTGAGACAGGCGATTAGGCACACGGAGAGAGAGAGCGACGGATGGACAGACGGAGTGACACACACACGGCGCGTCTGGCACGAATCTATGCTTCACAGCTATTCACGGCGCTTCAGCGTGTGGGGTGTTCCTGGCATTAGGCTACAGCTACACTCCTAAATCTTAGATTAAAAAAGAATACGTTTCAGCCGCGTGCACACTACCCAGCCAGCAATGACATGTGGGGCCCAGATGAGGGCTTCATGGGCGGCAAATGTGGACCCCATTATGGGCTTGCAACCGGGATCCACATTGGGGCAAGCCGTGGAAGCCCAGACATACTAAAAGTGGGACCTGTAAGGGTACTGCATGGGTCTTAATTGGGCACTTCATGTCAGACCCATTTGGGACCCACCTGCCCAAATGGGTCTAAAGTGGGCTTGCACCCGGGATCCAACCATGGCTACCCAGATAGGCTTTAAATGGGCTCTGTAAGGGTCTTATGTGGGTCCTAACGGGGTAATTCATGACAGACCCATTTGGGCCCCACCTGCCTAAAGGGCGTTTAAAATGGGCTTGCACCCAGGATCCACACTGGGGCCAGCCGTGGATGCCCAGATGGGTTTTAAGTGGGACCTGTAAGGGTCTTATGTGGGTCATTCATGTCAGACCCATTTGGGCCACACCTGACTTAAGGGGTTTAAAGTGGGCTTGCACCAGGATTCAACCGTGAATGCCCCTATGGGCTTAAAGTGGGCTCTGTAAGGATCTTATGTGGGTCCTAACTGGGCAATTCATGCAAGGCCTATCTAAGCCCAACCATGCCAAATGGTTTAAGGAAGCAATCTAAGAAAAACGAAGAATGAATATAAGTCCAAGAAAATAAAAGACACTTGACGCTTTGAACTGCAAGAAATATATTGTTAAATTGAACAACAAAAATGATCTTTAAAAAACAATTTAAATGTCACAACATACCGGTAAACAAATCAAAAATATATTTTTTTTAAATCTCTGAAAAAAAACATCTCTCCAAAAAAATACATTAATACAAAATTGTTACATCAAACAACAAACAATCTTTAAAAAACAATTTAAATGCCACAACATACCGGTAAACAAATCAAAAATATATATTTTTTTTAAAATCTCTGAAAAAAAACATCTCTCCAAAAAAATACATTAATACAAAATTGTTACATCGAACAACAAACAATCTTTAAAAAACAATTTAAATGTCACAACATACCGGTAAATAAATCAAAAATATGTTTTTTTTTAAAAATCTCTGAAAAAAAAAAAAAAAAACCCTCCAAAAAATACATTAATACAAAATACACTCATGGCGTCTGTGTGGTCTCTTTGGGCTCTTGCAGCCCTCTCCCCTCCACGGTCACGTGCGCCGGTAAACCACTTCAACAGCGCCATTTCCACTTCTTTGCGGTTCACATTTTGAGTCATTGCATTACTCTTCAGTCCACCTAAAAACAAAGGAGCATAAGTCAATTTAGCAAGGTTCTTTTTTGCTCCAACAAGTGCATGTTCTGCTCTTTCAATGGGTTGTCTCAGTCCGTTTTTTAGCGCTAACAGTCACGGAGATATTCAAGCAGTTTAGCACTGTGATGGCCACAGCCGTGGCCACACAGCCATCTTAAAGGCGGTAACCTCATACACTCACATTTATCCTAGTTCATGCTGTTTTCCTTAAGATTGGTTTCTGGAGTGAGGCATGCATGCTGCAGGGACAAAGGGGTGGTCTGGAACTACAGCAGCTTTATATCCGTGGTTTCTAAATTGGACTCTACCACTACTTGTTATGTCAGGGGGGAGTTAGCTTTATTTGTCCTCAAGATATTTGAGTTTTGATTTGTATTGTCTTTAGTACATTTATTCAGTTAATGTTAATTAAGATTACATTTCTTTTGGAGTAAGTGTTTAGTTGTTTTCTTTTGTTATTTGTAATTTACATATTAGTGTTATTGTTAGTCTCCCCCTGGGTGTCAAACCTGGTCTGATCACCCAGTATATAAGTCCCCTTTGTTTCTTGTATAGGAGGTCAGTTGTATTTTTGAGTTTGTTATGTTCAGAGCTTAAGTTCAGTTTGTTTGTTTGACCTCTTTTAAGGGCCCAAACTTTATCTTTATTTGTTGTCAGAATTTTTTGTTGGTAAAATAAAAACCCCTTTTTTGAAATCTCCTTGCGACTCCTCATGCCTAACTGCTTGGTCCCTTTTCAAGGGCCCTCTCTCCCCTTGGGCCCTGGTAATCAGTATAGGTTTTACCCCTGGTCCGATGCCCCTGGTGTCTGTGCTGCTGCTCGTCTTTATCCAGAGAGAGCGAACACTAAGCGGCGCACAGGTCTGCTTCAGAGCTCCGTCTATCGTGACATATTAATTATTGTCCAACCTCTCCCGCTGTTTTTCCTTTTGGTTAGATTCTACATCAGATTAAACAGCACAAACCAAAAATACAGACCACTGTACAATCTGCAGTGTTATTTTTCTGGCAAAATAATATTTCAACTTACCTCAATTTGAATGTCTGATAGAAGTTCTCCTTGAAGTCACAGCTAGCAGCAGTGCTTTCCGAATGGACTGCTAACGTTTTGAGCGCGAAACAAGGCCTTTGCATACAGGCCCCTTATAGATGTCCTAAGAACTGCCTGACCAAATAACAATTAAATACAGTAAAATTTGTAAATTGAGAGAATTAACAAACGTTAACTGCTCCGCTGGCTTCATTATGAATGAGCCTAATTAGGTGTTGTGTGCATAACAGGCGGAAAGAGTACTGAAAATCTGTACTCAAGTACAAGTACTGTTACATTGCTAAAATATTATATTATATATATTAAATATTACTCTGTTACAAGTAAAAGTACTGGTGTTAGAGAAATACTCAAGTAAAAGTACAATTTGTAAAAAAAAAAAAAAAAAAAAAAAAACTACTCAGAGTATTAGTTACTTTTAACCACCGTCACTTCTCCAGACTAGGGCTGGATGTGTGTTTTTCTTTACCAAAAGTTAAAATGCCAACAATCTATTAATCATTAATAATTGATTAGATACAAAACAAGTGTTTTTCCCTCATTTTTTTCGCGAACAGATCTACTGTACCTTTTACAGCCAACACATCTGTCATTGTTGGTGTATGAGCTACACCTTGATAGAAACACATGCTACTCCTTGGTCCAAGGACATCTAACTACACAGAAGTGGAGACAGATTGATGATGAGGCCTCCTGTAAGTCCTTTTCTAACAAATATTGAATTACAATTTCCTTAGAGGTAATAAATGCATCATATTCATGTCCATAAAGGGACTAGCTGTCTGTGAGCTATTTGGCCTCATCTTCAAAAATGAAGTACCGTAAAACTTCGAATAGGATCCCGGAGTTTTATTTGATCAAATAGACCATTGGGACAGGCATCTGTGGGATGTGGATAACCGTATGGGGTTATTTGTAGGGATGCTTGACATTGATTTTGTACCGATATCCGATATACCAATATTGTCCAATGCTTAATTTCCGATACCGATATTAGCCGATACAGATACCGAAACATATGATCGTTTATAGGCTTACTGCCCACTGTTCCATGACTCCCTTGATACTGGGGATTTGAATGTTTTGAAGGACTAGCCAGCAACCGGTAGGCTAACTGGGGTGCGGTGCTTACTACCCCTTCGAGAGAAGATGCCAACTGAACATTTCTTTGACTGAGGTAAACTGAAAACAAATATCCACACAAGAACAAAAATTCAACTCATTCCACTCATTGGGGCTTAGATCTGCCCTGCTCAAGAATTTATTTACTCTACAAACCCTGTGTGTATGCTGGTTGGCCAACAACCTACACCCACTTTCCAATAAGGTATAAAATGACATACTTTAGTCATTTTAAACCATTTCAAAAACCGATACCGATATTTACCAATATTGAATTTTAAAGCCAATATCAGCCGATAATATCGAGCATAGTTATTTGTCTAAATATGTGTTTCTGCCCCAAGGGACAGGCGTCTGGGACTGGGCTATTATTTGAAGTGTTACGGTAGGCCTGCAACCTTTCTGAGAGTCCACTAATCAGCATAATTCAACACAGCGTAAACTTTGACATATTTTGATGTTTTTTACATTTTTGGGAAGTTACATTTTTCATTTTCTGCACGACTAACAAAAATGACTGATGGATTGTTTTGGCGAAAGATCTACATGTATGCAATGTTTGTTCTTTGGTGACTAGCGTGACTTGAAATGTATTGAGTTACAATTACTAAATCTCAACATGCTTGATTAGCCTAAATGTAGAGTTACTACTAGTTACTAAAAATTGTACAGTAAGTAATTACATAACTCAATAGGACTACATAGTTACTTTGCGCCTCTGCCATGCAGGACCCATATATGTGTTCCCAGATTAAACCCATGCCCACTCGGCACATAAATATGTCATGCAAGACCCATATATGTGTTCCCAGATTAAACCCATGCCCACTCGGCACATAAATATGTCATGCAAGACCCATATATGTGTTCCCAGATCAAACCCTTGCCCACTCGGCACATAAATATGTCATGCAAGACCCATATATGTGTTCCCAGATCAAACCCATGCCCACTGGCACATAAAAATGCCATGCAGGACCCATATATGTGTTCCCTGATCAAACCCATGGCCACATGGCCCATAAAAATTCTATGCAGGACCCATATATGCGTTCCCAGTTCAAACCCATGGCCACTTGGCCCATAAAAATGACATGCAGGACCTATATATATGTGTTCCCAGTTCAAACCCATGGCCACTTGGCCCATAAAAATGACATGCAGGACCCATATATGTGTTCCCTGATCAAACCCATGCCCACTCGGTCCATAAAACTTCTATGCAGGATCCATATATGCATTCCCAGTTCAAACCCATGCTCACTCGTCCCATAAATGTCCCATTCAAGACAAATATATGTGTTACCAGTTCAAACCCATGCCCACATGGCCCATAAAAATTCTATGCAGGACCCATATATGCGTTCCCAGTTCAAACCCATGCCCACTCGGCACATAAAAATGCCATGCAGGACCCATATATGTGTTCCCTGATCAAACCCATGGCCACATGGCCCATAAAAATTCTATGCAGGACCCATATATGCGTTCCCAGTTCAAACCCATGGCCACTTGGCCCATAAAAATGACATGCAGGACCCATATATGTTTTCCCAGTTCAAACCCATGGCCACTTGGCCCATAAAAATGACATGCAGGACCCATATATGTGTTCCCAGTTCAAACCCATGGCCCCTTGGCCCATAAAAATGCCATGCAGGACCCATATATGTGTTCCAAGTTCAAACCCATGCCCACTCGGCCCATAAAACTTCTATGCAGGATCCATATATGCATTCCAAGTTCAAACCCATGCCCACTCGGCCCATAAATGTGCCATTCAAGACCCATATATGCTTTCCCAGTTCAAACCCATGCCCACTCGTCCCATAAATATCCCATTCAAGACCCATATATGTGTTCCCATTTCAAACCCATGGCCACTCGGCACATAAATATGTCATGCAAGACCCATATATGTGTTCCCTGATCAAACCCATGCCCACTCGGCACATAAATATGTCATGCAAGACCCATATATGTGTTCCCAGATCAAACCCATGCCCACTCGGCACATAAAAATGCCATGCAGGACCCATATATGTGTTCCCTGATCAAACCCATGGCCACATGGCCCATAAAAATTCTATGCTGGACCCATATATGCGTTCCCAGTTCAAACCCATGGCCACTTGGCCCATAAAAATGACACGTAGGACCCATATATGTGTTCCCAGTTCAAACCCATGGCCACTTGGCCCATAAAAATGACATGCAGGACCCATATATGCGTTCCCAGTTCAAACCCATGGCCACTTGGCCCATAAAAATGACATGCAGGACCCATAGATGTGTTCCCAGTTCAAACCCATGGCCACTTGGCCCATAAAAATGACATGCAGGACCCATATATGTGTTCCCAGTTCAAACCCATGGCCACTTGGCCCATAAAAATGCCATGCAGGACCCATATATGTGTTCCCTGATTAAACCCATGCCCACTCGGCCCATAAACCTTCTATGCAGGATCCATATATGCATTCCCAGTTCAAACCCATGCTCACTCGTCCCATAAATATCCCATTCAAGACCCATATATGTGTTCCCAGTTCAAACCCATGGCCACTCGGCACATAAATATGTCATGCAAGACCCATATATGTGTTCCCAGATCAAACCCATGCCCACTCGGCACATAAAAATGCCATGCAGGACCCATATATGTGTTCCCTGATCAAACCCATGGCCACATGGCCCATAAAAATTCTATGCAGAACCCATATATGCGTTCCCAGTTCAAACCCATGGCCACTTGGCCCATAAAAATGACACGTAGGACCCATATATGTGTTCCCAGTTCAAACCCATGGCCACTTGGCCCATAAAAATGACATGCAGGACCCATATATGTGTTCCCAGTTCAAACCCATGGCCACTTGGCCCATAAAAATGCCATGCAGGACCCATATATGTGTTCCCTGATCAAACCCATGGCCACTTGGCCCATAAAAATGCCATGCAGGACCCATATATGTGTTCCCTGATTAAACCCATGCCCACTCGGCCCATAAAACTTCTATGCAGGATCCATATATGCATTCCCAGTTCAAACCCATGCCCACCCGGCCCATAAATGTGCCATTCAAGACCCATATATGTGTTCCCTGATCAAACCCATGGCCACATGGCCCATAAAAATTCTATGCAGGACCCATATATGCGTTCCCAGTTCAAACCCATGCCCACATGGCCCATAAAAATTCTATGCAGGACCCATATATGCGTTCCCAGTTCAAACCCATGCCCACTCGGCACATAAAAATGCCATGCAGGACCCATATATGTGTTCCCTGATCAAACGCATGGCCACATGGCCCATAAAAATTCTATGCAGGACCCATATATGCGTTCCCAGTTCAAACCCATGGCCACTTGGCCCATAAAAATGACATGCAGGACCCATAGATGTGTTCCCAGTTCAAACCCATGGCCACTTGGCCCATAAAAATGACATGCAGGACCCATATATGTGTTCCCAGTTCAAACCCATGGCCACTTGGCCCATAAAAATGCCATGCAGGACCCATATATGTGTTCCCTGATTAAACCCATGCCCACTCGGCCCATAAACCTTCTATGCAGGATCCATATATGCATTCCCAGTTCAAACCCATGCTCACTCGTCCCATAAATATCCCATTCAAGACCCATATATGTGTTCCCAGTTCAAACCCATGGCCACTCGGCACATAAATATGTCATGCAAGACCCATATATGTGTTCCCAGATCAAACCCATGCCCACTCGGCACATAAAAATGCCATGCAGGACCCATATATGTGTTCCCTGATCAAACCCATGGCCACATGGCCCATAAAAATTCTATGCAGAACCCATATATGCGTTCCCAGTTCAAACCCATGGCCACTTGGCCCATAAAAATGACACGTAGGAACCATATATGTGTTCCCAGTTCAAACCCATGGCCACTTGGCCCATAAAAATGACATGCAGGACCCATATATGTGTTCCCTGATCAAACCCATGGCCACTTGGCCCATAAAAATGCCATGCAGGACCCATATATGTGTTCCCTGATTAAACCCATGCCCACTCGGCCCATAAATCTTCTATGCAGGATCCATATATGCATTCCCAGTTCAAACCCATGCCCACTCGGCCCATAAATGTGCCATTCAAGACCCATATATGTGTTCCCAGATCAAACCCATGCCCACTCGGCCCATAAAACTTCTATGCAGGACCCATATATGTGTTCTCAGTTCAAACCCATGCCCAATTGGCCCATGCCTGTCCCTTATGGGGCCCATGTAATCAGCTCATATGGGCTTCCTATGTGGGACTCATACTACAAAACCTACATGGGACCCGCTGATTTCACCCAGCCAAAGCCCATGCCCACACAGTAACCATGGAACCCATACTTAACCCATCTGGGCCCCGCATGTCATTGCTGGCTGGGTAGTTCATCGTTTCCAGGCCGCTAAAACAGAGACATTTGAAAACACTGCTGCTACAGTTTTGGTTTGAAAACCCTGGGTTGCTTTGTAGTATGGACGGGCACAAACGGAGACATTTGCAAAGAGCTAAGCTGACGTCAGTGTTCACCTCCTGATTGGGTCCTATCAGTCATGATGCGTTCTTGTCTGATTGTCACATGAACGTTTCCCGGATGGATGTTCATATATTATTTATTACAATTTTTTTTAATGGTAAACATACATATCGAAGGCACAGCGAATCCTTAATCTTAACTGTATCTGTGGATGGCTACCATAGTGGCTACCCTACCTACTGTATATAACCCTATCATCAATGTTATATAAATTAAATGTCTTTTTTTCACAAATTCTTTTACGAAATGTGGACAATAAAAGTTAGAAAATGTATCAAAAGGTGAGGAGCGTGCGGTGAAAACAAGGCTGAGTCAGTGCATAGCCCAGAAAGAGATACATATTGACTAAAATAAAGTTCACATGCAATTTGAAACTCTAATGTATTTGATGTGAGTTAAGTTGGTAACAGTTTCTAATCAGAAGGCTCTGTACATTACAGTAACGTTCAGATCATTTATTTTAGGTTTGCAAAGACCCTAATTTCTATTAACATGCAAATGTTTTCATAGCTGTTTTCCTGTGCAACAAGGGATTATTAGCATCACTATGGGGGTCTTTACCAAATAAAGTGGTTAAGATTTAGGTTTACCTTAGATTATAACCATAGTTTGGAACGCGTTTTGAATGCCAGGCAGATTAGAGACTAAATTGTGGGTTTGCTTGTGATGAAGTAGCAATCCGTCATTGCTGTTTCCTTTCCTTATGCCTAGTGTGTTTATATGTGTGGCCTGTCTTGTATCTATACATAGACAATGGGTTGAGCATGTCACGCATACTGTATGGATAAAGTGTGTGATTCCACTGCTAAAAATGTACGCTGCTACACATGACCTGTTACATCATGTTACACACTGTACATAGAGTGCAAATCATACACACTTTGAGGCGCCAGGAGCACCAGGGCAACCCCAGAATCCAAAGGAGATTCTTGACTAACACCCCCCCCCCCTGAAATGCCACATCAAACAGCTCCTGATATAGAGTCATGAGCAGCAGTGACATGATGACTAAAGCACTGCTACTGTTTATGAGCTGGCAGTTGTGGGACATTTTCTTTAAATTCCAACGGCCCATTATTGACTCGGCCCTAGACAGAAGTGGGCCTCTGTGTGTCGGCTCAGGGCATCAGTTGGATTGATCGGACTGCTGGTGCAGATGGCAGCAGAGCAATGCCTGCTGGGACATTGGTTAGTGATGGGGGGTCACCAGTCAGTGTTGACAGTGACTCTGCCACACCAGATGACTTTGGTTTCACTTTTAGTTCTTCCTGTCAGCTGTCCTTGAGAACAGACACCATGAAATGTTCCTCAGTAAGATTCACCATGGTGGAGTGATACCTTTTGGAAAAAAAAAGAAAGTCCTATAATAGGCTCATTTCTGGTGCAGTTGTTAGTGTGCCGTTTTTTTGACAGCAAGATTCAGGGAAGGTAATTAAAGGGATACTTCACAGATTAACATTAAGCTTTGTATTAGT
This sequence comes from Perca flavescens, assembly GCF_004354835.1. Lineage (NCBI taxonomy): Eukaryota > Metazoa > Chordata > Actinopteri > Perciformes > Percidae > Perca > Perca flavescens. The sequence goes on along the minus strand of NC_041332.1, from coordinate 42,195,764 downwards.
AGATACCTGGTAGTATTTTCGAATGGCCGTGCTTCCCTCCCTCATGTCCCCCTGAGGCGAGAGATCTCTGTATTGTGGGTCTGGAAAAAAACCTCTGATGAAGCAAAAATTGTCATATTTCGTCATCGGAGTTTTTTTTTGCCAGAGGCTATAGACTACAGCCAGCTATTTCCGCATGTTTTCAACCCACCCATGGGGGGTGGGACTGTCACTATCTGATGTGAGTCGAATGTCAGCCATCTTGAAGCTAAGCTAACAGGCTCTCTCTTTTCAGCATCAACCTTGCAATTATGTGCATTCAAACTACCGCACATGTGTACCACCGGGATACATTGGTACAGATCGGAGAATATGCAGGAAACTTTATTACAGACGAAATACTTGACACACTACGCGAGATTCGCCTGCTACGGAGACTAGCACCCTGTGGTGTCGCTTGATGCCGCTAGCCGGGGAAGGGGACTTTGAAAGCAGTGTGCAAGAAAGCGGAAACGCGGAACGAGGGCAGGAGTTCGAGCTAGGTGGAAAGCTAACACTAGCCGGCCACCTGTCCCATCCATCCTGCTTGCAAATGTCTGCTAATTAGACAACAAACTGGACTACATCCAACTTCAACGAAACTCCCAACGCGAGTTCAGAGACTGCTGTGTTTTTGTGGAAACATGGCTGAACAACAGTGTACCAGACTCTGACTCTAGCCAGCTACCAGGCCTGCTAGCCTTCCGAGCAGATAGAGATGCTACTCTGTCGCCGGGTAAGACTCATGGAGGTGGGCTGTGCATATATGTTAAAACAGACTGGTGCAGAAATGCGGTGCTTGTATCCAACTACTGCTCACCGCTGGTGGAGTTTGTGACTGTTAAATGTCGAACATTCTACATTTCACAGTTTACATCCACCAAGCGCTAATGCTACCAATGCGTTAGCTGAACTTTACGGAGCTATCAGTGAGCTCCAAAGCGCACATCTGGATGGACTATTTATTGTTGCTGGTGATTTCAACCACGCAAATCTCAAGAAAGTTCTTATATTCTACCTTCACCTCACGGTGAACCTAACTTACAACAATCAGTGCTCTGTTACAAGTCTACTTATGCCCTGTCTTTTGTTGTCTGTCCTGTCCCTCGTCTGTTTTAAATGCTCTACTTTAAGTAGTAATTGCACTTTATGTATAGTCTGTAATGTGTGTGCACAAAATTTATCATATGTCGTTTTTATATAATGTTTTTTTATAAAATTACGTTTTTGTATATTTTTACACCACTTGAGTCACGGTGAAACATTGTTTCACTATATACAGTGTACATGGTTGAAATGACAATAAAACCCACTTGACTTGACTTGACTTCCCTCTGTAAGGGCTGCACAATTAATCAAATTTTAATCACGATCACGAATTCGGCTTCCCACGATCAAATTTGCGTGATCAACCAATATTTAAAATGCGTCATTCCGTTAATAGAACGCTCCTTATCAATGTTTTTGTAAAGCCAATCTATCTGATCACGTGCCTTCATGAGCCAATCAGAGTTGTTCCCTGCATCGTGCAGCTTAGTTTCTAGATGTAGACAGTCACAGAGGACAGAGTAACGTGAGGAAAATTCCACAACAGGTAGCAGTCGGTCATCATAAGCCGGTCACGATGTTTACCAGTTTACCAGTAAATGCAACATTTAGTCCCGTCTGTTTTGTTTTTTAGACAACAGCAGTGACCATAGTGCTAGTTTGTGTCTTTTAGCTCATAGCTTTAGCAGCAGACTGTTTGACGTCCCGCTGTTGGAATCCTGTCACACTACACCGTTTAGCCTTCAGCATTTTAGCCGTGTTTATTCCAGTTATTACTGTGGCTAACGGTAGGCTAACGTTACCTGCGGTGTAACATGTTATTAGTGTTTACTAATGTGACATGCAGCGGTGTTTATGTTGCCTCTAACGTGGGTTTCGGAGCATCAGAGCGCAACGCAGACATGTAAGTAGCAGTGTAATGAGCCACCGAAATCCGCGTTGCTATTTTGCCTTACGGCAAACGTGCATGTATGGAAAGTGGTCGGACAACAGCTGAAATGGCATACTCCTTCACAGTATCCTTCAATAAAGGAGGAATGTAGCACAATATGGATGTATTAGCAGCAATGTAGCCCAATATGAATGTAAAAGCTGTTATAATTAGCCTGTGTGACAATAAAATTTGTTTTGGTTAAAATCAACAAATAATCGTGATAATTAATCGTGAGCTCAATATTGATCAAAATAATCGTGATTATCATTTTGGCCATAATCGTGCAGCCCTACCCTCTGTAACCGGTAGGCGTTGCTTAGGGAAGTGAAGCAAGTGCATTCTGGGAGTTGTTGTCTTTCATCCAAAATATACATTTTTTGGCTTTTCTCGGTCTAGAAGACACCAACTTCTAAAATTAGTTCACATTTCTACTACATAAATGACCCAATTTAAATACATATTCATCTTTCCAGCAGTGAAATAGCCCTTTAAAGTAATCTGCATTCATGCTGAGAAGCAGCAAATCATTTGATGGGAATTCTTTGTTGGTGATTACATGCTTGCTCTGCAAGACAGCTCATTTGCATCTTAATTTGTTGAGTATTTTTGTGCCTCTGCCCTACCTGTGATGGTAAACCATTAAAGTTATTTTAAATCACAGAGCATGCCTAAGATAAGTGATGTTAGACATCGCCTAACATCACTTATGAAGAACCACATATTGCATATCTCTGTTGATAGTGCTCTTTTGGGTAAAATGGACATTTTAAAGCTGCACTACTTTTTTTATTTAATTTTTCTGCCACTTTTGGGCAAAGGAATAGGCGGAAAACACAACATCTGACAGATTATTGCAAATGTAAAGCTGCTATGGCTAATATCTCACCAAAAAGTTGGCTTTGTATGCCTCAAACAGACAGAGCAATTATTTAGACATACCTTTGTTTGCAACCAAAACAATGAGAAAAAGAGGCTAAAAATCTCCTTAGAGCTGCAGTCTGGTCGACCCCTTTCACAAATACACATTATTTGATCCATTATTAATATAAAAATATTGATCAGTTGAAGTTGTCTTATGTTAATGAATGCAGTGTGTCATGTCAATCATGTGGCAACCTGTAACACCCTGGCAGGTCTTTCTAGGCATCATTGGCATTTCAACATGTGTTCCCGAAACTTGTACTTGGAATTCCCATTTGTTTCCCAGACCATCGTGCCAAGATAGAATGTGGAACAAATGGAGGACTCAGCTTTGGAATACATTTTCCCAAAAAAAAGAAAGGAGAGAAGAGATCTTCAGTGATGAAGATATGTGCACACATTTAAAAGGAGGCGAGGTGCCCAAATAGAACCTATGTATGGGAAACACTTGGTTACTGAAGAAATTGGAGTTCTAATTACATTAAACATCTAATCCCCTGCCTTTATCTGTTCCAACTAGGTTCCACTCATGTCGGGGATCCGCGAGCCACGTCCAACCCCAGCTCGCCCTCCTCCTCTCCACAAACTCCCAGTGCCCTGGGCAGTGGCAGCTCTGACCCGGTGGTGAACGGAGGCCTGTGCTCCGCCGCTTACTGCCGCTCAGCAGGGGGTAGGTACACCCACGCAGGGAGCTCCTACTACAAAAACCCAGAACCAATCACCCCACAAGGGACTTTTTAATTGTAGCTAATTTCTTGTTGGATGAAGCAGGGTTTCCCCCAGCGTATTACAAGCCCGGTGGCCCACTGAGCCTAAGTTGACCCCCACCAGGCCTAAACCAATGGTAATTGTTTTGTAATGTATTTCAAGACGTTTTTTAAACTACAGTTACAGTGGGGCAGCTCAGTTGAGCTAGAGGTAGTCATATTATCAAATCTCCAGTTACTTTTTAGCATTGACTTAATGTGGGGACCTATGGAATCTGTCTAATAGCTTTTTCTAAATCTCAATGTTGCGATTCCGTCCATGATTCTGTTTGTCACAGAAATTATTGGGCTTAACATCAGATGCCATCAGTCTGTGACTGGCCCTAGCCGGGATGTCGTCAAAAAAGACACTTGCCACCGGACCTAACATCTTTGATGGGGAAACCCTGGGTTAAGGGATGTATTTTGTATCTTAAATGTACAAAAATGTGTACTGAAATGTACTGTTGACAGGATGAATATGTCACTTGCTAATGACTGGTTAATGCTAGTAGCAAGTGACGTAGCTAACGCGTCCTAAAAACTGCAAAGAAAACAAAGAAATATTTTGCTTTAAAAGTTGTTAATTCTGTAAGTTGACAGCTGTGTCAATATCTTCCACACCTGGCAGCGTTTTTTAAACCATTTCTCGTTGCTGTTTTGTAATGGAATAGCTAGGTGGCTAACTAAATTATTTTTTTTAACTTATTATTCAACTTTATTATCAGAAATGCATTAAAAGTCCAAAGACAAAACAAAATAACTAACAACAGACAAAATGACAATCTTCTCATGAATACATGGGAAAAAGAAATTCCAAGGTGGCTAACTAACTATGTAGGATGGATGTTAATCCCGCCTGCAAAGCTCTGATTGGTCGATTGTTTCTACAGTCGGAGAAAACGGACATCAACAAGCACGAATTTTATTGTGATTGATTTTGATTGTTAGTTTCTCTCCACCAGGTTAGATATAGCCATTTAATAAGATGAAAACAAAAGAAAGCATACCGTGTAACTGATTTCTAACACAATTTCTTCTCCTTGCTATCACCACTTCATAACATTTGCATTTTTAGGAGCTGTTTTAAAATAAAAGTATAACATACAGTGCTGATGATGATAAAGATAATTTTGGATAAAAATAACCTTTTTTCTTTTTCAATTGACAACACTTGAAATTATGTTTAAATGTATCTGGCTACTTTACTCTTACCTTATTTAACATGTTGTTTCAACTCTGCCACAGGAACAACCCCAAATTCGCCAGTCAGCCTCCCCAAGTCACCCACGTTCCCAACAGGCCGTGGGCCCTGGTCCGACGAGTGCTCTATCTGCTACGAGAACACGGTGGACACGGTCATCTACGCCTGCGGACACATGTGTCTGTGCTACGGCTGCGGCCTCAAACTCAAGAAGATGTCCAACGCCTGCTGTCCCATCTGCAGACGGCAAATCAAAGACATTATCAAGACCTACCGGAGCACGTAAGGGGACGACCGCTAACACACGGACGGCAAAAATCCCAGAGTCTAGGGAAAGAAACGTCTAAGTTCAGGGAATATGAACGATGGTACTTGTAATTTGGTATTTTTAATACAGTTGTTTGGTTCACTTGCTTGACCTTTTCTAAAAGCCGGTTACTGCTTCGCTGGTAGGGTCTCTTGTCATAGCCTCCCTGCAGAGAGGCAGAAGGTTCCACTGACAACATTGTTCTGTTTGCTCTCTCTTTGGACTTTGGAGTGAGAAGGAAAAACTGAAACAATTCCAAAATGCTTTCGTGTGTTGAGCTATGTCGCAAGACGTAGGGACTGTTGCCTTTTTGCAGCGAAGCAAATGAGTCACTTTGGGTGCTGAATGTCTGGATAATAGTTCTCTTGGAGGGAGACTGAAGCTCTGAAATGCGCCGTCAACCCCGACGCGTGTGTCTGACTTCCACTTTCTGACAGGTAATCATCTCAGTTAGGTCACAGCCATAGACTGTTAAAGTATATGGTCACAGCTTGTGTCCGTGTGTTCCTGAGCACTGGAGAAGAGAAGTTGGCGATGGGTTTCTGTAATTGTCGTGGTGATTATCAGTGAGTGATGTGCGTAAAGATGCAAGGCGGTGCTGAGTATATTAAGTAGGATTGTAACGCCTCTTGTACTCGTATAATCTGATGTACCTTCATGATAGTTCTATTTGCAAATGTCGGTGGTAGCTATATTGTTGTGGTAGCTAGCTGCTTGCTCCGCAATGTGGTGTGTTGCACTGAAATCCGCATTGTCCTCTCCGAAAACGAGAGGATAAAGACATTCATTGGTTCAAAACAATCTACAATCCTGCGTCCAGCAGACTCAGCAGCTTGGAATCTATGAAAGGAAATAGGAAGTGAAAAAAACAACATCAACAAAAAACAGTTATTTGGATTCTCCTCAGGGCCAGCGATCTTTTTTTAAGAAGATGTGAACTAGTTTCCCAAACTTTACTTATAACCACGCCTAATACACTGTGACAGGTCCTCTAAAATAGTTCCCATAACAACACATAACGTCAAAAGGATTGTTGCTATGGTATCAGAAGCCACCACAGATACGACGCAGCCTCCTGCCTTAAACCAGAGACGCTTCATTTGTTACACGCGGCTGTATCACATTCTGTTTGCTGCCGTTTTCCCAAAACCCTTCTTCGACACATTAACAAATAATTGCTGTTCACATTTTGTATCCCCGAATTTCAGTATAAAATGTCTTGATACCCCCTCCAGAAATTTCACCCCTAAATACAGCCACTCAGCAGTAAGCCATAGCTTAGCACAGGACATCACTCAAAGCTGAGAGGCTGTTTTTTTTGTTCAGGTTTTAAACGACATTGTACTTCACAACCTATGCTGCTATGGTATTCACCAGCTGTCCTTTTTTTGGGCAAATGCTGACAGTGATGTTTCACACATCCCTCCTCCCACAATCCAGTTTGACTACGCTACAGCTTGAAGTGTTAATTCACATTTGAATGTTAACTTATGTATTTAGAGAGATAAATGATTTTTATCGGTGTGCTTGAATTGAAAAAACAAAGAAAAAAAACTTTTGTCTGTTGTTTTTATTTTTTTTAGTTTCTTTTGATTGATATTCCCGATTCTAAGATTTGTTTTCCTGTTTATCTAAAACCATATATTCCCTTACAGTGAGAGTATAGAGAGCTTCTTGTACCTTGCAGCAATAAGACACACACAATCCAAAACCTCATTGCTATGGGGTACAAGATATATAAACTCTTGGTTTTATTACAATCCTTGAATTTCAGGAGTTCTTTTTTTGTAATTTATCTTCTTGTGTGCAAGCCCATGTTAGGAAGCCCTTCTACCCATTCTGTATGTATATCTGTTATTGTTATATAGTCTGAAAGCCATCACTATATGGTAATGTGTCACTTTATAAAGCTACTGATTGTAATCTTGTAAATGTTTAGGCCAGCGTTGCTCTCTGAGACTCAACCATGGCATGTTTTACTTTGACACCACGACCAAATTCAATCATTGATTTTCTTTTCCTTTTTAAAAAAAATAATAATAATACATTGTATGAATGCAAGTCGCTCGTTGCAAAACCCTGTATTTGATTTGGGCTTTTAAAAAAAATGTATATCCATCAGTTTTTGTACCACTCTTTTAATGATGGGTATTTTTATTTTATAGAATTGTTTTTAGCATCCAGAATACTCCACAGGCTCCTTGAATGTTACTGTACTGATCCTGTTTATTTGTCCATCCACAATCTGTGGACAAATTCCTCCAAACATATCCTGTGTGTTTGCTTTCTACACAACAACTGCAGCTTTATTCCTAATCAGAAGATGATGTATTGTTGACTTGAACTTTATAACACACACACACACACACACACACACACTTCTCATTCGAAGCATGTTGCACTAACAGATCTGTGATAGAAACAAGAAGTAACGTAACTTATTCAATTCTACATGTTGCTGTCAGGTGAAAACATTGTATGTCCCAAACCGTTGTTTTTCAGGAAATGAAAGAAGACTGATTTGAAAACATTTTATTGAGCTTTTTAAATCAGATTAAGTCAGACAAAATCACCTCGTCACTGTTAAAATATTTGTAAAAACCTACAGACAGACAACAGGGACCCATAGCATTGATTTATGAGGGGAAAAAATGACGAAATATGGAGATACAAGGTTTCTGCCCGACAGCGACTATAATCAATTCTTACGCCCTGTACTCTCTATCGACGACGCTTTATTTCCGGTATGTTTAGGTGCCGCCGGAAATTCCGCCAGATGTCCCTATTTTCGGCCGGATGTCCGTCCCCTTCCTCTTTCTTTGTGTTGGCGTTCTAACCTCTGGTGGATTTGTGAGGACTATGGTTAACTGCTCCTCAGATCTCTGCAGGGTAAATCCAGACAGCTAGCTAGACTATCTGTCCAATCTGAGTTTTCTGTTGCACGACTAAAACTACTTTTGAACGTTCCACCAAAACAAGTTCCTTCCTGAGACTATTTTGCAGAGGCACCGTGGCTCAGTCCGGAGCTTAGTTCTGCCCAAGACGATTGTGATTGGTTTAAAGACATGTCAATAAACCAGAGCACGTTTTCCTCCTTTCCAGGAATGCTGTGTGGACTAGCCAGACCTTCCTTCGCAGCGCTGTGGAGGAAGGTCTGGCTATGCGAGCCTATACGCCCTGTAACCAGTGAGACAGGGAACTGAGAGACACGTAACTGTTTGGTGAACCTTTTTGCCTTGCATTTCCTTCCCTCAGCATCCCCTACTTCCAGTGCTCCTGCCTCTAATGGCACAGCAGCACATTTAGAGATTCTTTCTGTTGATCTTAGTACTTTTTGTCACGCATGGGTAATGTGCGTGAACATGGGGACCAACATTAGACGAGCATCAGAGTGAAATGCCATTAGTGTTCATGTAGACTGGACCCCGTGGCTAGAGATGGCCAACCAGACAGCTGAAGTACTTAGCAAACCTGTATTTTCTTTTCTTTCTCAGTTGAATGAGTTGGATGATTGTGGTCAATAAACTTTCCAGATGTGTTTGAGCAAAAATAGTTTGTTTCGTAATTGAAACATGTACACAGATACATGTATTATATTATCTGTCAGTCCAATATTCACTCTACTTTAAGCTAGTAAGTTAGCTTAGTTTTTGTTCTCCACAAACTCCTGAGAAAAATATCTAGCTCTTTAGCTGCTAAATGTTGTACTAGATTTTTAGCTTTGTCTGTTGTTTACTACTGAGCAGGATATACAGTACAGGGGGTATATTAAAGTTTTTTAGTAAACGACAACGGTGAGAGCTGTGAGAGTGAATCAAAACCATAGAGTTGAGGGCTGTGAAACCAAAACTATTAGCTGAAAAATGCTAGATCTGAAGAAAACTGCAGAGTCAGGTGTTTTCTGTGGCTTTGTCACCATAAGTGCTAGCTCTTACACTCCACACAGTCATTTGACCCCTTAATAACAGAAATATGGATTAGTGCAGCTTTAACATACAGCAGTCAGCATTCGTTTTTAAGTCCTAACATCACTAATACCAGCGGTGGAAGCAGTATTCAGATCCTTTACTTGTAAAAAATAAAAGTAAAAATCTAATATCACACTGTAAAAATACTCTGTCACAAGTAAAAGCCCTGCATTGAAAATGCATCGTTAGGAAAATTGTGTTTATTCAGCCATTATATTGTTGGGTAGTTTCATTTATAATTAAACATAATCTTTTATAATCTACATCTGTTTTGTGTGCAGAAATCTTAGTGTGTAAAGTAGCTAGTAACTAAAGCTGTAACAACTGAAATGTAGCGGAGTAGAAGTAGAAAGTGGCATGGAAAGTACCTCAACATTTGTACTTAAGTACAGTATTTGAGTAAATGTACTTAGTTACATTCCACCACTGACTAATACAGCTTGTGCAATGACTGATGACTGTTGCCTTCTAGAATACCTCCAAAAAGGGGGGAATAGGGTTATTAACGATTATTTTCATTGTTGATTCATCTGTCGATTAATGTCCAAATGACGTCCTCAAATGTCTTGTGTTGTCCACAACTCAAAGATATTCAGTTTCCTGTCCCAGAGGAGTGAAGAAACTAGAACAGATTCAAATTTAACAACAAGCTGGAATCACTTTTATTTTCTCCATAAAAACAGATTATTGGTTATCAAAATATTTGGCGATTTATATGAACTAATTGATCAATCTTTGCAGCTCTAGTAGTTAGTGGTTGTAATATTTTGTCAGTGGCCTTAATTAATAATAATTATATTTATATTGACATAACAATCTCCACTAAACTTACAAAGAAAACTGCCCAACAATATAACAGCCTACAAATCCCGTTGAAATGATTAGACCATTAAACATGTAGTTGATTGACACAACTGTTTGGATGTGAGGATTTTTCTGCATTGAGTACTTTCATTTTTTTTATATATATTTTAAGTACATTTTCCTGATATACATACTTTTACTTAAACATTTTCAATGCAGGACTTTTACTTTAAAAACAGTTTTTACAGTGTGTTATTAGTACTTTTACCTTAACTAAATGATCTGAATCCTTCCACCAATGCTCTTGCAGTACAGTGTGAAGGGGTTTCTATTCGTCTGTTAACTGTACAGTAGCATGCTTGCTTCCAACAGTTGCAACATTCCTTTCACTTCACAACGCGTTCCATGGTCTTTCTTCTTCTTCGCTGGTATACTATTGGACATCCTAAATGGAGTGTCTATAGTGTTTGTATGCATTTGACCTTTGACACTCAGACATGAAGAAATTGAAATGTGAGTTGGCCTGTAACAGATGTAGCCAGCCATGCCCTTTGAGCTCCGGGTGAAACACAATGCTCAGTCATCTGCCCCCCCCGGCACTCTGTTACATAATGTCCCAGCCACAGCTGCTTGGGGGGCTTGGCAGGACCAGGTAGGGGATTAGGTGATCAGTAGAAAAACCTGCACCCTACTTTGAAACAGAAGTTGTAGATGTGCTCCTAAATGATTGCACTATAAATTCATGAAGCCCCTCTTCCAGATGTCCCTTCCCAGCTCCCCAATAACCGTCTGTCTGCAGTAGACCGACTCATGACATCTCCATATGAAAGAACTGACTGAGGAATATGAATAAAATGAGTAATAGTCTCATGAAAAGAATAATCCAGATGAGTGTATCGGATACTTGTCATTCTTCAACTGAGCCTTCATACCCCTGCCACAGATCACCATCCTTCAATCACAACGAATGTTATTAGTTATGCTGTATAGAAAAAAGACCGATCATGATAAAGTTAAATTTCAAGACTCAATTTCAACGGACGTATTGAGTTGGTAATGTGCAGGTCTATTAATATGAAAATCTCTCTGTGCTCGCTGTCTGTGTGTCTGTCTGTCTCCCTCTCTCCCTAACATGTCTGTCTTTCTGTCTGTCTGTCTGTCTGTCTGTCTTATCAACGCTGATGCTGTCTGGAGGAGGCTTCCAAGCAAGAATGGTTCAAGAGCCCCATCTAGTGGAGAGACGCTGGTATGGTCACCTGTGTGTTTGTCCACACATGAAGGCTTTAGTTACAAACAAAAATACTTTGGATTTGTAATTACCTGTTAAAATAGATATTATATATAGATATATAGTGGTCCCCTAATACTGTATCTGAAGTCTCTTTTATATAGACCTTAGTGGTCCCCTAATACTGTATCTGAAGTCTCTTTTATATAGGCCTTAGTGGTCCCCCCTACTGTATCTGAAGTCTCTTTTATATAGACCTTAGTGGTCCCCTAATACTGTATCTGAAGTCTCTTTTATATAGACCTTAGTGGTCCCCTAATACTGTATCTGAAGTCTCTTTTATATAGACCTTAGTGGTCCCCTAATACTGTATCTGAAGTCTCTTTTATATAGACCTTAGTGGTCCCCTAATACTGTATCTGAAGTCTCTTTCCCGAAATTCAGCCTTGGTGCAGAATTACAGCCACTAGAGCCAGTCCCACAATGAGCTTTCCTTAGGATGTGCCATTTCTGTGTCTGTAGCTATTGAAGAGGAGGAGGGGGGTGTTGGGGGGGCAAGGTAATCTATTTCATTTAGGTGCAATCGTGAGGGCAAAAAAGTCCTAGGTACTACTAATCCCATTCTGAGGCTGCAGCACCATCATTAACAGGATTATAATTCATAATCTTTTATTTCAAAGGGTTTACATCATTCACCTGCAATACTGGGGAACTCCTTATTTAATGGCTCTCACTGGTTTGTGTCCAGGCAACACTACAAAAACGTTTAAAACACGTTTCAGAGCGAGTCACACTCTTCTGACGGCGCTTTGCTATACACTGGCTTTACTAATATGCTCCGCATCATGTTGTAAAGAAAACCTGTTTGCAAAAAAAAATGCGACACAAATAACCTGCTGGGATGTAAGAGCATGTGCACGATGGGTGACGTTAGTGATATGAGGACGGAGAAGGTTATGTAGGCTACATAACATAATATCAAATAGGTAGTTATCTGGAAATGAAAATACATCTATAGTCAGGGGGGCCTCAATATCATTTCCCGACGTGTGTCTAACTCCCTGAGAAGTGATACAGCTTCTTCATCAACGGGATCCTCGACAAAAGGAAATGCCATGTTTTATAGTCTGCCTAATAAACCAACCCTGTTTTTTTTATTCATGCAGATAATAAACTGGGCTAAAATGTGCCTGATGCAGACTGAATGAATGAATGAATGAAGAAATGACAGTGTTGTGTCAGAGGGAGGAGACTGAGAGAAGAAAACCTGCTCCCAACCAGGTTAGGTTCACAGACCCAGTTACCATAGCAACTGACTCTGAGGTTAAGTTACCATATACTGACTCTGAGGTTAAGTTACCATAGTAACTGACTCTGAGGTGAAGTTCCCTCTCTTTCTGAAACAGAAAACCAAGAGTTCCCCTCATCCCAGCGTTAACAAACTCAGAGTTTTCACTGAACCTGCTTTCTGAAACGGACCCCTGGAATTGAGTGCGAAGTTTGGTGAGTTATCATGCATGGGAACATGAATTATTTAGGTAAAAGGCAAAAACAATAGGGTCCACGCAGCTTATACAGAAATAAATGAGTGTTCACTTCTTACGGCCACCACCACCCATCCTCTCTGGTGCATATTACCATAAGTTTTGAGAGTGAAGTTCTGAAAGTCCTGATGACCGCATATAAAGAGGAAAAAACAAACACCACATTAGATTATTGTCAGAAATGCTGTACCTAGAATTTTGCTAAGCTGTACCAATTGTTAAAGTAGGACATCATTTAGATTGTACTCACAGCACAAACCAAAAAATGACAGGGCACCCAAGAGGATAACCAAGAACAAAAGCCTTTATATTATCAAGAGAATTTGCTATTCATTGTCATTTTTAAATTATACACTTTGTCCTCTCGAATTAAAAGACATAAGTTATGTTGAAGTTACATTATTGATATTATTACAATTTGGGGCTACTTGGTGAAATTATGGACATATGGATGAGCAGGGTACAAGCGGCTGAAATGGGTTTCCTCAGGAGGGTGGCTGGCGTCTCCCTTAGAGATAGGGTGAGAAGCTCACTCATCCGTGAGGAGCTCGGAGTAGAGCCGCTGCTCCTTTGCGTCGAAAGGAGCCAGTTGAGGTGGTTTGGGCATCTGGTAAGGATGCCCCCTGGGCGCCTCCCTAGGGAGGTGTTCCAGGCACGTCCAGCTGGGAGGAGGCCTCGGGGAAGACCCAGGACTAGGTGGAGGGATTATATCTCCAACCTGGCCTGGGAACGCCTCGGGATCCCCCAGTCGGAGCTGGTTAATGTTGCTCGGGAAAGGGAAGTTTGGGGTCCCCTGCTGGATCTGCTCCCCCCGCGACCCGACACCGGATAAGCGGACGAAGATGGATGGATGGATGGATGGATGGATGAGCACTGACTGAATTATCACAAAAACAAACAATCACAAATCTTTTTAGGGGTAGGCTTGGGCCGGTGTAAAAATGTTCAAACCAGTTTGATTTTAAGCCAAAAACTCATGAAATTTAAAAAAATTAAAATAATTTTAAAATACAGAATTTGACCACTAGATGTCGCACTTGTCTAATCTGGTCCCAAGTAAGAGAGAGATCACAATTGATGATAAGTGGGGGGTTTGTAATTTCTGCAGTAAGCTTGAATAACCTCTTTGGTTTAGGTATTTAACCTTTGCCTCGTCTTTTTCAGCTCACTTCTTTTATAGGCTTATGGTAAATGCTTCCATAACAGCAGAGCAGTTTTAGTTTGCTTTTTTTTTTACTCTGCCCCATCTTCTGCCCTGTCTATCCATGGCTATAATGTATTTAGGAAAGATAGAGTAGGGGGAAGAGTTGGAGGTTTGTTGTTTTATATTAAAGATCAAATATCATGTAAAGAGATTCATTACTCGGCTGAGAATGACATAGAATGTATTTGTTTAAACGTAACACTGTCACCGCAAATGGGTTTTATTCTTATTGGTGTATATAGACCACCCTCTGCAAAATCAGTCTTCTTTGAAAAATTAAATGCTATACTAAGAGAATGCCGTTCAGATAAGGAAGTTATTATAATGGGTGATTTTAATGTAAACTGGGATGATAAATCAGCTAAAAAGGCACTGGAAAAAATTTAATTAAAAGTAAATTTGATTTCAGACAGCTAGTGAAGGGACCGACTAGGATAACGTCATTATCCACAACACAAATTGATTTAATTTTCAGCAATAAACCTGACAGAGTACTTAAATCATTCAACATGATCACAGGTCTATCAGACCATAATCTAATCCTCATAGTTAGGAAACTCACAAAAAAGCAGGCCTATATGTCATCTAATGCAAAGCGCTGCCAATTTAGAATACCAAAGAGTGAATTATGTAACTATGAAAATGCAATTAAAAACATTAATTGGAATGAACTACTGTCTGGCTCAAATGTGGATGCTGACACTTATGTGTTTTTATCCACAATTCAAAATATAACAGAACAATTTCTAAAGAAAAGTAAAGTTAAAGGTGATGCCCTGGATAAATGGTGATATACGGAAACTAATGAAAAAGAGGGACCTTGCTCTGCGAACCTCGCTTAAGACAAAACTATTGAATGACAGACACATCTTTACTTCACTTAGAAATAAGATAACAAAGGACATCCGAGCGGCTAAAGCTAATTTCTTTGTAAGCCTGATAGGGGAAGCTAAGGGAAATCCTAAACAAATCTGGGACAATTTAAAAAAATTAACTGGAAAACTGCCTAATGACATAACAAAACAGCTACAAATTAATGACAATGGCTGCCTGGTAAAAGGAGCTGCAGAAACAGCAACTCTCCTTAACTCTTACTTTGTAAACTCTGTTAAGGAAATAGTAAACTGTAATTATCCTGCACCTCAAGATTTACCATCTATAGATGACTCTCAACCAGTCTTCTCCCTAACGTAACTGAATCTGTAGTAAAAACAACTTTGAACTCTCTTAAAAATTCCAAATCTAGGGATGTTTTTGGACTGGATGTCTTGTTAATAAAAAGACATACAGGTACCTTAATTGAGCCAATAACAAAGTTAATAAATGCTTCAGAGAACAGAAATTTCCAAAAGATTGGAAATCAGCCATAGTTGTCCCGGTCTATAAAACAGGAGACCCATCTGATGTGAGCAACTACAGACCTATTAGCATTTTACCAGTTGTTTCAAAAATTGCCGAGAAATGTGTTGTTGAACAAATGACAACTCATCTCAACACTAGTCCTTACACACTGCATCCTATGCAATTTGGTTTTAGAGTAAATCATTCTACTGAGACTGCAAATTGCTTCCTCCTGGAGAATATCAAACTTAAACTAGATAAAGGAGGTGTTGTCGGGGCTATATTCCTGGATTTTAAAAAGGCATTTGATACTGTGAATCATCAAATACTAATTTCTAGATTAGCAAATTTAAATTTTTCATCAAAAGTGCAAAACTGGATAAAGTCTTATCTTGCAGATAGGGTTCAGTGTGTAGCCCCAGGGTTCAATGAATGGGTTAAATGACTTGCCATAAATTTGTATAGGGTGTGAAGCTCAGATGTATGCAGATGACACTATAATATACGTTCATGCAAAAACCAAAAAAGAAGCAACTCTTAAACTTAATTCAACAATGGAAAATGTAACTACATGGCTTGAAAATTCTCACCTGTGTTTACATGTATCGAAAACTGTTTGTATGTTTTTTTCAAAGACACACTCCGCTTCCGATTGTGAGCACAAAGTTTATGTGTCTGGCGAGAATATTCAAGTTTTCTCGCATGTTAAATATCTTGGTATCATCCTTGATTCCAATTTGTCTTTCAAAAAACAAGTGAAAAAAGTAATTTGAATAACTAAATACAATATTGCCAATTGTAAGTATATAAGAAGCTGCCTAACAACTTCAGCAGCAAAATTATACATAAATTCAATGATTATTCCCCATCTACTATATTGTATGACAAGCTGGACGCAAGCAAACAATACAACCCTTAAGCCTATTCTTTCTCTGTATAAACCGGCCCTCAAAGTGCTAGACAGAAAATCTATTACTCATAATAAACATGTTTAATGTTTTGATATCTTGCTAGGTATTAAACTTAGCTCGTTTTGCATTGCTTGAATATGTATGAATAACTAATTTGTATTTTAACTATTTTTACCATCATATTAACCTGTTCTATATTAATGCATCCCTCACGAGTGATGTAGCTTATTTTATCTTTTCGTTATGGCTTGTTACTGTTTTGCATGGTTGAATGGTGTTAGAAGATGGCTTGTGGCCGATGTTGCTTGGCCGTGTTTGGATGCTTGCATAATATCTTGTACTAAATGTGAATGCTGTTTGATGTTTAGATATGCTGGTGCTTTGCTGCTTATTGTGGCTCTGCATGGCAAATAGGAGATAGTTTCTCTGATGCTCTAGCTGTGTGGTGTCTTGTTGACGTCTGTCTGTATAATTTAATCTGTACTAATGTCTTGCTCTTTCCTGCTGCTCTGGTCTAAAATCATCTGACCAAAAGGACTACAGTTGAAAATTAGCCGGCTGGCTAACACTGGCACATTTACAGAAATGTTGATTAATGTGTGTTGTCCTTTATAAATAAAGAATAAGAATATTATCTTGTCACCCCCCCAAAAAAACATACCACCGCTACTAAAATGTGATCACCACATCGCAAAGTTAAACTAGTACCTCTACTGCCCAACACTGCTTGCAATACAAGTTAGATTTAGTGGTATTTTGGTTAGAAAATGACAAACGTATGTAGGTCTAGTGGTAAAAATATCAACTCGATCGTCAAAGTGTTCATTGTCAATGAACACCATGATAGCTGCGTATATGGATCTGAATGAAGCAGATTTGCATTCTTCAAAACAATGTTTAAGTGCTGTGTCAACATCAAGTTATATCCCAATCTATATTTATTTATTCAATTCTAGAGCAGTCAGATTGTAGGGTGAATGTAAAAAGATCAATCTCTTTTTCACAAAATGAATGTTATTTTTGTTCTGCTGATCATGAAAACCCATAGTTTTGCTGTAATTCAAAATGCTTTACAGTGCATACAAACTAGTTATAATAATGCAAGAAAAAAAGCAAGGAAAAAAAAAGAATAATCTGTAAATTATTACAGATTATTCACGGAGGAATGTCATTTTTGATAGATTGACAAACTCCATTGCTGAAAACAATAAAAATTTTGTAGTATAGGCTTTTTATTATTTAATGTTACCCAATTCATTTATGATAAATATTACAACGTGTAGCAAAAAATGTACTTACGCAGCCATCAATTCTTTTTTTATCATGTCCACCTCATTGACACCTGCCTGTTTTTTCAAATGTGCTCGCTGTAAAGGAGTAAAACGTAAATAAATTCAACTGGCCTTTAAGATTGATCTGCAAGTTTGACACAAAACTGGTGAAACCTGTTTCTTTTCTGTCAAGTGATCATAACTGACCACTTGGGCTCTAGCAGTATATGAAATGTGTTATAAATGTGTGTAAAATGATTTTAGAGTGGCCAAAAGCTTAAAGGAGAACTCCGGGCAAGTTTTCCGTTAATCTTGATTGCTATACGTATAGGAGTACTGCCGACTTGGGAAAGATTCATTATGCCCCTCTCAGCTGTAGAGGTGTTCCCTTGCGCTCGCTGAGTGTAAGGGAGGAAAAGAAAAAGAAAAAAAAGAAAAAAGACTATCTCTGAGAAGCGGCTTCCAATACCTCTTTTAAACAGAGGCCAAAAAAGTGCTACTTCTCTCTTAGTTTTCCCAGACGCTTTTTTTGCTGCGTTTTGGGGAAGATTTATTTGCCCTCTATGACACCGGAGAGGAGATTACCTGCACTCCTATGAGTGTGGGAGAGATAGAAGGAAAAGAGAAGCAGCTTTAAATACCTTTGCTCTGTTAGAGCGGAGGCTTTATCTTTATTTTTATTTTTATTTTTATTTTGTAGAGGACCACTTGCTTTTAATTTCTGCTTTTGTCACAAAATAATAAAAACCACCTGAGTCCGACTTTGGACTAGGAGAGCCAACTTTTGCCAGTTCCTTATTTTTCTCTGGGATCGTCTTGCACGCTGTCAAGCAGGGAGGGTTCCCCCCCTTACGGGGGTTATTGACTCCTCTTTAACCGCCCGTGGGAAGTTGCGTCCCGGCGGGGATCGACTTGGACATGCAGACCTCCTGTTATCTCCTAGTGGGAGTGCATTTCCCTATCCGCGTGGCCTGGTCAGAGCTTCTGAGCACCCCCTCTCTCAGTCAGGCGACCATGAAGGGCAAGGCGGGCGTCCTTGAGAAGGAAGGGACCTCCGGTGACCCTGGGAGGACGGCTGAGACCGTGAGTACTAAAGAAAAATCATTGGTTTTAAAGATCCCCTCGGGCAGTGCTTGTCATATACAGGGGGATAAGAGCCTGTGTTTTTGGGGACGTCTGGTGTAGTGTGTATCTAACCTCTTGTCTCGCTTTCGGGCGAGGGCTTCTCCTTAGACGGAGAGCGTGTGTGTCTCTATAAACTAAATTAATCAGGGAAACGTCAGAAATAACTCCTTTTTAGTATAGGTCAAAACATCCACCCCGCTGATGGGCAACTGGCGTTCGTCCGGCTGAAGAGGGCACTAGAAGGGCCGGGGGTTTGCTGAGGGGAAGGCAATAAAAAGGGGTTGGCTCGGCTACAGCGAGCGACGCGACGCCTCAGCGAACTGCCTCACCGGTCTACAATAGTAAAATCTTTCCAGAAAATGCCAAAGTTCCCCAAAAAAAGTTCACACATGATTTTATGTTTTACAAGACATCAGAGTAAAGGGAAAAGTAGCTGTTTAAAGCAATGCTCGCACTACAAATTTGTGTAGGCTATACTTGCCCCACTTTGTGGCCCATTATAAGCAAAGACTAACCGACAAGCGAATGTAGCACTGATTTCGTTATTTTGAGTTTGTAAAATTAAGAGTAACTACTTACTTTCCTCTGACAGAGAGACAGTTTTGGGGTTGAGGTCTGTTTGTACAAGTGAGCATGCCTCTTGTTGGACTTTGGTGGGTTACTACTTGGATGCAGCCTCAGGCTCTCTACACTTAACTTCCTCTTGCCGTCACTGATAGGGGACAAAAATCATTAAACTAACAAATGTTTAAATAGGCCTTGGTCTAAGAAAAGAAAGCAGGCTGTTAAACTAGTTAATAGTAGACAGCTTTATAAAGTTGCCAACAAATTAATGCTAAGATATCTTTGTTGTACTCTTCTACATGTGGCTACAATGGATCGATACTTTTAAATTCTGGTAGGTAAAGTGGTAGAACATAATGTTCCAATTGACAGGCTCACCTTTTACTGTGCTTTCGTTTTTATTGATTTTTTTTAACGGGAGGATTTTGGAGGGTCTGCAGTTTCTTTGTGAGTCTGAGGAACTCAGCTGTCTACCTTATGATTTAGAGCAGGGGGGTCAAACTCATTTTCACTAGGGGCCACACTGGAAAAAGAGAATCACACCAAGGGCCGGACATGTAGAGTTTTGGCATGCTTTTGTTACTGCAGGTCACTTTTTTTTTTTTACATTTTGGTAGCTTTTTTCCTCATTTTTGTTGTTTTTGTGGCTTTCTCAGACATTTGTCACCTAATTGTAAATTTGCTGCTTTTTCCGACATTTTTGTACGCTTTTTGTCACATTTTTGTTGACATGATGAAGCCCTACAAAAGTCATCAAAAGAGTTCCTTCTGGGGGGGGAGAGATTTCTGAGTCTCAGAGTCAGCAAATCTGCCATATGCCTATTCTGCTTTGACTGTCACGTAATTGCAGTTTAAAAAACACTTTCCTGTGTTTTTGGTTTGGCGCACAACTAGGTGGGCCAAAATGTATTGTGAACCCAAATTAATATACGGGCCGGATCTAAATCTAGAGTTTGACACATGTGATTTAGAGGGACTCCAGTTGTCAGAGGAACTACTCCAAAGGCTGTGTGAAGGTGACGCAGTGGGCTGCCTCTTTCTCTGGCTGGGTGACAGGGACTCATTGGGGCTTCTCCTCAGACTGCGCGAGGATGACTTAGAGGTCCGACTTCGGCTGTGTGACAGGGTTTCGGAAGTATTCCTTGGGGCTGAATGTGAGGGATCCAGAGTGTGATGGTTGGGGTCGGCTGGTTGTGAGTTTCTGTTTTGTTTTTCTAGTTTTCTAGTTCCTATTTTGTTTTCCACTGTCAGTTTCTCTGTTGGCCCTAACTCTCTCTGTGTCTCCTGTGTTTCCCCCCCCCCCTCCCCTCCTGCCTGGTACTGCCAGCTGACTACCCACACCTGCTTGTCATTCCACCATCATCTCTCCTGCCGTGCACACCTGCCAGTGGATCCGGGGTTCAAACAGTGGGCTTGATTGTAATCAAGTCCACTGTTTGAACCCCGGATCCACTCGCCGTCCTCGCTTGATCGTTGTCTCGGCCAAAACTCTTAGAGAACATCTTGTACTTACCTGTCTCTGTCCGTTGTTGATTCTGTCATGAATCCCGCCTCCTGAGTTCATTTTCTGCCTCAGTTCCTGTTTTTAGCCCTGTGAGTCTGTAGCCGTTTCTCAATGTCAAGGAAGGATCCTTGAAACAGCTCGTGTTTTCTGGGAGTTCCGAACACACCCTGTCTGGTTGCCTGGCAACGAAGCAAGGCGGGAGAATCTGCAACCACTCCCACCTTTGTCTCATCTGCAATCTGCACTCCTGGTCCTGATCATCGCCTCTCCACCATTTAAGGCGTGAAGTGACATCCGTTCCCTTCCGGATCGTTTGCCTCACCAGTATGTTTGCCAGAGTATCGGTTAGTAAGGTTGAGGAGTTTGTTCTGCTTTTTTGGGACGTTGTTGCCGTTGCTAATCTGCCTGTTCCTCTGCCTGCAGTTCTCTGACCTGGAAATTCTCTCCACCTCTGCCTGGCTGTCTGCTTCACCATCCTTATTGGATCTGCATTTACCCGTCAGCCGACCCACTTCCACCCACTGCCTCACCAGCTGGACTCCCCTGCTTCCACGTACAAAGCCAAATAAAGACTCCCCTTTTTTTTTTTCGTTCTACTTACCTTGTCCTTGTCTGCTTTTGGGTTCCTGTCCTAGTGAATCGTGACAGATTCTTACCTCTCTTTGTGTTTGTTCCCTGCAGCCATCATCTCCATACCTCTCTGTTGTCAGCTTGTCTCTGCTCCACGGACTGCAGTGCCTCGGCCCCGGTTTCCCCGAGCTCCCCTTCTTCCCCAGTCTCAGCCTCGTGCCCTCGCTCCTGTCCTTGGCGTTCGCCTCCCCACACTATTATTATTATTATTAGTAGTAGTAGTAGTAGTAGTAGTAGTAGTAGTAGTAGTAGTTGTTGTTGTTGTTGTTGTTGTTGTAGTAGTAGTAGTAGTAGATGTTCCGATCCTGCCTAAAATGCTGGTATCGGGATGTACTGGAGTTTATGCACCGATCTGATACCACGTAATAAAGCCCTAAAGAAAATCTACGTTAAAGTAGTTTATTTATGTTCTGTTTCCGTTATAACTGACTGTCAAACTTCATAATAACAGAAAGTTCTACGGCATTCATTGTTTGTATTTGTTCATGTTTCGCAAAGAGTTTAACCTGAGCCAGACTGACAACAAAGATAGAAATCATATCACATCCATACAGGGATAGTAGTATACAGCTGTTAAAACATAATAAAATATATGACACACTGATATTGGATCGGTACTCGGTATCGGCCGATACGCAAGTTCAGGAATTGGAATCGGGAAGAGAAAAAAAATATGGTATCGGAACATCTCTTATTTGAAAAATCTTTTGAGCCTTGCATTTGGCTCTGTTCTGTCTACCTTCATAACACAGAGGGACTGTTTGGAGTCGGAAGGATGAAGGTAGCCTCTCTTTCTGCTCATTAAAAGAATAGATAATATACATTAAAAAAAATCCACATTACTGCTGTTCATCAAATCATCTATGAGTAAATTATTCTTATCGGTAGGAAGAAGGGTGTTGTCGCAAAGCGATTCAGATATACCATTCACAAAATGTATATTCACATTCTCAAGCCGCTAATAACGAAAAGGATGTTGAAGCCTGCCATCAAATCCTGCAACACATTGATTATTAGAATCCATAGTCTAGAGGGTTATAGTTTGGGAGTATCTGGAGCTTATTGTACACAACTTGTACATTCTTCTTGTACACTGTAGCGTTTTTGAGATGGAACTTCTTTTTGTCACATCTAATGCTGCAGACTGATCTCATGAAGTGGCGTATGTATGACACGCCAATTTGTATGCCATTTTTGGCGTGTTATCAAGAGGCATACTCCTTTTTAGTGTGTTTATTAACGCTGTTTGGCCTCCATTGACTTCGTGTGAATTGACACCGTAGCAAGTCACGTTTCCTTCGCGTCCCGCGTGTCACGTTTCCTAAACCCAACCGTAGCTTTCTTCTTTTCCTAAACCCAACCCGTCCGCTGTATATGGCGCTCAAAATGCGTACAGATAACACAGAAAGTGGCGTGTGTGTTTACGCAAAGTCATCATGCCATGTTGGATGGTGTCTGTCACCGTGGTTAGTTTTCCCTTTTGACGCTCCTCCATGATGCTATCAATAACCTACGAGGAAGAGAACACTTTGTTAATTTAACAATACAGCAACTATGATGCAAATTCCCATGTTAACTACAACTAAAATACTTTATTGGCTGTACATGCACTTTTTTCTCCTTTCTTTTCACAATAGTTAACACAAAACAAAAATTCACAACCTAAGTAATAGACACATAATGCACCGCACTGTCATTTCTAAAACATACTATCATATAGATATCTATGAAATCCACAGTAAATTACACTTTTCTTTCAAAATAAAAATATGATGAAACTCCATTGATGAACTTCCATTTTTCTCGTGTGTAATAATAGAGAAAACCATACCAGTATGTAATCATCTTGAGTCTCAGATGTGGCCACTCGGCAGCTCACATCTTGTGTAGCGTTTAATGATCTCTGTGAAAGCTGTTTAGAGAACAATAAAAAAACAACACAATTTTACCTATACACATAGGAAATCAGCGATCATGGTAAAGGGCTGAGTATTTGCAGTCATGAATCATTACTAAACAGACTGTGTTTATGTTTTCACATAAGTTATCAATATCTTACAATAAACTCACTGGTAGGTGTAATTTCAAGAAGAACTACTATAAACAAAGCAGTCACCTCTAGATAGGGACACACCTGAGAAGTCAAGACAGCCCAAATCACCATAAACTTGGGTGTTTTATTTTGAAAATTGTTTAAGTATTTAATTACTAATTAGTAGGGATTGAGTTCCAACATCAATTTAATGAGAAAGAAGTAAACAAACAGGCAGTAATTTGCTAAATATCAACCACTTACAATCAGAAGTAATCTATTTGTCAAAAACAACTAGTTACAAATGCCTTAACATAAAAATAATAATAATAATAAAATTGAACTCCAACTCTATGTATTCGACCTCAGAGTGCATCCACTTTAATATTAAGTGTTGGTAACTTTCTAACTATTGATTCCATTAGCAACTCAGCAGATTTTACAGTTTTTTCCAACTGCTTACACACATTTTCAATTTTCAGTCTCCTTTTTTCAAAACTCTACACACAATTCCTAAAACTGTACACACAAAAGGCTAAATGCCTCACATCTCCTTCAAAATGAAACACTGCATTCAAAATACCATAAACACATCTCAAAATGAAGCATTTGCATCAAATGGCAAACACTTTTTTCATAATAATAAAGTTTTGGATATACCATGTACACACTGTTGTTCTAAATCTAAAGTTCTTTTGTCTTTCATAGGCTTATATCTACATTTACAATGTTCTAGAGAGAAAGTCATCTGCTGAGAGGGGTTGAAAAGTGCACTGTAAACTACAATGTAATGTTACAGTAAAACAAAAAATATTGGGCAAAACATTACGTTTGTAAGAATAGTACAGTGTTGTATGAAACAAGAAAAAAGTACAAAGGTATCATTTTTACAATAAAGGTGTGTGTGTGTGTGTGTGTGTGTGTGTGTGTGTGTGTGTGTGTGTGTGTGTGTGTGTGTGTGTGTGTGTGTGTGTGTTTGTGCGAGCTTGTGTGTCGAGGCGGGAGGGGGGGAACTGTATGCACTTTGTGTAAAACAAAGTCTGATTGATTTGTAATGCTGAAATAGTCATTAGATAGTTGCATGCAGTATGGACGCCATTGTAAAGCTACTCAAGATGGACTTCTCTCATTGGTCAGTCCGTGGTTGATCACATGATGAATAAGTGTGGCGCTCATCTCATCAGAGATGGCTCTCATTCTTCCTCTTCTTCCCTCCTCCTCCTTGTTGTTGTCCCCTGTCTCTCCCTCCTCCTCCTCCCCTTGCTCTCTGTCTATTGTTGGCATCCATTGTTCAAAACAGGTAATCTGACCTTTGACCTTTGTATAGGCCTGTACTAAAGCAGTGATTGGTTAGTGTTCAGTTATGACATAATGTGTTTGCAAATGTGAGGAGTGTGTGTGTGCCCTGGTAAATAAGTGTAGCATTTTGATTGGTTGTGTTTAGAAAAGGATAGCAAGTCACTTCCTGTTAGATTTTTGTGTCTTTGTAAGAGAATTGTGTGTAGTGTTTTGAAAAAAGTGTTTTATGCAATTGAAAGCTGAGTGAAAGGCTGAGAAATAGCTTATGGTTTTGGAGATTTGCTGGGTAGTTTTGCACTCTGAGTGAGAGGTTTCAAAAATTGTGTGACATGAAAAGATTTTGTGTGTAAGCAGTTGGAAAAAACTGTAAAACAGTGGCTGGGGTTATATAAACATACCTGAGGTGAAGGAATGATAAACTTTGCAGGTGACCTAAAAAACATAAAGGGATAGACTTCAAAAAGGCAATGAAAGTCAACGTCTAAAATACAACATCCTAAAACAAAACAAAACCGAAAACCAAATGTCTTATTATTTTATAAACTGCCCTACAACACTTTACACATGTAATTGGGGGGATTGCTACTATACCAAAAAAGTATCAGTTTATTATAAGCACTAAATGTAAATGTACTTGACTTCATGTTACTTCATCTGTTACTGTTTTGACTTCTGTTACAAGGGAGAGAACAAATACAACATTAGCTACCCTAAGATGTTTACTGTTTTGACTTAGCAATAGAATTGTCAAAATCTTGATTTATTTGGAGCTGGGTTTGTATGCCATGTC
Organism: Perca flavescens; assembly: GCF_004354835.1. Classification (NCBI taxonomy): domain Eukaryota; kingdom Metazoa; phylum Chordata; class Actinopteri; order Perciformes; family Percidae; genus Perca; species Perca flavescens. Next base: position 42,170,372 of record NC_041332.1, on the reverse strand, counting down.
ATGTTTGTATGCCATGTCATGTAGATAAAAGTGATAAAAAAAAAGGAATAGTATAATATGTCGAAAAAAGTCATAGTATAGTATGTTAAAAAAGTCATAGTATAGTATGTAGAAAAAAGTGATAAAAAAGACCTAGCATAGCATGTGGAAAAAGTGATAAAGACATAGTATAGTATGTCGAAAAAAGTGATAAAAAAGTAATATAGATAAAAGTGATAAAAAAGTCATAATATACTGTAGTATGTCAAAAAACATCATAGTATGACATATCAAAAAAGGGATAAAAGAAGTCATAGTATAGTATGTTGAAAAAATGATAAAAAAAAGTCATAATATAGTCGCCATGCTATAATATGACTATTGTTGACAGACTATACTATAACTTTTTCAAAATGCTAAACTATGACTTTTTATCACTTTTTTTGACATACTATACTATGACTTCTTTTATCACTTCTTTTGATATGTCATACTATGACTTTTTTCGACATACTATACTAGGACTTTTTTATCACTTTTTTCAACATACAATACTATGACTTTTTTATTACTTTTTCTACATACTATACTATGACTTTTTTTGACATGCTATAATATGACTATTGATGACAGACTATACTATGACTTTTTATTACTTTTTTCGACATGCTATACTATGACTTTTTTCGACATGTTATAGTATGACTTCATCTCTTTTTACGACATACTATACTATGTCTTTTTTATCACTTTTTTCAACATGCTATACTGTCTTTTTTATCACTTTTTTTCTACATACTATAGTACAACTTTTGTATCACCTTTTTCTACATACTATACTATAATGTTTTCAACATACTATACTATGACTTTTTTATAATTCTTTTCAACATACTATACTATGACTTCTTTTATCCCTTTTTTTATATGCCATACTATGACTTTTTTCAACATACTATACTATGACTTTTTTATCACTTTTTTATACATGCTATACTAAGACTTCTTTTATCACTTTTTTATACATATTATACTATGACATTTTTTGAAATGCTATACTATGACTTTTTATCACTTTTTTTGACATACTATACTATGACTGTTTTATCACTTTTATCTACATTACTATACTATATAGAAAAAAGTGATAAAAAAAGTCCTAGTATAGTATGTCGAAAAAAGTTATAGTATGACATTTCAAAAGAAGTGATAAAAGAAGTCATAGTCTAGCATTTTGAAAAAGTCATAGTATAGTATGTCGAAAAAAAAGGTATAGTATAGCATATCAAAAAAAGTGATAAAAGAAGGCTTATTTTGAAAAGAGTGATGAAAAAGTCAAAAAAATTTATGAAAAAGCACTATCAAAAAAAGTGATATTTCATAGTATAACATGTTGAAAAAAGTCATAGTATAGCATGTTGAAAAAGTCAAAGTATTGTATGTTGAAAAAGTCATAGTATAGTATGTAGAAAAAGGTGATACAAAAGTCATAGTATAGTATGTAGAAAAAGGTGATACAAAAGTCATAGTATAGCATGTCAACATGCTATAGCATGTTGAAAAAAGTAATAAAAAAAGTCCTAGTATTGTATGTTGAAAAAAGTCATAGTATGACATCAAAAGAAGTGATAAAAGAAGTCATAGTATAGTATGTCAAAAAAATAGATAAAAGAAGGCTTAGTATAGCATGTTGAAAAAGTCATAGTATAGTATGTTGAAAAAGGTGATACAAAAGTCATAGTATAGTATGTAGAAAAAATGTATAAGAAAAGTAATATTTTTATTATTTTTTTTATCACTTTTATCTATATGACTTTTTAATCACTTTTTTCTATATAGTATAGTAATGTAGATAAAAGTGATAAAAAAGTCATAATATAGTATGTTGAAAAACGTCATAGTATCACTTTTTTATACATGTTATCAAAGGCTTCTTTTATCACTTTTTTCAACATATTATACTATGACATTTTTTGAAATGCTATACTATGACTTTTTATCAATTTTTTCGACATACTATACTATGACTTTTTATCACTTTTATCTACATTACTATACTATATAGAAAAAAGTGATTAAAAAGTCATATAGATAAACGTCATAGTATAGCATGTTGAAAAAAGTGATAAAAAGTCATAGTATACTATTTAAAAAATGTCATAGTATAATATGTTGAAAAAAGTGATAAAAGAAGTCTTAGTATAGTATGTTGAAAAAAATTATTAAAAAAAGTCATAGTATAGTATGTTGAAAAAATTATTAAAAAAAAAGTCATAGTATAGTATGTTGAAAAAATTATAAAAAAGTCATAGCATAGTATGTTGAAAACGTTATAGTATAGTATGTAGAAAAAGGTGATACAAAAGTCATAGTATAGTATGTAGAAAAAAAGTGATAAAAAAGACCTAGTATAGCATGTTGAAAAAAGTGATAAAAAGACATTATTTAAAGTTTTAAATCTGGTATTTTTATAAATAAAAATGTAAAGCTGATGAGTTTCTTTAGGCGGTGTTCCTTCCTGTGTCTGTTTAGCCACGGAGGCTATCACTGCTCATGATGATGTTTGTTGACCTGAATTGAGAATGAAAACTTCTGCTCTTTAAATGTTTGATTCATATTTGTATCGATTTAACCCAAGGGCCACAACTCCTCCCCCAAATTCTCTTGCGACATTACTTTTTTATCACTTTTTTCTACATTACTTTTTTTATCAATTGTTTTCTACATACTATACTGTGACTTTTGTGTCACTTTTTTGTACATACTATGACTTTTCCATCATGCTACACTATGACTTTTTTATAATCTTTTCAACATAATATACTATTACTAATTTTATCCCTTTTTTTGATATGTCATACTGGGACTTTTTTATCACTTTTTTCAACATACTATATTATGTCTTTTTTATCACTTTTTTTCTACATACTATACTATGACTTTTTATCACTTTTTTTGATATGTCATACTATGACGTTTTTCGACATACTATACTACAGTATGTCTTGTGGTGGAAGTTTTCCTATGAAGCAGCAGAGTTAGTGATATTCATGATGAAATCAAAACGAATAACGACCATTTGAGAATTAAACCAAAGTCTGGTCTTTGAGTATTTATTTACCTTTGAAACTGTTTTCTCCATTTGCAAATGTAAATAAATACTCAAAGACCAAACTTTGGTTTAATTCTCAAATGGTCGTTATTCGTTTTGATTTTATCATGAATATCACTAACGCTGCTGCTTCAAGGAAAACTTCCACCACAGTCTTTATCACTTTTTCCACATGCTATGCTAGGTCTTTTTTATCACTTTTTTCCACATACTATACTATGACTTTTGTATTACCTTTTTCTCCAACTATACTAAGACTTCTTTTATCACTTTTTTTGTGATTCTGGAGAAAGTTTGTTAATATTTGAACTCAACACAGTGCTCAACAGCCAGTTCTCTTCTTTTTTTTCAGGTGTGTTTATTAATTTCAAAACAGCAATACAAAAGCAGTTGAAAAAATATATGTATGAAAACAAGTTTCCTATTTTTGCTTACATACACAAAATAAAATAAACAAATCAAAGCAAACCAAAACATAACAACCCCCCACAGTCAGTAATAAGGATTAAATACAAAAATACAGACACATATACAGCATCCAAATTCAGCAAAACATTACAATAGCACCCTAACAGAGTACAAAACAGGACATATTGCCAGGTTTAGGCCAAACTAGTCTTAGTCAGGAATATGTGAGAAACTAGAACTCTCAAAATATGAAAAAAATGGGCCCCATACCTTCCAAAATTGTTGAGAAGAACTCCTAGTAGAAAGTCTAATTTGCTCTAATTGAAGGAAAGGACATCCGCCAACCAGCTTGCATGACAAGGGGGATCTTAATTTCCATTTAGTTAAAATTTAGTTAAAATTCTCTTGCCACAAGGCTCTTATGGGATCCAGTGGATCTGGATGAAGTGAGAGAATTTGATTATAAATATCTGTAATTAACCCTTTCAATGAACAACTAGGTTTGAAAAACCTATCAAGAGGTGACTCGTTGGGCAAATTGGGCAAGTATGGGAAGGTTGTGCGAGCAAAACTACAAACTTGTAGGTATCTAAAAAAGTGATATTTAGGGAGGGATAATTTCTCTGAGAGCTGTTGGAAGGACGCAAAGGTGTTGTTAATGTATAAATCCTGAAATGATACTATGCCTTGATTGGACCAAATTGAAAAAGCATTGTCTACAAGATATGGAGGGAAAGTATGATTAGTGATCCACCACCATCCTCAACACTGGCACTCCCCAGGGCTGTGTTCTCAGTCCGCTCCTCTACTCACTATTCACATATGACTGTTCTCCCATTCATGACTCAAACTCCATTTTGAAATTTGCAGATGACACAGCTGTGGTGGGGCTGGTAACCAACAATGAGGAGACCACCTGCAGGGAGGAGGTCCAATCACTGGTATCATGGTGCAGCAGAAACAACTTAATCCTCAACACAAAGAAAACAAAAGAAATCATAATTGATTTTAGGAAATGTAAATGTAGCGGGTAATTAAAACAGCCCAGAGAATCATTGGTGCACCTCTCCCAATGTGCCTTGAGGACATCTACTCCAATAGGCTGCAGAGAAGAGCAGCAAGCATCAGAGTGGATCCTACACACCCTGGCCATATCCTGTTTGACACTCTACCCTCAGGCAGGCTCGGGGTCATGAGGACAAACCAAGGGCCATAAATGAGCTGCTGAAAGGTTGAAAAATTAATCAAATCTGGACTTGAACCATACTGTTTTTAAATGTACTGGTTTTCTTATTCTTGTTTTAATATTTTTATTTTATTTTTATACTATATATTTATCTATTAACTGTTGCTGACAATGTCACTTTTTATCCTTTATGCTGCTAAGTGAGTGATTGATGTCATCTTAATTTCATTGTGTAGAGATATGCAATGGCAATAAAACTATCTATCTATCTATCTATCTATCTATCTATCTATCTATCTAGTGGCTGGTAAAAAAGAGAGAGTTCTCTGCGCTTCTGCAGACCACAACAATCCGGTGCAACCAAGGCAGGACACAACAGTATAAAATAACAAAAAATTGTCAGTGCAACACAGATGACTCTGACTGAAGATTTAATCTTACATCGAAATGTTAGTCACTGTTATGCATCTTAAGAAATAAAATTATTAAGTAAGAAGATGTGTGTTGCACCGGCAATTTTTTGTTATTTTATATGATAAGTGGCTATTGGAGTTTGGATGGAGAAAGATTTTAAACCAAAACAGCGTTCGAATTGAGCCCAAATTCTAAGAGAAGTTCTCACAAGCACATTCTTACTGTATGGAGAAGTGGAGGATAGTGCTCCTTTTTTACCGTCCCTACATCCATGGCCTTCAGGCCTGCTCCTGCTGTCCCGTGCATGAACATGAGCTGTGGAATAGTGTTGTGTGGCTCGGTCATTTCCCATTTACAGAGCAAGGGCTGTTTATGAACACCGGATTTTCTTTTCAGCGCACACACAGAACGGATATTTGTTAAATTTGATAAAAAAAAGTGTATTTTATTAGAATCGCAGACTCCACCTTTAAGTCAGTATCCTTCTAAAGCTAATCCCTGTATGATGACCATAGACTGTAAAAACAAAAAATAAAGAAGATGGATGGACGACACATTTCCTCTCACTTTACAAAAGTGAAGCCAAAATATTCCGGATACTGCCGCTGCCATTGTAATTTGGGATGGAGCCGCAGTATCAAAGTCCCGGCCATAAAACTGCCCAATGCCCAATCACAGCTGTCAGTTGTTATGTTTCACCCCATTTTTATAGCATCAAATAACTAATAAAAACCAAACTTATCAGAAAAATGAACACTCAACAAACATCAGCATGATCAGATGCATCAACCCCTGTTTGCTGACCTGAGAGGTGAAGCTGGCTGGCACAAGGATTTAAAAGCCCACATTGTCACCAGGCAGCACCTTGTTCAGGGCCTCGTGGTGCATCTCCACAGATTTGACCTGCAGTGGTCACATTTACAGGGGCAAAGGTCATCACCTTGGCAGGTTTTAGGACTACCGTACGGTCCAGTTATCTTGCACAGAGGAAGATCAGCAACTTTATAATCTCGCATTGTCAGACCTATCTCCACAGCGCTGCACAGGAAGGTCTTGCTAGTCCACACAGCATTCCGGGATGGGAGAAAAACGTTCCCTGGTTTATTGGCATTTCTTTAAAACAATCACACAGTCAAGTTTTGATTGAAAAACATTTTTGTTTTACAGGTTTATGTTACGCACATCTACGTTTTGACAATATTCTGCACTATACATATTTTTTTTTTTCTGTCACGTTTAAAAAAAGGATTTTACTCTTTAACAGAAAGGTTAATCTCCTTAGAAATCCTTTCCATAATGTTGTCAGACACTTAGAATATTAATCTGAGTCTGTCAGCGGTAAAAGGAGCACTTTTGTGAACGTACATTTACAAGCTGGACAATTGTCCTGTTAACTTACATTGTAGCTTGTTTCTCCGCTGCCAACTGCAGCAATCTCGCTTAATACTGGACCAATGTCAAAGATTGTTGTTCCCATCAGTCACTTAGACACAAAAACATAGGAACATAGGGTCCAGGTTGAATGATCGGTTTTTACCCTTAAAAATGTGCCAAAATAATTACAAACGTCCAAGAAATCACCAGCCCTTTGCAACATGCCGGTTCCTGGATGCTGTCAAAATGCATGTTAGTTGTTATTGTGTTGCATTGAGAAGTGACCCATATCCTACCTCCTTCAGTGGCCTTGCACTGGTTCACTGTGATGACACAGCTGATCCTGCCTGCTGTGCTGTACTGACAAGAGATGCAGCCATGGTACCTACTACAGTATTTCAACTGTCAAACACATACTGAAATTACAAAGTTTGGCCACTAGAGGGGAGTGCTGCTATAACATAGAAATGAACCAGCGTTGAACAAATACAAGGGAGTTTATTTTGTGGTTACAGAGATTACATCTTATTTCAAATCGTGCATCAGACATGTTTCATGAGCAGACAACAATTATCATACACTTCCTTCACTTTTCTCCAATTATCTTTATTTCAAGTGTTGTGCACTGTAAGATAAAGACACACAGTTAAAAACTACGGCACTGTATAAAAAACTAATTATTCATACAAAGTAGCATCACAAAAATATCTTGAATTGCTGACAGACTTTTGCTTTAAAATACATTTTGGGTATATCACATCATTTCTAAAAATATTCAGAGTAGATACGGTAAATCATCTGATGTTGTAGCTACAATATGCACTGAAATGCAAGGCCATTGAGTCAGTGGTGTAAGTATGGTCTAACAAATGGGAGCCCGTTTGAGGAGCTTGTGTCCTTGTGTCTGTTTTCTGTCTGTCTTCTCAATCTGTTGAGACACTGAAAAGAAAAAAAAGGGCACATGAATACTTCTGGGATTAAGTCTGAAAAGTGAGTGAAGCCGCCTACACACAAACTGTGGTAAAACCACTCTGAGCTGGCTGTGCCATTGTTTTCCAATGGGGAGAGCGGGGAAGACACCTCGGAGGAAGCACTACGCTAGGCGTCGCGCACCGCTCAGAAGTCCACATTACTTTTTGTGTTGCCGCTGACCTTTCAAGGAGCAATCAATTACAGAAGCAACAACGACGTATACCTGCGCTGTGTCCTACCTCGCGGTTTACCGCGGGTCATGTGTAGCCAGCTTCACACTTCATTTGCACTCAGAACTGTACTAGTTATTTAAGACTTGATAGGAAAAATTTACATATATAAAGAATACATATTAAACATTTTACCGCTTTATAATGACTAGGGTAAAGGAAAGTGAGAAAGGAAGGCCCACAGTTTTTTATATCATCATTAGCAGTACTCACTCTATTGTGTGTAAGGCATATTTCTTGTTCTTTGTTAGTTCCATAAGCACTCGGATTCCTGAGTCTTCCAGATTGTTGCCCATCAGATGCAGCTCTTCCAGATGTTGGGGGTTTGACTTCAGGGCATTGGTCAGGAACTGAATGCTCCTAGAGCTCAGGCAACAGGACCTCAGTCTGGAAGGAAACACAGGTACTTGAGATTGGACCAGAAACCAGCTCCCTGTATGTACCGCTACAGCACGTACACAACTGGAGATATCCTAAAGGCTCTGACACACCAACCCAGCGGGCGACCGTCGGCAGAAAAGACAGTTGGACTGATCAGTCCAAGTGTCCATGCAGAGGCCTACGGTCCACAGCCCTGACTCAGCTTAGCCTCTTCCACATACAGCTTGTTTTGAATGCTCGGAATAAAACCCTTCAGTTGCCACTAGGGGTGTGACGAGACACTTAGCTCACGAGACGAGACATGAGATTGGGTTCATGCGAAGGAGACTAGACAAGACTGGAGAGAGGGAGACAGAGAGAGAGAGAGAGAGAGAGAGAGAGAGAGAGAGAGAGAGAGAGAGAGAGAGAGAGAGAGAGAGGCCTTATTTTGACTGGTAATGTTTATTTTTCACCGGACCGGAAATATAACAAACCAAGAAGACAGAGAAGAAAAATAAAAGAGAAAAGAGTTTTACATAAACGTTTGCATCATGCACTAAGTGCAAAATCATCACTGTCGGAAAGTGGTGCCGGAGGAGATTGGCTCGCGGTAGCAGATGAAGTATATTGCAGATTCACCGCTAGGCCTAGCTAGCTAACGTTAGCTCAGTGTTGGTCTTTTGTGGTAGATGCTGGATGGCACCTGACGCCCGTGTCAACCTGAGCATACTGCCCATGCATCAACACTTGGGCTTCCCGTCCATCATTGCAGCTGAATACCGTAACGGAGTATAGCGGCACCTTCTAGCGCAAGAAATCGGCAATTAGGCTTCTAAACCAAAAACTACACAACCGAGCATATTCCAGCAGGAATGTGATCCGAAATTGGGAAGAACCGAGAGTTTACGTTAACTTTAAACACTGCAGTAACGTTGTGTGGGGTTGAAGCCCAAGTGTTGACGCGTCTCTGGAGCAAATCAGTCAGATGCCAGGAAAGAAAACAAAGCGCCTCGCGCAGTGCTACTAACAAGCTAAGGACAGCATGTCGCCTCAGAATGGGCAAGTGTCTAAAGGTCTAGCCAGCAAGGCCAACAAGGCAGAAGGAAATGGTGCTGAGGGTATGTGAACGGAAACATCCAACATGCTGACGCGTATATGACGGCATCAACCGGAAATAACAGACAAATTCCTATTCCGCTGTTTTCAAGCAGCCTTTAGACGCAAAAGCAGAAAGGAGCAATTGGCATTTACATTGTCATTATATTACATAACATATTATCTTATCATATATAACATAATTATTATATTATATCCGTTATATAGCCATTGAATTGTATTCTAAGTATTAAAAAGGTCTTAAAAAGCCTTCAATTTAACTGGGAGAACACTGGGGGTTCCCTGAAAAAGTAACTCCTACTTTGAATAGCAGCACTTATTGCATAGCTTTGAGTTAGCTGGACCCATGTTTTGACTGACAATAAATTAGTGAATTTGTATTCATTGGAATTTCCTAGGAGCTAGATGAACAAATGAAGAAAGACTTACGACAATTTCTCAAGTTTACTTTGAGGGCTTCTGAGTCCCAAAGAGAGTTTCTTCACTCCCTTATCTTGCAGGTTATTGCCAGACAGGTCCAGCTCCCTGATGACGTAGCCCTGTGATGCAAATCCCGATGCAAGCTCTGCACAACAGCCATCAGTCAGCCTGCAGTGACTCAAGCTGAAATGGAACAAAAATCACGTTATAGCATGTCGTTCTTCTAAAGCTGCAGTTCAGACCAAAGATTTGCAAAGAGACGAGACCGGTTTTAGAACGTTGCATGGAAAAGTTTCAACGGTCTGAACTGTCAAGTCGCCAGTGGCTGGTTTTAAAACGTAAAGCCCAGCCCAGACCCAGAAGATTTGCGACGAGACAAGTTGAAACTTGTAACTACATGCAACGCACCGGTCTGCAGCGTTCGGACACCTTCCAGTTCACACCAACGCGACACGAGGCTTTTAGTAGCTGGATACATCATTTGTTGCGTCTAAATATGAACGTGGATAACGCTAGTGATACTAAGTAGTGCTTGCTACGGTTGCATTTCTAGTGATGAATCGGCGAAAACACGTTTCATTTCTCTGAGTCACGGCTTTGTCCTAGACGCTCCCTCTCTTCAGTCATTCTCCACTTCGCTCGACCGTACGTGCTTGTGGGCATCTCCGTTAACAGTTTGTAACAGAAATAAAACGGATTATGGATAATTTTATTGTAACTGACTTGAGAAGATGACTTCGCTATTGGAACAGGTGACATCCCGGTCGTTCTAAAACGAAAACGCAGCAACACCATCAGCTGGTTTGAGTCGAGCTGAGACGGGCCGATTCAGACCGCTGAAACCTTTCTCTGCGACCTTCTAAAAGCGGTCTCGTCGCAAATCTTTGGTCTGAACTGGTCTACCTGTTTCAACAGCCAAACGCAAAGTAAGCTGGTCAAGTCAGCTACAAACTCAACTGGTTGAGATGGCAAAGGTCTGCAAGTCGTTGCAGACCTGCGCGTTGCAAGTAGTTGCAAGTTTCGACTTGGTTCTTTGTTCTGAACTTGGCTTAACATAACATTTGTTTAAAGGAACACGCCGACTTATTGGGAATTTAGCTTATTCACCGTAACCCCCAGAGTTAGTCAATACATACCCTTCTCATCTCCGTGCGTGCTGTAATGCTGTCAAAATAACACCAACATGTTCCTATTTACATGTTGTGATTTATAGAGTCACAGCGTGTACAAAAAACAACGTAACATGAGACACAGCCGTCTTCTAACAGTAAACAAACCGGGAACTATATTCTCAGAAGGCGAAGCTCTGCTACTTCCGCGGAGTGATATGCTCGCAGCAAGCCTGTCTGAGAATATAGTTCCCGGTTTGTTTACTGTTAGAAGACGGCTGTGTCTCATGTTACGTTGTTTTTTGTACACGCTGTGACTCTACAAATCACAACATGGAAATAGGAACATGTTGGAGTTATTTTGTCACTTGTGTCACAATTCGGAGCAGTAGGATTACTGGAACCATTCACCTGCATTTTCTGTGATGAGCTGCTGCTGCTGAGGCCATCAGACAGCGTTACAGCACGCACGGAGATGAGAAGGGTATGTATGGACTTATCTAACTCTGGGGCTACGGCGTCTTCCTTTAATGAAGAATAACAGTTGGAAAATGATTTACTTGAGAGTTTTCAGATTGAGGTACGGATTCTTCAGGCCAGCTGAAATGGCTTTGATTCCTTCGTCTCTCAGGCAGTTCATGCTGAGGTCAAGCTCTTTCAGCTCCACTGCATGCAATTCTCTTTTGGCCATCGGCACCCCGTAGAGCTGGGAGACGCAACACAGGACCTTTGCCAACTTACAGCAACCCGTACCAGTGATTCCACATCTTGAAACACTGACAGGAAATAAGAAGAAATGTATTTAATCAATGGTTTAGGAACATTAAAGTTATTGGTACATGAGCATTTTCTGCTGAACACTGTGGAAAAGAATAAAATGATTCTATCACCAGTCTACTGACTGAAATAATCAAAAGAGAAATGTAATAGTAAGGCATCCTTACTTGAGTTTTTCCAGACTACACCATGCATACATGCCTTCGCAGATGAGCCCGAAACCTTCATCTTTCAAGTCGTTGTTGCTCAAATTGAGTTCTACCAGAGTGCTGGTTTCAACTTTCAGAGCTTCTCCGATACTTCTACAGCTTAACGCAGTGAGGCCACAGTGGTACATCCTGCCAAAGAGATACAAAGTGGTTCTGTTATTGATATCTACTTATTTATTTATGTTAGGCAGAGCTGAATGCATTTATACAAAGTTGTACTCACTCTAGCTTCGTTAGCTGCGATATATCACATTTTTGAAAGAGCTCAATGGCCCCTTCGTCTCCGACCATGTTGATGCTCAGGTCCAACACTTTCAGGTGGCCAGTGTTCTTCTGCAGAGCCGAGGCCAGACAAGAGCAGCCCTTTTGCTCAATGTTGCACTGTGATAATCTATGAAAAAAATGACAGAACAGAACAGAAATGCTGAAATGCTAAATGTTCACAATTGAAAAAGGAAAAGCTACATGTCTATAATCAACACATTTAGTTTGAGTTGCATTATTTTTTCAATGTTAAAATTTGAGCAGACTTTGTTTATTGCCCAACACCGTGATTCTTTTGAAATAAACTTTTTCTTTGACAAATGGTCATATCTGTGTAATTGCATGTGCATATAAACATGCAACGCTGTCAAAATAAGGAACATTCTTCATTTTCAATGTTTTCATAACAAATTCATATTAAAAAGCCCCTATTTTGCTTTTTTTCCAGTCTTTCAGTGTTTTAGATTTGTTTGTGTATATATAATCAACATCAAGCCCAGCCCTATATGAAATAGATGTATAAAGCACAAAAAAGCTAATGGAGCTTTCTCTCCCACAGACTGAAACGCCTCACCCACCTTCCTGTTATAATTCCTCAACGAGTGATGTCAGCAATTGAAAATGTCAGCCTAGTTTTTCATATGTGCTGCCCATTGGTGCTGCCTGAGCAAGCATAGTCTGCCCAGTGGTTTGTTTGATTTGGTTGGCCAATCACAACAGAGTGGGCCAGCTAACCAATCAGAGCAGACTGGGCTTTTGAAGAAGGCGGGCAAAGACTGTTTCAGGAGCTGCAGCAATGGGCAGTATGAGTACAATAATATGTTCTTTGAACATCAAAGCATGTAAACCTATTCTAGTAGACCATCAAGAGTACAAATAGGATGCTGAAAATGAGTATAATAGGGGCTCTTTAAGAGAAAGGAGAGGACATGTTAGATGTATTTCCCAACACTTACTTTAGTGTTTCTAACTGGCATTTAGGAGATCTCAAACCATTGGCAAGATGTCTCAGTCCGTCATCTCCTATTTCATTCATGCTGAGATCCAACTCTTGCAGTTTCTGGGACTGCCTCAGGGCAGGGGACAGGTATTCACAGGCCAGCCACGTCACTCCACAGCCTTGCAATCTGATTGTTTTCAGTCTGCAGTTTTGATCACTCAGCCCCTCTACAAGTTTCCTGACTCCATCGTCACTGATGCTGTTGTATCCCAGGTCCAGCTCTCTCAGGTATGACTCTCTTGTGCTCAGGACTGCTGCTAAGGCTGGACAACACTTATCGGTCAGGTTGGAGAACCGCAGCCTGCAAGGAGATGGGACTTAAAAAACTTTGGGAGAAAACCAGCCTTATCCTTTAATAACAATACCCAACACAAATTATAGCATACAACAGCAACTTTGTTTTCACCTCTCTATTACTGGCTTGTCCCTGGACAACAGTGCACTCCATAAGAATATGAACACTGCAAATATTTATTTTGTATTGGCACTGTCTTCTAGCATATATGAGGATATATAACAATGACTATGAAGTCACTTTGATTAATTAATTAATAATCTATTTGGTGGGATGCCCTACCAACAAGGTAAATAACCTTTTTGTAAGCTGCCGAACCGAAAGACTGAGCTTTTAGTAATGTATGAATATGAATGATAAGCGGCTGAATCCAATGAGTACAAACTTACATGGCTTTCCTGGATTTCAAAATAGCTGGCAGGTGCCTGAGGAGTCTTTCATCAGATCTCTTGGAAACTTGCATCTCAAAACAATCTCTCATCCCTTCAAAATTGCTGGTCCTTTGCCTCACAAATTCCCAGTGCATTGGGTAGAAATCACGGATTGGAGAGGAGCCGAACTTCAGAAAGAACTTGACTTCTTTCAGTAAAGCCTGGTTGTCGTATTCCCTCAGACAGTGGAACAAACCCACAGCTGTGTACGACAAAATGTTCTCCAGGATCTTCTTCTTGGTGTAGTCAAACAGTGGATCGGTGGGCTCCAACGTGCCACGCTCCTTAATGAGGCCAAAGAGGAAGCGAAGGAAGACATCGGATTGTCCCTCATCACTCTGGAGCGCCTGGTCCACCAGATACCGACAACGAACAGACTGGAGAGAACCTGCTTCAATCTCGTCCAATTCAGCAGACGCAGCCAAGAACTCCTGAATGCTTAAGTGGCCAAAGCGAAACACTGTGGTGTTATGCAGCCCCTTCTCTTCTCTCAACACAAGTGGACACTCTTTGGAGAAAGTTGACGCCTCCTCAACACTTATGTCACTTTCTGAAAGATCATGCTCATATATAACACTACCCTCTCCCATCCGAGGGAGTGCCAGCTTTTTCAGCTTGGCAACAATGTCTGAGTTTGATGCTTTGACCAGATTTGTGTAAATCTGGGTTAAATTCAGGGGATTGATTTTCAACCCATCATCTGATTTGAGATGACTCTTCAACACATTTGCCATGATGGTGCAGATTGGAGGTATCTCGCAAAGGAAGTCCAGGCTCCTTGATATTTTCACATGGTCGATGGCTTTGTTGGACAGATCCTTGTTACCGATAACTGTCCTGAAGTGCTGCTCCTTCTGTTCATCACTGAACCCTTGAACTTCGGTCTCCTTAAGCAAAAAGCTTTCAGGGATTTTGGTTGCCGCTGCAAATCGGGTCGTTATCCATATGTGAGCGCTGGGAAGTAAATTCCCCCTGATCAGATTGGTCACTAGAGTATCCACTGTGGATACCTCAGAAACATCCCTAACAGTTGGACAGCTGAAGTTTAGCGGGAGATGATACTCATCCAGTCCGTCAAGCACAAACCACACCTTGTTTTCATTTAGGCTGGAAACATTGAGCTTGTTCAATTCGGGGTAAAACGTCTGGAGAAGTTCAATTAGGCTCATTTCGAGTTTAAGCAAGTTCAACTCCCAGAACGTGAGAGGAAATAGAAGCTTGATGTTGTAGTACCCTTTCCCCTCGGCCCACTCAAGAGCACAACTCTGCACTGTTGTGGTTTTTCCAACTCCAGACACTCCCAAAGTGAGGACTGTTCTCTGGCTGCTGTGATGTTTGCAGTCGCATGATAAAATATCTGCGAGTGGGACAGTTTTAAAAAAAAGCCAAGTATGAAGGTCAGATTTGTCAACATATCTAAACTCATGCTGGTACAAATTAGATAATGTGTTGTCATTCTTGAGCTCCCGAAAGCAAAGTCTTGAAGGAAGTAATGAGTTTTCAGAGTATGCGCCGTTCAGTTTCAGATATTTGTTCTTCAGCGTAGTTTTCAGGACTTTTTGGAGATCCATCACAGAGGCAGTAGTTCCTGAAAAGATGGAAAGATGGTGAGTGTAAAAAAACAAAAGCCATAACTTAATGTTCAGCTACACACAGGGTAGAGCCAGGTGTTGAAAACAATTGGGCATTAGACCCATTTACACTATTTTCAAGCCATTTGATAAGAGAATGTCTACAAATCTGTATATAATTTGGGAAAACATGATAGTTGCCAAGAAACAAACCATCCTGTAGAGCCTACATCCTATTTTGTATCTAATTGTTCTTTAACGGTCCTTTATCATTCTGAAACCAGAACACAACAAATGACCTAAAGAGAGGCAAACATGTACTATTTTTAGGTTGCATAACATGTAGTGTAGGATAGGTTGTAGCTAGACCTATAGCCTTGTAGGTTATAATGTATAAAAATCACACAATTTAATTTAAAATAATAATAACGTTTGCTCTAATAAACTTACAAATAGATAGTGTCATGTAGTGATACGTTACGGCCTTTCCTGATAACTGCTTGTAGCTAATCTAGGACTCAACTTGCTTAGAGTAGTAGTAGAGTAGACTTTAAAGTTCAACCAGTTTAGCTAACACCGATAACGTTAGCCAGTTGAGTGTTAACGTTAGTGTTGTAACGTTAACGTTAGCTGCTGATGGAGTTGCGATGTATTTATTAATGTAACATAACGCTACTTACCAAGACAAACGAGTACATCGCATCACCCCTCCTGTAAGGCAAAAAACGGAGACGAGACAGTAGCGTTAATGTGTGAAAAAGTCGGGGGGGTGGGGGAAATCACAGAAGAATCCGTGTAACACTTTAAATACACGAAAGTGGCGCCTGACTCCCTGTCCTGAAACTTTTTTCCCCGACGGTACCCGACGGGCCTGGCCGGGTTCGGACAGATATTTAGAAATTATGGTCGGGTTCGGTCACATCAGAGCGATAAGGCATTTGTTGTAAAATGGTGCTGCGGCTCCTTTAAGAGAGCTCAGTGTGTGCGTGTGTGTGTTGAAAGTGGGCAGAAGAGAGATAGAGAAAGAGGAAGCAGGCGTGTAGATGCGACCGGAGCGCGATATTACGAATCCCACTATGGCCACGCCAAGACCCGCCCTTCAATAGCGTTCACACACTACTATTGGCCAGGCGTCCATGCTTACATGTACAGGTCCTATCCCCTGACCAATCCCCTAACCCTAACCTTAACCACTCGAGGTGAAATGCCTAAACCCAACCAATCAAGCTGCTTCGTAGGGCGGGTCTTGGCGTGGCCATAGTGGGATTCGTAATTTTGCGACCGGAGCAGAGTTGGTGGAATAAATTTAAATTTTGTATACAATGTGTGCGGTGTCCGAAATAAACCCCAGACTGAAAGCCAAGCTCATTCATTTGTTCACCAGAAACAGGATTTTAACCCCGACGCCATCTAAGAAGTGTTGGGACTGTACAGACTGGGATGTTTTCAGAACTGCTAACAACAGTCTGGATGAGTAAACAGAGGATGTGACGTCACACATCAGCTTCTGGAAAGACCATGCACGCCCTTTATTTTATTTTTTTGTATGACGTGTGATGCCGAATTGTTCAAACACTGTACAACATGTTTGTAAAGTTTTGCTAATAAAAAAAAATAATACGTACCATCATGCACCACGGTGAGGTATAATCATAGACTGTATATTATTATCATTATTATTAATATTAACAGTCTATGGGTATAACCAGTGTTGGAAGAAGTACTCAGATCCTTTACTTAAGTAAAAGTACTTTAAACTGTAAAAAAGTCCTTCATTGAAAATGTTACTTAAGTAAAAGTATGTAAGTATCATCAGGAAAATGTACTTAAAGTATTAAAAGTAAAAGTACTCAATGCAGAGAAACCCTCACATTTTAGAAACTGGAAACCATCCAAAGAGTGCTGTCAATCAGCTAAGTGTTTAATGGTCTAATCATTTCAGTTGGACTTGTAGGCCGTTATATTGTTTGGTAGTTTAATTTATGATAAAACATTGTATTTTATAAGCTACATGTGTTTTGTGTGAATAAATCGAAATGTTTATATTTAACACTTAACACAGCTGTAACAGATGAATGTAGTGGAGTAAAAAGTCCAATATTTGTCTCTGAAATGTGGCGGAGTAGAAGTAGAAAGTGGCATGAAAACAAAAAGACTCCAGTAAAGTACAAGTACCTCAACATTTGTACTTAAGTACAGAGTAAATGTACTTAGTTACATTCCACCACTGGGTATGACGATGATAAGCCCTGGTTCACAGCTAAACGGCTAAAGGCTGATTTATGCTTCTGCGTCGAATCAGTGGCGTACCCCCGCAGACCCCTCTGCGTCGCCGCAAACCCCCATCTACGGTCTCGAGGAAAAGAAAAACATAAACAAAAATAAAAACAGAAATCACACCTTGCCTAGTCACTAGTCTCTAATTCTTGTGATGCTGAGGTCATTAGGTCTGATACCTGTGTAGTATAGTAGATGATATAGCTTTGTTAATCCTTGCTGTAGAGAGCTCAAGCAGAACTATGTCCAGACAAATACGCCAACCACTGTTTTATACAAAGCGAGTGGGGGTTGCTGAAAAACAATTTGATGTTTAAAGGAGCAAAAGTCAGACTTCCGGTGGTAATCCAAAGCGTATGGCCGCATAATCCCGCACTCCCGTTCGGTCGGAGTTTATTCCCCAATTTGAATATAAGTAAGATTTAATTTTTTAATAATCAGTGATGGAAGGGAAAAGTACAGGAAAGGCAAGGGAAAGCAGTCTGGGAAAAGTGAGAAGGGTGAGAAAATAACGACTGAGGGCGTCATGGCCGACGAACAAGGAGAGAGTGATGGCGCGCATGGACAAAATGCTAAATTAACAGTGGTGGATAATATGGAAGTTAACATCGCCGCCATCCGCACAGATATAAAGATGATGACAACAGAGATGAAGACTGAGCTGAGTAACTTTCGAGATAGAATCAGAGACGACATGAAAAAGGAGCTAGCGAACATTCGAGAGGAAATTCACCAGAAGCTTTAACGAGGTTGCAACCGATCTAAAAACGACTACTGGCAGAGTGAGTGAGGCCGAGGCTCGGATAGCCGAAGCTGAAGAGTGGTCCGTGGACTTTAGAGAGGCACTGAGCCAGTCGCTAGAAGCTCAGGAAAGTTTGCAGTTAAAGCTAACAGATTTGGAAGCACGCTCAAGACGTAACAATGTTCGCATTTACGGGATTCCGGAGGGAATTGAGGGAAACAATATCTCCCAATTCATAGAGAACTTTATTAGAAAAGAGCTGGAACCCCTTGCTGATGTTGACCTTGGAATACAACGATGCCACAGAGCGCTCGGTCCCAAACCGCCAAGAGAAGCGCAAGCCAGATCGGTGATTGTCTACTTCCAGCAGTTTAAAATTAAAGAGATGGTCCTGCATTCTGCGTGGAAGAAAAAGGAGATTTACCACAGTGACAGGAGGATCTACTTTGATCATGACTACCCTGCGGAAACGCTAGCAAAAAGGAAGGCGTATATGCAGATCAGGAGGGTTCTTAGAGAAAAAGGAATAAGGTTTCAAACACCACCGCCAGCAAAACTGCGAGTCTTTTTTGACAGTGGGCCGATTACTTATGGAAACGCAGCAGAGGCAGCAGAGGACCTGAAGAAGAAGGGACTCCCGATTGAGTGGGAGAAAACTGCTGAGGCTGAGGCTGCGGAAAAAACACGGAACGTCACCTGGCAGCGATCAACGCGCGCGAACATGGCAAATCGGCAGACCCGCCAGGAACGGATCAAGGAGAAGCTACGGAGTTTTCACCGTCCAAGATAAATCTAACGTTAGAGCCATTATGTAATGGATTCGGGCGTCAACAGACCGTTAAGTGACTGCATTATGAGTGTAAAAAATATCGAGCAAACGAGGCAGTTGTCTGGTTATGGACACTAATACTTTAATGAAATTAGCACCAAGGGACAAGGTTTAATGCCCTCAATGTGGGAGTAAAGACTATAGATTAAGTTACCTTTAGTCATTTAAGTTGTTCGTAGCATCTCCACTCTTTATTTTCTTTATTCGTTATATTTTTTGTATTGAAAATATCTTCTTGATGTTTAAATACCCAATTTAACTGATTAGAATCACCCTTAGCCTTTAATGAGAATATACAGTACAAGCCAAAAGTTTGGACACACCTTCTCATTCAATGTGTTTCTTTATTTTCTTGACTATTTACATTGTAGATTCTCACTGAAGGCATCACAACTATGAATGAACACATATGGAATTATGTACTTAACAAAAAAGTGTGAAATAACTGAAAACATGTCTTATATTTTAGATTCTTCAAAGTAGCCACCCTTTGCTTTTTTTGATAACTCTGCAAACCCTTGGTGTTCTCTCAATGAGCTTCATGAGATAGTCACCTGAAATGGTTTTACCTTCACAGGTGTGCTTTGTCAGGGTTCATTAGTGGAATTTATTCCCTTATTAATAAAAAAGCAAAGGGTGGCTACTTTGAAGAATCTAAAATATAAGACATGTTTTCAGTTATTTCACACTTTCTTGTTAAGTACATAATTCCATATGTGTTCATTCATAGTTTTGATGCCTTCAGTGAGAATCTACAATGTAAATAGTCATGAAAATAAAAAAGGAACCGCATTGTAGCTGACCGACAAGTACGGGTTATACATCTGTTTTTGATTTTCCTAAGTGCATACAGTACATCCTTGAGTGTACTATAGGTCGCACTAAGGGGGGCCCTGGTGAGTAGCTGCTGGACTTTTCCCCCACATTACGAAGTGGTTATTACTTCACAATGGAGGTCTACCTGTGTTTTTTGATTTGTTGCCCTATTTTTTGTTGCTTTGATGTTCTGATCTTGTTATACAGTTCTAATATAGTTCAGGTTTGGTCACCAATAATGTGGTTTACAAATAATGTCTTACTGTGGTTTAAATGCAATGTCAGGAATATAGGGTGATTTCCCTTAACGTAAATGGTTTACACAATCCAATTAAGAGAAGCAAGGCTATTGCAAAGATGAAAAAGGAAAAGTTACATATCATGTTTTGGCAGGAGACTCATTTCAACAGTGCAAAACATGAAAAATTAAAAAAAACTAGGGTTTAAGAACGTATTTTACTCGTCCTATAAGAAAGGAAAAAGAAGAGGGGTAGCAATACTAATTTCTAATAGTGTAAATGTTCAAGTGGTCTCTGATAAAGAGGGTCGTTATGTTTTAGTTAAGGGATTTCTAGATCGAAAAGAAGTTACACTAGTTAACGTGTATATAGCCCCTGAGCAGGACAATTCCTGTATTAAAGACATTTTTCAGTTGATTGCTTCTGAGTCCTCCAGGGTTTTAATATGTGGAAGAGACTGGAATACTCAAATACAGCCTAAACTCGATTCTTCTAATGCACTAAAGAGGTTAACTTCTAGAGCTAGAATAACAAAAAAACTTTTGATGGAGTTGGGCCTGATTGATGTGTGGAGGGATCTCCACCCAACAGACAAACAATTCACGTTCTACTCTGCAAGTCAAGATGTTTACTCAAGAATTGATTATTTTTTAATTTTTAAATCGGACAGGCACAGAATTATAGACTGTAAGATAGGAGTAAGAGATATTTCTGATCACTCAGCTGTCTACTTGACCCTGCATTTAGATAATAAAAAGAAGGATATGTTGTGGCGACTTAATACAAGCATTTTGAATGATAGTACATGTAAGGAATATGTCCAAAAAGAACTGGGGGATTATATGGATAACAACGATAACGGGGAAGTATCACGAGTGTCCTGTGGGATGCCTTAAAATCAGTGATGAGGGGAAAACTCATAGCTCTCACATCGCATAGAAAAAAGGAAAGAAGTAAAAGGCTGCTTGAACTACAAGAAAATCTGAACCTCTTAGAGAGAGAACATGTTGAGAAGAAGAAATCATATATATTAAATCAAATAAACGATGTTAAAAAGGAAATAAATACATTTTATGAGGGAGAACTAGAGAAAAAAAGCTAAATTCACTAGACAGAGATATGAAAATGGCCCTAAGGCTTTGAAGCTGTTGGCATGGAGGTTA
Source organism: Perca flavescens (assembly GCF_004354835.1). Taxonomy (NCBI): domain Eukaryota; kingdom Metazoa; phylum Chordata; class Actinopteri; order Perciformes; family Percidae; genus Perca; species Perca flavescens. The sequence continues at coordinate 42,149,079 of NC_041332.1, read as the reverse complement.
AGGAAGCAACAGATGGAGAATACAATATATGAAATTAGGGATCCCAAAACCAAAAAGATTTACCATAAGCAGGAAAATATTCATAATATCTTTGAAAATTACTATAAAAATCTATACAAGGAACCAAGTACAACCAAATCACAGGAAATACATTTATTTTTAGAATCACTTGACTTACCTTCCATAGGTGAAGTACAAAATAAAGCCCTAATGGCAGAGATCACAAAGGAAGAAATAGTGAAAGCAATTTCTAGATTAAAAGTTAATAAAGCACCAGGAACAGATGGCTTTCCAACCGAGTGGTATAAGGTTTTTAAAGATCCATTAGTTCCTATACTTTTTGATTGCTTTAACTATACACTTAAAGGAGGTGAACCACCAAGAACATGGAGTGAGGCAATAATTTCAGTTATTCCCAAAGAGGGTAAAGACAAAAAGGAGTGTAGTGCATTTAGGCCTATTTCTGTATTAAACATGGATTATAAATTATATGCATCGATATTAGCTAAAAGATTGGAAGATATAATACCAGAATTAGTGGATCCAGACCAGACAGGATTTGTACGTGACAGACAGACACAAGATAATATTAGGCGGGTGCTGCATGTAATTGATCATGTCACTAAAGAAAACATCAGATCAGTATTAATTAGCTTAGACGCCGAGAAGGCACTTGACTCGGTTCGCTGGGAGATCACTGCTTTAACATGCTGCTGTAACCCAGAGTATACAGCAAAGTGGAAGGACTTGGAGATCTCGCAGCTGACTGTACCATTGCAATCAGTGCTGGGTAGCAAACCTTTATATGAACAGTATTCTAAAAGTTTAAATCAATGGACTAAGGTTCCTGTTAGAATCTGGTTTAAAGAATGCAAATCTCCGTTACTTGAAAGACAATCTAGACTATTAAAATGGATTGCCTTCGATCCTGACTTTAAACCAGCAAGGGCTGATGGGAGGTTTCAGCTCTGGTATAGACTTGGCATCACCTCTTTTAGTTCAATCTCATCAAAGGGAGAATTGGATAGCTTTCAGGAGATTTCTGATAAATATGGTTTGGGAAAACTTTATTTTTTTAGGTACTTACAAACTAGGATTTATTTTAATAAAGAGATACGATACATGGATAAGCATGATACTAATTTAATTGATCTATTTATCGACATGTATAAAAATAAAGATAATAGGAAACTTGTCTCAAAACTATATCTAGCCGTTCAATCCATAAAGAAACAATCAACAAATAAGGTTAGATTAAAATGGGAAAAAGAATCTGGTCTAGGTATTTCAGAGGAAGACTGGCTGAATATTTGCTCGGTACAGGCGACTTCTACCAGCTGGCGGAACCTTATTAGATACTTTGTAACCCCCAAGTTAAAATCTATTCAGTCCTGCGAGAAGGGAAGTGGTCTATGTTGGAGGAAATGTGGGGAACAGTTGGCAGACCATTTTCATGTATTCTGGAGCTGCCCAGCCATTCAGTCATATTGGCAGGAGGTAATACAAGTAATACATTTTATTTTCGGTGATGGAATTGACTGCTCATTTTCTACAATTTACCTGGGCAACTTAGCAGCTCATTTGATGATGAAAGACAAGTACCTTTTAAAGATATTATTAGCAACCAGCAAGAAAGCTGTAACACGAAAGTGGCTACAATTTGAACCCCCAACAAAGGCTGAATGGCTGGACATTATGATCAGTGTCCAAGAGATGGAGAGGATGACTTTCGCTTTAAACCTACAGATGGATAAGTATTTGCAGTATTGGAAAAATGGATTGTGTTTACGACTTCATGACATGTTTATTGGCCAATGTATCATCTGACATATACATTTCCATCAATTTTGTTTTATGTAATAATGTATAAGTGACCAAACGTTTGTTCTGTTTTGTTTAGATGTGATTGTATGTTGTTATGGCTGTTTTGTTTTTGTTGTTGGTTTTGTTAATTTTCAAAAGGAAAAAGAATAAAAATAAAGTTTAAAATAAAAAAAAAAAAAAAATAAAGGAGCAAAAGTCACCCATTGAAATGCAATAATAATCCCTTCTGTTTGGCTCTCTCAAATTATTAATTGACTTGACTTTTTTCTTTTTACTTTTTGGATTTCTTTTTCTTAACCTTTTTTTTTCTTCTATGTGTGTGCCTGTGTGTAAAAATTGTGTAAGTTGAGTTTTGGTTGACCCCAGAGTGTGGATCAACACATGGTCATACAGTATACATTTTCAGATATTTCTGTTTGCCTTTTTCTCTTGCTGGTATTACCTGATGGTCCATCTAACATAGATATATAATACTTCAGCCTTCATGTTCAGCGGTACTGGCCCTGCAGTTTGGTCCTGTGGTGCCCGAAGCCATTCGACTCTGCAGAATGTGCTTTTGAAATGTATCGATCTGAACAGAGGAACTCTCACTTCCAAAAGAGGCAGTAGCTTTCTATTTATGCATTTGACTCTCACATCGTCGGGAAACTGACTGGTGGTGTGAAAAAATGTTAAATGTATAATTAGGTGACCACTTTTACCTATTTGGTGGAACAGAACAGTTTTAATCTTTTACAGTTTTTAAAACGTGAGGACTTTTCTGCATTGAGTGCTTGAATGGTTCTATGACTTTTTTTCGGGTTGAAAGGTGGTCGTCTCGCTCCCCCCTAGCGCCTGTGAGCTGAAAAACCACCTTGGCAACTTTTGGCCAGCAAGCCGGCGGCCTCAGCGTCAGGAAGTATCGTGTGATATTAGGTCTCGCAATTTAACGAATTGCTTCACGGCACTGCACACATACACACCCCCATCCAGGAACCGGCTAACAAGGTAGCGATGGAGTTTTTCACACTATCGTCATGGCTGAGCCGGCTAAAAAGAAGCAGAAAGCTAGGAAAGCACTGTCGGAGGAACAGAGAAAGAGGAAACGGCAGACTGACCGAGTGAGTTTTTACAACAGTGTTGCCAAAATATCTATTCTGAAGCTGTAGGGGGAGCTCTATAGAGAAATCTGCAAGCAAAAAGCGATTTTTGCCAAAACTGCATAGCCCCCCTTTAAGTACATTTTCCTAATGATACTTACATACTTTTACTTAAGGAACATTTTCGATGCAGGACTTGCAGAGTATTTTTACAGTGGTATTAGTAATTTTACTTAAGTAAAGGATCTGAATACTTACCTTGTAAGCTACAGCTTTGTGAGGGTGATTTCCATTATGGTTAGTGCTGTAGTAAAATCTCTTGAATGTGAAACTTAAAAACTGTCTGTCTGTCTGTAGACTGAAGATAAATATGGTCAGAAGCTGTTACACAAGTTAATAAAGTGAAGTAATTTGAGGTAAAGGTCCATGAGGCTGTCAATGTATTTTTATTTGAATAAAAAACTCAATATTTAATACTATTTTCCAGTACCAAACTCCTGCAGATGTACTGTCCCACATCTTAACCTTAATCCATAATAGATTATTTATTCATTTGAGTAAAATAATTTAACAATATATTTATTGTGCCAGAGGCTAGATAAGATTTTATTGGGATTCATCTTATCCCCTGACATTATGCCAAGGAATCATCTCATTCTTATTAAAATCAAAATCAAAGGGTTCATTATTAGATGTGGACAGTAAAAATGTTGGGAAATGAATTCCGTTGTTTAATCATCAGGCGGTGTTCAGAGCATCAACACTTTCGTCATACATCTAGCTCAATTTCAGTAATCAGTAACATTGTACATACAAATGGCCAGCATAATTATTTATTCAAATACAGCCTTTTAGCAGCACTTCCAGAAAATAAGGTATGCATGAACTGTAATTAAATGGGCCATGTGGAGTTCTTGTAAGCAAACAAAAGTTATGTTTACATTACGGCACTATCATTAGGTCTAACAGATGTGTTGAGTACATTATCTTCCTTATATAACACTTGCAAAGCAGATTTTTCTCAAGAGTTTGAAACCTGCAATGTTTGCATTCATGTTTTACTAGCAACCACTCTTCTTCTTTTCTGCCTTTGTTGGCGCATTGCAGAGTTTTTTTTATCTGTGCATGTGTGTCTTTGTGCGTGTTCACTAATAAACATAAACGAAGGAGCCAGTCATTTAAAAATGCCTCCGTAGCCCTGTAGAAGTCAAAAACTCTACAGGTTACCTTTAAAGTGCTCATATTATGCTCATTTTCAGGTTCATAATTGTATCTAGAGGTTGTACCAGAATAGGTTTACGTGGTTTAAGTTTCAGAAAACACCATATATTTGTTGTACTACACATTGCTGCAGCTCCTCTTTTCACCCTGTGTGTTGAGCTCTCTGTTTTAGCTACAGAGTGAGACATCTCACTTCATTTCCGTCTTTGTTGGGGGTCGCACATGCTCAGTAAGTACTGCTAGCTTGTCAGTTGCAGAGTATGAGAGCGTGCCACGCTAGCAGCTAGGCAAGCATTATAACGTGTGTTACAAAGTGACGCACGTTTGTCACAGAAGTAAAGGCTGTGTTCCACAGCGCTGCGGAGGAAGGTCTGGCTAGTCCACACAACATTCAGGGATGGGAGAAAGACATGCTCTGGTTTAATGGCATTTCTTTAAACCAATCACAATCGTCTTGGTCCGAACGGAGCATCGGCGCCTCTGTTTAGCCACCAATAGGTGACTGTGAGCCGGCTACAGCCACCGCCATATGATGCTCCTTTAAGGGACCATGGTAGTTGAGTTTAGCCAGAAGAAGTGAGCCTCCTTCGGCAATGATAATTATGTTTAGGCACCAAAATGACTAGTTTAGTTTAGGAAAAAGATTGTGGTTAAATCCCTCCAGAGAAATAAACAAGCGTATCCTGGGTTAAGGTATTTTGTTGTCGCCGCGAAGTGAACTCCGCTCTCCGGCTTGAAAGCGCTGTGTTTTGTTGACACCACGTTCTGCTATTTCATTTTGAGATTTTTTTCCATTGAATACTAAAATTCATAAATAAGTGTTTTGGCATCCCTCGCTGAGTGGCACTATATCCATGGTATTGAAAGGGGGGTTTAATTCTTGCATGTTTTGTTTTGTTGTACATGATCAAAAAAACATCCCTCCCTCTCAGGCCTGGACTGGGTTAAAAAATCAGCCCTGGACTTTTGAGACCCAGACCAGCCCTCCACAATCAGCAGGACACCATCCATCCTTACACTCCCCTTCAACACATGTACACAAGCCTACTGATTTTAACCCTAACTACGTTCTTTTCTAAACTTAACTAAGTAGTTATGGTGCCTAAACCTAACCAAATTGTGATGTGTCACAATGTTTTTTTTTTTATTATTTTTTGGGGGGGCTTTTCCCTTTATTTTCGATAGTGACAGTGGATAGACAGGAAAGGGGGAGAGAAAGACAGGGGATGACACGCAGCAAAGGGCCACAGGTTGGATTCAAACCCAGGCCGATGCAAAGGACTCAGCTTACATGGGGCGCACGTTCTTACCGGATGAGCTAGAGGTAATAATGTGTTACAATAATAACGACAAGTTTCAAACTGCGAGTGTTGCGTTTAAAAGGGTAGGAATAAACGACCTATATCGTTGTGTGATATGTGAATTTGTGCATCCAGATTAAACATGAATTGAATTTCAGTTTTTCAGGGTTTTGTTATAAAGCTATCATCTTCTCACAGATCCAGAAGTTTTGATCAGTACATGGTATATCATTCCAGCTGTTCTCCATATCAAGGAACCTTGTTTCTACACAGTCTTCATCTTTGCCTTCAAAACCATTTGGCTCCCCAGGGCTCCAGTAGCTGAAACCAAAAAACAAATAATCTTTTAACAAAGACCATACAAATTGAATGTGATGGACAGGTTTAAGTAGTAAAATGAAAATGTTCCCTGTGATTCATTATAGATTGATTGATTTATTCATCTAACAGAACAATCTAAAAGAGGCTTTAAAGGTCCCATATTAGCTCATTTTCAGGTTCATACTTGTATTTTGTCGAAAAGAAAAAACATCCAGCGGAATCTCCGGTGGCCACGGAACAATCCCGGAAGTGGAACGTCATGGATATAGACTAGGTTGCTACTAGAACATGTTAACATAATTTAACCTTCAAAAAACACATGTATTCACCCTCTGTCTAAACGGCTTTGTTTTAGCGCCTGTCACTTTAATGCCTCCTCCTGAAAAAGCCCAGTCTGCTTTGATTGGTCAGCGTTTCTGGGTCTTCCGCATCTACACTCACAGAGTCTCTGCACCATCATTGCAGCCGGGGAATGACGGGCCACTGTAGCGGCAATTTCTATCTATATCGTTGGTATACTCTATGTGACATCACAACTGTACAAAGTCCTGACGGCTTGTTTAAAGGCACAGTTTTGTAGATTGAGCATTTTGATACTTTCACAGTTAAATATAGCACCTGCTTTCCAATCCAAAAAGACATGAAAATCTCACTTTATACAATATGGGACCTTTGGCCTTTAGGTTCAGCATTTATGTATTGTGAATAAACATATGTGTGAACCTTTCGGTCAGCGGAGTGTCATCCACCCATTTCCACTTCCTGTTGGCTACTTTGGGGGTCAGTCCAATCCACAAGACCTTATTGAATTGTCTTGTGAAATCCTTGTTTGCAGAGAAAAACAGTAATCACTAAATCAATGGAAATACAACTGAGTTGAGTTGAACACCAGGTGAACTCACATTCATTACACCGTTATTTCTATCTATCTATCTATCTATCTATCTATCTATCTATCTATCTATCTATCTATCTATTTTTCACTCTTTGTTTTTTTTTGTTTCTCTCAACAATACCGCTCATTAACTCAAACTCATTCACACATTCAGACACACACCTGCTCTTGTTTGCTGTTGATAATCACCAGGTCTGCTTCTCTCTGCAGACAGTCAGCTCTGCCTTTGTGCCAGGATGTCTGATTAGTGGAAATGTAATAGAAACTGCGACGGAAATACACCCATCCTTGTTGGGAAAAACGATCTGTTATGGAAACAGGAGCTTAATATCTCAGAAATTAACATATGTGATTACAATGAATTGACTAGTTTTTAAAAGCGATTTTGAATTGATTCATTCAAATTTAATGCAAATGATGCATTCAATTTGACACAAAATGCACTTTAAGCTTTATCAAAGTAAAAAAGAACCGAATTGAAAAGGTCAGTGCAGTTGAAGGTCCCATAATATGCTAATTTTCAGGTTCATACTTGTATTTTGGGTTGCTACTAGAACATGTTTACATATCTTAATAAAAAAAAATATTTTTCACATACTGTCTGTCTGAAAATACCTGTATTCCCCCTCTGTCTGTGCCCGCCCTCCTGAAAAAACCCAGTCTGCTGTGATTGGTCAGCAGTTCCTAGCACCGCCATTTCAGCCGGGGAATGACTGTAACAGTACTGTAACGGCACATTTTTACCTAATTAAAGTATAGTTGTGACATCAGTACGGAAGTCCGTGAGTTGTTGTGCATTGGGAAAACTGGAATATTTGGAGAATAAAGGTTGGGATATTACAGGGAAAATAAACTCAGAATATATTGAATTTTTTTTTTTTTAAAGTTGGAATATTTGCTCGGGTGGATAGATGGGAAAATGGGGAGGGAAAACAAATTGAAAAGCTGTGAATTGTACAGACTTTAAACTTGTTCCTATGTTGTTGTTGCACCAATAAAAATTATTTATAAAAAAAGAACAGTAAAGAAGTCCTGACGGCTCGTTTAAAGGCGCAGTTTCTGAATACGGGCTGTGTGCATTTCTCTGTGGATTGAGCATTTATAATAATAATTATAATACTACTACTACTACTACTACTACTACTACTACTACTACCAATAATAATAATAATAATAATAATAATAATAATTCCAAAAGTCACAAAAGTTCACTAATGTTTCTGCTTATTACACGTATTACTCCTGTACAATCAAATACAACTGTTCAGCTCTAAAGTCTACTTTTATGACGCCTATGTTCCATTTTTTAAACTGTCATAGAATTGCTCATTATTGGTATGATGAGTTTCATCCTCAGACTTACCGAAGGTAATGAGTTCTCTCCTCAGATCACCAGTCAGGTTTGTGCAACTGAGCTCTATGTCCGGTGTCTTACTGTAAAAGGTGTCTGAAAGAGCAGAAACACTTCATTGAAAAGTCATATGTGAAGAAATACATCACATTTTGCCCATGTGCACTTATAGCAATTTGGTGTAACACATGGGCAGGAGGAGATTGGGGAACCAACCGGTGAAGCAAGTCTGTACAGTATGTGTCATTTAATGTCTGGACTATAAGCATGTACAGTATACAGATGGAAAATTTTGACTTGGGCAAAGTAACGGCAAAGTCCTGTCACTTTCTTACTTTATCTGAAAGTAATAAGTTTGCTTTCTGGCGTAATTATGCCACGTGATCGTTCCTGATTTTAAACTTTCCCAAACTTGTGTAACTGAGTATTACTGAGGCGTTGCTATGTTATCATTCATCAAGTGATCTAAACACTGATGAATTTACATTTTAATAAATAGAAACCTGTCAAAAGTGTCATATTTTGTATTATTCAACCAGATTTTCTAAAAATGTCTTAAGACAAAGCACATTTCAAAAGAAAAGTCAAGGGAAATACAGAGCAAAAGTAGAGACCCCGAAATATGATTGCCCCCCCATCAATTGGGCTAGAGTGCTGTCAATCTGAAAATTGTGATTTCCATTGGATCAGAGTACTGTCACTTGGCTGCCTGTTCTGCCAATCTTCCCAGCCCTTGTCACATGACCAATTAATGTTTCCATGACAACTATCCAAAATAAGTTTTTAAAGTGTTAGACTGAGCTTATAGAAAATGTGTATTGTATTTGGATATACTATTTGTTTAAAATATAAACAAGTTCAATTAAAAATTACTCTTTTGTTTAGAATTATATTGTGTTGATCTATCCTTTCCAATGTACCCTAAATTTCTAAGCAGATTTTCTTTGCCCCTCAGTCTGAACAGACAGAGTTGAAAAAATACTCACAGAGACGCAGCGAAATGTTGAGAGCAGCTTGTAGGATACACAGCAGTCCAAAGCTCACAGCAACCACTCTGTACAGTTTTCCACCTGTGTGCAAAAATCAGACAGAAACATGCAAACAAAATAAATTCCTGGCAGACTGTTCCAAGAAGCAGGTTTACTGTTATCGGGGTAGCTTTGCTGTGTTGGCATTTTCGGGGGACTGTATGTGGGCCAGTGACCTGGTATCTGGGTTTATGGAATTTGAGGATGTGTGGAGACCAACTCCGGAAAGCATTATTAATGGTCAAAGTGAACCATGTCATTTAAACAGAATAAAACAAGAAATGTGAATGGCCTTCAGCGTAAATTACTTAATACACTGACTTCACATAAAAGCAGATCAATAATATTTTCACGTGAACTAACAAATTGTAAAAAGGAAAGGTGATCGAGTCTCAATTTATGAAGACAAACTATCTTTTTTAAAGCTATAGTTAAGTAGCTAAGTAGTTTCTGTCGTCCCCATGAGGAATTCTAAGTAATGACAACAAAACTGTTGGCGCGTCCATATGATACAAGCCTTCCGTGATCGCTCACCCCCCCCTCCCCTCCACCACAATGTTACTAGTAGCCAAGGAGGACACGGAGGATTAAAAAAACATGATGGACTCTTCAGAAGAGGTCATTATCTTCACTTGAGTTTCTGCGCGCGAAAGTCGCCGGACGACACTAGTTTCTGAATGTAGCCATACTGAGAAATCCAGAGAGAGTTGTGTGGAGCTGATAGTCTTAATTAGCTCTGTAGCAACTCATTTGGCAATGGCTTGAATGTAGAGCTGGGCAATATTGAAAAAATTGTGACCAAATACATTGTTGGCTATATTATGGCGATATTGTAGGGTTGACTATTGGTGCCTTCACAAAATATTAACACAATGAGTTTTGATAAATAATCACCAATAATGTAGATACAATGACTAAGTGGGTAAAGGTAAACAATAAAAAGCTAGAACAGTCTGGTAAGTTCAGAAAATTACATCACTTATTGTAATACAGCCTTTAAAACTAGGAAAATACAACACTTGTGTCATATGACGATATTACGATATACATAATTTAAGACGATATCTAGTCTCATATATCAATGTCTATATAATATTGATTTATTGCCCAGCCCTACTTGAATGTAACGGACGTTAATTAATATCAAAAAGTTACGCAATACGCACTAAAGCTTTAACATTAAACCAAGTGTCTTAGAAAAAAACTCAGGTTGAGGCATAGGCGCGGGAAGTAGGGGTGCTGGGTCCTGTTGGTGGCAGCACCCCTTGTTGGCAAACTGCGATCAAGCCCGTATTACCCAATGGGCATTAATCATTATGGTGATAATTATCCAATCAGAATAAAATAAAAGTTGTTTAATGTAATGATTGGGAGAAGGCCGCATGCACTGTGTAGATTGGCTAAAGATAAAGGTGGGTGGGCATAGAGCAGGTTGTTTACATCGCACTGATCCAAGATCAGCTTTCTAAGAACAAGTTGAGATTGAAAGAGTGGAATTAATTAGTAACTGATCCCCGGTCAGATTGGGTTGCATCAGCGAGTGAAAGTGTGGAAAACGGAGAGAAAGAAGCGGCTGCTATAAAAATGTCTCGCGAATAAATAGCTTTTTTAAAAGAGCTGGGAATGACGAAGAGGAGGATGTCGAGGAGCTAGCCAACGTTAGCTTGGAAGAATCGCTGCCTTCTACCAGCTACACTCAGCCACAGCTAACGTTAACTTTAGCGAAGTTGTGGGAAAAGACAGAGATGAGGCCGGTCATCAGCATTACAGAACAAGGTAATGGCCCCTCAGGTACCATCATCTCTGAAGGCCCTGCCCTACGGGGACCGATTACAGAGACCGTCCGGGAGGAAGTTATACCCAGAGGGATATTAGCCTTTCAGAATCGGCGGCTAAATGTCCAGCATCTCGGAGGGGGGACGAGGCTGGCGGCAGAAAGACCCGCTCTCTCGCTAACGAGGCACTGACCCGACACCTTCACAACGGTAAAACGGTACCACGGAAGTGGATTCTAGATCACTGTCCACCGGAGACATTTGTTGCGTTGCCTGTAAAGTGCTCCCAACACACAGCAGCGCATGTGTAGTAGGGTTAGCGAGCTGCTGAGGGAGGATTTGATCTGCGACTTTGCAAAGAAAAAGACAAGAAATTAGAACTTCTAATGGTAAGAGCTATTATGCTATCTGTAAATTGAGTAGGTTAATATAATCTGTTGTGACCGTGTGACCAGATAATGTACATATTTTGTTATATTTTGCATATCAGACGTATTGCATCATCATTTTGTGATGCTGCTATAGGCCTGTATGAGATAGTTGTCAAGTGCAGTAGCCTATATGTTGGCTTTTGCAGTTTGTGAAGTAGCAGCTTACAACCTGCACTCAGCTGTGTTGTGTGATGGCATTGTTGTATCTTCAGTCAATCACGTTTCAGAATTACTGTTGTGCTTTCTGCTTGGGTGATTTTTAGTGAATACTAAACCGCCATAGTCTTGAGCCATACAATGCTTCGGTATGATTTAATTAATTGTAACATTGTCTTGTGATGTGTGAGTCAGATGGCAGTACTTGGTTTATTGAACTGGAAACTGGAAAAATATATTTTTTATTCGATAGTGACAGTGGATAGACAGGAAAGGGGGAGAGAGGGAATGACACGCAGCAAAGGGCCGCAGGTCGGATTTAAACCCGGTGTTCTGACGATCTATGCTGCCTTGTCGAAAAATGCTACCGTAGCGTAAATCGATAGTAGAGTCTATCGAGTCGCGCTGCCCTATCGAAATGTGCTTCCTTATGTGATTTATTTGCCTGCATATTTCCAAATGTGCAGGCAGGCTGAATCCCATAGAGGTATAACTCTAACAGTATTGACATCTTATGTTTATTTGAGAATATTTTGATACTCCATTATATCTTTATTGAATATTTCAGTGGTAGCATATTCTGATAGACAAATATACCCTATCAAATAATGCTCCCCCAACAGAATCATTATATATTGCACCACTACTCACTCCATGTGCACTGTCAGGAGATAAGGAGCATATTTTGATATTCTATTAAATTATATTTATTGAATATTTCAGTGGTAGCGTATTCTGATAGACAAATATACCCTATCAAAAGGTACAATGAATAAATTATTTATTAGATATTACTCTATTAACCACAGTATCGGCCGTATGTCCGACCGCAAGGTTGCATAGATTTATGGGCGGGGAATCGGACCATGCTTGTGGGTCGTGCGCATGCGCAGAACCGCTAAGTAGCACATCTCGATAGGTAGCATAGATCGACAGAACACCGGGCGCTGCAATGGAATCTTTTGACCAGTAGTGATTGGCATGTGATTTAGTGCCCATTTAGTTCGCACCGTATGTAGCGTACGCCCCCCCCCCCCGACAGCACCCCGCACCCCCTGCTGAAAATGACTTCCTGCGCCTCTGGGTTGAGGTTAGGTTTCTTTTATCAAAAGGAACGCACTAATCAAGCGGCGTCTGTTGTTTGGTCTTTTACGTAAAACTCTTTAGGCAAACTTGTAACAAAGATTCTAAATCTCAGTGGGATTATTCCTGGTAAAATAAAGGTTAAACAAACAAACAAATATGGAGAAATGTATTCTTCCGTGGCTTTTTTCTTTTTACACTTTTTCTTGAAACTCTAAAATGTACATTTGAAATTAAAATGTTTATCCATATTGCTTTTTAGGGTAAACGTTAAAATGTTAGAGTTCTCTGTCTCACCAGACCCGGCAGCAGTCTCTCCCCCGTCCTGGCCAACACTCCTGGCTGATGGTTCAGGAAGGTTTACATAGTCAGTAATCTCCAATTGCTCTCGATGGACAAACCTCGCCATGTTTTACCAACTAACTGAACAATGACAATTGTGTGATAGTGAGTCCCCAGTTTTTTCTCAGAAGGACACGGATGTGTAATCCACTTCTTCTTTTGTATGTGTCTCTTTGCACAAGTTTCTTCTTCTTCCTCTTCCTCGTTGTCCCCTGACTGAGACTTCATTTTGAAATATTCTTAGTCTTTCCCATTTGAAACAAGAGATTTTACGCAATTCTTCTTCTTGTTTTGAATTATGAATGAACTTCTACAGATGAACTGAGCAGAACCATCCTTTCATCCTTTGCTTCTTCAATGTTTGATTTTTTATTTATGGTGAGGTCATACGACACTTACACTTACCCCAATACTGACAACATACAACTATACACTTACATCACATTTCAGTTCCTATATTCAGTTCTCCTTTCTGTGTTAGTCAAGTACTGCTTTCTTTAATCCATTTTTGAACTATATAATATTATGTAATATAATAATTAGGGCTGTCAAAATTAAGGCGTTAATTTTTTAATATTTAACTTGTTACAAAAAATTAACGAAATTAACGCAGCTGTGTTTGTTTACTTCATGTGGCGGCTGAGAAACGTAATACGTCTCCATAACAGCAGGCGGCGCTACTCTGTATTGTTGCCCAAGTAATGAAAACCGGCAGCTGATTGGACGAACGCGTCACATGGGTTTGTTTTCTCCGTAAATCCAAAGCCAGACTGTCATGGCGGCCGTTCAGAATACGATCTCATATTGTACTAAGATAGTTCACTGAAACATGTTTCTGAAAACATTTTAAGCGAGAAATAGGCATGAATAGGCACAAATGATGCAGTTGCTGAATCGGTCTTCATTTCAGCTCAACAAAGGTCAGTTTAGAAGATTTTCGTCAGATTTTGAGACTCTAGTCACCTCGCTCCGCTCGCCATTTCCGGGTGAGTCCCGACTGTCCTGCCGCCGACTGAACTCTCGGCTCGTTGGAGATGAACTGAACTCTCGGCTCGTTGGAGATGAACTGAACTCTCGGCTCGTTGGAGATGAACTGAACTCTCGGCTCGTTGGAGATGAACTGCTCCTCGCCTGTAAAGTAGACTGCTCCTCAGGCGACAGCAGCAGGCGACGGTGACAAAAATCTGCTCTCAAGTCAGACAGTTTCTAGTCGTTTCAGCAGCCTTCAGCAGGACTAAAAAAGCCAAACTGTTGCTGCTGTTGTTCTGAAAGATATTAAACATTCTGAACTTAGCAGAACCTTTCCTTGTTTGGTTTTTTCTTCATATTTGCAAAGTTAAGTGATTTAGCATTTCAATATCCATTATTATAAGCTTCAGTCTCAATTTAAAAAAGCGATTAATCGCGATTAATTACAGCAAATTGTGCAATTAATTAGTTAATTTTTTTTAATCGATTGACAGCCCTAATAATAATATTATGGCTCTGTTTGATTTCACTGTTCAGTCCATTCCACAAGGTCACCCCACAAACTGAAATACACATGCTTTTAAGAGTAGTTACACAAGAGGTTGTTTAAACATACATGTACCACTTAGATGATGTCCCCTGTCTCTTTCCTTAAATCATGTTTGTATGTTATCGGGCCAATTTGACAATGTCCAAAAATTCCAATGATTGTGAATTTAAAAGTATATGATTGGTGTGCCCATGATACCCTGCGTGATTTATTATCCGGATTGCTCTTTTTTGCAATGTGAAAATCTTTTGTAAGGTGCTCTTGTAGGTATTTCCCCAAATTTCCACACAATAGAACAGATATGACAAAATAAGCATGCGGTATCTCATAATGAGTATGTAATGATTTCGGGTTCAAGATATATGTAGTTTTACTGAACATTCCAATGCTCTTGGCCATCTTAGTGCACAGATATTTAATGTGGGTCTTCCAGCACAGCTTGTGGTCAAGTACGACTTGTTTTCATAGACTCTTTACAATTTTTCATTATGGATTACTACATCTGTTTTTATTGTGCAATTTCCAAAAAACATAATTTTAGTTTTGTTCAAGTTTAAAGATAACTTATTCGAATGAAGATGTGCTGTAAGTCATCCCCATAACAAAAAAAATCTGCAAAAACAATACATTTTAGTAAATTTGATACTTTACAAATGTCATTAAGATAGAGGATGAACAGTTTTGGGCCCAATACTGAGTCCTGAGGGTTGCCACAGGAAATACTACACAACTACATATGTAAATCTTGCTGCATTACTCTCTAATTGTAATACTGCGAATGATTACAGTGTATTTAAATAGAAATTCCATCTGGCACAGTGTGAAGCTTAAACCCTCCATTATTCAAATGATCACCAGTAGATAATACAAGAGAAATTTAGGACAAATAAAATGACTGACGTAACATTACATTAGTCATTAAATAAAAACGCAGCAACATGTGGCTTTGTTCAGAATAGTGAACTGCAGTGGGGGTTGCTTATGTGATGATATCAGCCCTTTTGAGCCATTTAGACACGGAACAATATATCAACATATCAACAACTGTCACGACAATATATGCTATGTTGAAATGCAAAATGTCATCACTCTTGAGGTGATGAATCCAAATGTTCAGTAAGCTGGGACCACAAAGCAGAAGTGTACCACAACAAAGTAAAATGTCTTTTTCAAATAGTTACTTTAGATGATGGTTATCAGTTATGCTTAAGCTGTTGCCAAAACTCTTTTTGTCAGGTATTTTATCTCTTACACCAGTGCTTTTCCTCCCCTCCATCTGTCTCCTGCAAGGGTCAAACATTATAACCAAGACAAGGAGAAAGAAGAAGAAGATTTAAAACCTAATCTTCAACACCAAACACACCAAACTTTGATCTATCTATCTGTCTCGACAAAAGTCTCGCATTGACAGACCTTCCTCCACAGCACTGCCAAGGAGGGTCTGGCTAGTCCACACAGCATTCTGGGATGGGAGAAAAACGTGCTCTGGTTTATTGGCTTATTATCTGGTTTATTTCTTTAAACCAATCACAATCATCTTTGCCGGTGCTAAGCGCAGGACGGAGCCACGGTGCCTCTGCTAAATAGTCTCAGGAAGGAACTTGTTTTGGTGGAACATGTGGACCTTCAGAAGTAGTTTTAGTCGTGCAACAGAAAATGCAGATTGGACAGATATTCTAGCTAGCTGTCTGGATTTACCCTGCAAAGATCTGAGGAGTAGTTAACCATAGTCCTCACAAATCCACCGGATCTTATGATGCATCAGCGCTTGGATGCATAGTAAACATGATAATCCAAAGCCATTATAACCATAATTACAGCTACAGGAACTCAGGAGAACCATCATATGAGCCTGCATAGCAGTTTTTATTTATCTATTTATTTTAAACAATATGATGGTTTGAAAAAGGACCATCCAAGAGTAAGATCTAAGACTGGTAAGCAGATGCATCCCCCCTCCACCAAAAAAAAAACGTGAAATACTTTCTATGGGAAAAGTCATTCTGGGCCAGCGGGTTGTCAGAAGGTGCAATTACACCACTGGCCGCTAAGCCCATGGTTGCTTCAAGACACGATGCTGGTCCTGGGGGCTTTGGCAGGAACCCCCTGCTAGAATTACGGTGCGTTTTCAGCTATATTATGAGGCGGTGTGAGAATCTCGTACAGTGAACAGAGAACATCACTGCCTTTATCGCTAACACGAGAACTTCAAAACACATGCACCGAACTGCCCGGGAATCTGCGCAACAGCTGAATGTTTCCTGCAAACAACAAAGCATTCGCTATGTCACGCTCGTCTCTTTTCTTTCTCTCCTGTGAAATAAAGCTGCTTTCAAGTGTGGTCGGAAACGTCGTCAACTAGAACGATTTGCGAAATATAAAAGTCTACTTGTGCTTTGGAACTGCACTTCCCAGCGTTCTCCGAGGGAATGCGGTCCCGTCGCTGGAATGACTTGACTTCATCCATTAGGTCCAGCGGTGGAGGTAGACTGAAGCGGGGCGGCTGATTTCGCGCCGGACTCCAAGATTTCGATCCTGGAATGAATGCCAGCGAGCTGTGACTGGATGCCAGACAGGGCGGACAGGACTGGGCCGCCCCCCGAGCCCACGGAGCAAGAAAAGCAGTTTAAATAGAGCGCGCTATTTGGAAATCCAATCAAAAAAGGGAATCAGCTGAGCCATCAGCTGGTGTGCTGGCTTAGGAACTTTCAGCTATGAGCTGAGATAATAGCCGAGCTTGACTCCGTGATCGGCCAGAATTTACGCTATGCTTGGTGTGTGGTGTTGCCAGACCTTAAGGCTGTTTTATGGTCGAGCCGGCATGCATATGTGTGTGTGTGTGTGTGTGTGTGTGTGTGTGTGGGGAGTGTGTTAGAGCGAGGAAGCAGTGAGAGAGTGACGGCGATTAGCTTCGGAGTGAGTAGCAACTCTAGAATCATAGTGAGAGAACCAAAGTGTCTCCCCTGTGTTTTTTCTGACCACGGTGGGAGATCTGGAGCAGGAGAAGTTAACTATCTCGCTGATTTCATCTTGTTTATGGAGAAGGAGAACCAGGAAATGAGTCGGGGGGGAAATGCAACGCTACCAAGACACGGCCGAGAGACGCGAGACCTGTAGTTAAATTTTTCGAGAGGTGCACGTCAGGCTACGGCGTAGGGTCCGGCGTAGACGCAGAGGGGTCTGCGGGGGTATGCCATCGATTCTACGCAGAAGCATAAAAAGGCCTTTACTCCACAGCACTGTGGAGATAAGGCTGACAATGCAAGACTAATTTTCTTATTCAAAGAGACCTGATCTGACAGTTCATGCGTATTGTATTTCACTTTATTTCTTTGTTGGTTTTTTTGTCTTCAATTTAAGCATTTTAAATATCCAACGTGAAATGACCTAAGGAAAATTAAGTTAAGTTCGTCAGGGTTTTCCCAGGCTATGATACCATGGAACCAGCAATGGAATTCATTTTTTTTTTTAAAGTGGCAGGCTGAGCCTTATAGAAAATGTGTATTGTATTCGGATATACACAATTTGTTTAAAATGAAAACAAGCAAAACTAATTTATTTAGCGGGCTTACATTGTGTTGTTCTATCCTATCCAATATTTCCTATATTTCTAAGCACAGTTTCTAGCATGCTGGAAATTGATTATAAAAGTATTAGAGATGGAAGAATTATGGATTTTATCATATTCAATACATTCTTGAGCAAAGTAAAGTAACAAATCATAGAATATTTCATTAACATATTTATTGATTTGTGAGTTGAGTGTATTATCCCTATTCATCAGTCATCAAATTCAACATTCATAGCAGTGAACTAAGCTGGACATTTATGTCCATGTATGTTAATGAGACACTTTCCCTGTACAGTTAGGGTTAGGGTTATGGTAGCTTGCATAGCATTATGTTAGGCTGTCTTGGCAGTTTTAGCTGCAGAGTATCTACCTGTTTTTATATCTTTGTCTTGTAGGTTTGGATGCTGAGTTATAGAAGCAATGTCATCTCACAAATCCAGAATTTTTCAGAGTTACACAGGTCATCATTCCAGATGTTAAATAAATGGTTAGATATTTCTGCACAGTCTTCGTCTCTCATCATATGCCCATTTAGTGCAGAACAAATCCAGTAGCTGAAAACAAAAACAAAACATTTAATTTGAATTAAGCATTTTATAATGTAATAGCAAATTACATTTCAACCTAACATTGACTAAAAATGTTTCCTTCAATTGAAAGAAATAAAAATGTAAGGTTTAATCATGTGCGTGATTTGAGTAAAAGAAGCTATACGTCTTATGGGCTTTATCAGTAAAATATCCATTTTAATTTTACGATTAACTCTTGAGATGCATTGTCTCGTTTTCAAGGGGATCCTAAAATGTTGTAATGGTTAGAGAGGTTGGTGGGTTAATAACACACAAGTGAACACAATATTTAACTGTTTTTAATTGTTAGACATCCATAATTATGGAAGGAAGCTGAATAAAGGGAGTGAATTGGAAAGTGGGCGTCAACAGTGCAGCATGACAACAGAACAGTTAATGATGATGACAGTTAGTGAACCTTTGGGTCAGCAGAGTCCCATCCACCCATTTCCATCTCCCTGTCTCTCCATCAGTCAGTCCAATCCACAGGGGCTTTGGGAACCGTTTCATCAATTCCTTATTGACACGGAAGAGAAACAGAGAAAAAGACATCAACATAACTATAGTGTATATCCACGACGTTCCACTTCCGCTGGAAATTCCACCGGATGTTCCTCATTTTGGCCGGATGTCTGTTACCTTCCTCTTCCTTTGTGTTGGCGTTCTAACCTCCGGTGGATTTGTGAGGACTATGGTTAACTGCTCCTCAGATCTCTGCAGGGTAAATCCAGACAGCTAGCTAGACTATCTGTCCAATCTGAGTTTTCTGTTGCACGACTAAAACTACTTTTGAACGTACACATGTTCCACCAAAACTAGTTCCTTCCTGAGACTATTTATCAGAGACACCGTCATTGTGTCTGGGGCTTAGCGCCGCACAAGACAATTGTGATTGGTTTAAAGAAATAAACCAGATAATAAGCCAATAAACCAGAGCACGTTTTTCTCCCATCCCAGAATGCTGTGTGGACTAGCCAGACCCTCCTTGGCAGTGCTGTGGAGGAAGGTCTGTCAATGCGAGACTTTTGTCGAGATAGATAGATAGGTAGATCAAAGTTTGGTGTGTTTGGTGTTGAAGATTAGGTTTTAAATCTTCTTCTTCTTTCTCCTTGTCTTGGTTATAATGTTTGACCCTTGCAGGAGACAGATGGAGGGGAGGAAAAGCACTGGTGTAAGAGATAAAATACCTGACAAAAAGAGTTTTGGCAACAGCTTAAGCATAACTGATAACCATCATCTAAAGTAACTATTTGAAAAAGACATTTTACTTTGTTGTGGTACACTTCTGCTTTGTGGTCCCAGCTTACTGAACATTTGGATTCATCACCTCAAGAGTGATGACATTTTGCATTTCAACATAGCATATATTGTCGTGACAGTTGTTGATATGTTGATATATTGTTCCGTGTCTAAATGGCTCAAAAGGGCTGATATCATCACATAAGCAACCCCCACTGCAGTTCACTATTCTGAACAAAGCCACATGTTGCTGTGTTTTATTTAATGACTAATGTTACGTCAGTCATTTTATTTGTCCTAAATTTCTCTTGTATTATCTACTGGTGATCATTTGAATAATGGAGGGTTTAAGCTTCTATTTAAATACACTGTAATCATTCGCAGTATTACAATTAGAGAGTAATAAATAAAACCAGAGCACATTTTTCTCCTATCCCGGAATGCTGTGTGGACTAGCCAGACCTTCCTTTGCAGCGCTGTGGAGGAAGGTCTGGCAATGCAGGACAACAGTTTCATTCTGCCTGACACTGCAATCATTTTTTTTTTATCTTTCTCTCACTACATCTCTTAAACACAGAGTCTCACACACACACACACACACACACACACACACACACACACACACACACACACACACACACACACACACACACACACGTTACCTGTTCTTCTCTGCTGTTGATAATCACCAGGTCTGCACCTTTGTTCACACGACATCTCTGCTTCCTTGCCAGGATTTCTTGGTAGAAGAAACATGATAGAAACTACCACTGAAATACACCCATCCTCGTTTGTTATACTCATCTGTTTCAAAATGGAAAAAATCTTGAAAAAATAATCTTGGTTGGTTTGGATGGAAATGTTCTATAGAGTGTAGCAGACAGGTTATAAATGTGTTACAGCAGACTCTACAATAAAGTTACCTCGGCCGCTAAATACTACAATACTACAATACCCATGAGCCTCGACGGTTAAATGCTACAGTACCAATGATCCGCAGCCACTGCTGCCATGGAGAAGAAGCCAGTCATAAGCACAAATCAAAACAAATTCAAAAGGCTGTGTTGTTGAATTTGTGAAAACGCAGCGACAATTTTGTGAAAAAAAAAAATCACTTTTTCTGGGATCTGATCGTGTTATTTTGTGTCTCTGGTGCTTCCACACGGATACAAACTTGGAAAAAACCATCCATGCTGTTTTGTAATTTTGGAGCCAGAGTCTGTGCGGTGGTGGTTGGGTGGTGGAGCTGTATCTAAGTCCCGCCCATAGACACGCCCGACCAATCATGAGATAAAATACAAACTTAGCAGAAAAATGAAAACTTGAACAAACATCAGCGTGATAACACCTACCTACTACTACCTAAAATGACAGAAAACATCTTTGGGAACAACGTATTTGATGTACTTTGATTTTCAGTTAGGCCTATATCCCATCGGCTAACATGGAGGGGGCAGGCTTTATGACCTACACTACGGACAGCAATAGCAAACGGGGGGGGGGGGAGTTCCAGATGGTTTGGCTTCACTTAGATCTGCCACTGAGCTTAACTGTGCTAGCATAACACACCTGAAACACTGACTGAACTGTTGGCGGTCGGGTTGCTTAATCATGCAGAAGATGATTAGGTGGTGATTAAAGGGATACGCCACACGTTGAAATAGGGAAATCAATCAAATAAAGAAACGCTACCAACCAGCACCACCTGCTTAGTGTTTAATCAACACGCTAACATAGTACTCTCACATAGGCCAACCAGAGTTAGGAGTCCAGTCAGAAGGAGAAGCCACAGCACACCCAGACACACAGCAGCAGCTCTGCAGGAACTCTTCTTCACATCTTCAGCAACTGAAGGGACAAGTCGGTATTTGTCATGTGTTTGTTCCACAGTTCCCATTACTTTGCCATTCCCATATCAGCCTCAGCTGCACTTTGTGTTTAATGCTAAATAGCAAGTGTTGGCATGCTAACACATTAAACTGAGAAGTATTTTTAAGTAATTTTAAGCATATTTGCATGCTGACTATAGCATTTAGCACAAAGCACTGCTACACAGCTTTTTCCCAATAGACATTTTATGTCACAGCCATGGGCGTAATTTAACAGTTGGGGGAGGGGACAATAAATTAAAAAACAATTCTCTAGAGCAATCTTTGAAGGGGACAGGGGTTACACATAGTTGTACTTGTATATCAGTCCCTCCAGAAAAACGTGATTATGCGATCGCATAATTCAATGCATAATCAGCCAAAGTCTGCATATTTATGCGGTGGCCGCATTTTTCAAATACGCCGCACTTTCGCCACATGAATTGCATGCGGGGCTTGCATCATTTCATGATCTCCACATTTTCGTTCCAAAAAAAGTCACATATATCTTGAAAAATAAGTTGAAAAATGCGATGAAATATGCAGGATATTTATGCAATTTTATGCAATGAAATTGCGGGAACTTGCAAAAATTGCGGTTTGATGAAAAAGAGAAAAAAAAACAACCAACACCCTGCTTTTCGATGATTTTCATGTCGCGTAATTACGTTACTTCATAACGTTCCCATGGCAACAGGGGAAAATGGCTGCTCTTGTGTGATTATGCTTCACACAATTTTTGCAAGTTCCCGCAATTTCATTGCATAAAATTGCATAAATATCCCGCATATTCCATCGCATTTTTTAAGAAAACGTGACGCATAATCAAGGATTTTTTGCCCGCAACAATCACAAAAAACTTTAAACATCTGATAAAGTGATTATTTCTCTAATACAGATGATGCTGAACTGAGAACTGAGCCCCCTAGCAAGCAAGCTAGCTAAGCGGCTAGCCAGCGTTCCGGCCACTTAATTAATAAAATTGAACAACTTCATTTTTCATTTACAGGCTCATGTCACAGCGTAGAAAAGCACTGCACTCTCACCAGATGTGTGACAACTTTGTTCAGCTCATTTTCTGTATGAGCTGAACATGCAGTATTCAAAATTAGCACCATTTACCAACCAAATGCTGGTAAAATATGCAAGTGGCTGGTCGATTTGCTTCACTCACCAGCCAAAAAAAACATTGTAATCTATTGAGTGGCTGGTAAAAATTGAACATTTACTAGCCATTTGGCTGGTGGATGAAAACGTTAATTTTGAACCCTAACCCTGCAGCAAACCAGACTTTCCTCCACTCTCTTGACCCTCCACATTATTGTACCAAGAGGTTAGTCTTTGTTTTAGAAAATATGATCTTTTCTGTATTTGTGTATAAAGAATGTCCACACATTCGCAAGAACCTGCAGTCAACATCCTATTATTGCATGTGTTCCTTACCTGAGAGTACAGGTCCAGTTCTGTTTGGCTCCAGACTTTCATAAATATTTTCCGAACTTTTTGCCAAACTCTTCCTTTTGCCAGAATAACCAAATGGTCCCTCTTCATTGACATAGATATCCATCTGTTGATCCATGATGTTCAGCTGTATTGTCTGTAGAGTTTGGTCCTCAATGTCCCAATGTCTTGAGAGTGAGTGTGCCAAAAGTATCGCTCTGAACTGTACTCAGACAAAGTAACAAAAATAGTAACACACATGGCAACATATTCATGCATGTGATTCTCTGTTTAACAGGAAACTGAGAGCTTGTGGGATGAATTATTTTAGGTGACCACTTTTACCTGTTAGGCCTTGCAGCTGCATGATGGTGATTCCCATTCAGTTTTGTGACATGTTGCAAAATATCTTAAACCATCACTGCTAACAATGGATGGATGGATGGATGGATGGATAGATAGTTAGAAGGAATTTTTCCTCGCCACTCTCACACCAAATGCTTGATCTTGTGGGAATTGTTGGGTCTTTGTAAGGGTGGTCTGGACCTACTCTATCTGTAAAGTGTCCTAAGATAAATTATGTTATGATTTGACACTATAAATAAAATTAAAGGTGCACTATGAGTTCCTGCACGGTCACTTCTGTTGACGTTCCAAGTAAATTTCAAACAAAACAGAGCAAGCTCGCCCCCTCCATGTTTCCGTAACTGTCATGACTAACTGACTGTCACTAACCCCCACCCCCTCCCCCAAACATCTTGTTGGTGATTGGCTGGAACGTGGTTTGTTGTATTTTGGTGCATTTTAGGACCCCTGTGTGGTCTCCCGAGACAACACTGTTTCACGGTGTGTTCAGGGGCCAGGCAGCTAGCGGATCAAGGAGAGATACCTACAATTTGAGACAAAAATGAAATCGCACTGAAACCTTGCAGGAACTCAAAGTGCACCTTTAAACTGAAAACTGAAGTTTAGTCTTTGTTCTTTTATTTTCATTTATATGGATTTACTATTTTATTAAAAAGATTTTTTTTCTTTTTCTGTTTTTTTAATTGAAACAAAAAAATGATTGACAACTAATTAGTTGTATTTGAAATTATTATTTGAAAATGTTTTTCGCTAAAACGTGGGGAGCCTTGGTAAGCCTTTTAGGCTTTTGGCCTCCCTTGCATTTTCTATTATTAATAATATTGCTCTGTTAATGTTCTTTTTTATATCCTATTAGATAAAATATAGATATATAGATCCCACACTTTAAGGAAGTTGTCTTGTAAAAATGTATGACCACATGCAGTTTCTGTTCTGATTTACTAAAAGACAGAAAAAAGACACTAACCCTATCAGTGTAGTTGGTGTATTATCCAACAATAGATACTGATTTTACACTGCCACAATTTTAAGTAGTTGGACATACAGTGAATACGAGTTGAACAAGGGTGAGATGAAAAAAAGATTATTAGTCTTATTTATATTTATTTAATTGTTCCAGTACTATCGAACATGTATTTTATCCCTTTTAGCGCACCCTTGGGCTGTCACAAAGTTATCTCATTGTGCAACACAATGACTATAAAGTGTTTGAAGTTGAACTTTGAACTTCAGATAAATGATGGGGTGTTATGGTGGCTTAGTGCTTTGCATTTTCACCTCATTAAATAATGCTGCGTCATGGCCCAGTGATTTCCTTCCTTTCTTCCCTTTAATAAAACCCATGTGACTCCGTGACCTCCTGTTACTTCCCTGTTCACTAGGGCTATGGTTAAACAAATGCTAAAATCGTGTGGGACTGGTCCGAGCAGAATGGAGTTAGAATAGATGAAGTGAGAAAACAGCATGTCTGAGGATATATATGCCAAGCCAGCCCTCACCAAGAAAGTTAGGTTTCAGATAGGTGTGTGAAGGTGGACAGAAACTCAGACGCACGTGATAACATCGATAATGTGAGTGTGGTCAGGGTGGTGCCAAGCACATGCGGCACATTTGGCGGTGTAGGCAGGATACAAGTTGGGAGCAGTGCTGGTACCCAAGGATCATAGACCTCTACAAGTTGTGTAGAAGTTATAGGCAGAAGAAAATGAAGGTGTCATGAACTGCCACCATTTAAGTTTGTGTGTGTGTGTGTGTGTGTTGTGCTCTAAAGGTGCAATATGTAATACTGACAGCTAGTGTTTAAAATAGTTACTGCAGTAGAAATTCAAAATACTGGAGAGAGTCGTCTCCCCCGCCCTCTCAAAAGTTCAGAGAGGTTGCAAGGAGCATCCACAACAATGTTGCTAGATGCTTGTCTCACAGACATTATGGAAAGCATTTCTAAGGAAGTTGACCTTTCTGTTAAAGAGTAAGATCCTTTTTTTTTTTTAAAACATAAAAACATTGAAATTGCGTTCGCTAAACCCACCACCCTCCATAGAAATAAACTGTAATTTTAGCATCGTAAAATAGACTTCATTCAAAGTCGACAGAAACAAAATAAAACTATAATAAGCCGTTTTGGGTCGTCTTTCCACTTTTCTGATGATTGGAAGTTAGTTACAGAAGCTCCGCCCCCCAGATTGACAGACAGATAACTACTGGCCGGCACATTCACATGCTGCCTCCCCCACAATACGATACAGCAAGGATCTCAGTCCTCAGGTTGTCAATGCAGGGGGCCTCCAAATTATTGTTAATTTGTGAAAGTTTTTTCAAAAATTAAAAAGTCTTACAGTAACATGAATCCTAAATAGTACTACCAAATAAGAAGCTCAGCGCAAATTCTTTCAGGATGACGTCATTACCCCAATCACTACTCATTCTTAAATCAAATCAGCTGTTCAAGAAGTGACGTGTCAGTTAAACCAATCAGACTCGGCCACGAGATTCAAGGGCCAATCACAGCCTTACAACTCTGCTTTCAATCTGTTCTCTCCTTGTGCTGTCAGCTGTCGTTTCAGGCAAAGCGCTCGACCCTCCTCCTCCCCTGCCTCCTCCCCTGCCTCCTCCCCTGCCTCCTCCCCTGCCTCCTCCGGTAGTTGTGTTTCTCCGGCTGACTGCTCCGTTGCCTCTTCGGTCCGGTCTCTGGTCTCTTCACCGCCGCCACCAGTGTCTGGGCTCCATCGGGGGGTTATGTTCCTATTCCCTACCCCTTTAAGAAGATTATTTCAATGGAGTCCAATCTCCAAAAGACTTTGTACATTCAATATCATACAGTTGTACAATAAATATCTTTGCATATCTGCAAACAAAGTCTCTCCTGATTGAAATAAATCCCCACTGCTTACTGGGCTATAGGTAAGGATAGGTAGTCACTAAGGCCATCCACAGATACACTCTAAGGATTCACTGTGCCACACTGTGTATGTTTTAACATTAAAAGATAATTTATAAAATCAAACAATTATTGGCTATTTTAATAGTTTAGTATTTTATGCAGTAAAATGTATGTATAAAGGCTTTAGGCTGCACTACACTTTATTGTATGCCCAGTTTAATATGCAACTTCATTTTATACAATATATGTAGTAGGGGGTCCCTGATCTGTCTCTCTTTCAGTTAAGAGGTCCTCGGATTGAAAAATGTTGAAGACCCCTGCTTTAAAGCATATCAATGTAAACATGCAAAACATAAATTAATTCATAATACAAACCATAGCCTCTTTGAGTGTTCGGACAGCATTGCTTAATTCCAGATATAGACCATAAGACCTTCATACTTTCCCCCTCCAAAATCGACCCAAAGTATCAGCAAACCAATTGGTGATACGTATCGCACCATGTTTTGTACTACGTTGTGTATGTTACTAGGATTTTCTGTCTGAACAAAGGCTGTGACAAATTTGGAGTCATATGTTGCGATATGGTTTGTTTTGAATTGCACCTGGTAAGATATAAAACATCTCAAATGTAATGAACTGAACACTTAGCAATAGAGGAGCTCCCTTATATGCTTATATAGGCTAAGTATATCTCAGTCAGGTTTAGGGATTTAATTTGTAATTTGCATGCTAAATACTTGGAATAAGAAGTTGCACTGAGAATGCTTTAATATTTTAAATAATTTGTCTCACTGTTATTGACTTCCTCATCCAACACGGTTAGAGCTGTCCTAAAACTGTGCAATTCATTTAAGATGCTTTACCAGGTCACACATTGTGCCTTTAGCTAAAACTCTTTAAATGAACCCAAGTTAGAGAAAGACTCAAGAGGCAGTATAGTGAACTGGGGTCAGTAGGAGTTCAACACTACAGATTTATGACATGGTGTGTTTAGAACCCGCCATTATGCCGTCAAATATATTATCACTTATCACAGGGACTGCAGAAAGGCTAGTTGGATGCTTAATAACTCACTGACAGTTCCAGGAAGCTTTTCAGCTAGTTGGAACATAGCAAATTACACAATACCTTATTGTAAATATGTGAGTTTATTGTTTGGGCCACTTTCAAATGGCTATAATCAAAGAAGTAGGAAGTAAGAAGTATTCCTAATACACAGCTCTGAGAGGAGGCTCTCTCAGGAATACGTTGAAGGAAATTGTGCTATTTCCTTAACCTTTAAGTGTTAATTTGAACTAAAGAAAACATAGGACTTATGATCCAAAAGTATAAGCCGTGTTGCCCTGTACATGCCACAAAGTATGTGTAACAGTGAAGATCCATTTTTGCGACACGACTGAAGCGTGGTGTCGTGGCGTCATAACGCAACCCAGTCTCACGTCAGTTCGTGATGGCATTACGAAATTAAATCTATTAGAACGTGATACCATTACGTAATTGTGAAGATTTTCGTGTTGGGGTCACGTTTTTTATACTAATGTATTTCAATGAGAAGCATCTTACGTAATCCCATCACGAAACTTTCTGCCACTCGGCTGCAGCAGAGAAGCTGGATACAGCTTTGATATTATTGGTATTTTTAGCCCAATAATCGCTGTTTTAATCAACATTTATTCACCAGATCTTATCACGGTTTATATGTATTTCTTTTAATGATATTATTTCGGTCTATTTCGGCCAGGGAAGCTGGATTGCTTTGTTTTTTATTGATATTTTTAAAACTATAACGCTACATCTTTCAACATGTATTTAGCTGTTATCATGGTATGCATTTCTTTATTTTAATAATATTATTTCGGTCTTATTACCGGTGAAATATTACAGTAAATAAGACAGAACAGTAAGCTACGATATGAGCCGAGCTGGGCGCATTCAAAGCCGATGTCCCACGATGCAATGCGGGCATTCATTCACAGAATCAGACGGCGATCAGCGGGTCTATATCGCTTCAATGTACGTAAGGGATCATGTAGAGCGTTGTTATAGCGACTACAACAACGACGGGGTGATCAGGACCCCGACGCCAATCTTCTTCTAGCGGATCGATTGATAGCTCTCCTCCGGAGGGAACAGAACTGCGTCCATGGCAACGCTCTGCTATGCATGGCAACGGTGTGTTATACATAGCAACGGTCTGTTATCAAGAAAATAACAGACCGCATTGTACATTAGAATATAAGCAAGCCATGTAATAAATATATATAATCAGTAGTTTTGTCCCCAGCAACAACACGTTGCTCAGTTTTGTTCCAGTAAGTTATGCATCGTAATAACGTTTAAAAAAATCAGCTGAAGACTCCAGAAGTGACGTCGTAATTACTGCTCGGCGGATAGAAAAGATACAAATACATAATATTCGTAAAATTGATGTTTTTTTCTAACGTTGTATTTGAGGAGTTAAACAATAAAGATAGCATCAATAATAAAATACAGTTTCATGTATTTGTCTCATGTATTGTGTGCTCGGCCGGCCGGCCGGCGGCATCAATCTGAAACGGAATGAAGCCCAGTCACGGCAGACAGCAGAAAGAGGAGCCGAACACATCCTCCCACCCACCCCGGAAGAACTACAAGGGCTCAAGCTTTGTAACAGATTCTGGGACGTGTCTATAGTGGGAGTTGTAGTTTTTAAATATATTGATATATTTCTCATAAGTAGAAGTTGGAAGTGTAGAATTTCGGATACACCATGGGGTTTTTCTGGGATGGGGAACACACTGGTGTCATCAGATTTTAAAAATAGAATCGTTAAATAGGTGAAAATAGCTTATTACCATATTTGACAGTGCTCACAGTGGATAAACTTTGGTGACCATATCTACATGATAGCTGAGGTCCAGAGCTTTCTATAACAGCTGGTTTTATGTGTGTAGAACCTTCTGTTGCTAAATGACAGGCCTTCAAACATGGACTGGGTTCAAGGTTCAGAGGTCAATATTTCAAAGCAGGAGTAATGTATCCTCTTCAGACTGACATATGTTCCTCTCCAGGTTGAGACCTTTACAACAATGTGTTTGCTATAGTCCTATGACAAGGTTTTAATTTTCACATATCATAGGGACCATTTTGCAAGCTATACTTTATTGTCCCCAGAGGGATATTTGCCTTGAGTTCAAATGCTTCACAAATAATACTTGACATATTGTTTTATCATACAGATGACATACTTACGATAAAACAAATAAACAAAGTGATATGTAGTCAGATTGAAGCACATCACACAGCCACAATCTATTGCTCATCTTTCACAAACAGTGAGCACACAACCCTATATGCATCATATCATGAAGCTATTCCCTGCAGCCTCAAGCAACATTATTTAAAGTTTTAATTGAGGTAGGTCCCAATTAGGGCTATAGTTTTGAATTATTTAGTTTACATTAGGATACCCATTTCTTCTGCCAGAGGATAAGAGCTTGGCATGGAGAATAAAGATTGATCAGACCATAATATCTGTGCTCCCTGAATAGTAAGCTTTAAATGAGATATTTTTAGATATTGCTGACATATTAAAATGCTCTGTAATGCAGCCTTGTATAACATAAACCCTCTGATTCACTGTGAGTGTCTGCTCTAAATGATAAGACACACTTTCAACACGGGCCTTCCAGCCAAAGGTGTTGTATACACACACCAAGCTGCCTATAGGAGCAGAGCCGATTGATTGGTTCATCATTTATGACCTCTGATACCCTCTGACCCATGTCACCACCAACTCCACGAGCAACTATAATCTGTCCCAGCCACGCTCGCGTCTAAAGTCAAGAGGAGACCGAGCCTTCGCTGTTGTTGGTCCTAGGCTGTGGAATAGTCTCCCGTCTCCTTGAGATCGCTGTCCTCTTTATATGAGTTTAAACTCAAACTAAAGTTTTATCTCTTGGAGCGTGCATTTCTCTAAATTCTTATTTTTATTTATGTTTTCTGCTGTATGAAGGATGTTTTATTCTATTATCTTTCCTGACTCTTGTTATGTGAAGCACAGTGGTCAACTTCTGTTGTGTTTACTTGTGCTATACAAATAAATGAAATTAATGAATGAATGAATGAAACTCCTCATTTTGTGAAATGGTTGAATGAGATTGTTGGTATGGCACCACATTCTGATCTCTATTTTAGCGGAATATGCAAAAGTACTTGTGTCTGTGTGCAGTAGGCTGAGGTAGAAGTGTACCAAAAATGCCAAAACACATGTTTGTGTACACATACCCATACAAAGCTATACATCTCTGTGAACAAAAACCTCAGCAGAAATCTGCTTAAAAGGCTTCATAGCCCCTTCTTAATTTTGAAAAGGTAGTCTCAGTAAAGGCTACAAAGGTTATAGCTACAAGCTGTAACCACGGTGATTGATATGAGGATCATCTTCTGAATAATAATTAATATGATAGGCCTACCATAAATTATTTTTAAAAAGTCAGTTATTTAAAACAACTAATAATGCAGTGTGATGTTAAATCAAATTAAGTCCCACCCACACAAAATATCCTCATGTTGTTTTTTCACCTTTAGTCTTTGCTATTAACATTCATCAACTGCAAAATTAGAAAATTGCGTTTTTAAATAACTATGCATGCAAATGAAAAATGCTTCTCTTTGTAAGTAGTTTATTTTTTGTTTTTCACAACAGTAGCCTACAAGTCAAAACAAATCATATCGGGCCATAAAATGGCTTCTTTTAAAACAAACATGCTCACATAATGTATAGTAATTGATGTGTATGTGGGAGTGTATTAGTAAATGAATGCTGAGGATTAATGAAGGGTGGGATCATTTTAATGCTCATTTGAATTTTGGTTTTAGGATAAATGTGTTTATTAAATTAAATTTGTTGACATCAGCCTGCCCAGGGACTACAGGTGGAAACTAGCACATGTGCTACAACCTGATATAATGCATTTCTCCTGTCTAAGGTTAATGTATATTGTACATTGTCCCTGTTTAAATAAATAAAGAAATGAAATGAAAAATGAAATGCCCATTAGTCAAACAAGCCATTAGGCTGTAGTTCTAAACACTCAACTGTAGTTTGTTTATATAGGCCTAGTATTTTTCTGCGACAAGGCAAATCAAAGTGCTTAGCATAAAACACAATTTTTTCATTATTGGTATTTTTATTGTATAAATTCTCACATACAACGTACAGCAATTTGTTTTATTTTTTTATGTGCAGCAATCTTTTCTATCCGCTGAGTGGTAATTACTACGTCACTTCCGGAGTCTTCAGCTGATGTCATTTAGCAACAGAAGGTTCTACACACATAAAACCAGCTGTTATAGAAAGCTCTGGACCTCAGCTATCATGTAGATATGGTCACCAAAGTTTATCCACTGTGAGCACTGTCAAATATGGTAATAAGCTATTTTCACCTATTTAACGATTCTATTTTTAAAATCTGATGACACCAGTGTGTTCCCCATCCCAGAAAAACCCAGGGTGTATCTGAAATTCTACACTTCCAACTTCTACTTATGAGAAATATATCAATATATTTAAAAACTACAACTCCCACTATAGACACGTCCCAGAATCTGTTACAAAGCTTGAGCCCTTGTAGTTCTTCCGGGGTGGGTGGGAGGATGTGTTCGGCTCCTCTTTCTGCTGTCTGCCGTGACTGGGCTTCATTCCGTTTCAGATTGATGCCGCCGGCCGGCCGGCCGAGCACACAATACATGAGACAAATACATGAAACTGTATTTTATTATTGATGCTATCTTTATTGTTTAACTCCTCAAATACAACGTTAGAAAAAAACATCAATTTTACGAATATTATGTATTTGTATCTTTTCTATCCGCCGAGCAGTAATTACGACGTCACTTCTGGAGTCTTCAGCTGATTTTTTTTAAACGTTATTACGATGCATAACTTACTGGAACAAAACTGAGCAACGTGTTGTTGCTGGGGACAAAACTACTGATTATATATATTTATTACATGGCTTGCTTATATTCTAATGTACAATGCGGTCTGTTATTTTCTTGATAACAGACCGTTGCTATGTATAACACACCGTTGCCATGCATAGCAGAGCGTTGCCATGGACGCAGTTCTGTTCCCTCCGGAGGAGAGCTATCAATCGATCCGCTAGAAGAAGATTGGCGTCGGGGTCCTGATCACCCCGTCGTTGTTGTAGTCGCTATAACAAACCTCTACATGATCCCTTACGTTACATTGAAGCGATATAGACCCGCTGATCGCCGTCTGATTCTGTGAATGAATGCCCGCATTGCATCGTGGGACATCGGCTTTGAATGCGCCCAGCTCGGCTCATATCGTAGCTTACTGTTCTGTCTTATTTACTGTAATATTTCACCGGTAATAAGACCGAAATAATATTATTAAAATAAAGAAATGCATACCATGATAACAGCTAAATACATGTTGAAAGATGTAGCGTTATAGTTTTAAAAATATCAATAAAAAACAAAGCAATCCAGCTTCCCTGGCCGAAATAGACCGAAATAATATCATTAAAAGAAATACATATAAACCGTGATAAGATCTGGTGAATAAATGTTGATTAAAACAGCGATTATTGGGCTAAAAATACCAATAATATCAAAGCTGTATCCAGCTTCTCTGCTGCATTTTTCATTTTTTCAAATGCAGCACTGCCTTCCCGGGATGCTTTGCGGGCGCGTTAAAGTCGCTTGATGTCACCCGTAGGAATAAAGTGGAGCGCGGCGCGACTGAAGCGCCACACGGCCAGGAGGATCTGCACTGGAAGGATTCTTACTGCAAGAGAGATACAGAGAGCATCTCTGCACCAGCAGCAACTTCACACGGACAGCTGTTTCACTTAGCAACTGTTATAAGGACTCCCATTTCTTTTTATTATTATTATTGACCAGTCAAAGCAAAGTTTAGTCTGCTGTGTCTCAGTGTTTGGCTCCTACGAGCCTATAAGTGGTTATTGAGTTACTCATAGCAGGCCGAACCAAAAGAAGAAAACCCACAACAACAAGTAGTTCATTTGACTTTATACATCAAACCACAAAAAGCTCCACAAATATTCCCTTACCACCTTATGTTTAGACCCCTGTAGTAGGTTCTGATAAAACCGTTAAATCATGTTAAATTTATTTTGTATGTTTGTGGATTGAAATATTTGTGACTAGTTGTTTTTTTTATGGGCTGCTGGATTCAATCTAGAGATCAAGTACAATCTTACTGTTCCTGTGCTGCCAGGGTAATATTGTGCCACAAAGAAATCTAATATTAGGCCTAAGAAATGTCACTTTGTCTTAGAAAATAATGTAGCAAAATAGTATAATGTCGGAGTCAGTTGGAGAGAATTATATATATTTCCACCATCAGTTTTTGAGCTTTCCATAAAAAATAATAGAAACAGTGTTGTTTTAAATTGACTTTTCAGAAATAACTGGCATAAATCCAAGTCCACTATTGAGTCCAGTACAGAAATATTAAATCTGAATACAAATCTTTAGTGATGAAAAAAGGAAACATTTGAATACAAAAATATTTCTACACAGGCATACAAGCTACAATTGGCCAGCAATTGTAGAAAATTAAACACAAGAGCAATATAAAAACAATCTAAAATTTTACAATAGTTCATTTTACTTATTAAATCAACATTTGAGCATGAGGTTCTTTTCTGGGTCATTTTGATGAAAGCTGTGAATCACTGGATGACAGCTGAAAACTTTCAGTAGCATACAGTATGTTCAATTCCTTTGGAAGGCACCTGGGATAACAGCAACTAAGGCAAACATTAGTTACATTAAAGGCAATATTAAACCGTATGACCACTGCTTTAAAGTGCTCATATTATGCTTTTTGGCTTTTTCCCTTTCCTTTATTGTGTTATATATCTTTTTTGTGCATGTTATAAGTTTAAAAAGTGAAAAAGCCCAAAGTCCCCCCCAAAGGGCCTTACCATCTCCAACAGAAAACACTGTTCACAAACTGCTCCAAACAGCTCTATTGTAGTCCAGCCTTTACTTCAGAGACAAACGTGGTCACTTTGGAACACACGTTATAATGCTCACCTAGCTGCTAGCATGGCACGCCCTCATACTCTGCTTCTGACTGGCTAGTAGTCCTTACCTAGGTACTGTCAAGGCAAGCTCTCATACTCTGCTTCTGACTGGCTAGTAGTCCTTACCTAGGTACTGTCAGGACAAGCTCTCATACTCTGCTTCTGACTGGCTAGTAGTCCTTACCTAGGTACTGTCAGGACAAGCTCTCATACTCTGCTTCTGACTGGCTAGTAGTCCTTACCTAGGTACTGTCAGGACAAGCTCTCATACTCTGCTTCTGACTGGCTAGTAGTCCTTACCTAGGTACTGAGCATGTGCGACTCCCAACAAAGATGGAACAGAAGTGAGATGTCTCACTCTGTAGCTAAAACAGAGAGCTCAACACACGGGGTGAAAAGAGGAGCTGCAACAATGTGCAGTACAACAAAATGTTTTTTTTTTTTTTTTTTAAATTAAAGCATGTAAACCTATTCTGATATAACCTCTAAATACAATACAATTAAAACTGAAAATGAGCATAATATGAGCACTTTAAGGATGGTACACATGTCCAACCATATGAAAAACTTTTCACTTCCATATAAAACTTAATACAAATCCTGCAAAACCAGCCTCTATACAATACCTGACAATTTCCGCTCAGCATACCACTTAAGAAAAACCCAGACAAGGGCCAAATGGATTCTCTAAACGGTTGAACTGTTGATAACTTGAACTAAACTTACAACTTACCACTCTTTATGTGTTGGCTACATTGCACAAGTATGCGGACTGTTCGTGGAGCGTGTGTGCCGTCTAATATAATAACAACATTGCTTTTAACTGGCTACACCCAGGAGACACCGGGAGCTTTTGCTTTGGGATGGTTGTTTCTCCAGTTTTTGGACCCGGCACAGCGCTGTGAAACGTCAATCTATCGTCAGCTATTCTCAAAGGATGCAGGTGACAGGAACAATAAATATAAATTAAAGAACTCTAAAAACCAAAACTGACAATATGCTTATTGACAGTCATTATATCGGTAGTTTTGTAGGTCATTTTGTATAAAAGGGCAAACACTTAAAAATATATTTACGCGATGCATACGCACCACTTACGCGCTGCTCTCATGCCTGGTGAAGAAAGTTTTATTGATTATTTTGAAAGTTTAGTGTTGAAGCATCCGCTCTGCATACGTTGTTATGCTACGTAGCTGTCCCGTTAGGCTTTTTGACTTAAAGGGATACGCCACCGTTTGTTGAAATAGGGCTTATCACGGTCTCCCCTAGCTGTAGATAGGTGGGCCAATTATTAATTAATGGTTCCTCATAAAAAAAATGTATATATATATCATTTGCATGGTATCATATTTGATCAAAGACATTTTACATCTGCATCAACATACAGCTTGGTTTTTTTGTTCCGTTCAGACAGTGTCAAATGTTTTCTAAGAAACGAGCATCAGCAGATTACCACGAAACATAACTGTTGTTTAGGATCGAGTGCAGCAAGCTGTCACGTTCTCCTGCTCTATTCAACTTGAAGGCAGTTCCCATTGTTCATGAGGGCAGGGATACAGAGGTTAAGGTTAGGTACCTTCCTGAAGACAAAGTGGAAGATCTGTGCACGGGGCCGGCTGTGGAGCTCGGCTTTGATTCGTTGAGGGTGCGTGTCCGGGGCGAGCTGCTGCCGGGTGTCCCCAGTGACCAGAAACAGTGCGTAGGTGTCGGGGTCTGGGATCTTGAACTTGTAAGCGCAGAGTGAGCAGACCTCCTCTGTGGTCGTGTAAGGGTGGACGATCAGGGTTTTGGCCGTGCAGCCTGTGTCCACTTCCTGCAGGGCTACGCGGAGATAGTTCTACATAGGCAAACAAAAAGCCCTGTGTTAGCATTTGGCAGCACAGACTGAAATGTCCACCATGAATCAAAGAGGCATTACTGATGAGTCAAGCACGCAGGCAGAAAGAAAAAAAACATGCAGTTATCAGTGATGTTGCTAAGTACGCGTCCTGCGTCTCCGGCGCTTTTAAATCCAAAAAGACGCTGTAAACTCACTTTCCAATGCGCCCACACGCACCCTATTTTTTCCTCTGATAATGCTACATTTCACAAATCAAATCATAGAAATCAAAAAAAGAAACATCAACACCGCAAGAAAAATACCTCCTTGACAACGTACACACACACACAATCACTTAAAAAAGGTCCCCAAAAGGTGAAAAGGAACTTACACACACACACACACACTAAGACATTAATGACAGAAAGAAAGAAAGTGGAAATCCGCGAGTCAGCCCACAAAGAAGAAGGAAGGTTGAAACTGCAACAGAATTATAGATTACCCCAAGCACATTTCCAACAAATACAGGCAAATTAGAGGTTAGACTTCCTCAATGGATGAGAAAACAGGATGGCATGTTTCCCGAATGGGTTTTTTGTGTATTAAACAGTTTAGAGGTTGAACTGAATAAAGTCTTGTATTCCTTTTAGTTTTACAGCACAGATCCAGTGTCTTTGTCTCATTCAGCTCTTAGAGAAACACCATTCCTGCTCAATGCAGTGAGGTTCAGCAGAGTCTGGTTAATACAGTTTCCTTTGTTAATGAACAGGGTTCAATTCAACACAGGGCAGAGATAAGCCAAGGCAATGTCATGCAATTGTAATGCCACACACACACACACACACACACACACACACACACACACACACACACACACACACACACACACACACACACACACACACACACACACACACACACACACACACACACACACACACACACACACACACACACACACTAGACCCGAGACACTCTCTGTCTCCCACCTGCTGCTTCAGTCTGCACAGAGCGTAAATGCATGTATGTCTCAATTGTATGAAGTTTCTAGAAGTTGTGTTGCTGATTGCCTTAGCATGTTACCCACAGGAGCTGCTTCTATCTATCTATTTCAGGATCCTGCGTCTCATTCCAAATTAAATTTGTAAGAATGTAAGAATGCAAAAAAAGTCTTCATGTGGCTGAATTTGATAAATTGAGCCATCTGGGGCTAAACTGACCATCTGGCCTTTTAGGACCATTGAACAATCATACATTATTCTTCAAATGTCACCAAAGCCTTTAGAGGCCGAGGTAGCTTTAAACTAAGATTTGAAATGTGGGACGCTCCACATTCATTTCAAGACGGCTTAAATTGTATTTCGGGCAAGTTCTTAGAGGATGGAAGAAAAATGTAAGTACTGGGACCCATTCAAATGACCACCTGTGGGTCCAGGTGACTCACTACACTGAATACCTGTCAACATCACTGAGTTATAACCACCAAGAAATGGCATGCAGTGTTTAAATGTTCCACTAGAGGGTGCTTTCTACCAAAACATGCTGTGATGTTAGTAGAAACTGTAGACGTAGTCCTTTTCTCTGACGAGGGAGGGGCGGGGACACAGCTCCTTTTCATGCATCTTTCCAATGCTGAATGGAGAAGTTGAGATTTATTTGGAATTGGTAGCACTTAGACTCACTGCCTGGATGTTCAAGGTGGGTTCAGGTCAGGCGTGATACCTGAAAGTCGTCCACAGTTGGCGCCGTGCGCTGGGTGGTGCGCCTTTGGTGCCACTGGTGCAGAGTGTTCCTGGCCTCAGAGCTCAGGACCCGGGCCGCCTGCTCCTCCTGGAAGTTCCTGATGAGGGACATGGCTCCGTACGCGCTGGTCAAGTAGTAGCCCCCTGGAGGGGTAGAAAGCAGGGGGAGATGTTTGAGGATGGATGAAGAAAAAGAAACAGAAACAGAGCTACTTATCTAGAAAAGAAAGCAGCTGACATTACTCATGTATATATCAAGAAGTGAACACTTCCTTCTTTGTAACAAGGAATCTTCGAAAGAAGAACAAATCATACGTCATCACATTTGCGTTGGTGTCAGACTTTTGGTGCCAGTTCTATTTAGGGTAATGGGGCGGGCATTGCAAATCCCACTATAAAAAATTAGACCTAATGCATTCAACTCACATTGAAACTTTGGAGACTTTGGGTGCTGGGTGCTTAATGGGATAATAATAAATAAACGCAATGAGGACAGCATTTCAATTAATACTTTTTTGGACATTTCGGGGCAGGACGCCCTTCTTCAGCGTGTTTCTCAGGCAATTTCAAACAAAACAGCTACA
This sequence comes from Perca flavescens, assembly GCF_004354835.1. Taxonomy (NCBI): domain Eukaryota; kingdom Metazoa; phylum Chordata; class Actinopteri; order Perciformes; family Percidae; genus Perca; species Perca flavescens. The sequence continues at coordinate 42,110,608 of NC_041332.1, read as the reverse complement.
CCGGTGGGGTTTAATTATAGGTACCCACAACCAGCACACCAAACACATCCCAACAGAGGGAGCCACAACCTACCCCACCATAACCCATCTTCCACAAAATAAAATAAAACACATTACGTAATGCTGACTGTCTGATGTTTTTTATCTAAAAAGGTGCGCATCAGTTTTCCTTGTTACTGCTCTCCCATTGGATCATGGCTCTGTCCATCAGCTGCCATAGCTCCACTCAAGCCCCCGTTTGGTCCGAGACAGCTGCTACATCCTGATACACGTCCAAACGGGGCAGGTCCGACACATAAATCATGACGATTAAGCTATAAAAGCCGCAACATTAACAGTAGCTATCACTGACCATCACTGGGGGGTAAACTGCAACTGCAATCATTATTTGATAATTTTTCAGAAAGTGTCTTTTTTTTTTTTTTTTTTTTAATGGAAATGAATCCATGAATCCAACATATTATTAGCAAAGATAAATCCCTGTTTGTGAAAAAGATATGACCCAAAATAGGCTTACTGGCCTATAGGTAAGCTAGTCAGTAGCCACTAATGCAGAGATCTTCAACAGGGGGGTCTGGGACGCGTTATTATGGGACCCACGCAACTGCTATAGCAAGACCCACCCTTCAATAGCATTCACACACTACTATTGGCCAGGCGTCCATGCTTACGCAAGGTAACGTAACTCGATTTGTTCAGGTCCTATCCCCTGACCAATTGGCTATCCTAACCTTAACTACTCGAGGTCAATGCCCAACACCAACCAATCGAGCTGCTTCGTAAGGCGGGTCTTACCTAGAAGTTATGTGGGATCCATAATAACGCGTCCGGGACCCCTAGGGGGTCCTCAGAGTTAGTGCAGTGGGGGCCACCAATTTTTTCATTAAGTTTTTTTCAAAATTTAAAATGTCTTCACATGAATCCTACATATTATTAGCAAACATATATCAGCCTATTTGGGGGGCAATAATGATAGGCCTACAGGTAAGGTAGTCACTAAGGTAGCCACCCACAGATACAGTTCATCCAAAGGATTCCCTGTGCCACATATGTATGTTTAACATTAAAAGATGATTTATAAAAACATGCCAACAATTATTATTTTAATAGCTTTGTATTCTATGCACTTAAAATGTAGGTATATCACCTTTAGGCCGCCCTGCACGTTATTTTTTTTAAAGATTATTTTTTCTGACTTTTTTCCTTCATTAGATAATGACAGTGGATAGACAGGAATGGTGGGAGAGAGATGGGGGATGACATCTCTTACTGGGTGAGCTAGATTATGCAGGTTATGCTATATATACTACTGCTCATGTATGATTAGTAAATATAGCGCTGCGGAGACCTGGCATTGTATGGTCGATGGTCAGCGTAGATTAGAATCTCCGTTCAGTTGTCTGTCGACTGAGCTAAACGGCTAACTGCTAGCTCTCTCCACCTACACCATTCACGTTACACACCTCCTGACAACAATGGGAAACATAGAGATAGCTGGCTAACGTTAGCCCTCCTAAATATAATAATTAGTGTTAACAAAGATGCTCTATTACAATCAAATACATGTAGAATGTTACAGGCTTGGCTCTGATGACGTATGGGATTTTTTATTATTAACTGAAGCTCTAGGATACACACTACATACATTTGAGCAATCCACAATGAGCTAACTGTACGTGCCAGACAGGTTGACGCTGAAGGAAGGAAAATATTTCATTCTGGGAGGGGGCAGCCTCCTTTTTCCTCTGAACCTGCTCCAGCCCATTCAAATCAAACACTGACTGGAATTTCCTACCAATGTCAAAAGTACATTACTTCCTATGTCTAGGTTTCTCTCACGGAACCTTCCTGAATGCTTGAAGACAGGTGAAAATGACTTCCAGAAATAAAAAAAGAAATCTTGTATCTTGCATTTCTTTCAGCAGCATGTGCTAGTAGAAATATCTTACAATGGATGTGGACCGTAATACTGCAGTAGTAATCACGTCTTGTGAGTCACACATTAGTTTGTGTGTCATACTGACCTGTACGTGCTCAGTAAATCCTGAGAGTGAGACTATGTAACTTTCATTTATGAAATAACATTCTTCCTCTTACAAATGAAAAGTTGAATTAAGAAGCAAGAGAATGTGCTCAATTCAATACACTCAATACAGGGGTTTTACTTAGTCTGATATGACCAGCAGCTTATAGGGATCAAGGTTAGCCAACTTTAAATAGAAATTGCTGTGAAACTGAAATTACTGAGTTGACTTTATGACTCTTTGGGCTGTTATGCTGTAAGTGCCACTTGTAGCTTTGCTTCCAAAGCAAGCCTCAAAACGATCACATAGCCAGTGGAAAAGCTCAAACTGGGCTGACAGAAATGAGATGACAAGCAAGCAAGAATAATATTAATTTGTTCAAATGACTATTGCAATTGATGAAATAGGAATTTGAATGCTCTGTCAGGGGTTTCTCTAACATTGTAAGGCTTAGGCACAGCACCCAAGCAGGTTTGCACCACCTAACCCAAATAAATGTAAAATCAATGTGAGCATCAAAACTAACCAAATGACTTTTGTCTGATCTAATGATTGTAGTTGGTCTCGGTCTCTCTCTTTAAGCTTTTTGAGTGTTATTTATTTATTATCCGATCTACCTTTTTGAACATTTTAGACACAGATATGGTAATAATAATAGTCCAAAATGATTTTATTTTTATTTTTTTATTGAAAATAACAGCATTTTCTTAAGGGGAAATGCCAAATACGTATAAGTATAAGTATTCCAAAATCCTAGGGAAAACACTGAATAATGGAAGGAGTTGCGCACGAGTTTGGTGATAATTATCAGTGTATTTGTCATGACAAGCGGTGCCTTTGACATTACACAGTAATTATTATTATTTTTTATAGAAACATTGTGATTTTAGGAGTTTTAAGAAGCAACAGAAGGAATATGGTGCATCCATATATCATTTACATTACCCAGTGTTGATCACTACAACTGTTGGAAAGAAATTACTCTAATGGTAAAGACTTCTAATAAGTGACCCCCCCATTCAACTGGAGGTGTGCCTTCTGTTGAGTTAAGTGCTTCCTCCTGGGCAGACCTTCCACTGACCGAGTTATATAACAGGCTGGAATGCACATAAACCTCACAGCACACTGTAATCTGCCTAACCTCATGAAGGAAATATCAAACATTATGTATCTTGTGGAGGGAATCACCATATGAAAACCGAAACAGCTCAGGAGCCTGAGATAGCCAATGACCCTGATGAAGACGTGAGTCGAAACACGTTGGTCATTTGAAAATGCATTGCCATAAAGGCATTTAAATTTTGCCCAACTCCTACGCAGTCCTTGGATTTTTGTCTGTAGGTAAACACAACAAAAGACCCAGCAGCGCTTCCACTTCTTTGTCTGCAGCTCAGGAGTCTGTTCCAGTATTTACAATGAGTCTATCCCCTCCAGTTTCACATGAACTATACAGGTACAAGAACAGTGTCGGGTTTCCCCTTTGTCCCATTTCCTTATTATGGTTGGGCCTAACTGTAAGTTTTAGGGGGGAATAGTTCAACATTTTTAGGAAATACACATATTCGCTGTCTTTCTGAGAGTGAGATTAGAAGATCAATGTGGATCTCATGTCTGTGTGTAAAGTACGGAGCTGCAGTTAGCTTGTGGTTAGCGTAGCCTAGCAAAGACACTGGAAAAAGCTAGTTCAAAAACACACCTTCCAACACCTCTAAAGCTCACTAACTTACATATTGTGTGTTTGTAAAAATAACAATTTGTGGTTTTATGTCGTGAAACTATTTCAGCACTCTACACTATTCTATGTCGCACAATCAAATAATAGCTAAATAATAGAGGTACAGCATGTATTTCACCTTAAAATCACAAATTGACATTTTGACACTTTTAACATACAGGTTACAAACAAGATACAACTTAGAGAGCTTTTATTAGTCTTATTTGTGAACTTTATAGAAAACCAGGCTAGCTGTTTCCCCCTGCTAAAGTCTCTGTATGGTAAGTTAAGCTAAGCTAAAGAAGCCTATATCTGTACTTGATGCACAGTTAGGAGGGGTAAAGGCCAAATGATGTGATATTGTTCTCACTGTATATCGTATGTTTTCTTTTCAAGTATGTTATTTACCAAGAAGGCCATGGAAGACTGACATGGAGCTAATTACTTTGGATCGACAACCGTTTATTAACCGGATAGCGCCGCCAGAGGTTCCAGCGGATGTCCCTCACCTTCCGCTTTCGTTGTGTTGCCGTTCTAAACTCCTGACACTCCGAGGACCATCATCTGGAACCTCAGCGCTAGCAAGCTAACGTTAAACGCTAAAAATGGAAAGTTTTGAAAGAAAATTGGATCGTGCAACAAGGCAGGCCTGCTTGGTTCTTTCGGGGAATGATTGTAAAGATTTACAAAGAATATGTTTACACCATTTACTCTCTAACTGGGACGTTTTGGGACTGAATATGGACAAAATACACACAACGATACACTGGTAAGACCAAAGGATGTTTAGCCATCATGTATCAAGCTAATTTAAATAGTTCACGTTACTGTATTGTGTGAACAGTTAACTTAATTTAATATTTTATGTGGCGTTTTCCTTTGTGGGGTGCAATGTTTTACTATTATTCAGAGCCACCTTATTTGCATCCCAAGGTTTTTTTTTTTTTTTTTTTTTTACAGTCAGTCAGAGATGCAAGTCTCCGGACCAATTGTGATTGATTTAAAGAAATACAAACGACCCCTGACCGTTTTTTCTCTTATCGAGGAATGTATCTGTGGAGGGGCCAGACCTTACTCCACAGCGCTGTGGAGATAGGTCTGGCAATGCGAGACTAGGAGCAAACCAACAGGACCTACCCTCTCCTTGCAGCAGAGATGGGTCCAGCAGCTCCATCATGTACTGGATGTCTGTGTCCAGCTGAGGCATGTCACACTGAGCCACCACATAAGTCAGCATGGGCAGGAAGTCATCGGCACCGTACATCCTCCCTGGTAGGAAGCAGACAAAGAGCAGTGGGTGTGATGGTAACACAGGTCACAATCATAAACTAAGACTGAAGAATGTGTTTCAACGTCTTATATTCCAAAAGAAAAACCTAGACTAAGGTCTACTTACTACTAACGGGATTTGTGTGTGTGTGTGTCCATTGAAATTTACACCCTCGCTTATATATAAACTATATAAGCTGTAGGCTTCCTGTCATATGCAGGGTAAACAAAAGACTTCTCCATACCTGAGTTATCCTGCATGATGGTGTAGATGAGTTTACACACACGCAGCAGCAATGACACCTTTTTCTCAGGGGAGTACATCTTCCTCATGTTTAGGAACTTGTGGCGGATCTTCTCTATAGCCATGGGGTCAGGAGGCACAGCTCCGTCCACCCCTAACTCCTGGGGCCTCTTGGTCTTAGCCAGGGCCAGGTTCTCTCTCAGCTGCTGCAGAGCTCCACTGCTCACCTGCAGACAACAACACACAGAGTTAACGCTAAGGTTAATTTACCCAGTCGACCAGATCGTAGTCTACTGTGTATCGACCACGTTCCACTCCTGGGATTGCTCTCGTTCTACCGGATGTCCCTCTTTTTGGCCGGATGTCCGTTTCCTTCTGCTTTCTTTGTGTTGGCGTTCTAACCTCCGGTGGATTGGTGAGGACTATGGTTAACTGCTCCTCAGATCTCTGCAGGGTAAATCCAGACAGCTAGCTAGACTATCTGTCCAACCTGAATTTTCTGTTGTATGACTAAAACAACTTTTAAACGTACACATGACGATTGTGATTGGTTCAAAGAAATGCCAATAAACCAGAGCACGTTTTTCTCCCATCACGGAATGCTGTGTGGAGAAGGCAGACCTTCCTCCGCAGCACTGTGGAGGAAGGTCTGGCAAAGTGAGACTAACGGTAAGGTTAATTTACCCAGTCGACCAGATCATAACAGACCAGATTATGTCTTTATCTTTAATGTGTCTTGTCTCCTCTTCTAGGGATGTGATTTCTTGTTTTTAAATTCAAATATTTAGGGCTGAAACTGACGATTATTTTCATTGTCGATTCATAAATGGATTATTTTCTCGATTAATGGATTAGTTGTTTGGTCTATAAAATGTCAGAAAATGGTAAGAAATGTTGATCAGTGTTTCCCAAAGCCCAAGAGGACGTCCTCAAATGTCTTGTTTTGTCCACAACTCAAAGATATTTAGTTTACTGTCACAGAGGAGAGAAGAAACTAGAACAGATTCACATTTAAGAAGCAAACTTGCATACTGCGGTTATAGCCGATAGAGGGCCGCAAAGCGAATGCAGAAGTGCCGTTCACCCTGTTACGAGTTGATGAACCACTGAAACGATTTTGGAAACATTATTTTAAGGTACAAAAGAATCTTTGGTGTTGCTTTAAGTAAAGGATCTGAATACTTCTTCCACCGCTGGCAGAGACACAGTCGACCATCTTTAACATCCAACCAGTAACCTTGCAGGATAACAAGATTCAACGTATCTCTTACCTGGAAGTCATGTAAAGCCACCTCGATCACACTCTTCAGAGGCTTCAGGACACACTTGTGCATGGCCTTCTCTAGCACCTGGTCTGTAGGAGAGGAAAAGGGCATCATTGCCTACTGTGTAAGACCAATGACAGGACACATCACACAAAACTGAAACTATTCTTTCAGCTACTCTAAGTGTTAATAGCACAATCGCTGCAAATAAAGGAAGTCAAAGCACTCTGTTTGGTCATCTTTAGAGCAGTGGTTTTCAAAGTGTGGTGTGGGAACCCCCATGGGTCCTTGAAAGATTTTCAGGGGGTCCCCAGCAAAAAGGGGTATAATAAATTTCACTATTAATCCATCCTTCAGTAACACAATGACAGAATGTATGACTATTTTGGTCAGATCAGATCAGATGGGGGTCTGGGGTCAAAGATTTTGTCAGTTTCAGGGTCCTTGACATGAAAAAGTTTGGGAATCTAGAAATTTTATCACATAATAAATGACATTCAATAGTTTTACAAATTCAGCTGACAGGCCATCCCAGACCAGATTAAACTCCGGAGAATTTAAATCCCATCAGCCAATCATGAACCCTACTGGATTTTGCTGGGGTCAAGGTGTATTAAGTACACTTTAATGCACTTAATAATCCTAAACATGTCCCTTTTTATGCCACTGCAAATGCAGTTACAGAGCATTAGGGCTGCAACTAACATTTATTTTCATTGTCAATTAATCTGTCGATTGTTTTCTCGATCAATAGATTGGTTGTTTGGTCTATGAAATGTTTGAAAATGGTGAAAAAACGTTGATCAGTTCCCAAAGCCCATGATAACGTCCTCAAATGTCTTGTTTTGTCCACAACTCAAAGATATTCAGTTTACTGTCACAGAGGAGAGAAGAAACTAGAAAATATTCACTTTTAAGAAGCTGGAATCAGAGTTTTAAGAAAAGATTAATAAGATTACTCAGACCAATTCATCAATTATCAAAATAGTTGCTGATTAATATAATAGTTGACAAATCGATCAATCTTTGCAGCTTTACAGAGCATATCAGTAAAGTGATCATGTGCCTGTTAAAACATAAGGCAGGCTTTCTTTTATATTTTTCTTACTGTCAATAAACCCAACGTCAATTGTCAATGAAAAAAACAACAACAAACAATGTGTCAGTCCATCTATTAATATTTTTGGACTTCCCTACCTTGTCTGTGTCTCTAAATTCTTGAAAAGGATTTGCATACAGTATATAGTTTCATTTGATTAAAATAGGTCCAAGTAATTATTGAGAAAACGGAACTCAAACACAGACACCAGACACCAAACCTGCATAGGACCAACAGTAGCAGTCACTGAGAGTTTCCTGTGTCCATTTATCCTGCATAGGTTTCCTGAATGGTACAGTATTTCATTGAAATGCAACGAATCAAATCGCAATTGTTTCTGACTCCTGGCTTTCAACAACTTTGAGCAACAAAAGTAATAAATAACTAACCTCAACATTCAAATCTGACATTCAAAGAGGTCTTACCAGATTACATATTTGCTATTTAGATAATGGGCTACCTGAATGTTTAGCATGTGATCTTTAAAGTCAAAGTTAAAGCGTGACAGATTTGTTAGAGTCTCAGCCTTAAGTTTGACCTCGGCAAATCCAACTTGGAACCCTATCCATAAGTCCACCATTCATTCAGCTAACGTGCTGTAAAAGGTTGCACTTGGACCTCTACAATGGCTCCATCTGTACCTTGAACCTACGTACATAGGCTTCAAATAATTCCCTGCCTACCTCAAATATGTACAGCATGTTGCATTCACACAATTGTGTCTTATTGTTCACTGGCAGCACTGGCACATCTATTCATGCACAGGCATCCCCAGCCCCCAGGCGGTGCTTATGCAATGAGCTACACAGAAGAACCCAATGCATGTTTAGCAGCGTTAAACAAGTTAGCAAGCACATACAAGAATCCTGATCTTGTGGAAATATGTCTGACTTTATGGTGAGTCAGAGGAGCACAGGGGGAATGTGTTGCACTTTCACTGCAGTGTTGTGGGTTGTCTGAGGTAAGGGTTTGGCAGTTCCATATCGCACACTGCTAAGACTAATAAATCTGAAATCAAGAACAAGGGAAGGCCTGAGGTGTTCCCCGAAACTGGATGAATCAGATAGATCCTTACACAAGGAGTACACAAGGAGAGCTACAGAGGCTGTTAATGGCACACAGTTGGACACACTGGAGTGTGTCCAACTTAAATCTATTGACCATTCCCCCCACCCGGCTTAAGACCCATGTGGATTGATCTTTTGAGTATGCAGCACCCACACAGTGGAATGCTCTGGCCCCACCCTTACGGTCTGCTCTTAAAGCAGACTTTTGATTGACCTGTCAGCACTTTATTTTTTATGTGTGTACTGTGTTTTAATATGAATCATCTTGCATGTTTTATGTAAAGCACTTTGTAATTTTTAAGTGTAAAAAGTGCTTTATAAATACATTTTACTTACTTTCTTACAGTACTTCATTTCTTACTTACACATAGGCACATAGAGAGACACACACACACACACACACACACACACACACACACACACACACACACACACACACACACACACACACACACACACACACACACACACACACACACATTCTGACTGCGAACTTCCTGATTCCCTCCAGAAAGGCTCATTTCCTTTGTATATTGAGCAATGTTTGTTATTGGGCTTTATCTAGACTACAGCCTGGTCAAACGCTTCCCTCAAAAGCAATACTCTGTAGGAGAGTCTGTGATAAACAGCATATACGCACAGACAACAACATACAGTAAACACCTGCAAGCACATACACTAAAAACTAAAGAGAAAAACCTTAAAGTAATGTACACAAAAGCAATCTTTAAATATGTGCCGTTTTGTGATTTACATCCCAGAAACGACAGCCTTTTCCTCTTCCTCTCTGTGTTTGTTCTTATCCAGACATCAGTGGCGGCAATAAGTTAGGGTGTGTTTTGCCAGTTGTAAACCCTCCCTCTACAAACATCCAATTGTTAATCATTCTACCTCTTGACCTCATATACAAACAGTTAATTGTCATAGTTTCTACAAATACATAAAGTTTGGACACCTAGCTTCCATTTTACTGCAAAAGTTCAACATTTCTTTCCAAAGATGTCAGACCTTCAGCCATAACGTCACCACACATATTCTGTGGGATTGTAGCATGACGTCAGCCACACTGTCTCATGGTAGTTCTCAGTTTTGTTTTGTTTTCCAGGGAAGAAGGAATAGCTGAAATTTGGACACCCCTCTCACCGTCTAAAAATGTAACAGAGCTCAGAATTCCAGCTCAGCTAAATCGATCTATCTAATCTATACATATCTTATCTACATACATACGTATCTAAACATTATGTTTACTTCCACGAGCGCTGTATAAAAACCACGTTTACATTTCTTCACAGTTCCCCTCTCCAAAGGGAACATTTGTGAGCGTGAGACGCTTTATGTGCATATCTGTGGTCTGTTAGCACAACCAGAATGGATCACTTCTCTGTCTCGGAACAAGGCTTTGCTGTTGTTGTTTACAATGAACAAGGGACGGGAGACGAGTGCAAAGACATACTCACATATTCATGCAAACACTCAAGTCCACAATAATCTGATTGGAAAAAAACGTCCCTTTGATAGAGCTGCTAATGTCTGCAAACTTTATTTTTACAACCATTATGACCTTAATGGAGCATGTAAACAACTGTGATACTATCCAATGAATATAAATAGGGCTCATTAGAATTGCTTGTGATATTACTGCCAATAAGTTACCTGACTTTCAGAACTAATAACAAAACAATACCTTTTTTTTCATGTAAAAGTTTCTGTCTATCTGTCAGCGGCACTAAATTGTGGAACACACTAAGTAATGAATTAAAGCGATGTCCAAACATATTCCAATTTAAAAAGATGTTCAAAGAAACTATATTCCATATTCTATATTGGGCTTACATTGAACAATGTGTAGTATTTATTATAATTATTGTTTATAGGTAAATATATGAATTTCCATTAATTAAATTTTTTTTTGATATCTGTTGACTTATTATTATAATATTATTATTATATTATATTATTAACACATTTAATAGGAAAGAAAGGGTATAAAGGGGTAGGAGTACATACGTTTTACTTCTTCCTACTCCTTTTTGAATGTGTAAATAGGTCTTTAAGTACAAGAAATTATGTTTTATTTTTTAAATGTTCTTTTTTTTACATTACTATTTTCTTTGGATGTTGTATTGTATTTACATGTTCAAAATAAAAGCTATAAATAAATAAATAAAATAAATAAGCCAAAAGTTCTAAAATGTTGAATGTTGTCCAAACACAAACAGCCATACAGGCATTATGAGTCAATAAAATAGCCAGATAGACTACGCAATTACGAAGCTGACCAAATGTTTGCTGCCAGCTCTCAGTATTCAGTGGTACGGACACATTTAGGTAGGCACCGAACTGTGGTTAAATACCAAGCAGTCCTAAATACAAATTTAATTTAATACAATTAAATTAAATTTCTGCCTTTTAAAATAAGATTCAACTGCACTGTGAGCTCATGCCAACCAACAGAAGCCAAGAATAACTCACAGCACAGCACACTGGCATTTCTGTAACTCAACACTAGTAATGAGGAAGGCTAATATGGAAAACTCCAACTGGTACGTCTGATTCCAGACACAATGACAAGCCTGGGCCCTCACTGAACATTGTCAATGAATGAAGTCATTTTGAAATCCATTTCTCGAGCCACACTAAAGCGGCTTTACGTCTCAAATTATGCTTGAAGAACACCATTTAGAGACGTGAATGCTGTCGGACATCGGATATGACTAAAACATCCCAAACACGTGCCCACACATGCAAGCAGAGGTTTCACAAGGCACGCAATCCCACCGTGCGAACAACAAATCTTAAAAAGTGCATTCAACTTCGTGGTTTTAAAGATTCGCAAGCTTTTTGGCCCACTTACCGATCTGGTCCTCAGGTATGAGTGACTCTAGAGGCGGGTCCAGTTCGGAGCTCTGGCGCAGGTACGCCTTCATCTGCGTCATGAACTGCCTGAGAGTCTGCAGAAAATCCACCCCTGACGTGTGACAGCCTCGGTTCTCCTGAACAAAGCTGATGTAGTCCTGCACCAGGGAGCCAAAATATGAGCTTTTGTCCCTGGACAGCTCAGCGATCCTTTTCACCGCCCGTCTCTCCGGGGTCATGAAGGAGCTGAGCATGCCGCTCATCTTGCGGAAGCGTCCCTTCAGGGCCCTGGGGAGGATGAAAGAGCCGCCGCCGAGGCTCACGCCAACCCTTCGCCGTCGCGCTTTTAAGGACGGGCGAAGGTGCATTTCTAGGTCCGTCTCCAAACCTACGCCGTAGTCTTCGTCCTCATCTTCTTCCCCGTCCTCATCGTCTTCGCTGCTGTCCTCCACTCTGTCCTGATGATTAAGGTGTCGGGACGGGCTCTGGGCCAGGCCCAGGGAGAATCCAGGAGACTGGGAATATTCCAATGAGTCAGAGGACGAGGTAGACATGCTCATGTCACTGAGCCGCTGGCGTCCCCTCTCCTTGGGGGTGGACGGACTCCCAGCGTTGTTCTCCAGTAGTGCTTCAGCGGGGACAGCAGGCGGGGGCTGGCATGGTGGAAGCTTGGCCCGGGACAGAGCCTTGGCGATGGTCTCGTCGTCCAGGGCAATGTGGCAACGGTGAGCTTCAAGATCAGGCTTCTTAGGCCTTGGAGGTGGCGGGTTCGAAGGCACAGGGATTGGTGAGGTGGCCGATTTGGACGGGCTGCTATGCTTGGCACCCATTGGTGGTCGAGCGGGTGCTGGGCGCCTGCTGGGGGACTGCTGTTGTTGCCTCGTAGACACAGTGGCGGCCTCTGGCATGCTCTTGGGTCTGGTGGTGGCGGCTGGAGGTCCAGGCGGAGGTGGGGCAGGGCGCCGGCGCGGCATTGAGCGGGGGGGAGGAGGGCGAGGGGAGGGGGCCGTAATTTGCCGCTCAGTTTGATCTTGTCCGCGTGCTGCTCGCTACCTTGGCTGCTGTTTAACGGCGTCACAGACGATTTCCCGGCATTCTCTAGGTTGTTAGGAGACGGTGGGCGGCCCTCACAGCGGCGGCGGCGGTGGTGGTGGTGATGATGAGTCTGGAGGAACAGGGGGTTGACGAAGCACAGACGGCCCCCCGAATGTCTTCTCTCCTGATGGAAGGAAGCCGGAGGAGAGCGGGACCGCAGAGTTGGAGGTGCGCTGTCGCAGTGAGCCCCGGGGTGTCTGTGCTCTGAGCCCTCGGCCTTCCTGTTCCTGTTAGTTGGCTGGGGGCTCAGGGTACGGCTCAGAGGGCGACAGGGACGGGGGGAAGAGCGACGCTGGCTACAAAGGGCAGAGTCCCAGAAGCCTGTAATACAGAGACACAGAAACATTCAGAGGCAAACATTAACTAACTTATTGCATCAGAAAAGCATAAAAAAAGTAGTCACCCTTAAGAAGGCCCGTGTGCCACAACACACACATTTTGCTACGCATAAACTGCCTCAATAAAGGCTTCTAAACTTTTTCTGCAACACAGAGTGCCTTGGTTCTCACACTGTTCTTACTGGCTGGTTGGATCACCCCTGCACCAAAGAGCACCTTGTTAGACTTTTTACAACAACCACCAAAAAGAAGCGCTCCTTTTCTCCGTTAGATTAACTTTTTAACAACAACCTCCCTGGACATTTCAAAAAAGGGCATGTCCTCGACTCTTCTAGTCTGGCTCAACGAATGGACATTGCTGGGATAAAGCCTGACATCCGGTGCGATGTTCTTCCCCTCTCACTAGCTCTGCTATCGGAGCTTAGCAACGCCTAGGGCAGTTGTGATTGGTTTAAAGAAATACAAACAAGCCAGAGCGTCCCCCCCCCCAATCCCAAAATAGATAGGTTGTGTAGCCAGACCACACTGCAGCGCTAGATAGGTCTGGTAATGCGAGACTACGAGTCTTTAAATGAAAAATAACAGTTAAAGAATAGATGAAAAAGAACAAAGAGAGCATTCTCAATTACAATCTCACCAACAATTCAGGCGTTTCTTCAAAGTTTTCCTCTTTCTGCTTAGTTGTGTCTTTTCTCTTGCTGGGGACAGAAGCGCAGTGAGTCCAGCTCCGTGTCTTTAGGCTCTGGTTCACAGGGTGCCGGCGCACACCCAGAGACACAGAGAGGGAGTCGCCCATGCTAATCACAGAGTGGGAGGGCACTAAACACAACACACGGCACGCATTTCCAGTTCCTCCACTCCTTCCTGCTCTGTTGTCCACTCTCTTACTTCTATATTGTGCTGTCCTGTAACTTCCCAAACTGAGTAGTTTTAGGACAATTTTCAGTTGTTAAATAAAGCTATTTAGTAAGGCAAACCTTATTTATGATTTTGTGCCTCTCTTCTTTTTTATTGAAAGTGCAATTGTCCCTTAACAGTGGAGGACATGTGCTCCCACTTTGATGTTCCTGTGTGCTGTTCTACTAAATCATTCCATTGTTTTCAGCTATTTGGCAATACAGCCCTCATGCTAACACACTCAGCTGTATTACCTACTTAAAGTGAAAGATTCTACTATACTAAATACCATGAATTTGTTTATGAATGTGATTTAATCCAGTGGTTCCCAACCTTTTTTCTTTGGCGCCCCCCCTACTCATGTCTAAGAAAAGCTGAGCCCCCCCGAAACCGAAGTTGAGGTAACTCTCGAGATAGAGCCTTACTTTCTTTTTTGATACAAAGGAGTTATCAGCACTTTTACGTTTCTCCTACATGTTTCATTCATAAAATAGTGATGCCTTGGCGGCAGGAAAAACGAGGATACAACAAAATATATAGTTTTCTTTACCTCAACCTCAAACCAGATAAAGACTTGCGCCCCCCCCTGTGATCTTTGCCGCCCCCCTAGGGGTGCCCGGACCCCAGGTTGGGAACCACTGATTTAATCAAACTGTAACAAGCAACAAATCATGCCACTTCAGAATATCTATGCAGTGATTGCAGCAGAAGCCCAGTGATGACTGATGGAAAGGTTCCTCTTGCAGTCCTGGGGCAGTAAAGGAGCCGGGTCCAGCAGTTTTAAATGTCTTATAATACCTCGGCGTCTGGAGACTGAAATGTGTCTGTGGCATTCTTACTGGTCCATGTGAGCCACCTGACACTGTCTGTCTGTCTGCAGAGCAAGACTGCAGCAGGCAGCCCCCCTCCAAATAGCACTTTATTTAATACTGACTGACCTCAACATACTGTAGGGTACTGTAGGGTACTCTAATTCTACAAAGAGGAGTACTGGTCCCTTTGATGTTAACATTTGTCTTTGATATTTGATTGAAAGAGATCATCCAATAAATTCTCAGCTCAAAGCTGGTCTCAAATAATACATATTGTTTGTGACCAGCACGAACAAATAAAGGCCGGCCACTTACAGGCCGGGTGAAAATCATTGGTCCTCAATGCCCTTGGTTGACTACAGCTCGGCATTGAACACCATCGTACCAAGCCAGCTGATCAGCAAACTTCATACACTAGGAATAACCGCTTCCACATGTAACTGGATTCTGGATTTTCTCACTAGCCGCCCACAGTATGTCAGGATGAATAGGCACACATCTTCCATCCTCGCCCTGAGCACCGCTGTGCCGCAGGGTTGTGTGCTGAGCCACCTCCTCTATGCACCCATGTCACCCATGACTGTCAACCCACCCACAAATCGAACATCATCGTGAAATTTGCAGACGACACGACTATCATCAGGCTAATATCAAACAACAATGAAACTGCATACAGAGAGGAGGTGCATAACCTGACAACGGTGCGACATCAACAACCTGGTCTAAAAACCTACAAACACCTAAGAGATCATCGTGGACTTTAGGACCACCAAAAAGTCCACTCACAGTCCTGTAACCATCAGGGCAGCTGATGTCCAAAGAGCTTAAAGTTTCTGGGAGTTACCGTCACAGAGGGCCTCTCCTGGGCTGACAATGCCTCGGCAGCAGTAGGTAAAGCACAACAACACCTCTACTTCCTGAGACGGCTGAAAAGAGCTAACCTCTCCCAGAAGCTGCTGGTAAACTTCTATAGGTGTACGACAGAGAGCACCATGACAAACTGCCTGACAGCCTGGTACAGTAGCTGTACCAAAGCCACCAAAAAAGCGCTGCAGTGTGTCGTGAAAACAGCAGAGGAAATTGTGGGCACATCACTTGAACACCTCAATTAGACCCGCTGTGTGAAAAGGGCTAAGAACATTGTCAAGGACACTACTCACCCTGGACATGGGTTGTTTGAGCTTCTCCCATCAGGCAGGCGCTACAGATTACCCAGAATACGCACTAAAAGACTGAACTCTGGAAATGGCATGTAACAATAATCAGGGGGGCAATGTGCAATACAAATGTCGAGGCTTATTTATTTCTACTGTGCAATATAACCATGTGGCAATAAGGTATCCTGATGCTACAACGCAACTTCTGCACTTATGAATAGCTCCTACTTATATAATGTTAGCTTTTATTCATATATAAATACACACATATACATTTATATATTTCAGTACTATCTAACATTTTCAGCTCATTCTATATTATTATCTCATGTTGGTATTTTATAGCATATCTGATTCTAGATAAACTTACATTTATTTTTGTCACTAAAGCCTTTCCCTGTGTTCTTTTCCTAAACCCAACCATTTTTTAATTTTTTTTTTAACAGGCGTGTGACGTTCTCGCGATAGTACGTCGCGTTCTCGCGATAACACGCAACGTGGCGACACCACGTGGTGGGTATGTTTACATCTGCTGTATACAGCGTAGACATACACGTGGTGAAAATGCACTGTAGAGATAACACGCCATTTGGCTTTAGGAAAGTGGCGTGTATGTTTACGCAAAGTCATGATGCCATGTTGGATGATGGACACCTGGGTCAACTGATTGCTCGCATGTCCACAAATAGGAGTGCCAGGTCAGTCACTCTTGCTCTCTCCCTCCTCAAGGCTGCTTGGTTTGTTTGGCTTTTGGGTTTAGTTACTTCTAGCCTTGATACAACTACACACATCCATACATTACACACATTACCGATTAACTGATTGCACGTTTATCTTTGTTTATTACAATAAATTGGATTTGGTTGAGCAAACATCTGTGGTCTCCACCTTTTCATGTTTGTTTTAAACACTGTGTATGATACTATTAGGTGATTGCCTACCGGTAAATGAGACATGAAGTGAAACAGCGGTCCTTTCTCCGCTCTGCTCTGAAGCAGCGGTGCTCGTGCACGTAGACCTGTGTGTGGGTCGGAGTGCCGAGGGCAGGGGGAGGGGTTAGATGGAGCTCCGAGGAGATGCTACTTTTAAATCTTGCTAGCTTTTCAACATTACCAACCCTGCCTTTAAGGAATCAGTCAAAATCCCGAGGGCTACATGAATATCTCTAGAATATGCTATTTAATGAAAATCAATCCAATACTCTAGTCACGCTGCTAGTTTGGCTAAAGAAACTGTTTCATCTTACTCTCATGAGAAATTGATTTTATGTTCAACAACAGCAGTTAATAAGTAAGTAAGCATGTGCCTTTCTAGCATAATAAACGCTCCACACCCTCTGGGAAGGTAAATTAGTTGCAAATTTCAAATATTCAAATGTCTCTGGAGCTGGTTGTAACATGTGTTTGTGTTTCACATGTGCGTGCCCAGATTCCGCAACGAGAATCTGCTTTTTGTCTTTAAATAGAAGCTTTCCAGTGGAGAAAGGGAGTTTCCCCTAATGACTGTATAAGTTAGCTTAGAGAGGCTAACAAACCGGCTATCTCTCCTAAAAGCATCAAAGCCATCACACTGAAGGCACACACCCACTCCCATTCAGAGGGATTCCACCATGCAAATATAACAGCCTTGTGTGTTTTTTATACAGTACATCTGAATGTGGTGTGATGGTATGCGAGTAGAAAGCACTCAACCTACTGTAGCTTTCCACTCGCCACTCCCTTCTCCCGACACTAAGCACTAAGCTATGTCGTAGGCTTCTACTGAAGGAAGATGACTCAATGCAGATTCACAGGAGCTGAGAATACAATAACTTGACTGAATAGTCAGCAAAGAAAAATAAATAAAACCTGTGAACACAATTACTGCCCCCTTTTAACTCTATTTGCTTGCACCGTGGCACCACTAGGTTAAAGAGAGTGGAGTATATTAAAGTAGTGGTACTTTAATATACTATAACTACATTACTTAATGACAATGTATAAAGGTATAATATGCAGTTGTTTCCTAAAAAAACTATGTATAGACTAATACAAAAGTAATCCCTCTCAATCATCACTTATGACCCATTGGAATGTGGCAGTGTCTATATCTGCACAGACCCTGCCCTCTGCCTGCATTTTCTCTTATATTTTGCTGTATGCGGGACGTTTATGGGCCGGTACAAAGAGCCTTTGGGTCCCATGTGTGTCTGTAACCGCCAGCCAATAACAGCGTGCAGGGTTTGCAGCCCGTTCTTATTCCCCACCGCCGCTTTGCCCCTCAGCGTCTCATATCAACGCATGTCTAACTCACACAGAAACAGACAGGTTGAAGCGCTGCATTCTCTCAGAATCCAACAATGTGGCACTGTTCTGCGGTGTGGGTGTTTATTTGTGTTTTAGAATATAATTGCTGCAAAACAATGACAAAAGAGTCTTTTATTGCTCTGATTAATGCTTTGTACAGCGCTCCCTCTCTTCATTCACTCTCTATCTTGCTCACTCACCGCTGCACTCTCTCTGTCTATTGAGAAGATCAATATCACAAATTTTTCTGCGGCAACGTTTTCATTACAGAGCTGGAGCTGTTCACAAATCCTCCTACCAGCACCTGTGAAGCTTACTTATTGACAAGTTGTTTAATTTGTGTACAAAAACATTGCAAATGGCAATTTGTAACAATTTCTTGATGAAAAAATGTATTGATCTATGATGATTTATTGATAACTGAGTGTCTCCTATAGCGTGGGTTGCCAGATAAGGTCAGTGAGAGCAGGTTTTAGTATAGGTTTCTGTATAGACACATTGGTACCAACCAAACTCCCCCTAAAACCACTATTTCTTTTGGGTATTAACTAACTAAAATACAAAGTGTTATTTATAGCTTTAGAGGTGCTGGTAGGCATATTTTTTAAAGGTCCAGGCTAGCTGTGTCCCCCTACTTCAAGTCTTAATGCTAAGCTAGGCTAATCACCTCCTATCTCCAGCTCTGTAGTTAAGGCACAAGCAACCTTAAGCTTCTCATCTCATGATCTTCTGATCTAAATTCCTAACATGTTAAACCAGTCCTTGAAGTTTGACAAAAGAAAATATGTTTTCCTTATGATGGATTACCTTTCATTTCCCACTTTTACCAGTGTGAAAATTAATGTAAACAATAGCTGCCTCAACGGTGAGAAATCTATCTACAAACTGTAGAATTCTTGGAAAAATGCTAAGCAGTAACTTATATCTGATTTATAGTTCAAACTTGCAAAAGCACCAGTATAGTCATTTAAGCTGTGTGCTACTACAGAACTACAAACAATAAAATAATAAATGAGGTTACCTGCTCCAAGCTGAGCCACCTCCTCCAGTTCTTTCTGAGTCTTAGCAGATGCAATGGCCTCTGGGAGTTTGAGTGTGAAAGGCAGGACATCCCTAGGTAAAGAAACAGATATAAACATTAGAGATACAATATATATAAGAAACACAACATGAGAAAGAGTTAAAACAAGAAGCAAAAAAAGGAGCTGCCATAGTCATCAAATGAATTATGGTCAGGGTTATAAGGCAGGGCAAGTTTATCTATATATAGCACCTTCTCACACACAGAGGCCATTTAATTTAATTAAAAGCTGAAGAAAAGAGAACAGTCTTTAACTTTGAGTTTGGGCATTTACTGTAGTTCCAAGGGGAGCTGTATCCAGCAGTGGGTAGCGTAATGGCTAAAAGCCATTTCACCACACTTGGATTGAACTCTGGGCACCACTAACTGACCAGTCCCTGCTGATCTGAGAAACCTACCCAGCTTGTACTCCGCAAATATTTGCAACATATTTTGGGCCCAGACCATACCCTGGAAATCCAGAGTTCTTGCGAGAGCACAACTGAATGAATTTGCTCAGCGAGTCACTCTGGCATTGAGTAATGATGCTCATGAACCATGCCCTTGTAAATTATACATTGATGACATATGAAATAAACGTAAACTGTTAGCAGTAGCCGAGCTGCACCAATCACATCGGTGTATCTGATATAGGCGGGCCAGAGGCGAGCTAAACAGATGATGACAGTTTAATCTAACAGTTAGCTCTGCTGGTAACTAAGCGTATGGGGCTCTGGATACGTCACCCCATGTATTGTTGTGATTGGTCGTAGTGTTATCCAATTGCGTGCAGTGAGATTTTCAAATGCATGCTTGGTGCCGCCCCTCGAGTTGGGCCATTTCCATTACTCAATGCCAGAACCTTAATCTTTCAGATTTGGGTCTGGATTTCCAGGCTAGCCAGACCAATACATGACTTAAACAAAATATAGTAACATAGGGCCTTTAAATCAATTTTAAAATGTAACCAAAAGCCAGTGCACAGATCTCAGAATTGGAGAAATATGTTCTCTCCTCTTGGCCTTTGTCAGTATTCTAGCGGCAGCATTTTGAATGACTTGCAACTTCAGATTTGTGATAAATAATGTGGATACAATGACTAAGTGGGTAAAGGCAAATAATAAACAGCTAGTAAGTCTGGTGAATTCAGAAAATTAATTCAGAAAATTAAATCACCGTGCCACCCGAAATATGAAGTCTCGACCACCCTCTGGCCCCCCTAATCGTGGCAAATATTTTCATATATTTTTAACTCAACCTTTGTCCCCAAAGAGGGTATATTATTTATGTGCAGTGATCAATAAAATATAGGTTAAAACTGAATGAGTATTCTTGTGTTTATTGTAATATGTATATATTTTGTAGTACCAAACCTATGAAGCCCTTTTTTTTGGTTGAAATTGCCCCTGGTTGAGATTGAGAATGTAAAATTTTATTCAGCTCAAAAAATGTAGGGGGAGTGTTTGATTTGCAGTCATCTCTCTAGATGAATGAGTGTTGGGGTGGGTATTGCTTGCAGCACAATTTCCATCTATTTCCTGTGTCTGTTGTTTTAAGTCCTGTGTATGTCTGGGTCTCCCAAGCTGGCACAAGATAAAACAAGAAGTGAGAGACTTGGGCGCTGAGAGCGGAGTGCTTACTCAACAAACATTGTTTGCATCCGTGGAGTTTCCACTCTAGAATCACACTCTCTTTACAGAACAAAACACAGGAGAAGCTGCAGATGTGAAGGATGGATGGATAAAGAGAAAAACAAATTTGGTTGTTTACCTGCTAATACAGTAGAAAGCCACCAGGCGAAAC
The DNA here is from genome assembly GCF_004354835.1 of Perca flavescens. Taxonomy (NCBI): domain Eukaryota; kingdom Metazoa; phylum Chordata; class Actinopteri; order Perciformes; family Percidae; genus Perca; species Perca flavescens. Next base: position 42,089,623 of record NC_041332.1, on the reverse strand, counting down.
AGATCTGCAAAGCTGATCCCAGATTCCTCAAGAGAAAAGGCTGCGAACAAAGGAAAGGTGTACAGACTAAATTACCTTTCATAGACTGCAACTCAGTTAGATGTAGTCGCTTACAGGGCATTTGCATTTGGAACTTTTAATCTGTCACTTAAGTCATTTTATGAGGACGTTTTATTGATTTTAGTCACGATGAATAGTAATGTTGGGTCTGTTCAATCAAGCTGCAGTGAAAAGTGTCACCTTTGTAAACATATATGTTACAATTTGATCGCAAAAAAAATTCAGTGCATCTTTTTAAAGTGAACAAATACAATACTGTTTATATCTCTTGATTTCTACAGTTTATAAGCCCCTGTTTAATGCTGTTCAGCAACTGATCAGTAACTTTCTACACTTTCAAACAGTAGCAAGATATTATAGCACAAGCAAAGATACTGTATATACTTGCTATATATATCAATAAAGAAGGTAAGTAACAATATAACTGCATTGGAGATTGGGCCTGCTACTTTCAGGGGTGGGGCTACAACCACCACTTACGGCAGGCCCAAGCACCATTGGGTAATATTACTGGCTTCCTGCCCTTCTGGCCAAAGCGTTTTTACTACACAAATTTTCAAACTAAAAGTAAAGGGGTCTCTTTCTGTCTGTCTATCTGTCCTTCGATTTTCTGGACAACCGTTCATTTCGATGCTGAGGACCCAAGGAAGTGCAGTGTTGAGTGTGAGCTCTTGAGATCTACGACATTTTTATTAGTAGTGAGTTATGATCACACTGTGTAATGCATTGAGAGGGGACTCCTTTTATCTTTTACACTGCCGTAGGGCATGCTGGGTACAGCAGTACATTCAAGAAGAGATGAAGAACGTGAGACGGCAGAGACCGGAGATGTTATAAGCTTCAGCGATGTGACTTTTCCGAATGACCGGAAATGTTTTTGTTGCTGGAAATAGCCTAATCCCAAATAGATAGCTGTTAGCAAATGATGCGTATACTTTAGCATTGCTCCGGGATGCAACTATGTCATGACAGGTGTTTTGCTCAGCACCCAAGGAAGCTCAGTGTCAAGTAAGTCAAGTCAAGACAGCCATTTAGTTGTGTGCATGAGCTTGTAAATGAGTCGGGGAATGTCAGTGGAATTCCTTGTATTCAGGTTACTGTGTAGTTCAACCTTCGATGTAATGGTACTGGCTGAAGCAGCCTAGGTGTGAATTAAACACCATGTATAAGTCATTTGCTCCTTATGCCAGGAGAGAAGAAGGTCGCACTGCCAAAAGAATTTGCTGTTTGTTTCATTTGTCACAGTTAAGTTTCCTGATATATGTTCCTTGAATTTTGTTTTAGCATTCGTCCTGATTTCATGTAATGGAGAGCACTGTGTGTGTAAATGGTCACCTCTGGGAACTCAAGATGTCTGCTGAGTCTGCCTACCATCACTCTCCTTGACATCGGAGTTAGATTATTCTACACTACTATTGGACGTATTGCAGTGAGATTTTGGTACAGACATTAGTACCAGGTTTTAAACCCCGTTACATCAACAACTGCTCTTTACTATCAGTATCAATACCTTTGCCTTACTTTGGAGCTGGCTAATCTGAGACTTCTAGGATGTCGGATATGAATTTGCAGCACTTTCTTTCAGCTTTTAGTTTCTACATAAAGCCACCACAAAGACCATATACCCTTCCAAATGTAATATTTAGGCAGAGTTGTGCTTGTTTATGAGCAATGTGACTTAAGGACTGGTGATTTGTATTGTATCAAACTGTTCGTGCACGAGGCTACTTAACACACAGCAGTGAGTATGAGAGGCCAAGTGGAGAGCAGCTGATTCACATCTAAAGGCCAAAGCAGGCCAAAGGCACTCCCCTCCCTAGCTGCCTTCCTTCCTCCCTCCCATGTGTGCTGTCATTTCAGCAGGGAAAACCCACAGCTGGTGTGTCATCACACTTTGGCACTGTCACAGCTCCACAACGAGTCCCAATACTGAAGCACAGCACAGTGCAGGATAGGGCTGAACAATTTGGGAAATAAATAAAAAAAAATTCTGCCACATATTGAGATATGATTCGATTTGCAATTATTTTTTGTAGCTACATATTGCATCTTCTACAATCAAGTTAAATTAAGTAAAAAAAAAGAAAATTGACAGAAAATAGGACATTTCTTTGAACAATCTGTGATATGTAAAAGTATTCCAGCATTTATCTTATGACAAGACAGTAAATATAATAGATAGAGATACAAACAGCGTCGCAACATATGATCCACAGAAGTTGGACAGAACTGTGTGTCCGACTGATTTGGTGAGACACAAATAAGACAGAAGTGTTTATAAGTGTATGTTACTACAGCTTTCAGTACTGTTGATGCATGGAGCATCCATGTTGGATTTTGAGCTTGGGGTACTCTGTGGTTGCCGAGGTCAGGGGGGCGTGTTTCTGACTTTGACCTCGGAAAATCAGACTTCAGACTATCAACCTACGTGGGGCGCACACTCTACTAGGTGAGCTAGAGATCGGCCCTTACTTTTATTTTCAAAACAGGACTGGAACCCCACTCTCCTTTGTTTGTGTTTGTTTAAACCATCCACCATCCAAACCTACCTAGGCGGAAATTTGGCCCTCTTATACTTCGTCACCTTACTTCTTGCTTTGCTCCCGTCAGAACTACTACTGCCACTATAAAACGTAAATATAGGTCGTAATTGCTGCTTGAGCAAACAACTTAAAGGGAAACTACACCAATTAGCATTAAGCTTTGTATCAGTAGAAACCTGGTAGTATTTTTGAATGACCATGCTTCCCTCCCTCATGTCCCCCTGAGAGGGGAGATTTCTGTATTGTGGGTCTGGAAAAAAACCTCAGATGACGCAAAATGACGAGTTTTGCGTCATCTGAGGCTTTTTTGCCCAGAGGCAAAAGACTACAGTCTGTATGCCTGTATTAGGAGCCTCTTCCGCATAGCCCAGAGGGGGTTGGACTGTCGGCTTTTTCCGGAGATTGCCGAGGAAAAAACGAGTGTCAGCCATCTTGAATCCTCGCTTAGCTTCTCAGCAGGAGCAGAAACTGTTCATCCCGACGGAAATTTTAGAACAACAATTATGTGCATTCAAACTACCACACATGTGTACCACCGGGATACATTGGAACACATCGGAGAATATGCAGGACACTTTATTACGGACGCAATACTCGACACACTACGTGAGCTTTGCCTGCACGGAGACCAGCGGTGGTGCTTGATTCCTCTGGCCGGTGAGGAGACCTCATCAGTGGGGAGCGTTGAACGAGTGTGCCGGTGGAAAGCTAACGCTAGTCGGCCACCTGTTCCACCAATCCTGCTTGCAAGTGTCCGCTCATTAAACAAACTGGACTACATCCAACTTCAACCAAACTCCCAACGCGAGTTCAGAGACTGCTGTGCTGTGTTTTTGTTGTTGTGGAAATATTGCTGTGAACAATCCAGCCTGCCGGGGTAAGACTACTAGTGGAGGTGGGCTGTGTTACCCCGGACTGCCTGTTGCAGAAATGGGGTGATTTGTATCCAACTAACTGCTAACTGCTGGTTATGACAATAAAACACACTTGTTGAGTTGATAGTCTCACTGTCTGTCTGTAAAGGGTAGGCGTGGCTTGGGAGTGGCCTCATACAGCAGCAAAGCAAGTGCATTCTGGGATTTGGTGTCTTTCCTTTCATATGAGCCAAAAACACATTTTCTGGCTTATCTTGGCCTAAAATGCACCAATTTCAATTTTCTTTTCACATTTCTACTACATAAGTGACACAATTTAAAGATATATTCAGCTTTCCAGCGGTGAAATTTCCCTTTAAGGGAGGACAGTCTCCTAAATGATTATATCCTGGTCTAGATGGACCCCACCCAACTGTCACTCTGAGTGCTGTCAGTAAAAAACAAGTAACAAACGTTACTTACTGTACTGGCTCTCTCTGACAGGGAAGTGGCTGATGGGAGTTCCTGACTGATCCTCCTTCAGACGCACACACAGAACCTTTCTCTGCAGAGCGCCTGACTTCCTGACCAGGAACACCTGCACCATGGAATCGGAAGTCATGAAATATCATACAATAGATCAGTGGTTCTGAACCTTTTCGAGTCACGACCCCCCCAGAATAATGCGGTTGGTGTTTGCAATCTCCCACCTCCCTCGGCGAAGAGAGAAAAAGCTGCAAACCAGCGGTTTCTACACGCCTTCCCCTGCTGATTTTGAGTGAATATTGTAAATGCTCTGATTAATACATGTAAACAAAGAATGCTTTAGTTTTAATGACAGTTTACTTTTAGCAGCTAACACCTAGCCTGGTCCAATGTGCTCCAGGCTCTGTGGATTTGTGTTGCCTTTGTGACTTTTTCTCTCCCCCCTGACCCCTTTCTGTGTTCCAGGACCTCCTGATTTACAAATGAAGCTCAGAATATAATACATGAAATGTACCAAACTTTTTGTTCTCCGCCCCCCCCCCCCCCCCCCACCATCTGGCGACCCCCAGAAATTATCTCGCGACCCCAATGGGGTCCCGACCTCCAGGTTGAGAGCCACTGCAATAGATAATATTTAAATAAGACACATTCACACACAAGTAGGGCTGAACAATTAATCGTTTTGAATCGAAATGGAGATTTGAAAGAATGCGATTAGCTAATCGTGAAGACCGCGATTAATCGAATGTGCGATATTTAGTTAAATGTTTGGTGTAACATTTGTTTTAACATTTATTATTTCTCTTTTTGTTATTATATTTAATGTTTTTTCACAAGAAAAAGACTGGAATAATGTTACATACCACAGATTGTGATATGTAACATGTCCTATTTTCAGTGGATTTTTTTTTTTTATTACTTTATTAAAGTGCTCATATTATGCATTTTGGCTTTTGCCCTTTCCTTTATTGTGTTATATATCTGTCTTGTGCATGTTGTAGGTTTACAAAGTGAAAAGTCCCCCCAAAGGGACTTCCCATCTCCAACAGAAAACACTGTTCACCAACTGCTCCAAACAGCTCTATTGTAGTCCAGCCTTTACTTCAGAGACAAACGTGGTCACTTTGGAACACACGTTATAATGCTCGCCTAGCTGCTAGCATGGCACGCCCTCATACTCTGCTTCTGACTGGCTAGTAGTCCTTACCGAGCTACTGCGCATGTGCAACTCCCAACAAAGATGGAACAAAAGTGAGATGTCTCACTCTGTAGCTAAAACAGAGAGCTCAACACACAGGGTGAAAAGAGGAGCTGCAGCAATGTGCAGTACAACAAAAATATGGTGTTTTTTGAAAATTAAACCACATAAACCTATTCTGATATAACCTCCAAATACAATTATGAACCTGAAAATGAGCATAATATGAGCACTTTAATATTATTGTAGAAGGTGCAATATGTAGATGCTGCTGTTGAACTGAGGCATATCACAAATTTTAGTTTACAGGAAAGTACTGATATGTTTTTTATTGGAACTTTAGCTTTGGTGATACATGTTGTGTGTTTGACTGTTCAATGTTCTACGCTTATTAAAAGAAAAACACTTATTGCTGGAAACTCATATCTATGTTCTCATCCTTGCATAAGAACATAGAGCAGTTTTGATGGTGTCTCATGTTATAATGCTCCATGACATGCTTTATCTGTTACACAGTGTTTATTAAACTATAGCTATAAATATCACAAATCAAATCGCAATCGCAATTTCTGGCAGAAAAATCTCGATTAGATTCCCTCCCCCCAAATCGTTCAGCCCTATACACAAGTCTTCCCGACCCTCACCCCGGGAGGCTGTTTGAGCAGTATGCGACAGGCCTCCTCTTCACTGACTGCCAGCAGCAGCCACACCGGGTGAGTTTGAGTCAGCCTGTCCAACACGCTCATCCTCCTTCGCAAAGAGTCGTATCCAGAATCCCTTTCCCCCCCCACCCCGCCACAGTGGGGGGACTGCAGGTAAACGCCACCTACTTCGCTCTCCAGCCTGGCAGAGAAGTGCAGAAAGACAGAGAGTGAAACACTTTTGCCATCTGCTGGTGAGAATCAGAGCCAACGTGTGGAGCCGTTTTATAAATACTGTTGAAAGGAAACAGATGTAACAGAATGTAATACAACTAGGATTGGGCATCGAGAACCGGTTCCAACTTGGAATCATTTCAAAAATTACGATTCCAAAAAAGTTGATCTTAAAAAAAAAAAAATAATAATAATTACGATTCCAATGGAATCCTTTTATTGGAATCGTTTGGAAAACTTTGCGCAAGTTTTGGTTTCCGTTGCGACCGCCATATTTCCAGGCGCTTGCTGTGTTGCAGCCATGGAGCACGGTAAGCGGCGCACTAAAGTGTGGCTTTATTTAACATTGAAGAAGCCCGGTAAAACTGTAAATCACCATACAATCAAAATAAAATGTTCCTTTTATCTGTGAAATAAGCATTTGAACAGTTTCAACCCCACCCCTCAAAGAATCAGAATTGATAAGAACCGGAATCAAAAGAAAGAGTCGGAATTAGAATCTGAATTGTTAAAATCAGCCTACGTGGGGCGCGCACTCTACTAGGTGAGCTAGAGATCGGCCCTTACTTTTACTTTCAAAACAGGACTGGAACCCCACTCTCCTTTGTTTGTGTTTGTTTAAACCATCCACCACCCAAACCTACCTAGGCGGAAATTTGGCCCTCTTATAAAGCAATGCCCAACCTTAAATACAATGCAGCAACAAGCTGATGGAAAAAAAAAAATACATGACGCTCATCAAAATAGCATTTAAAGAAATGATAGGAAACAAAAGACTAGACTAGTCAGGTTGAGGAACCTTTTGAGAACATGTGTGGAAAACAGTCTCACCCTTGTAGATCCATGGGCTCTTTGTCGACTGTTGGAGAGGTCTGGACCATCTCTCTCTTCAGCTCCCCGATCTCCAACGCAAATGTGTCAATCAGCTGGAAGAAGACAGGATGAGAGGCTTTGACTGGTGAGGGAATAGAAAAAGGAGAAGAGGAGGGGGAACGGCAGTAAACGAAACCGACAGCATTACTTAAACATAAGAAACTGGGAGACAAAGGGACTGTACTGGTCACAGCTGCAACAAAGGGCAGGATAATGGTTTTCCTGTGCGTGAACATGATTTCCTATAGGCAGGAAACACGGAAGGGAAAGCATTGTCAAAAAATGTCTCAACATTCAGAGTGAGATGAAAATTTCTGTCGTACTGCAGAGACTAGATTCACATAACTCTTTGCCCAAGTCCCAGCTGAGAATGCAATTTCTAACAAGACACAACTTTGTACTATATTTAGTTTTAGACCACAGCTATTTTGGGACTGAAATAATGATGACCCAGATATGGAATGTGTTTCACAATCCCTCATACCAACCTCACAAAGCATACCAAAAAAATGCCCAATGGCTCAACATTTGGTTCTGATTTTAGAAAAAAAAAAGGAGAACGTGAACAGGAAGTATGACTGTGGTTAGTTAGCTGTGGACTACAATTTGAGCCCAGTTTTTTTTAGCCTCTATTTGTTTACTTTTTGGCAAATCAACAACAGAAAAAGTATGCCAAATTAGCTATTAGAAGTTCCTGTTTGCAGTGTACAGACATCTGTCACTGGAGTACTTTAATACGGTAATTCAGGCAACTTCTGAAGTTAGTTAAGGTGTCTTTTTTTCTAAAATTTCTAAGGGGCTTTATGGATGATTATCCCCAATGTACGCAATGGAGATCATGGTATCCTCGGGAAGTGCAAGTCACACAGAATCTGAAAATATGTGTGTGATTGTCTGTGTATACAAATTTGACTGAGTTATGAAAGAAGGACTGTGTTTTTGCATACAAATTGCAGCAATCTTGTTCAAGTAACTTAATTGCCTCGATGAGCTCTGTGTGACACACCGTCTTTGCTGCTGCTGGAAACTGCTGACCGTGTTGGTAAGTGAGCCTAATCAGTGGGCAAAACTACAATAAGTAACTTCCTGTTGTTTGTAGAACACCTGCATGCGCCTGTCCCTTTCCCCTCATGCAGCATCATTGCCTCTCTGACTGTTGTGCCCCTTCCCTCTTCAACTCTCCTACTCACAGTTGGAAACCTCTGATGTAGAGTAATGAAATATATAAGAAGGCATTCTGGCAGAATTGATTCCTAAATCAGCAGTTATATGTAATTCTCCCCAAAAAAGGACACCTTCAAAATATAATTGAAAAACTGCTCAGTTGCATGACAACTTTTAACAAGTAGTTGCTTTCATGTTGCTTTGTTTTTTCCCCACCATTTTCCACATTCTCTCATTCCCCATTGTGGATCTAGAGCCTCCTCCAACATGTGTGCCTGTGCAGATGTTGTGAAGGCTATACTCTGATGATCTGGGTCAAACAATCTTAAAATCAAGATGGTGTCTTTGGCCCTTTTTTAAGCTTTATATTGTTGCATTTGGCCACAGAGTACAACACAATGAGGAGCAGAAATCTGAGGCAATCAAGGGAAAGTATGTCCATTTCTTATGATCACAGTTGTTTGGCGGTAAACCAAAAAAAAAAAGTTTCTGCACCTGAAGCAATGCATTTTAACCAGCAGGAGGCATCCTTTTCCAAACTTTCCTCCACCAGCTGGGCTCCAGGCCAGACCACAGTCACCCCCTGCAGGACTAAGTGGAGCAAGCTCAGTTAAAGCCTCAGACTCCCCATAGCTTTGTGTCAGATCCAAACTCTACCGTATGACACAAGTCGGCAAGTTAGCTCCAGTGTTCCTGGAGAACTGAAAACTGCACAGTTCAAACACAGACTGGGGATGCTCAATTTGAACCGTGGCGAAGACAGGGATAGCTATTAGAGTCCAGACAACTGACCAGCACCGGATGGGACAGAGTAAGTGTTATTCTTCCTGTCAAAAGCAGCGAAGAACCGTTAACAGTGTCTTTACAGGTCTCCCTAAAAAACAAAAATCAATCAGACAGCTGCAGCTGATTCAGAACGCTGCTGATCCAGTCCTCACTGACACTAAGAAAGTGGACCACATCACTCCAGTTCTGACGACTTTACACTCGCTTACTGTCCCTCAAACAATTGATTTCAAAATACTTGTGTTGGTGTATTAAAGCACTGAACAGTTTAGGGCCAAAATACATTTCTGACCTGCTGCTACACTATGAACCACCCAGACCTCGCCTGGGTCAGGTCTGCTTTCTGTCCCCAGAGTCAGAACTAAACAGGGGGAAGCAGCGGCCAGTTTTAATGCAAACAAACTCCCAGAAAACTGCAGGTCCACTGCAACTCTCAGTTCTTTTTAAATCAAAGGCTGAAGACCTTTCTTTCTGATGCTGCCGTTCTTTAAACAATTGTTCATTTCTTATACTGCACTATAACTTTTATTGTTGCATTTTATGTTTTTGTTTTATTTTATTTATTTATTTAACTGCTCTTTAATATTTTATGTAAAGCACTTTGAATTGTCCTGTTGCTGAAATGTGCTATACAGATAAAGCTGCCCTGCCTTGCCTTGTCTAAACCTAGATGCTACAATCAGCCAAAGTGTCAGTTTTAACTACAGAGATCCTACAAGCTGTTGAGAGAGGTTAGCTTTTGGGTTACAAAGTGCTAATTTAATTGTACCATTTGGAACAAACGTTTTTAAAGTGCTCATGTGGGTACTGAAATTTACGCAGCTGGACTTCCACGAGTCATACAGAGAAAGAGGCAAAGCTGGATTACCAATCAGGCAAACAGGCAACCACCCCCGCTAACTAATGTTTGTAACAATTTGATAAATGGAATAGAGCTGCAAAGTAGTCCAGACCAAGCTCAATCTTTTAAGCCTGAACATTAGACTGGGGAGTCTGCTCTGTATTTTCTACTGCACAAGAGGCGTGATCAACAGGCATAGTTGAAATGACTCTGTATGCCATTGGATAGTCCTTCAACCAATCAGACCAAAGATCTGGGTGACGTGGCAGCGACAACGTCATCAACGGGTTGTTGCCATGGAGTGCTGCGCCTCGGTGGCCGCCATGTTGAATGTAAACAAAAAGCTGCTTGGTCGCTTCTCTATTGTCATCGTGTTAAACCCGCCAATAGCGCACAAGGTGGATAAGCCAGTTTGTGATTGGTTCCCGCAAATTTAAAATGGAAGCAGGATAGATAAATGTACAGGTTTCCAGCCTGAGCTGCAGGGAGAAATCAAATCGCCGGCAGATCGGGCTGGGTTTACCCAGTCTAGCTGCAAAGATTAGTTGCCAACTATTTAATCACCAACTATTTTGATTATCGATTAGCCTAATCCATTTGAGTCATTTCTTATTAAAAAAAGTAACAATTCTCTAATTCCAGCTTCTTAAATGTGAATATTTCTCTAGTTTCTTCACTCCTCTGTGACAGTAAACTAAATATCTTTGAGTGGTGGACAAAATTTGGGGACGTCATTTTGGGCTTTGGGAAACACTGGTCCACATTTTTCACCATTTTCTGACATTTTATAGACCAAACAACTAAACTATTAATCCAGAAAATAGACTGATTAATCGACAATGAAAATACTTGTTACTTGCAGCCCTAGAATGGTAGGAGAATATGGGGATATATATGAGACTCAGACTCGAGTTGCACTTAAGTCGCACAAAAAGCTGACTTCAGATTTGACTTGCGACTCGACCCAAAAGACTTCAGAGTTGACTCGGACTCGAGCTTCGAGACTTGTCAACAACCTGTTCATGCAATTATTGCTTTTTAAATCTACATTTATTCATGTATTTCTGTTTTCTTTTATTGCTGCATAAATGTTGGGGTATGATGACCTGCGTGACCCCTGCCCTTTGCCATAATGTGCAACGTAACTAGGGTTGGGTACCGAAACTCGGTGCCAATAGGGAACCGGTGCCGACGTAAACGGTAGTAACGAGACCGAATAAGAACAAAAGTTTCGGTGCCTCATTTTGGTGCTCAACTTTACACTACACCTGACAGCATGTAATGTTAGCCTACCTTTAGCTAGCAGCTGGATTAATCACGGTTAAAATGCTGACAGCTAACGTTAAACAGTGTAAAGTGTGACTGTATTTCACTGTGGAGGACTTCAACAGCGGGATGTAACAGTCTGCTCTGCAGCGCAGCAGCTGCCGTTGTCGCAATTCATAGATATACAGTATGTTTATATGGTCGGAATTAAACAACACAGACGGTGCGTTCACTCGCAGCTGCCGTTGTCGGAATTAAACAACACAGACGGTGCGTTCACTTGCAGCTGCCATTGTCGGAATTAAACAACACAGATTCACTTAAAACAGGTAGCCTCGTGGTGCATTCACAGTAATTGTAAAATACCCTTTTCCCATCTGGGGTTCAACAGCAATTTACTGGTGATAAGTTATTGTTATAGTTATTACATTATTATTAAATCTTTAATTTTGACCATGGCCTTAGCAATAAACAAGTCACTGACTGTTGTTTACTACCCTTATTTTTTTTTTAACTTTATTGAAAAGTACCGGTTCAGGCACCGTTTAGGCACCGGCACCGTTTTAAAAGTATCGATTTAGCACCGGAATCGAAAAAAAAAAAACGATACCCAACCCTAAACGTAACGCATGCGCTATGCCTACGTGTCAAAAAATGCATTGAGGATGGCGACACAAGTCCTCCCGGAGTTGTGCCTTTTTTCATAAGTTTTGCTTACAATAACTTCGTAAACGGTGGCAGTAAGCTAACAACTACATGCAAGGTGTGTGGCACCAAGATAAATGATGCCAGATCAACAATGTCGAACTTCATCAGGCATCTCAAAACGCGCCCAGATAGGTCAGTCACTTGCTACAGTGTTTCCCACACATAGACTATTGTGTGGCGGTCCGCCTCACTATCAACACCGGCTGCCGCACATTGCGTTTCGTTATTTATTTTTTTTTAAACGCTATTTAAAATACGTTCTTCTGCATTTCCTTTCCCTGCTCTCCTCCGTCGCTCTGTCACTTGTGTCTCGCTCACATACACACACACACACAGCTCCTCCCACCATGCGGTGTTTGGTGTTTTTAGCCCACAAACATCACCTTCCAGGCACCGCTGCAATTGTTATGTTTAAGGTTACGGTGAGGGTTAGTGCCTGTAAGGCGATGGTGGAGGCTTAAAACACCATCGATCCCACTTTGCACACAGCGTCTGTCTCCATCAAGGAGAGAAGACGGCTGGCGAAATTCACAAGTTCACGAAAGGTTGGTATCTATCTCGTGAACACCTTCACACAATCAGTCATTCACAATCACCGACCCGACTCTTAGCAAACAAGCGATTGTGCCTGCTTTAGAAAGTTAACAGACTGGCGAGTGTTCATTTCGGACACGCGGTAGAAAGTTTTTAAGGAGAAAGTAGGCCTATCAACAGAAATCAATTATCAAAATTATTGTCATGAGAAAGATACGTCAGTAACAGCTTCAGAATTTTGATGTCGATCAATTTTCGATTAATTGTCCAGCCCTATAAAATATGGTTTTATTATACACTACTCAAAAATATATAGGCCTACATGTCTATCTGATATGACTAGCAGATTAAACACTGAATTGATTGACACAACTGACTGGATCGTTTCCAGTTTCTAAAATGTGATTTTTCTGCGTTGAGTACTTTTACTTGTAATACTTTAAATGCATTTTCCTGATGACACTTACATACTTTTACTTAAGAAACATTTTCAATGCGGGACTTTTACTCTAACAGAGTATTTTTACAGTGTGGTATTGGTACTTTTACATAAGTAAAGGGTCTGAATACTTCTTCCACCACTGGTTATTACCTTCTGTTAAGAGATGGGCCATGGATTATATGAATGAAAATAGGGGAATGGAGCCAGAAGAGAAGACATGGGAAATTCCTGAGCTATAAAATGAAGGTCAGAGTGGCTGAGTGACTGGCTCTGGCCACAGTGCCTTGCAGAGCTTCAATGGCGGCGCCCATGCAGGCCTTATTTTCACACTATTTATCACTTTTAGAGGGAAAAATGACGGACATCCAGGGAAGCACTCAACAACAAAACACTGGGCTTTACTGACTTTTATGAAGATCTCTTACTTCACCCATCTGGTTAGTTTCCATTCAATTAATTTCACTCACTCTGCATAACACGGAGCCGCACAATATGAGGAAAATATCTAGTTGTGATTATTTTTGACTGATATTGTGATAGCGATATGATTGAGGATATTAGAGGGAATGATAACTATTGTATCATTATTCTCATTTGCAATGAAAAATTTAAAAATTTTAAAAAGTGATTTTTGCGAGGATCTGTACCAAACAAAGATGTTTTCTTTAGTCTGTCAGATAGGATTTGTAGGCGAGGACGTCTCTGCAGCACCACAATATTTAATTCAGAATGGTTTGACACATATTTTGCCTTAAACAAATATTGCCCCCCCCCCTGTGATTTGGATATTGCACTAGTCCATTTTGCAATAAAATCGTGATTAATTGTGCAGGCCTAGACACACACCAGAGGGGTTATTTATTCAGCTCCTTTAAGCTGTAAGTGATTATCTGCATGGACTTCTGTTAAAGCCATGGATGGAGTCAATGGGAAACTATGTGTTTGGTTTTTTACACACAGACACATACTGAACGCTTTCACAGGGTTAGTGAGGACGGAAAAAACGACAAACCTGGAAATTAATAGTGAGACAACTTTCAATGGTTGTTTTTAGTTCACTGTTGACATCGGTCCAAGTCGGTGTGTTTTAGCTTTGAAAGTGGGTTTCATTTGTTCATCTGAGCAGAACACTGAATTTGTCAAACAACCTGAATGAACTAAGAAGATGCAGCCAGGTGAAAGCTGTAAACGTCTACCGAGGCATAGCGTGCGTCAAAGGTTTTAGGTCTCTTGCTTTTTACAGAAGAGCAAGAATTTTACTCTGAAATGAGATCTCTTGTCCATTGCTGAGGCAGGCAATGAACGAGGCTGTAGCTGCTTTGCATACGTACTGCAATCTATATGTACCACAGTATAACATTGACTTCTGTGCGCCTTTGTAATCCACATTAGTCATGAGGGAGAGATGGACAGAAAAAGATTAGGCTGCTAATTTAACAATAATAGTAATAATAATGATTTGTAAGGAGCACTGTATTGACAGAGTTATAGTATTTTTTTCCCAGTGTGCAGTTAAAGGTGAACTATTATGCTTTTCTGTATTTTCTGTCACATCCATAATGTTATGTCAGATTTTGATGCTGAATGTGGCCAGAGCTTCAAATAATGAGGTAAATGTATTTTAGAGAAATCTCTGTGAGCTAAAACGTTCAGAATTTCAACTGTTCTGAACGCTCTGGTTACAACAGTTTTTTCTACTCTCGGCTCAGTGCCAGGTTACACCGAGCCGGTCTGCTAGGATTCCTCATCTGCTCCAGCCAGGCAGGACTGGACAGGTTTTTTGTTTTGTTTTTGCAGTGAAATATGTAATCTTGGCTCCCAGTGTTGTTAATTTCTCCCCAATCTCTGGTCATAGTAGTAGTAGTAGTAGTAGTAGTAGTAGTATTTGGTTTAAAAGCCTTTATCTGCAATTTTTGACAGTAAAAGTGTTGCTATATTCTATTACTGTGCACTGCAAACTTATAGTAGCTGCGTGCTAACGGCAGGGAAACCTGTAATCTTGGCTGCCTATGTTGTTAATTTCTCCCCAATTTCGGGTCACACTGCTGCTGAAACGTGTCCGGTCAGGTCATATTTGGTTTATAAGCCTTTATTGGATTTTTTTCATGGTAGAAAGTGCTGCTGTAAACCACCGACTGTACGGAGACAGGCAGCAACAACAGGAACGCTGATATGGAATCTGACCAATCAGAGCAGACTTGGTTTTTTCGGGAGGGGGCTGGAGCGTCTCATACAGAGAGTGAATATTTACAGTCTATGGGGTGAATACAGGTGCAGCAGCCATGGGCAGTACAAGTGTTTTCTGAACATCAAAGCATGTAAACATGTTCGAATACAAACACAAAATACAAGCATGAACCTGAAAATGCTATACAATAGGTCACCTTTAAATGCAGTAAATCCAATTATTCATGGCGTAATAGTGATGGCAACTTGCAAATCATGTGCAGCTCAACATCAGATATTATTTTTCAAAACAATAAGACCCTTTTTTTGGCGATGTGAGACAAAACATGCAGCAGAAAAAAAAATGTGTAAGTACTTTCCATGAGGATCGATTGCAGTGATGAAATAACATGATGTGTTATTCGACTAAAAGTGTTGTTATTGAACCCTGCAGGAGCTGGAATGGTTTCTGCTTTTTCTGGAGCCTCTAAATGGCATGAATGAAGAACTTGCAAATGATAAAAGATAGAATCTTGAGCAAGGCAAGGCAGCTTTATTTGTATAGCACATTTCAGCAACAAGGCAATTCAAAGTGCTTTACATGAAATATTAAAAAACAATTAGAAAACAATTAAAAACAATTTAACATCATTAAAAGACAAGAATAAAATAATCAGTGCAGTATAAGAATTGTAAAGAAAGAGCAGTTAAAAATAGGTTATTTAAAGAAAGGCAACATTAAAAATGTCTTCAGTCTGGATTTAAAAGAACAGAGTTGCAGCGGACCTACAGGTTTCTGGGAGTTTGTTCCAGATATGTGGAGCATAAAAACTGAACGCTGCTTCTCCCTGTTTAGTTCTGACTCTGGGGACAACAAGTAGACCTGTCCCGGACCACCTGAGAGGTCTGGGTGGGTCATAATGTAGTAGCAGATCAGAAATGTATTTTGTTCCTAAACCGTTTAGTGATTTATAAACCAGTAAAAGTATTTTGAAATCAATTCTTTGAGGCATTGGAAGCCAGTGTAGAGACTTCAGAACTGGAGTGATGTGATCCACTTTCTTGGTTTTAGTGAGGACTCGAGCAGCAGCGTTCTGAATCAGCTGCCTGATTTTTTAGGGAGACCTGTAAAGACACCGTTACAGTAGTCAAGTCTACTGAAGATAAAAGCATGGACAAGTTTTTCCAGATCCTGCTGAGACATAAGTCCTTTAACCCTTGATATATTTTTAAGGTGATAATAGGCTGATTTTGTAATTATGTTAATGTGGCTTTTAAAATTCAAGTCTGAGTCCATGACTACACCAAGATTTCTGGCTTTGTCTGTTTTTAACATTGTCGTTTGAAGCTGAGTGCTGACCTTTAATCGTTCCTCTTTTGCTCCAAAAACCACCACCTCAGTTTTTTCTTCATTCTCCTATCAAATGCAGCAATGAGATCAAGTAATAACAAGACTGAAATTTTGCCACTATCTGTGTTGAAGTGGATGTCATTAAAGACTTTAACAAGAGCCGTCTCAGTGCTGTGGTGTGGTCGAAAACCTGACTGGAAGGCATCAAAACTGTTGTTTAGTGATAAGAAAAGGTTGAGTTGTTGGAAAAACGCTTTTTCTATGATTTCACTTAAAAATGGAAGGTTTGATATCGGCCTATAGTTGCTCATTAGTGTCGTGTCTAGATTGTTCTTTTTAGGAGTGGCTTGATGACTGCAGTTTTCAGGGCCTGTGGGAAGATACCTGAGAGCAGAGATGTGTTTACAATCTGTAGAAGATCAGAAGCCAAACAATTCGAAACACTTTTGAAAACACCCGTTGGTAGAATATCAAGGCAACAGGAGGAGGTTTTCAGATGTTGTATAATGTCTTCCAGGTTGTTATGGTTGATCGTATGAAATTGTGTCATATTGGAATTTGTTTTGCGTGCACACTGTGACAACACATATCCTGTACTTGATATGGAAGCACTGACTGTTTGTCTAATTTTCTGAATTTTGTCTGTGAAGAAGGAGGCAAAGTCATTGCATGCTTGGTAGACAACAGTTCAGATGCTATTGGCACTGGAGGGTTGGTTAATCTATCAACAGTAGCAAACAAAGCATGTGAATTATTATTGTTTCTGGCGATGATGTCAGAGAAAAAGGACCGCCTTGCATTCCTTAGTTCCAGATTATAAATGCAAAGTCTCTCTTTATAGATGTTATAATGGACCTGGAGATTAGATTTTCGCCAACCAGAGACTCTTTTTTTCTGTTCTCACCACTATAAAATTTCTCCATGGAGGTCTTTCCTTACCAGAGACAGCTTTGACCTTAGTGGGAGCAATAGCATCAATAACATTCGTAATTTTACAGTTGAAATTATCTACAAGCTCAGTGACTGAGGCCCCAGTGAGAGTGGGTGTAGAGGAGAAAAGCTGAATGAATGATTCACTGGTGTTTTCAGTGATATACTGTTTTCTGATTAACTTTGTTTGAACACTTTTGGGCACAGAGATAGTGCCGTTAAAGAAAACACAGGAATGATCAGAGAGAGCAACATCAGTCACCACAACCTTGGAAATGTTCAGACCCTTGGAGATAATCAAGTCCAGAGTGTGCCCCTTATTGTGCGTGGGCTGTGTCACATGCTGAGTCAGTCCATAGCTCTCAAAAACACAACATAGTTCTTTGGTCCCTCGGTCCTGGGGGTTGTCAACATGAATGTTAAAATCACCAGCAATAATTACACGGTCAAAGTTAATACAGATGTAGATATTTAGAAGTAGAGCTTGAGGGGAGGATCTTAGCTGAAGAGCCACATCTTCAAAAAATCTTCCGTAAGATATTTGCGTACATTGGAATGAGTCATTAAACAAAATGGCGACTCCACCTCCTTTCTTATTCACTCTATTCTCACTCATACAACTGAAGTTAGGGGGGGCTGACTCAATGAGAACAGCAGCACTGTTATTATGGTCCAACCAGGTTTCAGTTAAAAACATAAAATCAAGATTATGCTTAATAATAAAATCATTGATTAAAAATGATTTTCCTGCCACAGACCTAACGTTTAGTAGGGCTAGTGTTAGTGTGTTTTCATTTTTTGTGACAGACTGTGGCTGACGATGAATGGATGCTAAGTTTGCAAAGTTTGCCGTTAAGTGCTTATTCGTTATTCTTTTTCTCTTACCTATCACATCATAAATTGTGGAAGAATCTAATACGCAGGGCCCAGGCTTGTCTTGGAAAGAGTCATGCAGCCTGGACCCGGTCCATATCAGTTAATGCTTACTGCATTTTGCACACAAGCATCCTTATCAGTTTGGGGAGAAGGAGTTAGCTGCCGCCCTTGAGGGGGCAGAGGTGCCTGGCATTTTACTTTTGGCCGGTGGCGAATGATGGGAGAAGGAAGGGGGGCATACTTGGTTCCAGCATTCACCAGCTGCTTCATCTGGTCAGTGAACTCCAACATGGGGATGGGGGAAAGAGGGGAGAGCGACTCATCCTCAAAGACGTCCTCAAAGGCGTCATGGTTGTTAAAGGAGTTTGAGGAGTGTTGGACGGGTGAGAAGGCGGGGTTAGGATTTCTCATCTCCGCTCTTTGGTGTCCCTTGGAATGGGGAGGGCGATGGGTCCTCGTCGGGATTGGTAAGGGGGTTTGAGGAGTGTTGGACAGGTGAAAGGGGGGGGTTGAGATTTCTTGTCTCCGCTCTGTGGTCTCCCATGGTCAAATCCTTGCTCAGGTGGGGGCTGTGGTGGATTACTGCCGCACTTTGTTGCGTCTTCCTCTTGTTTTGTTTGTGTTGATTTATCTTGTCTCGTGCCCTTGACCGAGGGAGTAGATGGGTGGTGCAGAAAGTGAAGTAGGCTAGAGGTGAACAGCTTTACTCCTGGCTTGTTAAGGAAGAGGCCATCTGCTTTAAAAAGATGTCTGCGGTCCCAGAAAATGTTAAAATTGTCAATGAACTGCAGAGAATGGTTGTTGGTACATGCAGTTGAAAGCCATCTGTTCAGTGCCAGCAGTCTGCTGAGCAGCTGAGAGGTCAAATGTAATAGTGTCAGTCCAGGTGAACAGTCTACCTTATTATAGGGATCGACTCATACTGGTTTTTCAAGGCCGATACCAATTATAAGTAGTTAATGAACCGATAACCGTGGTTGGAACTGATATGCATTTACTAGAGCCAGACTGATATATCGGCGGGCCGATATTAGGCATTTTCCAAACTATCGGTATCAGCATTTATAATGGCCGATAAATGAATATTTAAAAAAATAAAAACGGACTAAACACATTTCAACCATGTTATGAGTGTTGGCATTGCATAGCTTGTCCACCAGAGGGCGCTCTACAACCTCCCTGTTGGCTGCACTCTTTGATTTTTTTGTTGTTATTGTGGAAATCTGTTTATGTTTTGTTACGTATTTCTGGATAAAAAAATAAAATAAAATAATATATATATCAGACTTTTAAATCACCAAATACTTTTATCGATATCGGCCTTAAAAATCCTTTAGCGGTCAGGCTCTAGCATTTACTGTCAAAATAAAATCTGTAAGTAAAAATTAAGATTTGAATGATGTTAAAAAGTCCAACACAAAAAACTTTGTTTAAATGCTTTAAGCAATTATTTAATAAATTAAAAAACTTTCAACATAACACACAGTCAAAGAGAGTCAGAGTGTTGTGGGCGGGACATTAAGTCAGACTCAGTGGTGAGTGAAAACTGAAGCAGAGGGACAGACACAGAGCTGTAGCCGAGCCCAAGTAGTGCACGTTTTTAATTCATTAACTTCATCGGTTATCAGGCAAATACAACGCCGTTACAGATAATCTGCAAATTGCCAAAAAACAGGCAGATAATCGACCAGGGCCGATAATCGGTCTATCCCTACCTTATTATCGGTAAGCTTCCCCTTCAGGGCAACAGTGAACAGGGCTCACACACTGATTCAGACTATGGTGTGTATGCATTATTTAGTCCTGCCAGGACATGATTCAAGCAGCACACCAGAGAGAAAGCTTTAGCTCATTACTTCCCTAGAAATAGACCTTTTTCAAGAATTAAGGCAACAGAGTGTCATAATGAATCAAGAATATAACATCTCAGACTGCATGAAAAAAGTTCTGGTTAATTGTTAAAGCTTTTAGTGCGTAACTTTTTTACATTAATGAACATCTGTTACATTCAAGGCATTGCCAAATGAGTTGCTACAGAGCTAATCAAGACTATCAGCTCCACACAACTCTCTCTGGATTTCTCAGTATGGCTATGTTCTGAAGATTGTGGCGTCCGGCGAAACTCAAGTGAAGATAATGTGATGAGTCCATCACGTTCTCTTAATCCTACATGTTCTTTTAGGCTACTAGCAACTGCGTGGAGGAGGGGTTGGGGTCGGTGCGCGATCACGGAAGGCTTGTATCATGTGGACGCGCCGACAGTTTTGTTGTCATTACTTAGAATTCCTCATGGGGGAGACAGAAACTACACCCTATAGCTTTAATTATTTCGGCGTGTGAGCGGGGGATGTTGTGCGGGATGACAATGTGTAAGTATGTGTTTAGTGAGTGATCATGGAAGAAAAGGAAACAAAAGAGACAGAGATGAAAAGGGGCAGAGAGATACTGAGCCAGAGAGAGAGAAAGAGAAAGAGAGAGAGCGAGAAAGGAGAGTTTTATTACTCCTCTGAGTGGGTTTGTCAGGCTGCCAACAAGTGCAGCTGGCCTTCCTCGCGTCCAGCACTCCTTCAATACATGGCAGAAAGAGAAGGAAAACTGTCGCAACGCAACTCCACTTTTATGTTGTTTTTTTTATCAATCAATACTATATAACATTTCCTGAAAATATAAAAGACAAGTGTTCAGTCAGAACTAATAATGTGAGAATTTGAGGCAAGGACAAACCCCCAACAGGATAAAATAGTCCAGAGAGCAGTTATCTATCAATTCTCTTTATAATGCGTAAGAAAAAGTTCCTGAGAGACACAGACCTCAAATTTTCATTTTGGTAATTTAAGCACACTGTACAGTATAATCAGGAACATTTTTGTTTAACCAAACAACTGATAAAAACTATACTCCCAGAGTTAAAAGGGCAAAGGCAACTACTGAAACGTGAAGAAAATGAAGGCGTTAGGTCCGTTTATCATTCGTCAATATTCATATTATCACCTTCCGCTTTCTTTGTGTTTACGTTAAACTCCGGTCGCATCGAGGAACATTGACCGGAACCTCTGAGCAACGCTACACGCTGAAAATGGCAAGTTCTGAAGAAAACCTGGATCGTGCAACAAGGCAGGCCTGCTTGGTTCTTTCGGGTAATGATCGTAAAGATTTACAAAGAATACGTTTACGGCTTTTTCTCTCTAACAGGGACGTTTTGGGACCGATCGGGAGGATGAATTTCCTATTGACAAAATATACAATGGCGATACACTGGCAAGAGCAAATGAGGTTTAACCATGTATCCAGCTAATTGAAATAGCTCACGTTACTGTATTGTGTCAATGGTTAACTTCATTTAATATTGTAGCACCGCCCACTGCGTCCAGAGCTTAGCATCGCCCAAGACGATTGTGATTGGTTTAAAAGGGACAGGTGTTGCCAATTAGCCATCGCTATAAACACTGTGATACAGGCATCGGATTGTTATTTATGTAATAATCTATGTTTTTTGTATCTGTCCCTATTTAAATAAACAAAAAAAAAAAAAAAAAAAAAATAAAAAGGGCAAACAACCCCTGACCGAGTGTATGCTCCTGTTGCCAGACCTTGCCCCGCAGCGAGACGGGTCTGGCGATGCCGGACTAGTGGCAGTGTAACGCCAGTGATTCAACCCAACGTTTGTGAGTTTTGTTTCAGCCTTTCCCAACAAAAACACATTTGGTACACAGGAAGAGACGTGGTTTATATATTTCTAAGTGGTGTTTAGAAAAGTCATGCTAAGTCATCCATCTATCAGTCCTTACCTTAAAGAAGCTACCGCTCCTGTCTGTGAGGCCGCTGGGAGGATTCCTGGGCGGGGAGCCGGAGGCCATGTTGTCTTCCTGTCCACAGGACTGGGTAACTCTTACGTCTGGGTGTGTGTGTGTGTGTGTGTGTGTGCCAATGTCTGGGACAGCGTCTGCAGGGGCCAGGGCTCTGTGGGTCAAAAAATACGTTTCAGTCCAGACACTTCAGCTGTGGTGCGACCAGAGGAAATTCCTGCTTTGGCCACAGCCGGTAATATGGAGGTGCTGGTCTGCTGGAATGCTTTCATTGTGACTCTTCCTCCTCTCCCTCCGTCTCTTCTTTCTTTCTACACAACCACCTCTTCTTCTCCTCCTTTCGTTTTCCTGCCTCCTCTGTCTTAACCCACCCTCCCCCCTTTTCCCTTGCCCCTTCATTTCAGATAATTGCCTCAATCCTTTTTTTATCTCTGTCCAATCCTCAGCTTATTTTTGGCCTGAACCTCTGTCCTCTCATTACCTGTCTCTCCGGTTTCCTCCCTTTTCTCACATTTCACGCTCACTTTTTGCTATATTTTGTTCCCATGTACTCATACATACAGTACATAATTCATTTTCCATCTTGTCCTCAGTTTGTCAGCACAGCTGCCCTTCTTTCCCACCACAAAAGAAGGTTTTAGGGCTTTGGCTCTTCGGTTTATCTCTCGGTCTATTCCTCTATCTGTGTCTATTTGTCCCTCCACCCTCCTCCTCCTTTTTTTGCGTCACTGTCTCCCCCCTTTCTCTCCAGCCAGGCAACAACTATTAGGACAACCCTTCCGCTCCTGGCAAAGGGTTCACAGTCCTTGCAAACGCCCTAACAAAACCAATTTTCGGAATGCTAAATATGGCTTTTGGCCGTGTAAATATCTAATGTTAGCAAAAGAAAATAAAACTTAATTATACAAACAGCTTTTCATCCATCCACAAGACCTTGGCATGTGCTATTTTATGTTATAGAGAATCTTTGGCAAAACCAACTGTGGGAATGTCCTGAAACCCACCACAAAACACTGAAATCAAAGTGTAACAATTTTTTCCTTAGTCAGTGTCATTAAGTCAAGTGTGTGTGTGTGTGTGTGTTAGGGCTGCACGATATGAGGAAAGTATCTAATTATTATTATTTTGACTGATATGATTCACGATATTGGAGGGAATGATCGTTTTTGTATCATTATTGTCATTTTCATTGAAAATAAACATTGAAAGAAATGAAAATGATTATAGTGTGATTTTTGCGAGGATCTATACCAAACAAAGATGTTTTCTTTCTTTCGTCTCTGCAGCACTAGTCCATATTGCGATTTCGATACAATTGCGATTAATTGTGCGGCCCCAGTGTGTGTGTATGTGTGTGTGTGTGTGTGTGTGCTTCAGCTGCAAGTAAACAAAGGCAAATCTGAGCATGCGCCCCTCCCTCACAGAACCACAGACAAGCCTGTAGGAGTCACATGTTTCTCCTGTATTTTAGTTTATGGTCTCATTTATATTATTATTATATTATGCACTGATATTGTAGGAGGTGGGGGTGTTCATATTGGTTTGAGCGGAAGTGATAACTGTATATTGGTTTGCTTCAACTGTTCGCCTGGGTTTTTGGGAGTTTTGACAGAGAGGGGGGCGAGCCTGGGAGCGAACACTTTCTGTTGGCCGCACTATCCCACTAACGCACTTATATGATTCACAAAGTAACTTTACATTTGGTAACTGCAGTACTAGTTGTATTTTATTGAAGGAATAAAATCACTGAAACCGGATCTTCAGCGCGTCACAGCGTGTTATTAATCTCTCAGTGTTTAGTCCCTCGCGGCAGCACTTTTTTTGGACTGCTTACAGCCGCAACCAGGCCCCCTGGCTCTGCAGCACAGAGACTGTTCATAAGCTAAAAACACAGACAAACATTATGAAGACATTCAAATGGTATGAACTAGCATACAGTATAAAAGATTTTACAGCCACAGTTAAATGTCAAGACATGCAGACGTGTTAATAAATTATCCAGCTCAAAAAGAGACACAGTAGGAGACCCCCGCCCCCACATACATACACAGACCTCATTGTGTTTTGCATAATAACAATAATAACAATAATAATAATAAAAGAGAGCGACAGCGGGACTTCATTAAGCCTTGTAACATTGTTGTTTTTAAAGCCCTCTCTAATGGTGGGACCCTAGTTTTCTCCCAGTGGGTGTCACGCTAGCTGTGAGGCGGTGCTGTCCTTTTAGCAGTGCTAATGAATAGCTTCAGTGTTTGATGGCAGTGGACACAGACATGGGAGTTGTTATTGGCACTTCTTCGGTATCATTAAAACATTATATTTAGCTTTGATTTATGATCAATTTCCAATATTTCTTTTTCTTTTTAGTGGCTTACAACTCACCCAGCCTTAGTAAAGGATTTACTAACTACTAATTCACAGGTAATTAGGCTTTACAACCCCTTTCTAATGGGTGCCTGCAGTATTTAGAAAGTGGCACTAATTAAAGCAGTAGTTCAACATTTTAGGAAATTTCCTTGTTGGCTCAATTGCCGAGAGTTACACGAGAAGATTGACATCCATCTCGGCAAGAAAACCTCCTTAAGTACTTCTCCTTAAATGGTGAACAATTCCTTTAATGTTTATTTAAAGGGCGGACTGCACACACAAGAAACATTTTACTAGTTTCTAGCACTAATGTAATCTATTAGCAACCATAATAGAAAAGTAAAGGCTCTTATTTTTTTTTAAGATTATTTTTGGGGCATTTCAGGCCTTTATTTATATAGGACAGCTGGAGACATGAAAGGGGAGAGAGAGGGGGGAATGACATGCAGCAAAGGGCCGCAGGGCGGAGTCGAACCTGCGGCCGCTGCGTTGAGGAGTAAACCTCTATATATGGGCGCCTGCTCTACCAAGTGAGCTACCCAGGCACCCTGAAAAGTAAGGGCTCTTTTAATTTAATTTCATTTATACTTTGTATTGATCCCCAGTTGGGGAATTACAATTTACACTATTTGATATCATTACACACAGACCTGAAATATACACACACACGTTCAGGAACTATTCATGCATAAATGAGGCATGGTACCTTGCTCAAGAGCACCTTGGCAGTGCCCAGGAGGTGAACTGGCATCCCTCCAGCTACCAATCCACACTCCGTACTTTGGTCCGTACAACATTATTTGACTGTTGATGGCACACTATGATAAGACTTTCAACCAATCAGCAATCAGTCCTCAGTTGGCAAGCATATTATGGTGGCATCGGTGGCATCACATGCAGATTTGTGTGGTTCAATGTTTGCTGCACATGCTACATAGACCGATGGTCTATTTTCATGGGAAGCTGTGGCAATAATGCATAAATTACCTAAGAAATATTTAATATTACATCTTCAACAGAAAAAGCTGAACTGCCAGGCTTTAAGGTACCACATCCAACCATGGCCTCTGTACTGTAGGTGTTATCACCTTTAAGGTTCTTCACGGCCTAGCTCCTGGCTTTATTTCAGACCTCATGAGCCTGTCTGGAGTCCATACTGTATATACTGTAGAGGTTTGCTCCTCAACATAGTGGCTACAGGTTAGACCCAGACCTGCCGTCCTTTACTGCATGCCATTCCCCCTCTCTCTCCCTTTTTAATGCCTTCAGCTGTCCTATAAAAATAAAGGCCTAAAATGGCCAAAAATTAATAAAAAGGGCTTCTTAAAAACACACACAAATTAGACTTTTATTTATTTACTGAGAGAAGGCATCATGCTCAAATTGAAAAAGTGATACAACTGTATTTTTCTTTTGCTGATAACTATGTGTGCTTCATGTGTCTGTTCTGAGATCCAGTGAAGATTGTTAGGCTAACAGGGCTCCATGCTGCCGTCAGAAGAGCGAGCTGCAGGCAGCTGCAGAAAAGAACTCCCACACGTGGGTCATGTTATTGCCCTGAGGCAAACCAGATGATGGTGTGTGTGTGTGTGTGTGTGTGTGTGTGTGTGTGTGTGTGTGTGTGTGTGTGTGTGTGTGTGTGTGTGTGTGTGTGTGTGTGTGTGTGTGCATATGCGTCTGTATGTGTGTCCACAGGACAAAGGGAGGGATGAAAGGAGTGTATTTGATATGAATACACTCACTTTGGTTATTTACTTTACTTACTTAAAGCAGCAAGGCTATTCCTTAAAAACAGCTACACACGTGTGTGTGTGTGTGTGTGTGTGTGTGTGTGTGTGTGTGTGCATATGCGTCTGTATGTGTGTCCACAGGACAAAGGGAGGGATGAAAGGAGTGTATTTGATATGAATACACTCACTTTGGTTATTTACTTTACTTACTTAAAGCAGCAAGGCTATTCCTTAAAAACAGCTACACACGTGTGTGTGTGTGTGTGTGTGTGTGTGTGTGTGTGTGTGTGTGTGTGTGTGTGTGTGTGTGTGCGCAGCAGAATTTGGGTCAGCGGTTCTCTGTAAGTTCAGCTGAACCGACTGCCCCATGTTGTGCTGGTTAGAGAAGGAATCTACAAACTCATGGCTTTTCTTCACTCAAGGACAGAAGGTTAGGATTACTTCAATTTTTTTTTCCATGAAATGTTAATGAACCGTCTGTCAGTCAAACACCATCCTGACCACCAGCCTAACCTCTAATCACAGCTTCAGGAGTCTTGCAGTAGCAAAACGCTCAAAAACTACCATCAAACAAATCAAACTTCGTCTATAATAGCAGTGCCACTGGACTAAATCATGGTGAGAAACAGGCACCAGCACCGCCCAGCACCAACTTTCCACACTAAAAGGTCAACTGAGAAAAGCCTGGGCTGTTGTCTCTGGGCTACTCCCCTTTAAATGAGTACCAGGACTGTGGATCCAGCCCAGGGAGGAGGTGGGAAATGTCTCCACATAACTTTTGTTTTTGAGATTTAAAAGGCTGATAGGGTGGGAGCTTCCAAAAAGGACAGAAAATAGTCTGATTACCAAGATTATACCAGTGCTTGTTATTGTTGAGTCATGGAGGAGATATGAAAGACAAGCAAAGGGTAAACACACAGCGGTAAGTGGATTTAAATGACTTTGGCCCAAGCCTGGCTGTAACTGAGACTGGATAACCAACCAGGCAACATGCCCTGCAGCCCCAACCCTCCCTGTGAATATGCACCACTAAAGCACAAAATCAACCAAATCTAGGGCTGTGCTCCACTAAAGAAATTCTTAGTCGACTAACCCTCATTTGATTTTTTTTCCCGACTAATCGACAGATCTGTGCGCTTTAAAGCTATAGTGCGTTGTTTCTCTTTCCCCCATGAGGAATTCTAAGTAATGACAACAAAACTACGTCCATATGATACAAGCCTTTGTGATCGTGCATGCGCCCCCAACCGTCCTCCACAATGTTACTACTAGCCAAGGAGGACACGGAGGATTAAAAAAACATGATGGACTCTTCAGAAGAGGTCATTACCTTCACTCGAGTTTCTGCGCGGGAAAGTCGCCAAATGCCACAATCTTCTGACCATAGCCATACTGAGAAATCCAGAGAGAGTTGTGTGGAGCTGATAGTCTTAATTAGCTCTGTAGCAACTCATTTGGCAACGGCTTGAATGTAACAGACTAGGGGTGGGCGATATGGACAAAAAATAATATCTCAATATTTTTTCAGATTTTGACAATAACGATAATTAGACGATATCCTTTAAAAATGTGTTTTTAAAAAGTCTGAGTTACTTAATCACTGATGATGATAATGGGCACAATGTTGAATGAAAACAGTTCTTATTTATTTTCTTTAAAATAATTCTTTAAATTTAAGTATTCAAGTAAAAACAATTCAAAGACAAAATACTAATACTATACTAATTGAAGTAGTATAGGAACATTGAACTCTGAGTAAACATTCATTTGTTCACCTCTGCTGTAATGTAAATTGTGCAGCATACAAGCAAGATTAAATCATAATAATAACAAAGGGCTCTGTTCTGTAACATATTGCACACAACCATGTCCTTAGTGGAAGCAGTCCTGGAGATGAGACAGATGAGGCAGTATCAGGTCAGGTTCTGATAGTCCTTCTGACCGGGATTTATGCTGGGATCAGGAGTAGTTTATGTGATCTGACTGGCCCAGGTGAGGGAGAGACGTAGTTCTGTGTGCTTTCTTAATGTTAGAGTATGCTACATGGTCTTGTGTGTTCTTCCCTCTAGTAACACAATCTACATGCTGGAAAATGCTAGTTAAAGTCCCCTGCTATAATATGTATCCCCTCCAGGTGATCGCGCTGCAGTTTGTTCACTATGGTTAGCAGTGAGCCAAACTTGTGCTAACGTTAGCATCGGGGGCTATGTAGACGGCAGTGTGCTGTTTTTGTGGGAAATAAAATGACCTGTATATTACCGACAGGGCTCCAGATCAGGTGAGCCGTGCTGGGCAACGATCCTACGGTCGGTACTCCATTCATTGTGCACAAAAATGCAGTCCTCCGCTCCGCCTCTGGAATTATTTTCTCATCCTGCCGGTAGTTAGCTCGGCGGGCTAGCTCCGACAACAACCTGGAGCGCGCGGTCAGGCTATGTCCTCCAGGATGTTATGACCCTCCTGGAAGGCTCTCGTAACGCCTGTGTTGTATCGTGGTCCTGTATTGATTAGTTCAACGTGGCTGTACTTGTATAAATAAACACCGACAGGAGAGCGTCTGTAAAACTGAGTTTCTCCACAGAGTCATGCAAAAGCACCACTTTAAATCTTGTATTTACCAGAAATGTGCCCGTAAGTTTCTCGGAAATAAATAAATTCAGAATGAGATGCACCGATAGACCGGCCAGTGACCAGAATTGGCCGGTTTTCATGTGCTCGGCCATTACCGGCGACCAGCAGGTCATATGCAGATTTCATGCCGGTCAATGCTACAATTAACTGACAACATAAGTTATACGAGTTACAGTTCTCAAGGACCCACAGCACTCAACTTTTCCGCCGTGTGTGGCGCGTACCCGCTCACAGTGTGAAGCATGTGTTAGCGCTATTCTCGCACATGTAGGGAACCTGGTGAATTAACCTGCAACATGTCAGCTGTTTGGAAATTCTTCAGCGTGTGTGCAGAAGATAACAAGTTTGCAATATGCAACACCTGCAAGGAAAAAGTAGGACGTGGAGTGACAACACCAAAAACCCAAAATCACATTTTTAAAATAAAATTTCCAGCACCACGGTATCAGAAATAGGGCAGACGCACAACAGGGTTTCCGCCATGTACACCGCGCACCGCTCCTTCGGCTGTTTATGAAAAGTAATAAAGTCATAGAACCGTCTACTGAACTCAAGCAAACTGTAATCCGCTCTTTCTCCCCCTAGGGTGAGCAGAGCAACTGGACAGTGACAGGACGTCATCACTCGCGAAGTCATGGCAACCAAATAAACAACAGGGCGAGTACTACTTCACTAAATAAGTGATAAACCCAAGGGGGTAAGCTTCGCTTCAGAACTCAAACCTCCTATGGCGCCATTTTGATGCTACAGAGCCATCACCTCCCGTTAGCATTCCACTGACTAGCATTCATTTTGACGTCACTTGACAGTGAATAACTTTACATCTGAAGCGTTTAAAGACTATTTGTCCGTTGTTTAGTTCTAAAGAAACACGACAATGTATAAAAGGCTCCATGACCTTGTATCTCACATTATGGCTCCGTAGCAGACGCTTTTATAAAAATAGGCTAACGATTGGGTCACATAGTAGAGAAATTAGGCTACCGTATAGTACAGGATAAGCTTGCAGTCAGTTTCGATTTACATAAGCTGTTTAGGTTTAATTACTAATGTTAACTAGCATGTTAGTTAGCAATAATTAGCCTGTGCCCATGTTATCTCCTTGCATATACCTACGCTCTCCGTCTCTGTAAGATTGGGAATGATTGAGATTTCTCTTGGCACAGCTACCAGAAGACTTACAACTTTCAGACACAATGCTCACGTCACATTTCCGATCACCGGAAAAGTGCTTCTAATATCCTTCACTGGTCTCCGTCCAGAGCAACGAGGTCTGTTGGTCCATTCTTATATACTGTCTATGGATAAACCGACGAAAGCCGCAACATGAAATCCGTACTCACGTGGGTCCCGTGAAATTTGACGGCTACAGTTTAATGGAAAATAGTATTGGGCGCACGGACTTTGATGAATTTACTGTTTATCAGATCCCCGATGAGACAAGAAGCTAAGGTTAGCTAACGCTGCTGTGACGGCCCCTCTGCCTCTGACTCCCGTTGCAGGAGAACGTTGTATTCCTCCAACACGCTGTATTAACGTTACGGTTTTAAAACCGTTTCCCAACCAACATGAAAAACGTAGCTAGCGATGTTCACTCAGTGTGTTGTTGTTAAACTGTGTGTAAAATGAGCGGTGACGTTAAATGACCCTACAGTACCGTCTATTTGCTGAATGGTTTCAAGGTAACGGTCGGCAGCTAACATTAGCAGATAAGGCCGTACACTGTGAGCGGGTACGCGCCACACACGGCGGAAAAGTTGAGTGCTGTGGGTCCTTGAGAACTGTAACTCGTATAACTTATGTTGTCAGTTAATTGTAGCATTGACCGGCATGAAATCGGCATATGACCTGCTGGTCGCCGGTAATGGCCGAGCACATGAAAACCGGCCAATTCTGGTCACTGGCCGGTCTATCGGTGCATCTCATTCTGAATTTATTTATTTCCGAGAAACTTACGGGCACATTTCTGGTAAATACAAGATTTAAAGTGGTGCTTTTGCATGACTCTGTGGAGAAACTCAGTTTTACAGACGTAAATGTACTGCATTTATATTGCGCTTTTCTAGACCTAACGGCCACTTAAAGCTTTAGTGCATAACTTTTTGATTAATGAACGTCTGTTATAGGGGTGGCCGATATATATCATTTACGATAATATCGTCATTGTTGTGTTAACGATGTGCAAATTGACATTATTGAGTATTTAAATTACTTGGGAAAAAAACTTCATAACACGCACTGGAACGCTACACATTCACTAATGTCAACAAAGATGGCGGCGTGCAATTGTGCAGCGGCTACTAGCTCTCCTGTCGGTGTTTATTTATACAAGTACAGCCACGCTGAACTAATCAATACAGGACCACGATACAACACAGGCGTTACGAGAGCCTTCCAGGAGGCTCATAACATCCTGCCCGTACACTGACGTTATTGATTCATTTATGTGTAATAAACTGGACATTCCCATTGATTGTAAAATGGGACATATTGAAGGGCATAGGGAAAGATGAATCGGACGAGGTAGGCTGAGAGGATTGACAGCTTGAGGGGGAGAGATGCTTGCTGTGGAGGCCTGCTGGGGTGAGAACAACACCCGACTCCAAACTTTTTTGTCCGTGTTGGATGGGGCCCAGTAGCTTTTGAGGCTGGATTCACACCTGCAAAAAAACTAATAAAAAATGAACATTTGCAGTAGGCTTCAGGTTATTATTACCACAATGAATTTATAACCTAGGCTTAGGCTCACCTGTGTCCCGTAACAGACCTGATCTGTCTGGACTCCAGCCGTGCTTCTAAGACTGTGGTTGGTGTATCTGGTGGTCGGACCAGCTGCTTTGGACAATCGTGGAAGCATGTCCCCCAGGTAGTTCTTCCCCTTTGGCTGTGTGGAGTACCAGAGATGTGGTTTGGGATCCTTCAGTGGATGGAGGTAGAAGGCGGTGACACCCGGCGGACGTCTGGCGAGATATTTTTTGAAACTCAGGACTGGACATCTGGGGTTGCCTGGCTCCGCGTACATTACGCCTCGGAGGTTTTCCTTGTTTGGGTCATTTGAATGTTTGTGGTTCTTCGTCTCCAGATTGAACGACAAACTAACGTATTCGTCCCCGGCGTCATCCACTTTTATGGCGAATGAGGACGCAGTCAGTTCCCAAGTGCCCCTCCCTGCCTTGCCTCGCCAAGCAAAGCTGGAGGTCAAACCAAACTTTGGAAACCTAACGGGGTGTCCGGGGAGAGAGCTGTGGATTCACGCAGCCATTTCAGGTCAGCCTCAGTGACGTGGGGATGGTGTTTCGCCTTGTCTTGGCCATTCTTTCGATGTGTTTTTATTATGGATTTGAAAACCTTGTTGCTGGTGGTAAACTCACTGTCCGCATAGAAATTGAACCTTGAGAAAAGACGGTTCAGTGAGGCTCACTGTATGGCTTGCCTACTACGCTTTGAACTGTAGCATAAAAACGTCTTAACAAATCGTTTAGTTCTTCTGCGCTGCAGGTGTCCGGGTCAGTTGTCACTGTCAGTCTATCCTTCTGCTGGTTCTTCCACTCGGTGAAAACCTTCATAGCAAAGGCAGTTGCCTTTTTTGTGTTTGATTCCAGGGCCCCGTCTTCAATTGTAAGCAGCTCCTCATCTGTCAGATCTCGGAAACGGGTACCCTGGGCCTTGTCTTTTTCTTTTGTCATGTCATCCTCGTCGCTCTTCAACTAGTCCACAAATGTCTTCCCTACTCCAAATATATTAAAACTGACAATGAATTTGTCCATTTTAAAGACATTGTAATATTTAGAACTAGCTAGCCTACAGCGAATAATGTTAGCTCAACTGTAGGTCAACTGTAGCTAACGTTAATAGTTTCTATAGCAACCACACAAGGCTGCATCTGATCACTAACGTTAGTTTAATAAGGTAGTTGCTACATTGTATCTCGCTTGCAAAACTATGTAGGCCTATCGACTGACCCTCTGATAGATTTCAGACACGTTTTAGAAACTTTTTTAAACAAGGTTTATTTTTACAATGGACCTCATGTTTGAAATTTCTGTGATAGAAAAAAAATACAAGCGGCGTATTGATCTACTATTTGATGACGCTGTGCTCAGTCAGCGGGCAATACACAGCGGGCAATATGCCGGGTTAATGCCCTCCTCCCAGCCAATCAGAATCAAGCATTCTTAAACGAAGTAGAATAAATAGTTCTATTTTATAGTGATCCATTATCTGTTCAAAAAATGTTTTATGCAAAATGTTCTATTAAAGAAAAGATAGAAAATAAATAAATATTTGTGTGTGCTGTAAAGTGGTTAGAAAATATTTTATCGGAATCGGCTAAAATTGGTATCGGCTGGCCTAACTCAATGAAAATCGGAAATCTGAATCGGTCTAGAAAGTTGTAATCGGTGCATCTCTAAAAAAAACGAATGCTTTTTTTTAGCATCAGATCTTTCCTTATAATCATGTTTTGATGCATTCTTCAGTATCAAAAGTAATCCAGTGATTGCTGTTGGTTTCCGTGGTTACAGAGCAAACAGGAACTGATAGTAGATAATGCAGCATGGAGCAAATGCCAAACTGTAAACAAATAGGCAAAAAACAGGGCTCAAGGTGTAGCCTGAAGCAAACTCACAGACTCCATGGTTACATCAAAGATCCTCTAAAGATAGCACATTTTAAGCAGCGCCAATGGTATGAAACGGTACACAAGAGATGTTATGTGACGGTAGTACGTGGATATACCGGTCTTAAAAATGTTTTCAACCTAAATGTAAGGAATTCCTGATGACTGCACTGGTGGAGCTGTGTGTGTCTGTCCTTGTCTTATGTGTGTGTATTTTGTTATTTTATATGAGTTGTGTCATGAAATTATGTGTATGTGTATGTTTAGTTTTTGTCTTACAATTTTTATTTTTTATTGTTTATGATTTTATATGTATTTATTATTGCATTGCCACATTTTCAAGTGAGTTGTAAGGACCTCAGGAAGAATAGCACCTGCAATGCAGGAGCTAAGATACGTAATGACCTCTTCTGAAGAGTCCATCATGTTTTTTTAATCCTCTGTGTCCTCCTTGTTTACTAGCAACTGTGTGGAGGAGGGGTGGGGGCGGTGCGCAATCACGGAAGGCTTGTATCATGTGGACAGTTTTGTTGTCATTACTTAGAATTCCCCATTGACAGAAACTACGCACTATAGCTTTAAAACATGTTCATTCAAAATAGAAGTGAGAAAATTATACAAAAATATGAAATTGAAATTTTAAAAAACATTTTTGCAGCTCATTTTATCCCAAGGGCCCCATATGTGGTAAATCTGGCATCGTCTGCAACTAACCCACACCCTAAATCCTGACATGCGGCAGGGATGAAAGAAGCCATATTGTCCAATTACACTATTAATTTCAATAAGGCTTTTGGCGGATACATAGCTCACCGACTTGGTCTGAATGAACGCATAAAGCGGATTTTTAGTTTAGCTAGCAGAAATAGGAAAAGCAGAGCTCCAGTCGGAGGTTTCTGCAGCTAAACCGAGTGTTTGATTTCATGGCCTGCTGCAGGATTACAGCAGACACCAGTGTTGCTCCTGTGAAAGCATTCAGTGTTAACATCCCCCACAGGGACAGTTTACTCTTACACCGGTAACCTGAGTAGCTGCTTGCTTGTCCAGCCGAGATGACATCATTTCTCATAAACCTGGGAAGTTCTTCGCTTTTGCCTTGAACGTTGAGAGAGAAGTGGTTGACGGGAGTTTACTTTAAAACATACGTTTGTAAAAATCACAGAAACCCCAGACGTTTAAAGCAGAAAAATCTGAAACATCCCACTAGGACGAGAACATAAAAAGCGCCTAAATGAAAGCAGACGGCAACAGTAACTGTCTTTTTAGGTCACTGTGGACCAAAAACACTATCAGCTTAGTTAAGGGCCATCCACACCAAGAGCGATAACTGTAAACATGACTAGAACTACGAAGATGTGAGCATCCACACTGCTGAGCGACAATGTTCTGCAAACAGCGACGCCAAGCACGCACTGCACGCTCCAGCTGATAATACATACATACATACAGCAGACGTTCCAGCGTACGATTACAGGAATGTCTGTAGTAATAACCTACATATTTGTGAATTTGGGTACATTTTATAAGCCAAAAAAAGTCTGAGCGGAGGTCCCCGGGGCGCCGACACCGCTGCCTTCTCCAGGCGCACAGCGCTGCAGAGAGCCGGGGATGAGAGCGGGCGGGCGGGGTCAGATCTGAGTTGAGCACGGGAACAAAAACACCACAGTATGATAATTAGAGGTTTGAATCTTCACGGATCTCCCGATTCGATTACGATTAACATGTCAGCGATTCAATATCTCGATGCATCACGGTGCATCACGATGCGTGAAATAGATTTTTCTATTGAAGCCATATAGGATATTTAATTCATAGCTTCAAAAACAAAACATTCTGCAGTGCTCTAATACTAAATAAATTGGATACATAAAACTATACAGCACTGAGCACATGGCACTTCCTGAATGTGCAAAACATAACAGAATATGTAAACAGTAATGTTGTTAGGCCTACATTAAATTGTAAACAGAAATAATCGATTATGAGCCGGCCGATTATTGATGCAGCATTGTCCATGTCTATGATGTGATGCATCGATTATTTGATTAATTTCAACACCTCTAATGATAATCACACCTAAAATACAAGATTCACTCTCTGTGGTTTCTGTGACACTAGAAATACTTTTAGGATTGTAGCCCCACCGAAGGGAAAAGTCACAACCACTATATTATATTATATTATATTATAATATATATATATATATATATATATATATATATATATATATATATATATATATATATATATATATATATATATTAGGGCTGTCAACATTAACACGTTAATTTTTGCGTTAATTTTTTAATATTTAACTCGTTAAAAAAAATTAAAGAAATTAACGCAGCTGTGTTTGTTTACTTCATGTGGCGGCTGAGAAACGTAATACGTCTACATAACAGCAGGCGGCGCTACTCTGTATTGTTGCCCAAGTAATGAACACCGGCAGCTGATTGGACGAACGCGTCACATGGGTTTGTTTTCTCCGGATATTGAGAGCCAGACTGTCATGGCGGCCGTTCATAATACGATCTCATATTGTACTAAAATAGTTCACTGAAACATGTTTCTGAAAACATTTTAAGCGAGAAATAGGCCGTGATGCAGTTGCTGAATCGGTCTTCATTTCAGCTCAACAAAGGTCAGTTTAGAAGATTTTCGTCAGATTTTGAGACTCTAGTCACCTCGCTCCGCTCGCCATTTCCGGGTGAGTCCCGACTGCCCTGCCGCCGACTGAACTCTCGGCTCGTTGGAGATGAACTGAACTCTCGGCTCGTTGGAGATGAACTGAACTCTCGGCTCGTTGGAGATGAACTGAACTCTCGGCTCGTTGGAGATGAACTGCTCCTCGCCTGTAAAGTAGACGAGAGCAGGCGACAGCAGCTGGGGACGGTGACAAAAATCTGCTCTAAAGTCAGACAGTTTCTAGTCGTTTCAGCAGCCTTCAGCAGGACTAAATAAGCCAAACTGTTGCTGCTGTTGTTCTGAAAGATATTAAACATTCTGAACTTAGCAGAACCTTTCCTCGTTTGGTTTTTTCTTCATATTTGCAAAGTTAAGTGATTTAGCATTTAAATATCCATTATTATAAGCTTCAGTCTCAATATATATATATATATAAATAATGTATTCACCGGTGTAAAAACAAATGTCTCCGCAGTGTCTCTCTCCGCCGTGTCATCGTTGTAAACTTTTTTATTTTGATTGGCTGTCTATAGCTATGTTTCCATCCACACGTTTTATCCGAATTAAGTGATATCGATTGAAAAATGCCTTATGGAAACAGTAAAATTCGATAGAATTTCATGAATATCGACTCAAATGAAATACGTTCAGTCTCATTGGATTTTCTCTTGATCGATATACGGCTTATGCGATAAACACTGATGGAAACGTTATTTGCCGAATAAATTAATGAATTGCGATTAAGTTTTAGGTCATTTTATGGTTGCAACCCGCCACAAAACGAAGAAGAAGAAGTTGTAGTCCATTTCCGCCCAGTATTTCCACTCTGTTTGCACACATGACAGGTGTCAAAGACAGATGTAAGCGGACTAGCGAGGACACAAGAGACTTTTTGAATTTAATTTACGAGCAAAATATAACGGCTATTTTAGATAGCAAAAATCTAAGAAATGCCATAATTTATCTCGAAGGAAATGGCCAACAAAGGTTAGGACAAGCCGTGGGACATCCTCCGGAGTAAATGGAAGGTGCTCAAACAGCGATACATACAAAAAAGAGAGTTGTCTCGCAGCGGTGCCGGAGTGAAAATAAAAGGAGAGTTCCACCTTTTTGATGAGCTGGATCAGATCCTCGGCCAAAGGCCCATCGGAGCTTCCTTGGCTTCTAATATTAACAACTACTACTTCTGTCTAGCAAAACTTTGTTCGCAAAAGTTTGCTTGAATGTTGTGCGATTCAGTGTGAAAATGAATGGAAACACCTTAAAATGTCTCAAATCAATTCGATATACCAAATTAATCGCAAAACAGCATGTGACGTCATTACGCAACAGGTTTTTATTCGCTTTAAAGCTGTTGGATGGAAACACACTTTCACACTCAGCTTTATTCGCATGAGTTTTTATACCGAACTTCAGATAATTCGGTTGACAAGTGTTTCAAATTGTTTTGAAAGTGATCCCAACGATATCGTTCTCCACTGTCGTCGTCGTTATAGTTGTGGTGTGGACTCCGCCATCCACTTGAGTTAGGACGAGTTTTAAAACTATAGATTTATAGTTATCATTATATTTATGGTTGTTGGTGTGGACTAGAGGTGGGCAATATATCGTTTAGACGATAATATCCAAATTGTTGTCTGGACGATATGCAAAATTGGGATATTGAATATTTCATAATTTGTACAATCCGACCCCCCAAACATGAAAAGAGCTGAAGGAAGTTAAAGAGAAAACAAATAACACACACTATAACCTTCTAAACAATTGTATGTAGTGATTTTAATACTGTAGGGGTTTGTTTGACTGTATTTTTTGTACAAAATCATGATCGTCCCGCACAAAAGTAAGCTGCTACTAGTTCTTACCTTGCGCGTTATGACGTTCACTCATGTCAACAAAGATGGCGGTGCACGATTGTGCAGCGGCTCTCCTGTCGGTGTATATTTATACAAGTACGTACAGCCACACTGAACTAATCAATACAGGACCACGATACAACACACTGAACTAATCAATACAGGACCTAATCAATACAACCACACTGAACTAATCAATACAGGACCACGATACAACACACTGAACTAATCAATACAGGACCACGATACAACACACTGAACTAATCAATACAGGACCACGATACAACACACTGAACTAATCAATACAGGACCACGATACAACACACTGAACTAACATCCAGGACCAGGAAAACACACTGAACTAATCAATACAGGACCATGATACCAGGTTGTTGTCGGCGCTTCCAGGCGGCTCATAACATCCCGGAGGAAAAAGCCTGACGGAGCCCTCCAGGTTGTTGTCGGCGGTCTACCGGCAGAATGAGAAAATAACTCCGGCAAGACCAGAGGCGGAGGACTGCATTTTTGGGCACAATGAATGGAGTACCAACTGCAGGATCGTTGCCCAGCACGGCTCACCTGACCTGGAGCCCTATTGGTAATATACTGACCATTTTATTTACTATGAAAACAGCACACTGCCGTCTACATAGCCCCCGATGCTAACGTTAGCACAAGTTTGGTTCACTGCTAACCATAGTGAACAAACTGCAGCGCAATCACCTGGATACGGGATACAGGAGACTTTAACAAGGCGTCCTTAAAGTCTGTTCCCCTCCAGCTTTCTCCCAGCATGTAGATTGTGTTACTAGAGGGAAGAACACACTAGACCATGTTACTCTAACATCAAGAAAGATACACAACTGCTCCTCTCCCTCACCTGGGCCAGTCAGGTCACATCCAACTCCTGATCCCAGCATACATCCCGGTCAGAAGGACTATACAGCCCAGTAGAAGTACTATCAGAACCTAGTCTGACCCGGCCCTGTCCCAGCTCCAGGACTGCTTCCAATAAGGACATGGTTGTGAGCAATATGTTACAGAACAGAGCCCT
The DNA here is from genome assembly GCF_004354835.1 of Perca flavescens. Lineage (NCBI taxonomy): Eukaryota > Metazoa > Chordata > Actinopteri > Perciformes > Percidae > Perca > Perca flavescens. Next base: position 42,050,923 of record NC_041332.1, on the reverse strand, counting down.
TTGTTTATTGTTACGATTTCATCTTGCTTGTACATTTTCCCAAGAGAACCACCGAAATAGCCTCCGAACAGGGCTTCTTTAAACTTCTAGAAGGATTTCAAAAAATATCGTCTGAATATCGATATTGAAAAAAAATATCGAGATATTCATTTTTGTCAATATCTCCCACCCCTAGTGTGGACGGCCCTTTTTCTCCCTTACAGCTGATTCATTTCCACAAAGCAGCGTGTAACATGGCTCTTTGTGCCAGGAATCCTCGGTTTTGCAGTTAAACTAATCTCTTTAACAGATTCCAAAGCAGCTTAAATGAGGAAATTGGCCCCTTTATTACATTGATAAACTTCAACTCACTGCTCATTTAGAAGGAACAGAGAGGGATAAGAACTGAGCTGCAGCAGAGCATGTTGTGTTCTGTTTGGGTTCAGATGGGCATTACATACTTCTGAAGGAAAAACGATCCGCTATCAGTGATCAGTGATGCTGCAACATGTTGTGTTCTTATAACTTAGGGCCCTGATAGTGGAGTAATACCTGGGAAATAAACAAGTAAGGGACTGTATGTATTTTTGCTGAACGGAGGATAGCCTGAATTTCTGGGAGAGCAAGGGATGGTATTTTATTGATGCATTCATTTTCAGCACAGATTTCTTTTATAATGTAGGTTGGGGTGCGTCTTGTAATTATTTATGCTTTGCCTATTTCAGTTACACCTATGAAAACAATTGTATAACGTGGGAGGGTCTTGGAATACTTAAAATATAACAGATTTAAAAGATCTCCACACACACACACACACACACACACACACACACACACACACACACACACACACACACACACACACACACACACACACACACACACACACACACACACACACATTTTTGTACAGTCCCTAAATTGATATAAAACTGGTGTTTTTAGAGACACATGGAAGTCGTATTGCCAGGAGAAAATACTTTGAAGTCCCTGTCTAAAATGTGTGTGATGTATAGCCATGCACCTGTATGTACTTTTAGGAGAAGCTTGATATTGTCAGAAAATGCTTGCGGTATTTGGGCTTAATAAGTAGCACAGTCTTACCTGACCTTTAACTGAACTTTAAAAGAAATGCAGCTGCCATGTGCAGGTTCAGCAATGCTTCTGCAGGACTAGTGGAGCCACCATTTAAGCAAGCACCATTAAATAAATAAATACGCTTGCTACAGATAAGAGGGGGGGTAACTTTCCATCTGTATAACTCAACATGCAGAAAACTCCCAAAGCTTCCAGCTTCGTGACCAGGGCCGGCCCATAGCATAGGCAGTAATAGGCAAGTGCTGTGGGCGCTATCCATCCATATAGGGGCACCATGGGCACTCCAACAACAACAGAACTAGATAGCCTATATCGGGCCCTATTTTCTGGGTTGCCTGGAGACACAGCATTGTTTCTTTAATACTGTTTTTGTGGGTTTTTTTTTCCAACAACAAAAAATTATTTTTTGGAAAATACTAATGTTTCGGTCTCTCTGTACCCATGTCAAGACTGTATGTTTCTAAAATAAAAACGACCTTAAAAGACATAAAGCTTTCTTTGTGGAGTGTATGAACACAATGATTGGGGGTGGAAACTCTATGCGCTTTATGAGAGGCTCTATGCACTGGACACACCTTAAGCTCAGTTTTCACATTTTGTTTCATTAGTTAAATCTTTGTAATTGTATTATATTTTGATTATGTTGACATGTAGCCTACTGTAGGTCTAATTTATAACTTGTAATTTGTAAAAACATAATGAAGCTCTTTAAAAAAAAAAAAGAAATGGCTGCGATGCAAAGGGGCCCCATCTAAAATCTTGCCTAGGGCACCAAATGGGTCAGGGCCGGCCCTGTCCACGACTCTCCACACGTAGCTACTGAAAGCAAAACTGAGTTTGGTTTTACGAAAAGTTTCCTCACACCAGACATTTTTATTCATCTGTATGTTGCTGTACATTCTACTATATCTGGATATCAAAACAATGTGCTATATCATCCATTACATGGAGTGGAATTAGGAATTTGCAGCTTTTCCAACGTTTTGTAGTCCCTGCTACTATGGATTATAAAATCAGTATATTCCACTTTCCTACAATTCCAGAACAAACAGTAACATTAGTTTTAGCCAGGTATTCCACTGCGTGACTATACAGACAGACAACAGAAACCCTGCAGAAAACTTTCATCAAAGTTGGAGTCAGTACAAACACTTCGTGACATTCCTGCTGGTTAACCACAAATGATGGTCAAGAGTCAACCAGTCTAGCTCTGCAGAAAGACTACTTTTACTCACCTTAAAGTCGTTTCCTCTTCAGTAGCCTAGAGTAAATCGGTGTTGTAGTCTGCTTATGCTCCGCGGGGAAACGTCATGGCCGCTGCGTTGCGTCGTTTAGTTTGGTTTTCGAGTAGTACCGAGGAACCTCACTGTCCCCGGACTCGGTCGGTAACATGGTTTAATGTCGGACAGAGACAGAAACAGATTTTAAGAGACAGAGAGACCGGGACTGGGTCTCGGCAGCACCGAGCTGTGACAGACCCGGAGGAGGAGAGCAGCGGTAATATGACGCCTCTGCCTGATTGGCTGATATGTTTACCTTGACTTTTCATTTAGCCATTAACGTCAAATGACGACACTAGAAGTTTTCATTAGCATTTTTGTGTTGTCACTGTTCATAAGCAATTAGGCTAACTAATAACTAATATGCATGCCCTATTATTACAGAGTTGCCACATAGAAAAAAATAGATCTGCGGTGGAATCACTAACTAAAACTAGCTAAAGTTAGTTTAGCTAAAACTAGCTGACGTTAAAGTTAGTTTAGCTAAAACTGGCTAAAGTAGCCCTATAATTAACCTATTATTGCATAGAAAGTTTAATAATAGGTCTGCTGTAGAAATATTACAGAAATGCACAGTATGTTAAATAGCCTATATAAAGCCTAAATAAAATAATTGTATTATTAAATATGACATAAATATTGATATAGGCCTACCTGTTAATTGATGTGGGTTGATGAACTAACGTCAAAAATAGGTTACCTAAAAGTAGCCTACAATGCATAAGACATTAAATGATGTCTTATGTCTCTAAGTTGTAGCTAATGGCTTTATCAATGGTAAATATAAGTAATTATAGCCATATAGATGTATTTGGTCCCTTGGGGTCAGAAAAAGCAGAAAGTAGCGGCCTGCCTGCAGTGGTGTTGGCAGCGATAGGGTGAACCAACACAGTTATATTGCTGGGCTGGCAGTAAGACAAAAAAAAGCTGAATCGTGCTAACATGCCTTTTATGGAAACTGCTGAGGTGATTGATAATTATCTGTGGGTTCATTGTTATGGTCAAATGACCCATTGTTGTTGAAAGTATTGATAGGTCCAGTGTTGGGTCACCATATTGTGAAGAATCCCCATGGTTGGTATTTCTTCTCCTTCAGCATGGCACTTGTTTTGTCTCTTTAGAACCTTAAGAAGAGCCTGCAATGTTGTCAACTGATCTATTAGACATTAGTATTAACACGCGTCAGACTTGATGGACTATATCTACTTTATCGCATGCACCCCATGATTGTCAGAATGTTACAGACACAGTCATTTTAAATTATAATTGGCACTGTAAATTAGAGCTGCAAAGATTAATAGATTAGTTGTAAACTACTAAATTAATCGGCAACTATTTTCATAATTGATTAGTTTATATCCACGACGTTCCCCTTCCGGGATTGCCCCGTTGCCGCCGGAAATTCTGCGGTAGGCCTATGTCCTTTTTTTCGACCGGATTTCTCTTCTTTTATGTTGGCGTTCTAACCTCCGGTGGATTTGTGAGGACTATGGTTAACTGCTCCTCAGATCTCTGCAGGGTAAATCCAGACAGCTAGCTAGACTATCTGTCCAACGCTGTGGAGGAAGGTCTGGCAAAGCAAGACTAATAATTGATTAATCAGTTTAAGGCATTTTCTGTCAAAATAAGGAAGTGAATGATGAAGTGGTCAGTCCAGCGAACAGCTCATAAAGATGTGGTGAAGGGATTTGTGTGTAAAGCAGAGATGGGGACTCAAGTCTGAGACTCGGACTCGAGTCGCACTAACAGCTGACTTCAGACTTGACTCGTGACTCGACCCAAAAGACTTCAGACTTGACTCGGTCTCAATCTTCGAGACTCGTCAACAACATGTTTTCATGCAATTATTGCTTTTGAAATCTAAATGGATTCATGTATTTCTATTTTCTTTTATTGGCGCATATATGTTGGGGAAACATATGACGAGCTGCATGTCCCCTGCCCTTTGCCATAATGTGCAACGTAATGCATGCTCTAATGCCTTATGTGCGCGCACTCACATATCAAAAAATGCATTGCCGATGGCGACACCAAGTCCTCCCAGAGTTGTGCCTTTTGTCATTAGTTTTGCTTTCAATAACTTGGTAAACAATGGCAGTAATCACTTCACTTCATCAATCACTTCATCGGGCATCTGAAAACACACCCAGATAGGTCAGTCACTTGCTAATGTGAAAGAGACGTTACATTTAGCATATATCATTGTCAGGTAATAAGCTAACCATCTCAAAGTGTTGTGCTAATGCTGGGAACAGGCAAATTGTATCTTTATAGTTGTATCCATATGATGTGGCAGACTTAGATTAATATTTCACCAGGTTGTTAAATAGCAATACGGATACTTTCCGTATTGCTATTTAACAACAACCTGGTTCTCACATGTTTGCACCATGGTTGGTGTATTCACTTTCAATACAGATGTTTCCCTCAAACTTTGACCACTGAAAAATGTAATGCATGATGAGGTTGGGCTTTACAGCCAGTTAGTAACACAGACAAACAGGTATTATTTGGTGCAGATACCAAAATGTTGAAAAATGTAGTTATGAAATTGAGTTCTTAATTTGTTTTTCTTCAGATTGCATTGCAAGTTCTCCTACAACTGATTTTGATACTGTACTGTCTGGATGGTAGCTACAGGACATGCTTTGAATTCATTTAAGATTTAACAATATAGTGTTAGGGACAGATCAGATGGCCAGAGACTTGAGACTTGGACTCCCGGCAAAAGACTTGAGACTTGACTTGAACTTGCCCATCAAATACTTGAGACTCGACTTGGACTTCCAAAAAAATGACTTGTGAACATCTCTGATGTAAATCAGTTTATTGCAGGAAGACCACTGGGAACAAGGCCAACATCTTAATCTCTCAGTGTCTCAGAGCTCCACCCAGTGGTCCTCATCAACAAAAATGAGGATTTACAAACAATTCCAAAGACATGAGCATAAAACAATGTTAATTAGCTGAAAACTAAATGTTGTAGGCCTACATTCTAAATACAGTATATATCTTCAAATATAACTGCTCATCAGAAGTCATTCCAACATATGTGTTTCTAATAGCATATCCATCTCTGATATGTACAGCATAACCAAGACAGTGCCTTTTTTAGAACTTGGAAAATGCATATAAATTACACACAAAATAATCGGAATTATGAAAGAGGCATGCAAACTGACCAGTATTTAATATCTCTAGCCTACCTGAAAAAAAAAATACCCAAACCACTTTCTACTGAGTGTGTAAAATAACCATCTCTGAAGATGTCTCACAGCTCTACATCGCCCTCTTGTGGCTGCCAGAGGCGCATCCACACCTACAAGGCAGAGGATGCTTTCAATTAATCAGCAACTCTAATAATGAGAATTCTCAACAAAAAAATTAAGTAAAATAATAGTACATTTCTTCCACATTTTGTTTTAACACGTGCTGAAACAGAGTGGCAATACTGTTGACAAATGTGTTTTTTTTTGGCTCAAAGACAAGCAGGAGAATGGCCACAATCGTTGGTTTTGAAGCCTTAAATACAAGGGATGGCACGAGAGTTAAAGCACTGTGATTAAAGAAACAACTTGTTGTGAAAGTTCAAAGGGTGGTTTGCCATCAGGATGCGCTTCCTTCTTATCTGAAAGGCAATCGTTCACATCCGCGATTCATCGCTAATTCAACACGCGAGGGGGTAGGGCTGGGTACCGAATTTAAAAAATTTTTAGGCACCGGGCGAAATTGCCTCCTTAGTATCGAGGTATCGGAAAATTCTCATCTCATCAGCGTCAGTGAGCCAATAAGCATGCAGCATGCTTCTACCCAGATCTGAAAAATAAAGTATTGTTCAGGAACCGATATCAAGGTCACGGTATTAGTATGGACATTTATTTTTAACGATACCCAACCCTAGCTAGGGGAGGGGCAACATCTTCCACCCATGTTAGGACAAGTGAATAAGATTGCTTTTTTTTTTTTTTTTTTTTTTTTTTTAGGCCATCTCACCAAAAATCTGAACATTTCCACGGCAACTTGACTCGGCCGTGCAATGTCAAATAAAACACTGTGTTATAGAAATGTTGCGATATCTTTCCAAACTATACAAAACGTATAAATTATAAAGTTCTATTCTTAAATATAAACAACATCAAGTCAGTTTCCAGTACTTAGATTATATATATTAGGTACAGTACATTGTACAGCTCCGTCGTCAAAGAGCGGAGAACGTCCCGTTTAAATACACTGTACATGATCCAAAGGGCTGATACTGGTGCTTAGACATGATCTTTGAATAAATTAATTCATAAATAAATCATGATTATGTCTTCCCAGTAACAGTGGTGTCCTTGGTTCCCCTCGAGACTGTGACACGCACACGCTCACGCTCACACACACACACACACACACACACACACACACACACACACACACACACACACACACACACACACACACACACACACACACACACACACACACACACACACACTTACTGTGCACTCGAGCTGATGCTCCAAAGTCCACATCTAAGACTCTTAACTCCTATTCTAAAAATACTTTTGGCTTTAAGAAGTAATAATGTTATAACCAACTCTGAGACTAAAAACTAATTTTTCAATATGTACAAGAGGTCTACCGTCTAGAGGGAACTTTAAATTCAGTAGTTATATGTTTCGAGTAGCTGTAGACGCTTTGCAATGATAGAATAAGATCTCTAATCAATAAAGTGACAGTGCTGGATGTCAGTTCCAGGCACATCCCGTTCACATGTGGGTTTTATTACGGCGAAATAAATAAAGCCCACATGTACTGTAGATATGGCTGTAGAGAGACAAACAAGAAGAAACTGTGTGAATAGTGTTAACAATATAGATTCGGCCTGTCAAAGTGCAAAGCTAGAGTCGACATGTGGCTGGTATGGCATGCTGTGTCGGCTGCTACCGCGTACGGGAGACAATCTTGAAGCATTTTGAGTGAATAACTGGCAGACCAAATCACTAAAGTAAAACACAATAATAGTGTCACTGTCATCGCATCATTCAGCCCGGCAAGACGGACCCAGTTGTGCATAAGAGAATACCATATATCAGCTAATAATAAGTACTTATATAATCCTCAAATATATACACAGAAAAACAGTTTTGTTTTTTTTACCTAAAAGTACCTTAATGGTGTGCTTATATCCAAACTTGTACAAAGAGTAACAAACATTCCAGCTAAAAATCTCTGTTAGCGCAGGACTTCTCTCAGTCAGTTACAGTAGCAGCTTCTTCACCAACAGTAGCCTAACTGTCGGTGTAAATACAGTTACGTTCACTCAGCCAACCTTTCGGTTCATTAGACGATTGGCAGCAATCTCTGCTGCTGGGACTTTCTTTTTCACACCTCCTGTCCTGTCCCCCCTCCAAAATAAAACTTCTAGTGTCTTCTTTCTTGTGTGTATTGCACCAAAGATAACTCATATAGTGCTCTATTTTCTATTTGAAAAAATAAAAAAGGTAGGACTTGGTTTCAAGGCGCCGAGAAACTGGAAGCCGGGAGAGGGTTTTCTTCCTTCAACCAGAAGAAGAAGAACAAGACGGAGAAGAAGAGGAGGAGGGAGGTCAGTGGATGTCTCGGCACATTGGGAGGTTGACAAAGATGAAGACGTTGAACTCGATGAGGATGGAGAAGCATAGAAAGATGGCGTACATGGCGAGGCAGGCCAAGCCCAGTCGCCGGTCCAGAGTCCATTTGTTCAAATGGACACCGAGAACCTGCAGACAGGAGAGGAGGAATTAGTTTAAAGTGCTCATATTATGCTCATTTTCAGGTTCATAATTCTATTCTATTTAGAGGTTGTACCAGAAACAAATTATGAGTTCTGCACACAAAACACATGTAGTTTATAAAATATAATGTTTTATTATGAATTAAACTGCCCGACAATATAACGGCTTACAAGTCCATGTGAAATGATTAGACCATTAAACACACAACTGTTTGGATCCTTTCCAGTTTCTAAATTGTGAGGATTTTTCTGCATTGAGTACTTTTACTTTTAATACTTTAGGTACATTTTTTACAGTGTGGTATTAAAACTTTTACTTAAAGTGCTCATATTATGCTCATTTTCAGGTTCATAAATGTATTTAGAGGTTGTACCAGAATAGGTTTACATGGTTTAATTTTCAGAAAACACCATATATTTGTTGTACTGCACATTGCTGCAGCTCCTCTTTTCATCCTGTGTGTTGAGCTCTCTGCTTTAGCTACAGAGTGAGACATCTCACTTCTGTTCCATCTTTGTTGGGAGTTGCACATGCTCAGTAGCTAGGTAAGGACTACTAGCCAGTCAGAAGCAGAGTATGAGGGCGTGCCATGCTAGCAGCTAGGTGAGCATTATAACGTGTGTTCCAAAGTGACCACGTTTGTCTCTGAAGTAAAGGCTGGACTACAATAGAGCTGTTTGGAGCAGTTTGTGAACAGTGGTTTCTGTTGGAGATGGGAAGGCCCTTTGGGGGGGACTTTGGGCTTTTTCACTTAGTAACCTATAACGTGCACAAAAAAAGATAAATAACACAATAAAGGAAAGGGGAAAAGCCAAAAAGCATAATATGAGCACTTTAAGGCACATGTGTCAAACTCAAGCCCCAAAGCCAAAATCCAGCCCCTCACAAAGTTTGACCCGGCCCGTAAATCAATTTAGGTTCATAGTTGTGTGCCAAACCAAAAAGAGGGGAAACTGTAAATTAAATTGTAATTACACAACGCTGTAAGCCGACTTTGAGACTCAGACATTCGCCCAGAAGCAGAGAGATTGGACCATTGGATCCAATTCTCTGACGTGTCTCCTTCAGCACATCTCGCTCCTACATTTGAATAAAACAACAACCTGTAGCCTATTAGGGTTTTACAACACGCCTCAGTATAATATTGTCTTGACCTGGTCATCGTGATATGACAAAGGAATTCTACTGTATAGTAGAATACTCTCATGCACATCAAATATTATAAGAACAGCTGATTTCTGGCGCAGTAAACCGCTTCAGCCAGCGGGCGGTTTTTGTGGGTACTATAAAAAATAAAATCCTGCCGGTGCCACTGACTTCCTGCTCTGCTGAGCTTGGTTTTCCGTTTTGGAAGTGACGAGGTGAGATTCTAGACGCCAAGATATCATTCCAGTACATATTCTACATTCAAATAATCATCCATTCCACACGAGTTGACTGAACTGTGTTTCCTTTTGTCATTTCTCTCAACACACTGTTGACAGATTTCTCTCAATTCATCATTTTGTCCCCATCATTGTTGGCTAGATTTCCTATCTACATGCAGTAGGCTGACTCTGCGCTTGTCCATAGCACACAACTGCATCAGCCTTGTGATTACAAGCCAAACTGTTGGAATCCTGGAAGTTGGTAGAGATATCATCCCTATTTTAAATCTATACCTATGGTTGGATTGAAAACTACAAAGATATTATACATTGAGTGCATGTTAACACCTGTTCTCAAAAACAAGATGGATCCCAATGTCTCTCCGCTCTGCTGTAAATGTTACTGAGATTGGCAGTTTCATCCATTGTTTCTGGTCATGTGTGAACATACCTACAAGGCTCCTGGTCTAGCATTGTGTGTTACCTTTGGTGCTCCAATAGTGTTAGATCTACATTATGTGCCTCCTACTTGGTTTTCAAGATGTTCTCATCATCAATGTCGACAAAAAAAAGGCTATTCAGTGTACTGACTTTTGCAGCTAGGAATTTTTTTTTGCTTTTTGGATCAAGAACATCACTCCAACAAAAAAGTCATGGCGCAATCTCGTAATGGAGTGTATTCCCAATGAAAACATTCTACTGTATAAAATCTGGGATCCTTACTTGGAATTTATTGGGCCCACTGTAATCTTACATATTATTACATATATATAACATACATTACATACATATTACACTTATTGCGGTGTCTTAAGAAATACGGTATGTCTCTTAACATTCTACAGAACTTTTACCGCTGTACAATTGAATGTATACTGACAGGTAACATTGTAGTGTGGTTTAGCAGGGCGACTTCACATGACAAGAGTGGTCAGGATTGCATCTAAAATCATTGCTCCAACACATTAATGCTCCAACACATTTACTGGAGGTATTCTGCAGGATTCTAGTCTCATACAATCTCTTCTCCCTATTTCCATCAGGAGGACGTTTGCAGAGCATCCAAACGCGCACAACACGTTTTAGGGATAGTTTTTACCCCCAGGTAATAGGGTTATTGAACGATAGCACAACAGGAAGGAGGGCTGTGGTCTGAACTTAGTCACTTATGTATATTGTGTTTGGATATTCTATAATGTTTTTAATGCTATTATGTTTTTTTAAATTGTTATTATTGACTGGTGCTGAGAGAGTGCTAAGGCACATTGTATTTCATTGCCGTGGTACTTTGTACTAATATGCATATGACAATAAACTTGAACTGAACTGATATTACAAGGGTTTCCTAATCCAGTCTAGCCTATCATTGTACCCTCTTGGTAAAAAAAAAAATATATATATATTATTATTTTTTTTTTTTTTTTTTTCCTTCATGTCATTTGATGTATTTTATTCGGTAGGTTGGAAGGGCTGGAGATGGAAGTATTGTCTGTTATCTTAATTTGTATTTTCTACTGTTACCCTCTCATTTGGTCATGTCTTGTCTAAGCTGTTCTGATGCTTTGTTTGTTTTATTTTAAAATTCCAATAAATATATTTAGGAGAAGATGTTCGATGAATCGCCAGGACCGCCCAATTCAGTAAATTGTACCAATCTAGTACTCACTGTGACGAATACTGAGGCTAGCAGGAGTCCAACCGAGAATATGAGTCCTCTGCTGTTAAGATAGATCTGAGGAGACAAACACAGAGATTACACGATTTTGTCACAGAAGATATAGTGTCAGGGTTGCTTTTAAAGAAGTCCGGTCCAAACTAAATAAGACAGTCTCTTGTTCTGTCCTGACACACACAGAATCACATCATGTATTTATGACTTTTATTACGCTTATTCCAAATGACTTATTCCTCTGTGAAAAGTAATCAGCTGTGGGTGCATTTGTGCATAGCTCCCTCACTGCACTGGTCTGCAATGAATATTACATTATTATTACTATTGTTCCCATCCTTTATGAACACAGCTCTGTTCTCTTCTGGTTTCAGTCCCAGTATGTTTTAGAATCAATTTTACTGATCACTTTTAGGGCTCTTTGTGGCCTCACAGCCTGCTCTCTGACCTCCTAGTACCGTACACACGGCACGCAGGGTTGGATTTGTGAAAAGGGGGGGTTTAGAACAGGTGGGATTTATCAAGATTGATTACTTACTGGGCGCATGGGTAGCTCACCTGGTAGAGCGAGCGCCCATATACAAAGGTTTACGCCTCGACGCAGCAGCCGCGGGTTTGACTCCAACCTGTGGCCCTTTGCTGCGTGTCATTCCCTGTCTCTCTCACCCCTTTCATGTCTTCAGCTCTGTCCTATAAATAAAGGCTTAAAATGGCCAAAAAATAATCTTTAAAAAAAAAGATTGATTACTTACTGATGTGCATACAATTAGGCTTGCGCACGTTTGATGAAAGGACCCTGATGTTTTTTTTTTTTTTTTATAATTTTTTTGGGCATTTCAGGCCTATAATTCCACAGGACAGATGATGATATGAAAGGAGAGAGAGAGGGGGAATGACATGCAGCAAAGGGCCGCAGGTCGGAGTCAAACCCGTGGCTGCTACGTCGAGGAGTAATCCTCTATATACAGTATGTGCGCCTGCTCTACCAACTAACCAACCCCGGCCACGCCCCTGACGTTTTTAACGAATGGGAGTGTTCAGGGGGAGGGGATGTGTTCATGTTGTAAGTTCTGTGTTTTGTATGCTGTTTTGAAAAATAAAAATTGTTAATCATGAAAAAGAAAAGAATTATGTTTTTATGACCGGTCTGCTTTATTGTTTTGTGAAGCACTTTGTAACGTGGATTTTGAAAAGTGCTCTATAAACAAAGATTCTCATTAACGAGTATAGGTCCAGCAGAATGTCCTGTGGCGGAGCTGAGAAGCACTCACGTTGGAGCCGTAGTCGATGCAGAGTGTCTGCAGGGTCCAGGGCAGGCCCAGGCCCACCAGGATGTCAAACACATTACTGCCTATGGAGTTGGAGATGGCCATGTCTCCCAGACCTGATGTAGGGAGAGAAACAATGTCAAGGTGTGTATACAGACACGGGACAAGTCAATTATGACAAGCAATATTGTGCTGAGTCACGCCATTCCTCTTAACAGCTTTCCAGCTTTGTTTCACCCAACACCAGTAGGGATTTCAACCTCCTGCACAGGTGTGTGTTTGTGTGTGTGTGTGTCTCAACGGTGGAATGTAACTGTATGTAAATGTAAGTACATTTACTCAAGTGCTGTACTTAAGTACAAATGTTGAGGTACTCGTACTTTACTTGAGTCTTTTCTTTTCATGCCACTTTCTACTTCTACTCCGCTACATTTCAGAGAGAAATATTGGACTTTTAACTCCACTACATTCATCTGACAGCTTTAGTTACTAGTTACTTTACAAATTATTATTTCTGCACACAAAACACATGTAGTTTATAAAATATGATGTTTTATTATGAATTAAACTGCCCAACAATATAACGGCCTACAAGTCCATCTGAAATGATTAGACCAATAAACACACAACTGTTTGGATCCTTTCCAGTTTCTAAATTGTGAGGATTTTTCTGCATTGAGTACTTTACATGGTTTCATTTTCAGAAAACACCATATTTTTGTTGTACTGCACATTGCTGCAGCTCCTCTTTTCACCCTGTGTGTTGAGCTCTCTGTTTTAGCTACAGAGTGAGACATCTCACTTCTGTTCCATCTTTGTTGGGAGTCGCACATGCTCAGTAGCTAGGTAAGGACTACTAGCAAGTCAGAAGCAGAGTATGAGGGCGTGCCATGCTAGCAGCTAGGTGAGCATTATAACGTGTGTTCCAAAGTGACCACGTTTGTCTCTGAAGTAAAGGCTGGACTACAATAGAGCTGTTTGGAGCAGTTTGTGAACAGTGGTTTCTGTTGGAGATGGTAAGTCCCTTTGGGGGGGACTTTGGGCTTTTTCACTGTGTGTGTGTGTGTGTGTGTGTGTGTGTGTGTGTGTGTGTGTGTGTGTGTGTGTGTGTGTGTGTGTGTGTGTGTGTTTTTACCTTGCCGTGCAACTATAACACTAGCCATGCAGTCTGGGACGCTGGTGCCTGCTGCTAGGAAGGTGATGCCCATGATAACGTCTGGAATGCCCAGAGTGAAGCCGATCACAGTCACCTGAAAGCAAACATACTCTTTATATATATATTAGGGCTGTCAAAATTAACGCGTTAATTTTTGCGTTAATTTTTTAATATTTAACTCGTTAAAAAATAATTAACGAAATTAACGCAGCTGTGTTTGTTTACTTCATGTGGCGGCTGAGAAACGTAATACGTCTCCATAACAGCAGGCGGCGCTACTCTGTATTGTTGCCCAAGTAATGAACACCGGCAGCTGATTGGACGAACGCGTCACATGGGTTTGTTTTCTCCGGATATTGAGAGCCAGACTGTCATGGCGGCCGTTCAGAATACGATCTCATATTGTACTAAAATAGTTCACTGAAACATGTTTCTGAAAACATTTTAAGCGAGAAATAGGCCGTGATGCAGTTGCTGAATCGGTCTTCATTTCAGCTCAACAAAGGTCAGTTTAGAAGATTTTCGTCAGATTTTGAGACTCTAGTCACCTCGTTCCGCCATTTCCGGGTGAGTCCCGACCCTGCCCTGACTGAACCGACTGAACTGAACTGAACTCGGCTCGTTGGAGATGAACTGAACTCTCGGCTCGTTGGAGATGAACTGAACTCTCGGCTCGTTGGAGATGAACTGAACTCTCGGCTCGTTGGAGATGAACTGAACTCTCGGCTCGTTGGAGATGAACTGAACTCTCGGCTCGTTGGAGATGAACTGAACTCTCGGCTCGTTGGAGATGAACTGCTCCTCGCCTGTAAAGTAGACGAGAGCAGGCGACAGCAGCCGGGGACGGTGACAAAAATCTGCTCTCAAGTCAGACAGTTTCTAGTCGTTTCAGCAGCCTTCAGCAGGACTAAATAAGCCAAATTGTTGCTGCTGTTGTTCTGAAAGATATTAAACATTCTGAACTTAGCAGAACCTTTCCTCGTTTGTTTTTTTCTTCATATTTGCAAAGTTAAATGATTGAGCATTTAAATATCCATTATTATAAGCTTCAGTCTCAATTTCAAAAAGCGATTAATCGCGATTAATTACAGCAAATTGTGCAATTAATTAGTTAATTTTTTTAATCGACAGCCCTGATAGCCCTAATATATATATATATATATATATATTATATATATATATATATATATATATATATATATATATATATATATATATAGTTCAGCAGGACAGTTAATCAAATAAAGACTACAACTGTCGGTGCTTCCACATGATACAAGCCTTCCATGACAGCGCACGCCCCCCACCCCTCCTCCACACAGTTGCTAGTAGCCAAGGAGGAACCGGAGGATTAAATAAACATGATGGACTCTTCAGAAGAGGTCATTATCTTCACTCGAGTTTCTGCGCGGGAAAGTCGCCCGACGCCACAATCTCCTGAACATAGTCCTACTAAGAAATCCAGAGAGAGTTGTGTGGAGCTGATAGTCTTAATTAGCTTTGTAGCAACTCATCTGGCAATGGCTTGAATGTAACAGACATTCATTAATATCAAAAAGTAATGCACTAAAGCTTTAAACTAAACTACAAAGAGCCACATGCAACTGTGACATGTAAGTGCAATTTGTTAGTGTTTGTGAGTGAGAGCGACTGGACTGACCATCCAGACCATGATGTAGGAGAGGCCGGCGATCCACATGGTGGCGGTGAAGAAGGAGACCATGAACCACCTCTCCCAGCGCCGCTTGGCACAGTTGGGCACGGTGAGGAACAGAAGCAGGGACAGAGGCCACATTACTATCCACTTCAGCTTGTTACACGCTCCATCTGAAGGGAGAAGGACAAAGATAGCAGATAGCATGATGGCTTCAGTGATACATAGCACCAACAACAAACATTTCTTCCAACTTTGGACATGCCCTAACCACTTATTCTAGTCTTCTGTATCTACTACTCAAAAGCCAAAAACAAGCAATGGGAGCCCAACCCCCTTGTGGCCATTCTGGGGTCTACAAATGACACTGCTTTGAACTCTGGCAGGGACAAATGTCCGGTGTATCTGGGTACTGTACTGGCTAAAAAAACTGTATACAAACATCTGATGCTGTGCCTTCATTTGAGATGTGGCTGAGAGAACTGGGCGAGGTCCTCCATCTGGAGAGGCTTTAGATTCACGAATGCAGGGAGGAGGAGTGTGTTTGATAGGGAATGGGGACCAGTTTGGAAACATTTAAGGGGGCTGAGGGAAGAAAGTGTGGGATGAGGGGGGTCACATATTGTATATTAATACTGTAATATTCAATTCAATTCAATTTTATTTAAAGTATCAAATCATAACACAAGTTATCTCGAGACAGTTTACAGATAGAGTAGGTCTAGACCACACTCTATAATTTTTTTTTTTTTTTTTATTTAAGCTTTATTTAACCAGGAAGAAACTCGTTGAGATTAAAAATCTCTTTTTCAAGAGTGTCCTGGCCAAGGCAGGCAGCAGTACAACCACACATACATGCCAATACAAAATACACAAAAACACTAAGAACATAAAACAATTGAAACAGCAAATCCCTCAGAGTCAACCAGAATACTAAACACATCAGGTAAATTCCCTCCAAGTCAAACAACATCCTCTTAAAAGCGACCAATGAGACCAGTTTAGTAAGTTTCATGGATTTTTGCAACTTGTTCCATGCAGAGGGAGCAGCAAACTTAAATGCCTTTTTACCCAGCTCAGTTCTAACCTTTGGAACAGACATAAGGAAAAGATCCTGGGAACGAAGATTGTAAGTCCCAGTACTGTTTACATTGATATAGGTCAGAAGGTAGGATGGAAGGAGACCTAAAATAGCCAGTATGACCTAAAGTATGCCAGTGTTGAAGTCTCCGTGTTGATAAAGAAGGCCATCCAACACGTTCATATAGATCACAGTGGTGAGTGAGGGCTTTCATACCAGTGATGAACCTCAGAGCTCCATGGTGTACAGTGTCCAGTGCATGTAAACTTTTAGACAAAGCATGCATGTATAAAACATCACCATAGTCAAGTACAGACATAAAAGTGGCATTGACCAGCCTCTTTCTAGATTCGAACGAGAGGCAGGATTTGATTCTGAAATAAAACCCTAATTTAAGTTTTAATCTTTTAGCTAGCTGCTCAATATGAAGGGTAAAAGAAATAGATTCATCAATTAAAATACCAAGATATCTGTACTTAGATACACATTACATTTTTGTACCATGAGAAGTGAGGATTGAGGGCAGATTTGATTTAAATTTTGAATTTGAAAAAAGCATGACTTTAGTTTTATCTGCATTTAAAACAAGTTTTAAATTAAAGAGATTATGTTGAAGCGTGTTGAAAGCAAGTTGTAGCTGAGAGAGGGCCTGGTCTGCAGTGGGTGCTGAACAATACATTACAGTGTCATCAGCATAAAAATGAAATTTTACGTTAGACACATTATGATCAATATTATTGATGTAGAGGATGAATAACAGTGGCCCCAGGACTGACCCCTGAGGCACACCTTTTGTTATTTTTAGGTAGCGAGAAGTGCTACCCACCGCCTGCACACACTGAGTTCTATCTGTAAGGTAGTTAACAAACCAGCCAACAGTTTGTTCACAAAGCACAGCCCTATACAGTCTCTGTTTAAGTACTGTGTGGTCCACTGTATCAAATGCCTTCAAAAGGTCAATAAAAGGGCTGCACAATGCTGCTTGTTGTCCGTAGCTTCAATAAAATCGTTTAAAACCTTAAGAGCTGCTGATGTTGTACTATGCCCTTTTCTAAAACCAGATTGGAAGTCAGATAAAATATTATGATATTTACAAAGACCCAACAATTACAGTAATTCCATCAAGAGCAAGCAGTGCGACAGTGGCGAGGAAAAACTCCCTCTTGGGAAGAAACCTGGGACAGAGCCAGGCTCTTGGTAGGCGGTGTCTGACGGGCTGGTTGGGGGTATGATGAACAGTGGCAATAATAGTCACATAATAATAGTGGTAGTTGCAAAGGACATTTTTCGGTACAAAGACATCCCAAACAAATTGAATGTCAAGTTGTCATGACCAAGACAAGTTCGGGTAATGTCACTTTGATTAATGTCAAGTTGTCATAATCAAGACAACCCATACAATGTCAACTTGTCATGACAAAAACCGAATGACCCTTAATGACAGAAGTCATAATGACTTGTTTAACATTTATGACACGTTTTTGTTTGTTACAATTATGTCGATACCTTCAAGTAAAGTGTTACCCAGTTTTCTTTCCTCTTTTGACTCCGGGTTTGCTCTTTAGTCTCTTAACATAAGTCTTGCTATTTGCTACTGTGCCTCACCATTGATGTATTTAGAATCCGCCAAATAATTACAATCGTATATGTTCTTGGTTGCTGCTGTATTGTTGTAATTGTATGAATAAGAAAATGGAAAAGTAATATTGCTTGTATGAACCAGTGCAGTCTGTACCCAATGCTGATCTGCAATAAACATATTTACAGCAAAAAAAAGAAAGAAAACATTTATATTGCCAGGGATCATTTGATTTTAACATGTCAGCTGTGCTGTACCTGGCACTTTGAAGGGCACCAGGGGGCCACTGCTTTCGTCTTCGCCCACTCCTTCCTCGTCGTTCTCGTTGTTTTCGTTGTCCTCGTTTTCGTTCTCCGTCTCGTTCCCAGACTCCAGCAGCTGAAGTCGACTCCTCCCGTTCAGACCCTGCTCAGCTCCGCCCATGCCATTCTCTAAGCCCCGCCTCCCCTGAGCCCTGGCCGCCGAGTCGGAGTCGCCGTTAGTGATGCGGTTGACTCGGGTCTCCGTGGTGTTGATCAGTCTCTGTCTCTGGAAGGGATTATGGGACATTATTACATACAACATTAAACTTTACAATACAATACTTCCATTAACACATTTGGACATTGTGTATTGCTGTTGAGTAACATGTCAGAGAGTGTGTCAGATCCATTTTGAGTCCTAGTTAACTGTTTAAAAAAAAAAAAAGTAAAAATAATTATAGAAATCAGAAAAAAAGCTTCTCATATTTGTCTGAAGCAGAAGTTAAAGGGTAATTTCGTGTTTTTTCAATCTGGACCCTATTGTCCTATGTTTTTGTGTCTTAAGTGACTTGACATTGCTTCAGTATTGAGCGAGAACCCTGTGACCGGCAGCCACAGACTGCAATGTAACCGTATGGGGCAAATGTGCATCGTCAATTTGGTCCACTAAAAGTGCTTTTTTTTGCCACTGACAGACAATTATGAAAAGGATCCCTACAGAGATAAGCTGTTTTAAACTCTTTTTAAGACCTTTCTGTTTAACCAGAAACAGTTCTGAGGTCTAACGCTAAACCCACCAGACTCCATTTAAAAAAGCATTAATTTTAGCGTGTATAGAGCCAACATATTTTCACATGTATATCGTAAACTGTGTGTTTATTTCAACCAAAACTAGAGTTGTTATGGTTGGAAAAGTGGAAAGACGATCAAAAATTGCTTTTCATAGTTTTATTTTGTTTCTGTTGACTTTGAATGAAGTGTATTTTATGATGTTAAAATGATTGTTTATTTACATGGAGTCTGGTGGCGTTAGCAATTTCGCGGATGTTTTTATGTTTTAAAAAAGAAAGGTCCACCTCCTTAGAAATCCTTTCCATAATATTGTCAGACACTTAGAATATTAATCTGAGTCTGTCAGCGGCAAAACGAGCACTTTTGTGAAGGTAAATACCAGCTGGACATTGCCCTGTTGACTTACATTGTAGCTAGTTGCAGACTGCAGCAATTTCCCTTAATACTGGACCAATGTCAAAGCCTGCTGTTCCCATCAGTCACTTAGACACAAAAACATAGGAAAATAGGATCCAGGTTGAAAAAACCGAAGTTACCCTTTAATGTTCTTTTCTCTTCTTTCAGTCCAAATGTGGTTGTTTGGTTTGGATTTACATCCAGACTGTAGTCTGCAGCAGACAGGTGCTTGAGAGAAAATGTTGGCTGTAATATCCGAAAGAAAATTAACATTCATTTCACTCCCTCGTCTGTGGAAGCCAGACAGGGTTATTTAGTTTGTATTCATGCTAAGACTCTGCATTGGAAGGGATTTTTTTGAAAGTAACTTGAGGGTAGCTTTGCTGCTTTTCAACTTTTCCCAATTTGAAATAGCTTGTAGCATGTAAAACCACATAACTCAACATACAGTCGACGGCCAAAGAAGTGTAAACACATTCAGGGAACTTGACTCTGGCTTTTTGATACTCCCTAAAGAACACAGAAATAGACATACGGCTAAAAACCTGGGCTGCAACTAACAATTATTTTTATTAGAAATTAATCCACTGATTATTTCCTCAATTAATCGTTTGGTCTACAAAAATGTCAGAAAATGGTGAAAAAGTCAGAAAATAATAAGAAATAAGAAAAAAGTCCAAGTTAATGTCTTTAAATGTCTTGTTTTGTCCAAAACCCAAAGATGTTCAGTTTAATATGATATAATATTTAAACAGAAAAGAGCAGGAAATATCCATATTTGACAGAGTGAAAACAGCATTTTCTGCAATTTTTCAGCCAACAATAAATCAATTATCAAAACAGTTTAGCAAATGTTTTTCTGTTGATCGACTTATTGATTAGTCCACTAATCGCTGCAGCTCTACATGAAACAAAATCAACAAAGCTGAACAAGATAAACATAAACATAAGACTACTATGTACAGATATAAGTTTGTATATAAAAAAGTGAATATATACAGTACACATACATATGCATACACACATACACGGATGAAAACAAACAGCTCTATGAGGAGTAGGGCTGCATATGAGGAGAATATGCGATATGCGATAACATTGTTGAATATTCCAATAACAATATTAAGTGCGATAAATACACATATTAAAGTGTACTCAGCTCTGCATTTCTGCTGCTTTCAGTATTCTGTTAAAATACAACAAATTGCTTGTTGAACTTAAAA
This sequence comes from Perca flavescens, assembly GCF_004354835.1. Taxonomy (NCBI): domain Eukaryota; kingdom Metazoa; phylum Chordata; class Actinopteri; order Perciformes; family Percidae; genus Perca; species Perca flavescens. Next base: position 42,030,380 of record NC_041332.1, on the reverse strand, counting down.
CAAATGAAAGGAAATCATTTCCAACATTCTTTTATTGAACAAATGATTTGAACATAAAAGGCACCACTAGAAAAAGAATGACATTTGAATGTGCATCTACCAGTTTTGTGAAGGCATTAATAGAGCTGCAAAGATGAAGTGATTAATTGACAATTCAATTATTCACGTATATATTATTCATATATATATATATATATATATATATATATATATATATATATATATATATATATATATATATATATATATATATTGCAGCCCTAATGAGGAATGTAAAGAATAATATGTAAGTGCGTGTAGAGATGAGTGTGTATGTACCTCATTGATAAGCATGCGCGAGGCCATGGTGAGGCGGGTTCTGGGGGAGAAGTGGCTGGTGATCATGATCCTCATGCCGGCCTCGGAGAAAGACAGCTGGTGGGGGTAGGCAGACAGCAGCTCGTCCACCATCAGCACTGACGGCTTACAATGGAAGTTAGCTACAGAGAGAAATCACACACACACACACACACACACACACACACACACACACACACACACACACACACACACACACACATTCATCTGACTGCAGTGCTTATTGTTCACTCATCAGTCAAAAATCATGGGAAATAATTTTTTTGGAACAAAAGACAAAATTGTGCACTCTGCAAGAGCGGGATATTATTTACAGAAAACTAACGTTTCAGTCACTCCAGACCTTCATAAAGAGTATTTTAAAGCTATAGTGCGTAGTTTCTGTTGCCCCCATGAGGAATTCTAAGTAATGACAAAAACACTGTCGGCACGTCCAACTCATTTGGTAATGGCTTGAATGTAACGGACGTTCATTAATGTAAAAATGTTACGCACTAAAGCTTTAAACAACAAACACAACCGGACTTATAATTGGTTCTGTGAAATTAAATGGATATGTTTAATTGCAATAAACACGGAATGGATATATGTATTTGCACAAATGGAAACATGAATCCAAGTATTTTTTAGAGGTTAAGTGGCAACAAGTTAAAACATTTTGGGGTCACTGTTGTGACTGCTAGAGCAGGGCCTGCTGTGTTTCTCTGTCTCCCAGGAGTTCTTAAGTTCTGGCTGTGAACCTCGCACTGTCTCTCTCTTCATCCAGCCGGCACCATGCTTTTGTATAGTCGGCCTGGTTAATAGTTTTCATTCATTGTTACTTTAACATCATCCCTTGTATATTTAGTTATCTTTGTTACTCCACTATGGTTTCTTGTCAAATTCAGTAGAGCCCGACCAATATATCGGCGGGCCAATATTATTGGCGCATATTAGGCATTTTCTTCTTTTTTTATATTCATTCATCAGAATCATTTATAATGATAAATGACAAATGATTCTGATAATTGAATATAAAAAAAATTAGTGTTGGCGTTGCATAGTTTGTCCACCAGAGGGCGCTCTACAACGTCCCTGTTAGCAACACTCTTTGATTTTTTTTTTTTTATTGTCTTTTTGTTCAAAGGACTTTAAGTTTCATATGTTAAGTTACGCATTTCTGGATTTTTATATATATATATTTGGCCGATATATTGGAATATCGGATTTTTAAATCATCAAATATTTGTATCGGTCGGGCTCTAATATTCAGTGAATAAATGTTAAACCTTTTAGCTGCAAACCTTATATCTCTTGTCTTTTGTCGTGGCTCGTGAGCCAGGTCATGACACTGTATATTCCTGATAGGGATATGAAATTTTTGTATGTGGTGTTGCAATTGAATTAAGATAATGATTGCCTATATGAATGTGAAATGTTGCACAAGTGACATGTGTGTTGATGGAGAGATAGTCCCATTGAAAAGAGACTGTCTATTGTCCCACACCTGGGGTCACAGAATGGGAGGGGCAAAATGTATTTAAGCCCGGTTGTGTTTGTTGTTTAAAATACTCTTGATGAAGGTCGGGAGGGACCGAAACATTAGTTTTCTGTAAATAAACGGTGATGCTATAGCAAGAGCAGAGCGGGGGATTTTTTTCCTTGGTTCCAAGTTGATGATATTTCCCAATGCACCTGCACCGAAGAATTTATGCATGTGCGATTTGTTTCTTCAAAAAAGTTAACATCTTATTAGTGAAAGAAAAAGGTGTTTTTGCAGCTTTACTCTGCGAGCCTCCGACTGGGGAGGGGGCCTGTGTATGTGTTTGAGTCTGCTTGCACTGCTGACCCTAGCTTACGAGCTAATTAGCATTTAAACTGACTCATCTTGCAGGTACGTTTTCAAGCTGTTCAGTGTGCTGATTACGGCTAATTAGCTATCTAGCCTGAAGAAGATTTCCACTGCGTTGCAAGAGAATGCGCCGCTGAAAGTCTGCCCTCGAGCAAAGGCCACCCCTAGCATGGGATAGTCTCGTGTTGGCAACTGTGCCTCGTTTTCACCTTCTCAAACAAGCTTGCGGTGTCAGGAAACAATTTAAATTTATCCACAGGGTTCCACGTTTGGATGTGATGGCAGCATTTTTTCCAGGCCTGAAATGTAAAAGATCTTGTGTTTGAAGGCTCGCAGCAATGTGCAAACAGTGTGAATTCCACCCAAAGCTCCCCTTTGTTGTCACAACAACACATTTCCATCCATCCATCTTCGTCCGCTTCTCCGGTATCGGGTCGCGGGGGTAGCAGCTCCAGCAGGGGACCCCAAACTTCCCTTTCCCGAGCCACATTAACCAGCTCCGACTGGGAGATCCCGAGGCGTTCCCAGGCCAGGTTGGAGATATAATCCCTCCACCTAGTCCTGGGTCTTCCCCGAGGCCTCCTCCCAGCTGGACGTGCCTGAAACACCTCCCTAGGGAGGCGTCCAGGGGGCATCCTTACCAGATGCCCGAACCACCTCAACTGGCTCCTTTCGACGCGAAGGAGCAGCGGCTCTACTCCGAGCTCCTCACGGATGACTGAGCTTCTCACCCTATCTCTAAGGGAGATGCCAGCCACCATCCTGAGGAAACCCATTTCGGCCGCTTGGACCCTGGATCTCGTTCTTTCGGTCATCACCCAGCCTTCATGACCATAGGTGAGGGTAGAAACGAAAACTGACCGGTAGATTGAGAGCTTTGCCTTCTGGCTCAGCTCTCTTTTCGTCACAACGGTGCGATAAATTGAATGTAATACCGCACCCGCTGCGCCGATTCTCCGACCAATCTCCCGCTCCATTGTCCCCTCACTCGCGAACAAGACACCAAGGTACTTAAACTCCTTCACTTGGGGTAAGGACTCATTCCCTACCTGGAGAAGGCACTCCATCGGTTTCCTGCTGAGAACCATGGCCTCAGATTTAAAGGTGCTGATCCTCATCCCAACCGCTTCACACTCTGCTGCGAACCGATCCAGTGAGTGCTGAAGGTCACAGTCCGATGATGCCATCGGGACCACATCATCTGCAAAGAGCAGCGATGAGATCCCCAGCCCACCGAACTGCAACCCCTCCCCACCCCGACTACGCCTCCATATCCTGTCCATAAATATTGCAAACAGGATTGGTGACAAAGCGCAGCCCTGGCGGAGGCCAACCCTCACCTGAAACGAGTCCGACTTACTGCCGAGAACCCGGACACAGCTCTCACTTTGGTTGTACAGAGATTGGATGGCCCGGAGAAGGGACCCCCTCACCCCATACTCCCGCAGCACCTCCCACAGTATCTCCCGGGGGACCCGGTCATACGCCTTCTCCAGATCCACAAAACACATGTAGACTGGTTGGGCATACTCCCAGGGTCCCTCCAGGATCCTTGCGAGAGTAAAGATCTGGTCCGTTGTTCCACGACCAGGATCCAAGAATCCGCATTGTTCCTCCTCAACCCGAGGTTCGACTATCGACCGAACCCTCCTTTCCAGCACCTTGGAGTAGACTTTACCAGGGAGGCTGAGAAGTGTGATACCCCTGTAATTGGCACACACCCTCTGGTCCCCCTTTTTGAAAAGGGGAACCACCACCCCAGTCTGCCACTCCTTAGGCACCGTCCCAGACTTCCACGCAATGTTGAAGAGGCGTGTCAACCAGGACAGCCCCTCCACACCCAGAGCCTTAAGCATTTCTGGACGGATCTCATCAATCCCTGGGGCTTTGCCACTGTGGAGTTGTTGACTACCTCAGCAACTTCCACCAGGGAAATTGACGACAATCCCCCATCATCCTCCAGCTCTGCCTCTACCATAGAGGGCGTATTAGTCGGATTTAAGAGTTCCTCAAAGTGCTCCTTCCACCGCCCTATTACCTCCTCAGTTGAGGTCAACAGCGTCCCATCCTTACTGTACACAGCTTGGATGGTTCCCCGCTTCCCCCTCCTGAGGTGGCGATCGGTTTTCCAGAAGCACCTTGGTGCCAACCGAAAGTCCTTCTCCATGTCTTCTCCGAACTTCTCCCACACCCGCTGCTTTGCCTCTTTCACGGCAGAGGCTGCAGCCCTTCGGGCCCCTCGGTACCTTGCAACTACCTCCGGAGTCCTCTGGGATAACATATCGCGAAAAGACTCCTTCTTCAGTCGGACAGCTTTCCTGACCACCGGTGTCCACCATGGTGTTCGTGGGTTACGCCCCCTTGAGGCACCTAAGACCCTAAGACCACAGCTCCTAGCCGCGGCTTCAGCAATGGAAACTTTGAACATTGTCCATTCGGGTTCAATGCCCCCAGCCTCCACAGGGATGCACGAAAAGCTCCGCCGGAGGTGTGAGTTGAAAGTCTGTCGGACAGGGGCCTCCTCCAGACGTTCCCAATTCACCCGCACTACCCGTTTGGGCTTACCAGGTCTGTCCAGAGTCTTCCCCCACCCCTGACCCAACTCACCACCAGATGGTGATCAGTTGACAGCTCCGCCCCTCTCTTCATCCGAGTGTCCAAAACACACGGCCTCAGATCAGATGAAACGATTCTAAAATCGATCATTGACCTTTGGCCTAGGGTTCTCTGGTACCAGGTACACTTATGAGCATCCCTATGTTCGAACATGGTGTTTGTTATAGACAATCCATGACTAGCACAGAAGTCCAACAACAAACAACCACTCTGGTTTAGATCAGGGAGGCCGTTCCTCCCAATCACGCCTCTCCATGTGTCTCCATCATTGCCCACGTTGTGCGTTGAAGTCCCCCAGCAGAACTATGGAGTCCCCCACTGGAGCCCCATACAGGACTCCACTCAAGGTCTCCAAGAAGGCCAAATACTCCGAACTCTTATTTGGTGCATATGCACAAACAACAGTCAGAGTTTTCCCCGCCACAACCCGCAGGCGTAGGGAGGCGACCCTCTCGTCCACCGGGCTAAACTCCAACATAGCGGCGCTCAGCCGGGGGCTTGTGAGTATCCCCACTCCCGCCCGGCGCCTCACACCATGGGCAACTCCGGAGAAGAAAAGAGTCCAACCCCTATCCAGGAGTACGGTTCCAGAACCGAGACTGTGCGTAGAGGTAAGCCCCACCAGATCTAACCGGTAGCGCTCCACCTCCCGCACCAGTTCCGGCTCCTTCCCCCACAGAGAGGAGACGTTCCACGTCCCCAGAGCCAGCGTCTGCTGCCCGGGTCTGGTCCGTCGAGGCCCCTGACCTTCACTGCCACCCGTACAGTACACATAACACATTTGTACTGCTTATTAATTGCTGGAACTGTTGCAGCACCAACATTATCAATGTCAGCCATGGTAGGTTCATGTGACCATTTCCCACAGATGGGGATTCGAGTTTGAGACTCGGACTTGACTTGAGACTCATCCTCAAAAGACTTCAGACTCGACTCGCACCCGAGACGCACTGCCACCGTTTTAATTAGTAATCTCGGCTCGAAACCAGTTACAGCTTTATTGTTGATCACATACCGTTACAGTTTTATTTAGTTAACGTTACACTGGGTGTGAGAGTCTGGGGGATGTGTTGACAGTAGTTTATAGCCTTAGGTGTAGATGCAGTGCACATTACATGGTTGTGCTCTGTAAGTGAAAAATAGGTTAGTTATTCACTGAGTAAAGCATTCTTAGTGTTTTTTGTCATATTGCAATAGCCTGTTTCCACTGATTATATACCAAACAACTAATCGAAACTGATACTGTATGATAATAGATAAATGAGTCAGAATAACATATTACATGCTTTGAATTATATATATATATATATATATATATATATATATATATATATATATATATATATATATATATATATATATATGAGAGAGAGAGAGAGAGAGCTATGCAGTGTTCTGAGCAGCCTGGATGGTACACAGCAGGTGATACAACACTCTTCATAATCACGAGAGACTTGAGACTTGACTTGGACTCGAGCTCAAAGACTTGTGAGCCTCTCTGCCATTTCCCCTTAAGGCTATAGACCCAATCACAATGTTTGTTTACTATAACTTCTAGGTACAAAACTCCTGCTTCATGTACATACAATTTAACAGCGCTGAGCAAACATGGGTGAGGAACAACTGAATCTACTCTCATCTCATTTATCTAAAACGCATGTTTGATGCTTTCATATGTCAACACTTTGACTAACATTAGGTTGGACATCTAATTTACCTGTTGGGTCACAGACTAAAGACCACCCAAACTATTAGTCAGTCCAACCGGCGGGGAGATGCCACTGTTCCTAACCATAGATCTGGTTTATCGAAGACACTAGCAAAGCAACACAGGACAGAAAATAATCACAGCAGAAACGTCAGACAGGTCAGACCTCCGTGTTTGACTAAATATCTTTAAATGTTACAGTTACGGCTGAAAATCACAACAGAAATAGACAAGTTGCAGATTTCACATACATCTGCAATTGAAGTCAACTGCAACTTTTTGTGTAAGAGTGACGCCACGGTGATACCGTCAAGCAAGTATTTTTAAAGAATATTTGTACAATACGCAAACCCACCATAGTCTTCACTACGGTGATAACTTATGGGGATCCTTAATCAACAATAAAACAATAAACCAACCTTGATCATACCCAACCTGGTAGGGTATGATCAAGAGAGAGGCATCCATAAGCACAGCAATTTAAGAGGTTACCCACCCACCCCGAAAAAAATCTGTCCAATAGTCCAGGTCCCTGCTGGCTTCTGTGAGGACCATTTTGCCTCCGATTCCAACACATCCAGCCTGGCCAGCGTCTGCTGAAGCCACTACCACCTGCTACCCTGGTTCTCTTCATCGCCTCCTCAGCACACCCCGAGGACCGAGGTAGCAGGTTTCTCTCTGGGGCAGCGCTCAGAGAACCAGATGCACAACAAGCTGACGGAGCAGGCTGTGCTGAAGAAGGATGGAGGCTGCAAGGATGTGTGCAGGCCTTAGTCAGCATCTTGTGCTGATCACTTCTGTTATTGTGTCCCATGTTAAACCTTACCTTTAAGGACAGAGAGAGCAAAAATAAAAAAAATAAAAAATGCAAACACTAGAGTAATCAGTGGATGTGCTTGGTGGCAAAAACAGTCCGTCCTTTGACAGTGGAGGACCCAGGAGATTTTCCTTATCCTTCTGAGCTAAACAGACTCTGATGCTGACCATAAATATAACCATGGTATAGCCAAAGGCACCGGCAACATCCCAGGTATGCAGTGCTGGAATGTAACTAAGTACATTTACTCAAGTACTGTACTTAGGTACAAATGTTGAGGTACTTGTACTTTACTGGAGTCTTTTCTTTTCATGGCACTTTCCACTTCTACTCCATTACATTTCAGAGAAAAATATCAAGTGTACTTTTAACTCCACTACATTATTCTAACAGCTTTAGTTACTAGTTACTTTACACATTAAGATTTTCACACAAAACACATCCAGTGTATAAAATATGATGTTTTATTATGAAGGAAACTACCCAACAATATAACGGCCTACAAGTCCAGCTGATATTATTAGACCATTAAACACACAACTGTTTGGATCCTTTCCAGTTTCTAAAATGTGAGGATTTTTCTCCATATGTACTTTTACTTGTAATACTTTAAGAACATGTTCCTGATGATATTTACATATTTTTACTTAAGTAACAATTTTTATGCAGGACTAACAGAGTATTTTTACAGGTTGGAATTAGTACTTTTACTTAAAGTGCTCATTCTATGCTTTTTGGCTTTTTCCCTTTCCTTTATTGTGTTATATATCTTTTTGCGCACGCTATAGGTTTACAAAGTGAAAAAGCCCAAAAGGGACTTACCATCTCCAACAGAAAACACTCTGCTTCAAACAGCTCTATTGTAGTCCAGCCTTTCAGAGACAAACGCTCGTCACTTTGTAACACACGTTATAATGCTCGCCTAGCTGCTAACATGGCACGCCCTCATACTCTGCTTCTGACTGGCTAGTAGTACTTACTGCGCATGTGCGACTCCCAACAAAGATGGAACATAAGTGAGATGTCTCACTCTGTAGCTAAAACAGAGAGCTCAACACACAGGGTGAAAAGAGGAGCTGCAGCAATGTGCAATACAACACAAATATGGTGTTTTCTGAAAAGTAAACCACATAAACCTATTCTGGTACAACCTCTAAATACCATTATGAACCTGACAATGAGCATAATATGAGCACTTTGAGTAAAGGATCTGAATACTCCTATCACCACTGCTGGTAGGGTATGGCAGATTCATCTGCACCAATTGTATGCTGCCACCATCAAGTGGGCCAGCAGGGAGATTACTGTGAGGCTGTGCAGAGCCTCCTTGTCCTTGCTCCAGTTATCAGAACCAGATGCAAGGCGGGCAGCCACCACGCTAACAAGCAGGAGAATGCTCTGGTGTTGCTGAGGGACATTTTACTCAAGTGAATTCTGACTCATCTACACACTCCCAGAGATTGTCCAGTTTAGGAGTGACACTGGCTTGGTCTGCAGCTGGTTTGTGGCTTTCCTCTAACCCCTTTTTTCCACCGCCAGGTCTAATTTCACGCGAGCCGCGGGGCGTTCAAACAGCCGGGCAGGAAGTGGAACAGTGAGAGCATCCAGTCAATTCACCAAATGACAATTCCCCAGAACAAAACCACGGTGCAGCCAGCACGCAGCACAGACATGCCTGGTGGAAAATAGAGTTTCTGTATGCGGGGCCGGGAGGTGGAAGCTCAGCGGCGGGCTTTATTAAGTAGGAGAAGTTCTTCTTCACTGACAAGGAGATCAGGGATCACGCATCCGCCATAGTCTCACCAAGCACACAGCAAGTGTATAATAGTTTAGAATTTTCAATTAGTTTTTATTTAGTTTTAGTTTAGACTTTTGGATTTCATATTAGTTTGGTTTCAGATTTTTTTTTTTTTTTACAGTTTTCAGAGTGCGTTTGCTAGTTAGGGCCCGAGCGCCAACAGCGCCAAAGGCAGACTTTTTAAGACGGAAACCCTGTCTACAAATCGGATGGTTGGTAGTTCGATCCCTGGCCCTGCAGTCCTTGGGCAAGACACTAAATGCCGAATTGCTTCACCGGGGTATGAATGTGTGTGAATGTTTATCTGATGAGCAGCCTTGGCCACAGTGTATGAATGTGTGTGAATGGTGAATGGGTTCCTGTACTCTGTAAAAGTGCTTTGAGTACCGGTTAAGACTAGAAAAGCGCTATATAAATACAGTCCATTTATAATTACCCTGGTACACAGCCCAAAAAAAACGGATTTAGCACTGAGGATCTATGCTGGCAATCATCCCAGGACAAAATAGACAGAACTTTGTCGATAAAGTCATCCTTGACTGTCTTGTCCTGGAGCTGAACAGAAATAGATGAGGAGTGGTGCCCCAGCTGCCTTCATATTTATGTAAATGTTCAGTGCCTGGAGATGAGCAGCTAAACCCCACAGAGTCCTCCTAGAGGACAAAGCCTGTGTAAAATAGAGCAGGTACTGCTACCTTTCTTGAGCAGGACTGCAGTAGCATCACAAGTGATATTATCCTCCAGATCAGTGCTTCCTGTTAGCCCGTTGGACAGATTCACAGAGCTCTTCTTTCGACGGTCAAAGTAGCGATGTGCCCTGCCGTTAAACCTGCCAATGACAGAGGAATAAGAAAAGGGGGCCACAACTTTTTTTTAACTAAATGCAGCTAATCAGGTAACTCCGGACATTTGCTGTTTTAGATGATAATACTCACTTCATGATGAGGATGTAGACCGCATACATGAGAATCAGGATAAGAGACTCCCACCTGCACACAAACACAAGGTCCGTCACGTTTATATAGGCATTCAGTATTATATATATTAGGGCTGACTGTCTGACTAAAGACATTCTTGGCCGACTAACACTCATATAATTTTTTTCAACTAATCGATTAGTTGATTTAATCAGCAGATTTGTGCGCTTTGAGGGGCCGAAAAGCACAATACAAATGCAGTACATTTACCATAAAGCACGACTTTAAATCTTGTGTTGACCAGAAATGTGCTCATTTCTTGGAAATAAATCATTCAGCATGAGAAAACATAAGAAATTAATATTTGTCGACTAAGACCAAAATGACCGATTAGTCGACTAATCGACTAAGAGGGGACAGGCATAATGTAGTGTGTTGTATAGCGATCAGTACAGTATAGAATCTATGTGACACCTACTGTATGTATTTAATATGTTATATGTACTATACAGTATATGAATTTTCTGTAAACTGCTTTGGCGACAACATGTTTTCTATGTTGAGGTAAGCTGAGCTACGCTGAACTTGCAGCCGATGCGCAACATCAAGGCTGGAATGCGAAGATACGCCCAGTGGAAGTAGGCTGCGGAGGGTTCGTAGCCACTTGGTGTGATCTTTGACTCCACCCTCTCCCTTGAGCCCCACATCCACCATGTCATTAAAACCTCTTTCTTTCACCTCTGCAACATCGCCAAAATCAGAACCTCTCTCACACCCCCCGCTGCTGAAAGACTCATTAACGCCTTCATCTCCTCCCGCGTCCCGACTGGACTACTGCAACTCACTTCTCCTTGGAATCAGCTCTACCAACATCAATCGATTCCAACTGGTCCAGAACACAGACTCATCACCCGCACCAAATCCTGGCACCACATCACTCCAGTCCTAACACAACTCCACTGGCTTCCCATCTCCCACCAGATCACCTACAAAATCCTGGTCCTGGACCAACCCTCACGGTCCCTCAGATCCACCTCAGCGGTCTCCTCTCCATCCACAAGTCCAACCTCCGTAGGTTTTGGGACAGAGCCTTATCCAGGGCAGCTCCCAGGATCTGGAACCCCTTCCCCAAGAGACCTGCACCTCTGAGTCCCTCACCATCTTCCAGTCCCGCCTCAAGACCCATCTCTTCACCACCGCCTATCCGTAGCCCCCCCTTCCTTTTCATCTGTGCCTGGATCTTGTTTTGTTTTGATTTTGTTTTCTACCTTGTCCTGTAAAGCAACTTTGAGTCCTTGAAAAACGCTATACAAATTCAATTTATTATAATTATTATTACTACTTCAACATCCAGCCTACTTAGGGAGATGGGAGTGCGAGGGAAGGCCCATCGGTAGGCAGTCAAAGACCTCTCCAGGGCTGCTGAAAAGGGGAGCAAGTGGCTGTGGATCAAAAGAAAGGACTCCGCCTGGGCCTTCAAGTGAGTTGATGGCATCTAGGGAGTGAACCTGGGACGCTGGGATTCACTGCTGAACCCTCTAGTAGTACGCAATCATTGAGGGATATCAGCATCTGGTCCTACACAACAGATCTGTTCATGCTAATAAAGCAAATTGAATTGAATTGAAATTGAGAGAGAAAGATCATTACTTACCAGCTCACCTTCTCATCGTAGATGATCTAGAAAGGCAAGACCCAGACGACACAAAAGGACATTAGGTGGAGGCGGTAATTGGAAGTTAAATGAATTCTGCATTTCAACATCTACTCCACTAGAGGGCATGAACAATCCAGAGCACAGACAAAGCTCAAAGCATGGCCTTTTGGTTTCAATGGGTTTTTATTTTGAAACCACTCGTGAGGTTTGCTCCGTTAGTATGCTGCACACTGAATATGCCAAGTCATGGATCACGCTGTCATATGACATCATGGTGTGATTGATACACTGATTTATGTTTTAAACCTAACCGCTACGTGTGGGTTGCTACCCAGCTCTATTTTTAATGTACTAACAATTTCGGTGTGAAATAGCTGCCTAAATTAAGCCTTTTAACTTTTTGCAAGAAGAGTGCCTTGGACCTTTCCTCTTTTTGAACTTTTGTGTTCCTTTCCAAAGAGCACGTTCGTGATTCGGTAGAACTTCCTAGCACTCCAGACCTTTTTTCATCTGTAGATGACATGTTTCTGTGGTGGTTATTCATAATAACGCCGCCACTGTCCCCATTTCCTGGCTGTCAAGGTTTTGGGTAATACAGGTAGACTGACATACCGTGTAACCAATCAGAGAGCCAGAATAAACAGAAAGCTGTATAGAACTGGGAGTGAGTAAGCAAGGTTGGCTCTGGCACTTTGTGTACTGCTCGTGTAACAACATTGTTATGGAGTTGATACACTATACACACTGTATCGGCATCCTTCTGGTACGCCAGCACAGGAATGTCACCACAGAAACCAGACACCACAACTCTGGGATACTGAGAAATGGAGAGCTGTGACCAGCGCCTAGCATGGCTGCAGGACCAGATGGCTGCTTGCCTGTGCTGGATTACCTACCCCATTGCGAGTCTTGTGTGCTCTTGTACTGGTTATGTGCTTATGTTGCTAGAGGTGTTTTTTTTCCTGTTCCCACACTGTACTCCTATCAGGGGCATAGTCTGGGAGTTGCCTTTTTTCTCCTCACCTTTCCTCATGTCATGCTGTATTTTTCCTTAATACCCTGTCTTCCTGTCCTGTCTACCCCATTGTCATATGTATGTTTGTATATGTATGTTCAGGTTGATGGCTAATTTCGCTGGTACTTGTGACCATGTGACAATAAAGGACTGTTACTGTTACTGTTACTGTTTCCCTGCTGGCGATAGGCTTGCTTAGGCAGCATTGTGTGAACTGGTTTAGCAAGGGCTTGAATGTAACAGACGTTCATTTATATGTAGAAAGTTCTGCACTCTAGCTTGATTTATTATCTAATATCATTATCTGCATAAAATGGAAACACGTACACATATCTCAAAACTAGGGCTGGGTATCCTTCAAAATTTCTCGATACCGATACCAATACCATGACTTCGATACCGGTTCCTAAACGATACTTTTTTCTATACCAATTTTTATGAAACAAAAATGAATTACAAAATTACACATTACGGCACAAATCTTTGTATTTATTTTTCAGCTCCTACTATGTGAGTCTCTCTGGTAGCGTAGAGTTTATTCCTGCGTGTCTCTATGACAGGTAACGTTAAACAGCCAATCACAAACATTATTAGATCTTGGTAGAAGCATGCTGCGTGCTTATTGGCTCACTGACGCTGATGAGATTTACTCCTTAGGTATTGAAATTGGGTACTGAATGATTTTTCGATACACAATACTTTAGAGGCAATTCAGTCGGTGCCTAAAAAGTATTGAATTCGGTACCAAGCCCTAAACTGTGCTTAAGTACAATATTTTATTAAGTGTACTTGGTTATTTTTTACCACTGCTCTATTTTCTTTTTGCATTGCATTGTGGGACAATTGTGTACATCAGTTCAAATTAGTTCAAATGTAGTGTTTTTTAGTATGCATAATTAATTTTTATTAATATACATGACTGTGACCCTTTTCTTGTGTGAATACACTGCTTACTCAAAACATGCTGAGCGTTAGAATGGATTATGGATTTGGGACAAAGCTCCATCCTCTCATGATAGTACATGCACACAAAAATCCACATTTACAGCTGATGAAAGTGCATATTGGGTATTGACACCAAAGCTGAGAACCACAACCTGCACTTTCAAATTGGCCTTTTATGCTTAATAGTAAGCGACATTAGTGTAAGTAGTTTTGCAATCGCTACACACTTGATCATGTTTGTTTGCATGTGAGTGTATAACCTCTTACCACAATGAGGGCCGTGATGGAAAACGTGTAATAAATTGAATCTCGGAGTAGAGCCCAGTGAGAGAGCTTCACTGCCTGCGAGGGAAAAAAAACGAAAACAGAGATAAGCACACTGAAAACAATATAGAGCTGCAAAGATTTATCAATCGATTGATTAGTTGTCAAGAATTCAATTAATCGCCAACTATTTTGATAATCGATTAATCGGTTGAAGAATTAATAAGTTCTTTTAAGAAATCATTTATTTTTTGTAGTCCCTAAAACTAAAAACCCTCAAGGATAATATCTCCCAGTTTGGTGGCGGCATTAATAATGGAGATGCAAAGATTATTCAATTAGTTGTCAACTAATCTATATCCACAATATTCCACTTCAGGGATTCTGCCGGATTTCACTCATTTAGGCCAGATGTCCGTTACCTTCCGCTTTCTATGGGTTGCCATTTTACACTCCGGTGGATTTAAGAGGACTATGGTTAACTGCTCCTCAGATCTCTGCCAGACCTTCTTCCACAGCACACCGAGATGGGAGAAAAACATGCTCTGGTTTATTGGCATTTTTTAAAACCAGTCACAATGGTCTTGGGAGGCACTAAGCGCGGGACAGAGCCACGGTTTCTCTGCAAAAAAGCCTCGGGGAGGAACTTGTTTTGGTGGAACATGTGTATGTTCAAAGTTGTTTAAGTCGTGCAACAGAAAACTCCGATTGGACAGATAGTCTAGCTAGCTGTCTGGATTTACCCTGCAGAGATATGAGGAGCAGTTAACCATAGTCCTCACAAATCCACCGGAGTTTAAAATGCCAACACAAATAAAGCGGAAGGTAACGGACATCCGGTCAAAAAGAGCGGAATTTCTGTTGGCAATGGAGCAATCCCGGAAGTGGAACGTCGTGGATAGAGACTAGTTGCAGCCCTAAAACAACATATGTATGCAGCTTCAGTTCATTTTTATAGTTTTGCTGGAGTTTATTCAGCACTGTGCTACAGGAACGCCTCTGACATCATTACCATACTGATGTAAACACAGGAGCTCTGGAGTTGACCTCCTGGATCACGGTCATTGAAAAAGCCAATTGCAAAGGAACCATCCTACGTTTGAAAGGTGCCAGTGTGTTTATCGACTTTATGCAATCAAATACATTGCCGGAGCCCACAGTGCAGTGACTAATGCTGTAACGTTTTCCCACACAGTGCTCCCACTGGATATATATACGTAAGAGGAGGGTCAGAAGTCACATCTTGAATGTGCCACTCCCCGCCGTGGAATCGTTTGCTGCTGCGAGGAGGAGAGCAAAGTCAGAGCATAACAAAACTTTGAAATTTTTGCTTGTACTCTGTAGAGATAAGGAGAACAGGAATAACTGTGATAATGAGCTGAAAAAATTGTAACAATGTATCCAAATATGTTTGTATTTAATGGTTTTTGGTTCATCTGTTGGGATTATTTTGTTCATATTTTTTGTTCAAAAGGGTCGATTTGTTAAAGCCGACAGAGCTAAACATGGACCCTGATGGATGCAATTTGAATTTCTATTATCTACAAAGAATAGTATAAGTATAAAAATGAAGAGTGGTTAGGACAAGAAAGGTTCTCAACTTCATCCCACCCCTTTTGAACATGAACAATATTATTTGAGTTGCTTACTTGTTGCTTATATGTTGTTAAGGATGCCGTTTTTTTTTGTTTTGTTGTTTTTGACGTTTTATTAATCAATTCGCAAATGTGGTCCAAAACCAAAATACATACAGCACGGTTAATCATTAGTTACTGAAGCATATTCCCCTCTCAAAGGCACGAGCTCCTTCTTGTGAAAGAATTCTAGTCAAAATACAACAGAGGGCTCAGCCCAGTTAACTTTAACAGAGACAATGAAAGTGAGACCTATGCCCAGTGGTGGAAGACGTATTCAGATCCTTTAATTAAGTAAGTAAAGGTAAGAAAGTAGGTACTAATACCACACTGTAAAAATACTCTGCTACAAGTAAAAGTCCTGCATTGAAAATGTTACTTAAGTAAAAGTATGTAAGTATCATCAGGAAAATGTACTTAAAGTATTAAAAGTAAAAGTACTCAATGCAGAAAAACCCTCACATTTTAGAAACTGGAAACCATCCAAACAGTTGTGTCAATCAACTCAGTGTTTAATCTGATGGATTTGTAGGCCGTTATATTGTTGGGTAGTTTCATTTATAATAAAACATCCTATTTTAAAAACTACATGTATTTTGTGTGCAAAAAAATCTAGTAACTAAAGCTGTCAGATGAATGTAGTGGAGTAAAAAGTCCAATATTCTGACATGTAACAGAGTAGAAAAAGAAAGTGGCATGAAAAGAAAAGACTCAAGTACCTCAAATTTATACTCAAGTACAGTACTTGAGAAAATGTACTTAGTTACATTCCACCACTGTCTATACCTATATGCATTAGAGTGAAGTGTGGCTAATTATATTCACAGCATATGCTATATTAATATACATAGCATATAGCCTAAAAAGGACAAAACTAACAAGCAAAACAAAAATGAACAAAATAAACAAAACAAAAACACCAGCAAGATATACAAAGTCATAATGTTGCACGTCATTTCCCCCCCTTACCCCTCCTAACCTTGCCCCCCCACCCCCGATCCCTGTTTGGGGTCCACTGCATATATTTTTCAGAGCAGAGAGCTTATCCTTGTACTCCGCTCATTTCCATGTCCCTGGCATGTCAGACAGCATCAGACAGAGGCTGCACTAAATTATGTTATCTCTGTATCTTCATGCAACACACAGCAGTGAGGATGCAAAGCAGAAAAGAGAGATACAAACTATCTATTGTGTTTAGACTGATGGGGATGTTGTACTGTATATGAGGCTGGTTAATCACATGGAGCACAGAGGAGAATATACAAATAAATAATCAAATGAAATGTGTACTCGAGGCTGTGGATGACTGTGAAATCAAAAGGTTTAATCCTGAGCTAAAACTACTGACTACCTACTGAACGATTCTTCATATGAGACAGGAAAGTTGTGTGAAAGATAAGACAAATCAGACTATATATATATATATATATACACATATACAAACAGATGAAATTATAAAAGCATGTTATGACAGCAAAATTAGGGCTGCAACTAACGATTATTTTCTTCGTTGATCAATCTGTTGATTATTTTCTCACTTAATCGATTGGTTGTATGGTCTATAGTGTCAGAAAATGGTGAAAAATGTGGACCAGTGTTTCCCAAAGCCCAAGAGGACGTCCTCAAATGTCTTGTTTTGTTTGTCCACAACTCAAAGATATTCAGTTTACTGTCACAGAGGAATGAAGAAACTAGAGAAATATTCACATTTAAGGAGCTGGAATCAAAGAATTTGATTGAAAGAAAGAACTTTTCTTTTCATAAAAAAAAAATGACTCAAACCGATTAATTCTTTGCAGCTCTAAGCAAATGTTAAAGATTGCATGAAATATCTAAATAAAATCTACATGGTTTACACATGGATCAGATTTCCTGTTTGTGTTTAGGTGCACAGGAACTCATGCATGCATAAATGTACAGCACGTTTGTGTGTACCGCATCCTTCTGCATTAACATATGCATGAGTACTTCTCCCACTTTGTGCTTATGTGGCTGGAGATCTAAAGGTGACATTACTCTGTTGGATGTACTGTGTGAAATGCCACCAGGTCAGCGGCGGATCGGCTGCAGCAGTGGAATGCCGCTATGACATCATACCTGGCCGGCAAAGAAGCCACACACACCGATGATGCAGAGGATGTTGAAGACAGCTGATCCCACGATGGTCCCTACACCCACGTCACCTTTGGTGATGAACACCCCTGGGGAGAGAACACACACGCACGCACGCACGCACGCATGCACATACGCACACACACACACACACACACACACACACACACACACACACACACACACACACACACACACACACACACACACACACACACACACACACACACACACACACACACACACACACACACACACACACACACACACACACACACACACACACACAACTTGACATTTCCAGTTGCAGCGCAGCATCTGTAGTGCTGACGACACATGTCACATAACTGTCAAAACATAAGTAAATATCTACTCGGCCATATTGGTCATGGACCTCTCTCTCATTCACACATAAACAAACAAACAAACAAACACACATACGCACACAAACACACGCATGGAGAAAGAAAAGAAGAATCTACAGTGGGGGAAATAAGTATTTGACCCCTTGCTGATTTTGCAGGTTTGCCCACTTACAAAGAATGCAAAAATCTACAATTTTAATCATATGTACATTCTAACAGTGAAAGACAGAATCCCAAAGAAAAATCCAGAAAATCACATCATATGAATTTATTAAAATTGATAACCATCTGATGAGGAAAAACAAGTATTTGACCCCCTGGACAAACAACATGTTAATATTTTGTAGAAAAGCCATTATTGGCCAGCACAGATGTCAAACGGTTTTTATAGTTGGTGACAAAGTTTGTGCACATTTCGGCAGGGATGTTGGCCCACTCCTCCCTGCAGACAGCCTCCAAATCATTCAGGTTCCGAGGTTGTCGCCTGGCAACTCGAATTTTAAGCTCCCTCCAAAGATTTTCAATCAGATTCAGGTCTGGAGACTGGCTAGGCCACTCCAGAACCTTGATGTGCTTCTTCTTCAGCCACTCTTTTGTTGCTTTGGTGATGTGCTTAGGGTCGTTGTCGTGCTGAAACACCCATCCTCGACCCATCTTCAGCTCTCTCACTGAGGGAAGGAGATGTCAGTCCAGAATTCCACGATACATGGCCCCGTCCATCCTCCCCTCAATACGATGGAGTTGTCCCGTCCCCTTGGCTGAAAAACATCCCCAAAGCATGATGTTGCCACCACCATGCTTGACGGTGGGGATGGTGTTCTTTGGGTTGTACTCGGTGTTCTTTGCCCTCCAAACACGACGAGTTGAGTTGAGGCCAAAAGTTCTATTTTGGTCTCATCTGACCACATCACCTTCTTCCAGGCCTCTTCTGAGTCGTCCAGGTGGTGAATGGCGAACTTCATGCGGGCCTGTACATGTTTCTTCTTGAGCAGGGGACCTTGCGTGCGCTGCAGGATTTCAATCCATGACGGCGTAGTGTGTTACCAACCGTTTCTTTTGTAACTGTGGTCCCAGCTGCCTTCAGTTGATTCATCAGTTCCCCCCTTGTGGTTTTGGGATGATTCCTCACCGTTCGCATGATCAGGGACACCCCACGAGGCAAGATCTTGTGTGGAGGCCCAGACCGAGGGAGGTTGGCGGTGGTGTGGTGCTTCTTCCATTTCCTGATAACTGCACCGACAGTTTATCTTTTCTCTCAAGTTGCTTTCCGATTCTCTTGTAGCCCATCCCAGCCTTGTGCAGATCAACAATCTTGTCCCTGATGTCCGTAGAAAGCTCTTTGGTCTTGCCCATGGTAGTGATGTTGGATGCTGGTTGTTTGGGTGTTCACAGGTGTCTTTTATACAGGTAACGAGGTGAGGCAGGTATATTTGATGTAGATAATTGGTTCGGATTGGGACTGTGTCTTAAAGAAAGACTAACTGGCTTGTAGGAGCCAGAATACTTGCTGTTTGTCCAGGGGGTCAAATACTTGTTTTTCCTCATCAGATGGTTATCAATTTTAATAAATTCATATGATGTGATTTTCTGGAATTTTCTTTGGGATTCTGTCTTTCACTGTTAGAATGTACATATGATTAAAATTGTAGATTTTTGCATTCTTTGTAAGTGGGCAAACCTGCAAAATCCGCAAGGGGTCAAATACTTATTTCCCCCACTGTACCCAGTCTGTATGTAAAATGAGATTTCTTTATGAATAACGCAGTATGGTAATGTGACCGTGCCTCCTTTGAAGTGAATGTTCTTCATATTGTTGATTCAGACAGATACTACGCTGAACAAACATAAAAAAAAAAAAACATATGGACTTTACTCCTCACCAGCAATTCTCTAGTGCTTAGTACATAACATTACTTTAATGCGATTCTAATGCGATTCAGTATATTGAAAGCCATGTTTCTTTACTGCACGTGTCTCGGGATAAAAGCATTTCTGTTAGGAATCCATTACAGTAAAAGGCATGCATGCTTCCCCCCTGATGCATCTCCAGTATTGTGGCATGTGTTTCAGTCCCAAACAGGGGTTGATGCATAGACTGTATAAGTGAAGCCAAAACATCTGGATCATCCTCTCTGGTGGATGGCCACAGTATAGGTCATTAAACCCCGCCCCCTCCATGTTAGCGGTTTCTTTATTTTAGGTAGTTCTGATCACACTGATGTTTGTTTAGGTGTTCATTTTCATTAGTTATTTAATGCTATGAAAACCAGGTAAAACGTCATGATTGACGTCTGAGATTGTCTCACGATTCGCCGGGTGTATGGACGGGACTTCAATACCGCAGCCCCACCGCCCGATCACTACTGCGCGTGCTCTGGCTCCAAAATTACACGACGGAAGCGCCCGTGTCCGGGATATTTTGGCTTCACTTTTGTACAGCAGGAGGAAGTGGAGAAGCGTCGTCCATCTTTATATGCAGTCTAGAGACGGAGGGGTGCTTGTGGTGAATACCTATGATGGATGTGAAGAGCTCAGGAGCCGAGCTGCCAGCGGCCATGAAGGTTGCCCCTGCTACGTCCTCACTGAGTTGGAGACGCTGAAGGAAAAAGTAGCAAGAGACGATAAAAAAAGGTAGATTTTCAAACAGGAAATACCAGCTGTGATTAGAAATTCCAGACTAGTCCAAGACACAAACAGCAGGACATCTGTCACAGCCTGACCCCTGACCCTGAGCCTTAGGTGATCATACACATCCACTCAAACCTGCATATGTGCAACTGTGTAAACACACTGTAAACCTGGTATTTTACCACTCAGTATGGCTACGTTCAGACTGCAGGCCTTAAAGCTCAATTCCGATTTTCACAGATTTACTTTTTTTTTTTATTTGGCCCACATTAGACTCAGGTACTGGGCATGGCCTGAAAGTGACCCGCATGCGCAAACAACTAATTCAACGTCACAGGTAACACCCTGTTTAAATGCTTATCAAAATAAACCCATGGATGTATTAAGAGAACCAAGAAGATGTAATTGTTAGGTCGTGCTGTGTCTATGTCTTTTATTGCATGTTACTGTCGTGGATTTTATAGTTGCCAATTGTACCGATCAATGAATTTTTCAAGGAGACTGAGATGTTGCAATATATTCAACCAAAAGACCAAAGCGCTCTGCAGAGGACATCTGAAGACATTTTAAAGGTGCAGGAATAACTTTCTGTCATATTTGCTGAAACTGACCCTATGTTTGAGTAGAACTACATGAAGCAGGTAATTAAAAAAGAAATCCGGCTCCTCTGGCACCACCTACAGCCTGGAGTGTGATTTGCAAAAATCCACCGCTCCCTGTTCAGATGCACCAATCAGGGCCGGGAGTGGGTGTCTAACTGTGTGTCAATCACTGCCCATGCACACACATTCATTCTCCCTTGTGGGGGGAGGGGCTTAGGAGACCATTTTGGGCTAGAGCGGAAAGGGGGGAGGTTCAAATTCTTTGGCTAAGTCCTGGATCTTTGTAATCCTACCTACAGCACCTTTAATAGCATGCAGTACATTGGTGGGATGGACTTCGTACTTTTAAAATAATGATTTAAATGAGGACTATGTAACCTGATGTACCTAAAAACATGTATTCGCTGATATATAGACCTGTCTTTCGTCATGTAAAGTCTATGGGAAAAAATGTTGAAATTCCACCGACGGCTGCTATGCCCATGTTTGCATCAAAGCCTGGCGCTGTTCCTGGGGGCTTGCTGTTCTCAGCGCAAAATTGTGACAATGGTCGCTCTAGAGTGAGTCGTATGAATCCCGATCTGATTGTCCAGACAGGTTGCATTTTTAAAATATCCGACCTGTAACAGATTTGAACCACATACTGTATGAAAGTCGCCCAAATCAGAACTGGAAATGATCGGATGCCATGTGACTTGGGACAGTTTACACTGAAAAATTTAGATATGAGCAAAATAAATCACTTCTGCATGCGGTCTTAACGTAGCCTTAGTCAGTTTGGAAGAAGAAACTGGATTCAAACTAAAATTATTTGTATTTTCTTTTCACTGGGAACTAGTTTATACCTTGTTTAGTGAGATTTAAACAGGAAAACATTTAGCTATACAATAAAGACATTTAGTAAGCTATTCAAACAGTTAACATTGGTAGTATTCAAGTATTCAGTTACTTGAAGAAAAATAAGGGTGTATTTATCATTTATGTCATTTATTAGGATCTCCATTAGCTGTAGCCGCAGCGGCGGCTATTCTTCCTGTGCTCCATACCAAACACAACACTCTATACATGTCAGTGCACAATGATTGATGACTTTCTTTGGGATTTCTACGTGTGTCTACATGCGTTGCTGTAGTCATTATGACCGGTGCAAAGCAGAGAGAAATGTGACAATGTATAAGAGCGCCAAGATCCTCATAAGTGGGCAGTTTGGGGTCTTGTTTAAAAATAAAATTAAACCAGCGTTTTTAACTTAATGGAACAAACAGTGACTTCTTGTTCAGCGTCACAAGTGTAAGCAGAAGTGAAGTAACGTCTGAATTGAACCCAAACCCCAATCATTTTCTAAACTTAACTAAGTAGTTTTTGTGCCCAAACATAACCAAACCGAGTGTTTAAAACTGCAACCGTTACATTCCAAACCACAACTAACAGTGTTTGGGGTCCACTGCATATATTTTTCAGAGCAGAGAGCTTATCCTTGTACTCCGCTCATTTCCATGTCCCTGGCATGTCAGACAGCATCAGACAGAGGCTGCACTAAATTATGTTATCTCTGTATCTTCATGCAACACACAGCAGTGAGGATGCAAAGCAGAAAAGAGAGATACAAACTATCTATTGTGTTTAGACTGATGGGATTTGGAGATGAGGACTGAAAAAACTAGAGAGTAGGAATAAACGACCCGTATCATCATATGGTTTGGAGGACTTTGTTGCTTTATTTTATTTTTTTATAGATAATTTTTTGGGCTTTTCCGCCTTTATTTGAGAGGACAGCTAGGTGAGAAAGGGGAGGGAGAGAGAGAGGGGGACATGCAGGAAATCGCCATAGGTCGAAATCGAACCCAGGACCTCTGCGTCAAGGCATTTACCTCCAAGTATATGTGCGCCTGCTCTACCCCCTGCTTTATTTTTTATGTTTGATATGAAGCAGTGTATTGTACTGTTACCATGACGCACACCCACACTAACCTGATAAAAAAGATCAGCTGAGTTAATCTCTTAATAGTCTCACACTCCCAGACCTTCCTCCACAGCGCTCCGGAGGAAGGTCTGGCTAGTCCACACAGCATTCCAGGATAGGATAAAAACATGCTCTGGTTTATTGGCATTTCTTTAAACCAATCAGAATCGTCTTGGGCGGTGCTAAGCCCCAGACACAATGACGGTGTCTCTGCAAAATAGTCTCAGGAAGGAACGTGTTTTGGTGGAACATGTGTACGTTCAAAAGTAGTTTTAGTCGTGCAACAGAAAACTCAGATTGGACAGATAGTCTAGCTAGCTGTCTGGATTTACCCTGCAGAGATCTGAGGAGCAGTTAACCATAGTCCTCACAAATCCGCTGCAGTTTAAAATTACAACACACAGAAAGCGGACGGTAACGGACAGAAAAGAGCGACATCCGGCAGACTTTCCGGCGGCAACTGAGCAATCCCGGAATTGGAACGTCGTGGATATAGACTAATCTCTTAATAAATAACACCAAAAGAATTTAATTGAATTGCATTGAAAGAACTTTTTCCCCTTCCAGATAAATTCGAACTGTCGCTTATTCAGTCTTTAAAAGGTACAATATGTAACATTTCTGCTTTAAAATGTCTAAAAATGACCATACCTATATTATATATTTTTATGAGTTGTGTTCTAACACTATCCCAAATGTTTCCACCAAATGTCAAACCCAGAGAAATCTGTGTTTCCTTTAGTCGCCCGTCAGTGGCGTAATATAACCTTTCACTGTGTAGTTACTCGTAACTTCCGTCAGAACACTGGCACCAAGATGATACGTTCAGGAGTAATTGTAAATCATACAATGTCACAGAAAAAAAATACTTGTAACCGTAATACTGCTTTTTTTTGCCATACAGCATCATTTTATGATTAATTACATCCCACTTTTTATCACAGTAATACAACAGAGACCTTATCTATTTTGAAAGTTCAATATCGATACCAGCTTGACGTTACTACAATGTGCTAACGTTGATGCTAATGCTTTGTGGGTAACATTATGAGGTTACAACACGCTAATAAAGCTATTTTTAGTATGACTGTTTTGACCACAGCTAACAGGACTGAGCTAACCCACGAATAACTTCACTAGTAACGTTAACGTTAGCTGTATAGATAGACGATTAATCTAATGCTAATTTACCAAAGTAGTCTGTCTGCCTCACTCCCCCGGCGCAGAGAGACTCAGTCGGGATGACAGCTGACAACAGCCCCGGGACATAGGCTATAGCTAGCTAGTTACCCTTAGCCCCCAGTCAGCTATCAGCCAGCTACTTTCATTACAGCAACCCCCCTGCCAGAACTTATCTCCAGTGCCTGGTGCTTACGACGCTAACGGCAGTTTAATTAAACGTCGGGAAACAGACTATATCAGACCCAGCACCGAGTCACAACAACAGCCATCCACAGCGGTAGCTAGCTACATCTCCGTAGCGCTACCGGTGTATGTGCCGAAAATCTCCTCCCTGCCGAATTCCTCCCCCCCTTCGCGTTTAGCTGTCTTTACGATTAGCTAAATTAACCCGACAAAAGGTGGGTTAAGCACCAAAACGAAAAGTTAAGATGAAGTGAAAAAGTGAAGGGGAGATAATTCCGGTCAGCTGGGAGATGTTCTGCTGCTGCACAACAGGCATCGAACGTCCTGGCTCGCTGTCGCGGAGATTCTCCCGACAATCCCCACCCACACCCGTCTCTCAGACTCGTTTAGTAGCTAGCTAGCATTAGGGTTGGGCATTGTTTGGATTTTAATGATTCTGATTCCAATTCCGATTCGTCCTTTCGATTCCCGTTCTTATCGATTCTCGATTCCAATTCTTTAAGGGGTGGAGTTGAAACGGGTCACATGCCTGTTTTCACAAATAAGAGGAAAGTTTTGTTTCAATGGTAGTTTGCAGTTTTACAGCTTTTTCAATGTAAAATAAAGCCACACTAGAGCTCCGCTTACTGTTCTCCAAGGCTACAACACAACAAGCGCCTGGCCGCTACGGAAACCAAAACTCTGCGCATATTAAATTTGGAACCTTTGATCAGATTTGTAACCAAATCCTCCAAACGATTCCAAACGATTCCAACAAAGAAACGATTCTACTGGAATCGTAATTTTTGAAACGATTCCGAGTAGGAATCGGTTCTCGATGCCCAACCCTAGCTAGCGTTACAACAAATCCCGTCCGCCCCGGTGTTGAAACCATCCAAAAGGTGACATTGACATGTGAAATATTTTGTGTTTTAGCTGCTGGCTACTGTTAGCTTGCTGGCTCACTAGCTAACTGGTCAGCTACAAATAAAAATCTAATCAAGAAAAACTTAATTATGTTGGGGAACTGCAGCTATTTTATTACAATAACATGAATAAACGTTACTAAACGTAACGTGAATAAACTTGAATGGGTAAACTCGTCCGTGAACTGATGCATTCTAACTGGCAGCGAAGGTGTTTAACACTAAAAACTCCCATAATTCCACGCTACTTCCCAATGTCATCAAAAATCCAGTTTTACTGTCCATTGTTTTGGTTGAGAGACCCCTAGCGGCAGAAAGTTACATATTGTACGTTTAATAGTTATATTATAAAGAAATATTCAAGATTTGAAACAAATTTTTCAGGACCTTATATATCTCACATTCATACCTCACACAACTTCTCCAGGGAGGGGACAAAGTAGTCATCACAGACGAGGGCCAGGGCACAGAACATGTAAATGGTCTGTGGAGAGAGAGAGAGAGAGAGAGAGAGAGAGAGAGAGAGAGAGAGAGAGAGAGAAATATTACAGGGGTCAGTGAAGCATGAACACGTTGCTTGATGTGATATAAACATATGATACTAAGACGGGTTCTGGCTGCACTGTTAACCGTCAGTACAGTACAGCCAGCTGGGATTTATCCATGGATAACAACAAGTGATTGTTGTTTAACACTTTGCATGTTTTATCCTGCTTTTCCATTTTGAACAAATCTGCGTATGTACCCTGGATGGTACAGGAAAGACCCTACCTCTCTGCTCTAACTGCTACATTAAATTCAGATGTTAATTGCCATGAACAATGAAACAGGGCGTCAAGTAACTAAAGATCTGATCCCATGCAAATGCAGTGCAGTGCATTGATGCAGTGCAGTGCATTAATGGATCAGACATCAAACATTCATGAATAACATCACTGTGGGACCACGCTATTTACATTTTTAAATAGGGAAGTTAGTTTTCACTTTTTAAACATACTGGCACTACAAAAGCCCAGGAGGGGGGTTATGTAAATGGTTTTTGCTTCTTCCCCTACTGAAAAACACTGTCTGCATGGATGGAACGTGGCCTCTGACCTGGAAGGACACCATGGCCCAAGTTTAAGAACACGTGACACATAAGTATACTGTATATGGCGTGTATTGTGCTAAAGTCATATAGCTTTTTGTCATTTCACACAACCTTTGGATACTTTCATGTTGGGCTGGGATATGAAGATATATATCATCAAAACTATATAAAAAAGGTCTATCATATATATTTTTCTATTTCATGATGTTGAAAAACCAGTAACTGTGTTACGGCAATATTTATGTCATTCGGACAACCCTTTATGTACTGAGCCTTGTACATTTTGTTCAAGTAGTTATATCACACAGGAGTATTCAAAAATAGGCTTTACCTTAGATTATTCCTTTACTGAATTACCAGAAAACCTGCTATATCATTATTTATACATTTTTATCAGAATATGAAATGACTTATATCGGAATTGAAGATTTTATCCATATCCCCCACCCCAGATTCATTTTTGTCTTAATACATAGTTTGAATAGTTTTAAAATCTACCAAATTTCCGAATTACACAGCCCTTCAACAATGTTCTTATGGTTCTTAAAGGTGCCCTGCCACACAAAACCGTTTTTTCTTGCATTTTTTGAAATATGTTAGGTCCATATGCGTTTGTGTTATGTGGTGAATGTGAAAATGGATTGCTACATCCTCTGTCAGCTCTAGCCACTGAAAAGAAATAAGCAGAGAAATCAGACCAATTTCAAAAGCCGGTCAGTCTGACATCATGTTGCCTGAGCTCATTACTCGCCCAGTTAAAGGATGCTAATAGCCAGGCTCTCATTGGCTAGCTGTTAGCCAATCAGAGTCAAGCAGCTTAGCTCGTTGAATATTAATGAGAACTGGCAGAAATCGAGCTGAGTCTTCCTGTAGGCTTTCTAAACCACGCTAGAATGACTTGAAACAAGGTAATCAAGGCAAAATGTTACAGAGTCCATGGTAGAACTTCAGACATTACCACAAAGTAATGAAATACATGTGGCAGGGCACCTTTAAGAGTTTTTTTTTTTTTTTTATATACAATTCTTAGGGCTCTCTTTCACAGCAAGAACACTACTACAAGAACATTACATTCGTATGTATATGTATTTCCCATACATCCCAAAAGTAAGGATTATACTGTATGAAAGTAAAAGAGAAAAGGAGGAGGCAGCATGCCCCGATGTAGGTTCTTTTGCGCGAGTCTTTGTTTCCCTGAATTGCTACAAAGGAGGCTATAGGAGCACAACCCATAGAGCCACAATGGCCACATTTATGAGAAATATGCCAGGTTCAAATATACCCTAATTTCCTTCAAGAAATCCTTAACTTTACACCATTACATTTATGTATTAACACACAATCAAAATTCTATTTCAGACACTTTTTCAGTTTTAACATTGATCGTTTGCTTTGTAAATTTTAGTCCTACTTCAAATAATTTATAATTTATTATATTATTATTATTATGGTATGGTATGGTATTATATATTATTATTATATAAATAATAATTTATCAAAATCAAAACAACACTTTAGAATTTCCAATGACTTTTAAAATTGTTACCACAACAAAATAGAATCTGCAAATAAATTACAGTAAATGCCAGTGTTTTGGTAGTTTTGCTTTGCCAGACCCTGCTCCAAAGCGTGCGGGAGGAGAGTCTAGCTACACCGCATAGTATTCGGGGATGGGAGGAAAACGTGCTCTGGTTTATTGGCATTTCTTTAAACCAATCAAAATCGTAACTTGTTTTGGTGGAACACGTGTACATTTAAAAGTTGTTTAAGTCGAACAGAAAACTCAGATTGGACAGATAGTCTAGCTAGCTGTCTGGATTTCCCCTGCAGAGA
This sequence comes from Perca flavescens, assembly GCF_004354835.1. NCBI lineage: Eukaryota > Metazoa > Chordata > Actinopteri > Perciformes > Percidae > Perca > Perca flavescens. The sequence goes on along the minus strand of NC_041332.1, from coordinate 42,001,958 downwards.
TCTGAGGAGCAGTTAACCATAGTCCTCACAAATCCACCGGAGTTTAGAATGCCAACACAAAGGAAGAGGAAGGTAACGGATATCCGGCCTACGGAGCAATCCCGGAACTGGAACATCAAGGATATAGACTCATGCTTTGGAAACCGTAGAAACAAATGTACATGTATAAAACAATAATGGGCCTAACACTCACTCTTGAAGAACTTGAAGTAACTTCAATAATAAAAATCCTTCCAAATGTCTCCCGTATAGTCTGGCAGGATTCATTATGACTGTAACTAATCTACTGTATGAAAGGTTTTTAATGATGTACAGTATATTACTGCTGTGTTTATTTCCCTGGTGTACTATTAATACAAACCTACCACATGCAACCATACCTTGGCATCACAATACATAAAACAAAGAGCATGGAGACAAACAGAGACAGATTGGAGATGAAAGACAGATAGCGATGATCAACAGAGAAAATGTCAAGTAGTGACGACAGACGGGGAAGGTGTAAACAAAGGAACGCCTTGAATATTCTTACACTTTGTAATAATGAAGCCCATCAAAGACTTGCTTAAAGCAAGAATGGTACGGAGAGTGAATATTCCTCTTTCCTTTAGCGGTAAAGCTGTCAAGGGAACAGCAGCTGGAAGTAAAATACTGTGATATTAAAATTCAGCTCTAACATAAAAGCGTGTTACACTTTTCTGTCTCCAAGCCGAATCCAATACCAGACACACACATGATCAATGACAATCTCTGACTGACAGTGGAATCAGTTCACAGCAACTTCACTTCCCAAGATAAAGACGGCATATCCAGTTTAAATCAGCATCCCTGAACCGAGATCATATGCTACTACAGGTGCAGCATAGTGCAACATAAGCAACATGCTGACATGACATCTGTTCTGTAATTTTTTAATAGCATTTTCAGATTTAAAGTTTTTTTTTTTATGGTTTGACTTCACAAGGAATATATATTTGAGCCTGCGGTACTCTAGGCATACTGTCTGATTAACAGACCCAAACGGAATCTGTGGATTTATTTTTTTTTCAGCGGCGATCCTGTGGAATTTAGCGGACTGACTTTCTGCTTTGGGTGGAGAGTTTTTTTTTTTTTTTTGTTATTTGTTTCTTAGGAAAGCTTTTTTGCACACCTCTTTTGTCGGCCAGGTGCGTAGGATGTGACCCAAAGTAGCAGATCAGAAGCTTAGAAAAAGTCCCGCACACTGACGATTACGCAAGCAATTATTTATTTAGAAAATACAACGTTTCAACCGAACGTTGTATTTCCTAAATAAATGTAATTTGTTTAAAATCTGCGGAAAATTCTGCGAAATTCTGCAACCGCAGATTCTGTGTGGCTCTTCTGATTAACAGTAAAAGGGAGTAGCTGCAGATGGAGAGAGGGCTGCCAGCATATTTAAACAATATTTAAACTATTTTATTTCTGGCTGCTCAGTATAAAGCAGAAGTGGGACAAAGTCATTGTTTTGTGAGTCCCAAGTAAGTCTAAAGTCTTGGCTATTAGGTCCCAAGTCAAGTTCCAGCATGACCTAAGCAAAGACCAACTGCTAAACTTTGTCTTTCAGATCCTAAACAAGACACTGCAAAGGAAGCTTAAAAGACCTTAAAGGGGTGAAAGAATGATTATATAGGGTATTTTACACAGTTCCTTAAGGTCTCCTAATGGGGTATGTAACATTGGTTGGGCTGAAAATTGCCCGAATGCTATTTTATTAGGCCCTTAACTACCCTGTGAATATGGCTCTATTTGGAACAAGAGCTTTTCTTCCAAATATGGTATGCTCATGAATATTTAGAATGAGCTACGCACTGATTGGTTTGAGCAAACTACATAGAAACACATGGGAGGCTGACAGCAGGTCTCATTGCAAAGTTATACATTGTTTGTCGGCCTATTACGTTACTAAATTCACTTCTGAGACTTTTTTAAGTGAGAAATCAACTATATAAAGCTCAAATATTGGACGTTTTACGAAAATTGATGGCTTATTGCAAATTTGGTAAGACTGTGTGTCGGAGTTCAGCTGCTGGTTCTGCCTGTGTTGCTGCCTCGCTGCACGGCCTGCCTTCCTCCACAGACCCCGGCCTGCAGCTCCCCTCTTCCTGCTAGCTAAATGGCCCGTGTGTGAGAGTGATAGCGCGGTCAGCGAGCTTGTTACACCAGCAATCTCTTACAACAGTTCCAGTTAATCTTGGCTGGCTGTCAGCATAACTAGCTATATTTACAGTTTGAATTTGGTCACGCCACTTATACAACATATCTCTAAAGGTCTTATAAAGCTAACAACGGTGTCCGATTTCAAGTTAATGAATTTTTGTTAACAGTGGGGGTTTCGTTAGCTATGACTGTCCCTTCAACCCTAGCTATGTGTAGCTAGCTACAAATCACGGATAGTAGCTTCATTTTTGATGTAATTTCCGTATATTTACAGTTTGAATTTTATCACGCCACTTATACAAGATCTCCCTAAATGTCTTATAAAGCTAACAACGGTGTCCGATTTCAAATTGATGAATTTTTGTGAACAGTGGGGGTTTCGTTAGCTATGACTGTCCCTTCAATCCTAGCTATGTGTAGCTAGCTACAAATCACGGATAGTTAGTTTCATTTCTGGCGTAATTTCTGTATATTTACAGTTTGAATTTCATCACGCCACTTATACAAGATCTCCTTAAATGTCTTATAAAGCTAACACGGTGTCCGATTTCAAGTTAATGAATATTTGTGAATTTCAGAGGAATTCTAGGAGGAGCTAGCTCTGATTGATAGAGCTACATCCAGCCGCAGGCTCTATCAATGAGACTCGCGGACAAGCGGCGTTTATTTCCCCAATCGTTTGTTTAAATAACTCAACACATTATAATTACACACATTAAAAGATTAACTGGAACCTGTGGTAACAGATTGCTGGCGTAACAAGCTCGCTGACCGTGCTCTCACTCACACACACCGGGCATTTAGCTAGCAGGAAGAGGGGAGCTGCAGGCCCTGGAGCTCTGTCAGAGCACCAGCGTTTAGTAGTCCATTATCCAAAAAACGGTGACTTTGAGCGGGCATGGAGTCCTGTGGGCTGCCAGTCGTGACGGAGCTCCAAGTACCTCATAGCAGGCCGGGGTGTGTGAAGGAAGGTAGGCCAGGCGGCGAGGCAACAACACAGGCAGCACCAGCACTGAACTCCGACACACAGTCGGACAAAATTTGCAATTAGCCATCCATTTTCGTAAAACGGCCCATATTTGAGCTTTACATAGTTGATTTCTCGCATAAAAAAGTTTCAGAAGTGAATTTTGTAATGGAATAGCAGAGATCTGCGCGACCTAGATTCAGAAGACTACCTGATCTCAGGTCAGTTGTGTAGCCTATGAAAATGTTGGGGCGTGACCGTTCTCTTAATACACCCATGGGCTGACAAAGGTTCCGGTTTTTGGGAGGTTGACGTCAACTTCCAGCTTTGTTGGGATTCGCCCGTTTTCAGCGGGAGTTTCAAAATATGAAATTTTCATAGTAAAGGGGTGTCAGTGGGACTTTGAGCTTCTATGTATGTCCTATTTACCCACCGAACTGTCGTTATTCAACTATGACAGGGTAAAATCGGTTTTGCATTCTATCACCCCTTTAAAAAACTTAAAGCAAAAAGATCAGATGTATGCTATTTCATGGTATGCTATTCCTTACATTTGAAAGGGATAATCTGAGCGACCATGTGTTGTCTGTCTTGCTGTTATACTGTAATAACTAGAATTACCGCCTTGCTGTTGTATTCCTATGCCAACCAGTCAAGTTGCAGTAACTTCCATGTCTGTCCAAAAACATAATAGTGAAGATTTGAAGCAATTTAATAAAAGGTATTGATAGATTTTTGAGCAAAACACGGATCTTCAACCTGGCAGCACAGAATATCTAAACCATCACCACCGTTTCAAGATTAGTGTCACCAACTAGGGCTGGGCGATAGATAGGGAGAAAATCAGATATCTTGATCAGATATCTTGACCAAATACCTCGATATCGATATTGTGGCAAAATTCTAGGGTTGGCAATTGGTGCTTTAACAAAATATCTTCACACTTAGATTTTAAATAAATAATCATCAGTAATGTGGACATAATGTCTAAGTGGGGAAAAGGCAAATAATAGAACAGGTAGAACAGTCTGGTGTGTTCAGAAAAGTACATCCCTTTACTGTAATGCAGCCTTTATATCACGATATTACGATATCCAAAATCTAACATGATATCTAGTTTCATATCACGATATCGATATAATATCGATATATTGCCCAGCCCTATCACCAACTCTGCGTCAGACCAAATGTGTCCCCTTCTGTTCCTGAGTTATGGCGTTGAATAACGGCTAGAAAAGTGTTTTTGCATTATGATGTCACAATGAAGTTGACCTTTGACATTTTGTGAAATGTTGTCATAACTAGCGTAGGAGTTCTTGAATTATGCGGTCACAGTGACTTTGACCTTTACCTCCAAAATTCTAATCAGTTCATCCATGAGCTCAAGTGGAAGTCTGTGCCAAATTTTAAAAAATAAATCCCTCCATGGGTTCCTGAGACATAGAGTTCACAAGAATAGGAAGGACAACCCAAAAACAAGATGTCTCCAGCCACGGCTGTCGCCAACGCAGAGGCATAAAAATAAGGGTGAGGCTATTTGCACCCCTGGTACAATTAGCAGTGTATGCTATTCGTACACTGGTGCAATTAGAAATGAATGCTATTTGTACCCCGCCGGTGCACACAGCAATGTGTTCTATTAATACCCCTCTGCTACAAATATCAATGTATGCTATTTGCACCCCTGTGCATTTACAGTATCTTGGCATATATTTACACACAGTTATCCATACTACTCATGTATTACACCTTTTTGGAATATTATTGCTAGGACATTTTTACCCTAACCATAACCAATCCCACTCCTCTTGCATAGAGCACCTCACAGGGGAGTCGAACTCCTAACTCCCATACCACAGGTATGCCTATACCTGTGGTATGGGTGCAAATACACACTCCGTAAAAATAATCGGTTACACTTTACTTAAAGGTATCTACATAAGAGTGACATTACACTGTCATGAACGTGTCATAAACATAAACAAGTCATAAACGTTTATGACATAACGCTTCTTTTAGTAAGTGTCTGTTTTTTTTTGTCAAGACAAGTTAGGGTTAGGGTTCATGTGTCATGACTGTGTCATGACAGTGTCATTTGTTCATGACAGTGTCATGTCACTCTTATGTAGATACCTTCAATTCTTTTTTTAATAGTGTTACCTAATAATCTTTATGAGTGAATAAAGACCATTCTGATTACTAATAAAGAATGTGAGGCTGTGAATGTGAGATGCAGGCTCCAGAAAAGGCTAGTAAGGTCTTAAGTTCCTTATGAGTATTTGGTAACACTTTATTTGAAGGGGTGTGCATAAGACTGACATGACGCTGTCATAACTATGACATGACACCTAGCATGAACACGAAGGAGTCTTTTTGAATGTTGACTGTTGTCATTAATTGCATTCGGTAAATTATGACACTTTAAATACTAATGTTAAATGCTAATGTTAGCATTGTTTGAGATGTTTGTGTTATGACAACTTGACATTAACAAAGACAACATAACCTGTCAATGTCTTTGTAATGACAACTTGACATTAACCTAGACAACATAACCTGTCATAAATATGTCATAGCAGGCATAATTATCAAACTTTAAGAAACTATTTGGCTCTATGTGTTAGCATCACATTAAACTGTGATTACCATAGTCATTAGTTGCAGCCTTAGTTTAATACCTTTTTTAAAGGCACTTGAGAAATAAATCCGGTTTTCAGAGTATGAGGAGAAACTGTCACTGCTTTTATTTAGCTTGTTCTCTGGTTTACTTCCTACAAACCTGTTTGAGGGAATTTTTGTGATTGTATTGCATGTTAGTTCAAACACATGCAGTCACGGTGGGCAATCTCATTTCCTCAGTTCTGGCCCATTTAGTCTTTTTCCAAAAAAAAAAATAGAACGGTGGAAAGGTTCAACGGCATAACAACTATACAACAACCTCTGCAGGTAGAAGCCCTGATTGTCTTTCCTGAAACTCACAGAACGTTGTTCTCTCCAAAAAGCCAAGTACGCTAAAACCTGCTGTAAAATGAGATATAGAATAAATTTTTTTAAAGGTTAGATATCACAGGGAAATAGTTTGTGATGATATACTGTATTTTCTTTTTGGCTTTTTTGTAATTTTAATATCTAAGCATCCTAGAAAAGGTTACTTCCATTTGCCCTTCTGCAGCAGGAAAAGGCTAACTCAGAGGGTGGGCACACTGTAAGTAGTGACATTGCCTATAATGCCAGAAACATACTAGCAAAATGGTCCATTTTGTATCTTAGTGCTCTGTTTATACACAGCAATGTTCCCGGGAGATGCTGCTCTGCTGGCATGAGCCTCCATTACAGTCAGCCCCGACCCCAGAGACTATCAGCACAACACAACATGGGTCATCATGTACTGGAACATTTTGCCTGCCATGTGCCAGTCATATAAGAGTGACGGCAGAGAGGGGCTCCGTCGTAGTCTTGTCCCTGCATATTGACCCCTGCTGGGCCATGCTGGAGAGGACAGTGGAGCTGGTCATGCATGTACTGAACCAATACTGCCAGAGGAGAGGAGAGGAGAGGAGAAGAGAAGAGAAGAGAAGAGAAGAGAAGAGAAGAGAAGAGAAGAGAAGAGAAGAGAAGAGAATTGAAGAGGTTTTTTTTTTTGGTTTTTAAAATCCCTTTATTGGACCATTTCCAGATAAGATTCACAGTCACAGAAAAATCAACAGACACAAACAAAGAAAAAAAAGAAATCAAAAACTAAACAAACATTAAAACCAAATACTATCAATTCAAACTTTGTGCTTTTTTCCAATCAAAACCTAACCACCAACTCTCCCTCCTCCCCCACAGAGCATAACACTCCCCTCACAGCCCACAAACCACTAAAAACCAGCAAATTGTCCATCATCTTGTAGTAAGCATGTTCCACCCTCAACCGGGCCTGGACCAGACCTTCCAGCACTGGTACTGGCTCCACACTTCCAGCTCCCTGAGTCCAGTTTCTCTGCCAGTAAGCCAGATGGCCAGTTTTGCCGTTGCAAACAAAAAATTCAATAAAATGTGAACTGTCCTTTTTGTGCTTTGTGTATTTTGGACCAAAAATGAACAAGTCCAAAGAAAAACCTCTCTCAAAACCCTGCACCCACCTTTTAAGAACACCCAACAGATCTGCCAACCGAGGACATTGTAAAAACAAATGTGCTAAAGTTTCCACCTCGTGACAAAACATACATCCCTCCCCCAGCTCGGGATCGATGTGTGCTCTGTATCTGTTCGTAGCTATAGCCCCATGCACAATCCTCCATTGGAGGTCGGCTGCCCGCTTTTCAACGGGCAGCTTGTACAGGGAACGCCAACTGCCTTTCGGGGAAACCTCCGGACCAAAAAACTCAGTCCACCTCGACTCCTTCAGCTCAGCCAAAAACCGTATGTTCAGGACCTTTATGCAGGTATAATATAACTCTTTCTTCCCTGCATCTTGAAACTTGCCCAATTGAGGAGTTGAGAAAGACAGTAGCTGACCCGCCTCCTCCTGCCATCCCCCCACAGATGGGGTAATGGTCAGAGAGGGGAAACTGTATTCCCATCCGTCACTCCACTGATCACACAGGGACCGATTCTCTACCAGAGTTCGCTGAGGTGATCCCAGGGCAGCACAAACTTCTTTCACCACCCTGTCGATCAACCTACTGGAGGTGATGTTGGTCCTCGCTCTCAGCACATCAACAGAGATTGCAGTCATCTTCATCAGGTGACCCAATTTAGTACACCCAGCCTCTCTGAGACTGGCCCTCAGGCTGGCTGACTGCAGTGTTCGAGTCCTCAGGAAGTTGTTAAAAAACAAGGGTTCTTCAAAAAGCCACATTCCTGGAGTTTCTTTTACATCCCGAGAATATTGGAGCACCTGCCACGCCTGGAGCACAGAGTTGTAGAACGATGTCAACCCATTAAGGTCCATCTCCTCGGTTCTTAAGAGGAAAAACTGCTTATCGTATCCCAGACGCCCAGCTCTCCTCAGCAGCAGTCGGGCTGTGTCCAGCCAGCTGGGGCCACACTTGTATAACAGTTTTTGAGCAGTCTGGAGTCTAAAGGAGGCAATTTTTGATTGAATATCCACCAGCCCCTGCCCCCCTTCAGCTACAGGCAAATATAAAACTGCTGCCCGAACCCAGTGTCGCCCCGACCAGAAGAAATCCACGATGGTTCTCTGAATGTCCTCCATCAGGCCTCTTGGTGGCACGATGGCAATAAGCTTATGCCAAAGGGTCGAGGCAACCAAGTTATTGGCAACCAGAACTCTTCCCCTATTCGACAGCTGGGGTAGCAACCATGTCCATTTAGACAACCGAGCGCACACCTTCTCCTTCACTCCCTCCCAGTTCTTTTTAACAAAACCCTCAGATCCCAAAAACACTCCCAAAACTTTCAACCCTTCCTTCCCCCACTCAAGTCCCCCTGGCAGACTGGGCACAGCTTTACCTCTCCATTGCCCTACTAACAAGGACTCACTCTTAGCCCAGTTCACCCGTGCAGATGTGGCCCTCTCATACAGGGATAGAGCATCCTGTAAACACTGAACATCTGTCTGGCTGCAGACAAAAATATTGACATCATCTGCATAAGCTGAAACAACAAGGGGACGCTCAACGCCCAAGGACCCAGGCAGGAGAAGACCACTAAGTCGAGCCCTCATCCTGCATAGTAGAGGTTTGATTGCTAAGGTATATAGCTGACCCGAAATAGGGCAACCCTGTCTTATCCCCCTCTGCACAGGAACGGGCCGACTCAGCCCAGCCCCCGTCTTCACCAAACACTGTGCACCATTGTACAACAAACCAACCCAAGACAGAAACCCATCACCAAAACCAAATGCTTTAAGTGCAGAAAACAAATAAGAGTGATCCACCTTATCGAAAGCTTTTTCCTGGTCCAAAGAGACAATACCAACATCTAGATCATACAGTTTACACACATCGAGAATGTCCCGAACACAGAAAATATTGTCCATGATTGATCTATCTGGAACACAATAGGTTTGGTCCGAGTGTATAATTAGTTCCAGGACAACTTTCAACCGGTTTGATAATGCTCTGGAAAGTACCTTATAATCCGTACAGAGGAGGGAAACTGGGCGCCAGTTCTTAAGTAACGCCAGATCACCTTTTTTGGGCAGCAATGACAACACTGCTCGCTGACAAGAAACAGGAAGAAAACCTGTTGTAATCCCCTCCATAAAAACCTCATGAAGGTCTGGTCCAATTGTATTCCAGAACTGTTTATAAAAATCTGTGGAGAGACCATCTATCCCCGGTGCCTTTCCTGTAGCCATCTGGTTGACTGCAGCTTTCAGCTCCTCCAGAGTTAGCTCGCAGTCCAAAGCAGCTTTCTCATCCGGACTGAGCTGAGGAAGACCCTCAAGTAGCTCCTCACGACTCTGCATGCTGCACTGTTGGGCCCCAAAGAGGTCAGCATAGAACACCATTGCATGGCTCCTCATCTCCCAGGACTGGTGGTTACTCTACCTCCTGGAAGCTGAAGGCATGTCATTTGCTTCCTCTGAGCCACAGATTTCTCCAGATTAAAAAAGAAGGAGCTTGGGGCATCCATGTCCTTTAACTGGAGGAAACGACACCTGATAAGGGCTCCCTTCACTCTCTCATTCAGAAAAGAGCTCAATTCCAGTTTTTTCTTTTTTAACACCTGCCCTAAAGAAGGGTCAGAGTCCCTATTTAAAACCTCCTCAATACTGCTGATGCTGGCTTCAAGTTTCATGACCTCTGCATTAATCTTAGCAGTGGAATGGGAGGTGTATTGTTGACAAAAACCCGAACTTGGGCCTTGCCAACGTCCCCACCACTGCGTCAAAGACTTAAAATCTGCTTTTTATTTTTCCAGCACTTCCAAAAATGCTCAAAAGTTTCACAGAACTTGCTGTCTTGTAAAAGTTTGTTATTAAAATGCCAGTAGGACTTTACCCTCTCACCTGGCGAGACAATCAAATCTATAAAAACAAAGTGATGATCCGTGAAGCCAACAGGGGTTATTCTACTGTGGACCAGTCTAGAGCTAAGGTTTAGTGAAATATAAATCCTGTCAAGTCTGGCTGCACTCACCCTATTATTAATCACCCTCACCCAAGTGTACTGTCGGGATTGTGGATGTTTCACCCTCCATGTATCTACCAAATCCAGCTGGTTAATGGTGCTATTCAAACTCTGGGCTGAATGTGGGTGAGGTTCCTCGCCTATCCTGTCCACAGTGAAGTCAGGAGTACAGTTAAAATCGCCACCAACAATAAGCTGATCCTGATGGTACTTATTTAATTCAATTCTTAACTGAGTGAAAAATATCACTCTTTCTGCTCCCTGATTAGGGGCGTATACATTAACAAACCAAAACCCAGAACCCTCTATCTCTGCCCTGACAACCAGCAGGCGTCCCTTTACCACTTGATTGGAGGATATGATGGTTGCATTCGCTGCTGCCTTAAACAGGACAGCAACTCCTGCACTAACATTAGTGCCATGGCTAAGAACATAGGGACCCTCCCACCATAAACCCCAATCTGTCTCTACTGCTGGATCAGAATGTGTTTCCTGCAAAAACAGCACATCAATCCTTTTCTGACTAGAAACCTCAGAAATTAAAGCCCTCTTCTGCCTGTCTCTCCCACCATTGATATTAAGATATCCTATTTTTAGGCTCCTCATAGAAAAGTCAGAAAAAAGAAACAGACAAGTTGAGACAAGCAGAGAACAATATAAAGAGGAAAAAAAATTAAGTGTCATGATCATTGGAAGTTCTTATTCTTTTTGAGGTTCTACGTCCTTTTTCCTTTCTTAAAGTTGTAATGTGCTTTTTGAGGCGATAGCGTTTCTTTTTATCCAACAGGTCAAAACCAACAAGTCTTTTCAGTACAGCAACAGACTTGATAAACTTTTCTGTGTCTTTGAAATAATCGGTTACTTTCACAGATCTTTTAAAAGTTTCATTCAAAAACGATCAATTTCCTCCAATGAATACAGATCTGTGCTCAGATTAATTTCTCCAATAGACACAGTATCAGACTCTGAATCAAACTCCATGTCATCACTAGCACATGATGCCTGACTACTGAACAGGCCTACCCCCTGTTCACCAGAGGGGATCCCAGTGTGATCTCTGGTGAGACTTGTGGAAGCTACTTCCCAGTAATCCCTGACTGTGACTGCGCTGTAGCACCTACACACTCCGAATGACTCTCTACTGGGGGGGGAACCTGCTGCTGCTCAGACTGGCTCTGCTTCTCCACATTACCTTCCTTAACTTCACCGCCGGCTGCATCTGCAACGCCGCGATCTACCGCCATGCCCCCAGCATCAGCTGCTCCAGCTACATCGGACCCGTCACCGGGCGCAACATCATCCGCCCCCGGGCCGCCAGCCTCATCCGCGGCCGGGGTTTCAGGCGCCGCAGCCTCGCCAGCAGTCGGCGCCTGCTGTCTGTGTGGACATGCAAAACGCTTGTGTCCCACATCCCCACACTCAAAACATTTCAACTGTCCAGAGCTTGCATACACCATGTAAGAGCCTTGACCATGCTTCACTCTGAAGGACACCTCCAGCGTCTGTGTGGGCGAGTCCAGGAACATGAACACCTGCCGCCTCAGAGACTGCACATGTCGCAGTTTGGGATCCTTGCATCCTAAAGTCACCGTTTTAAATCCACTCGCAAACTTTCCAAACCTCTGAAGTTCATTCCCCAACAACTCGTCGGGTATGAACGGAGGAACACCAGATACGGTGATCCGCGTGGAGGGAACCGATAAAGGGGAAACCTGCACAAAGCTGTCTCTGATAAACACTCCGCTCTCAATCAGCTGATTCACAAGCTGCTCATCCTTCATAAACACCACCACTGCTTTGTTCATTCTGGATGCAAAAGACAAGTTGTCATGGCCTACCTGTTCACCAACCGCCAACAGCACCTCCTCCACGGTAACATTACTCTCCGGGGGGGCTATCCTCACGCCCTGCCGGAGACTCGGAGGTGGCGTCTCAAAGGACGCCATTCCTCCCGAAAAAAACACTCGGCCGAAACCCCGAATCCTCAGCAAACACTCCACAAAAAAATTAAAGAAACTTACCTGATCATGCACCAAAAGACAGATTGAAGACACAGTCAGAAAATCCGAAAAAACAGGGACAGAAACAGTTTGAAACTCCGCGCCACTCGCACCTCCGCCACCACCACTCACACTCACGCTCACACTCACCGGAAACGGAAACGGAAAGGAGAGGAGAGGAGAGGAGGAGAGAGGAGAGGAGGAGAGAGGAGAGCTTTTTAAAGTCCCTTTATTGGACCATTTTCAGAGAAGAATCACAATCAAAACAATCAAAACCAAGTCAAGAAAAGAAAAGAAAAACACAAAAAAACCTGTCAAACAAATAAAAATGTGCTTTCTTAATAAAAAAATATTCTCCATCCTCCTCCACAGACTATAACCCCCCCATCTTCCCCTCTGGCGGGGGAAAATGAATTGTCGCCGATCCAGACTAGTATTGGCATGACATTTGTTGATGTTGATGTGATGTAAAAGGTCACTTGAGCAATTATTCACAGTCTCACATGTCAACACACACGCACCCGCACATGAATGCAGAGTTGTATTCTTGAAGGTAAACTTACACAAAGGACATGCAGCGCCACAGCTCCTTCTGTTCTCTCCTTATGTGTGAACAGGTCTGTAGGGAACTCGTGCAGAGCTGGAAGAGACAGACACATAGGGTTAGAACAGTTCATTTACAGTATGCAAGTGCTAATGTGTGTGTTTCTGCAGAGCGTGGTACAGTACAGGGAACATGTTTCCAATGCACAGCAGAGAGGTCAGCCCTATGGGAAAAGAAATCCATCGAACTTATGTGTACTGACGAGGAGCCTTGGCCAGAGAAGACCTTTCCCTTGTGTGTGACAGTCAAACTGTGCCCTGCCAAGGTCTGTGTATGGGCACCTCTGAGAGCGACGAGAGGAGACTAGGGAAATGGAAAAAGGGAGCACTAGGAGGACAAAGCGAGGGCAAAGAGGAGAGAGAGCATTTTTTAAAATAGAGCGAGGGATATTTAGGGTACGGCAAGTGGGATGGAGAGCAAAGGAGAAAAAAGGGTGGTGGGAGTTTAACCGCAATGTGCAAACTGCACTTCTCTGCATGGGAATGTGTGCCCAATTGAGCAAGCGATGGAGAGAGCAAGATTGAAAGAAACGTGGAAAGTTGTCAGACGGTGAGTGTGTGAAAGAAAACAGACAGAAAAAACAAGAGGCCCGAGTTATTCTACCCCCTCTCCATGGCTTCTTGACTTCCTCCCCTCTCTCAGCCTCACAGTCACGGCCAGTGACAGGCGCTTGGCTCCCAGAGAGCGGTGAGGAACCTTTGCCTCTCACCCCTGAAGCATCAAGTCACCCCTGTCATCATTTCCTCCCACACAAATCAGGAGCCCATTTACAGGCCACTGCTAACATCTGTTACATATTCCAGAACCTACACTATTCCAGCCAGGCGCAGAGTTGGGCTTAATCAGAATCAGAAATATGTTATTGACAGGGGGGAACTACTCTCTACCATCACCAATGTGTAGCACCCACCTAGGGTGTTGCACGGCAGCCTTACAAAGCTTCCCGGCCCCGGCAAGTTTGAAGAAGGAAACATGGAGGACCACACGTATTCAAAATCCAAATTTCAGGAACAGGAGTTTTCTTCTTCACCCAGAAAAAGAAAAAAGGATAGTGAAAACAGCAAGAGACCGTAGCGTGAAGGCTACCGTAGATGTAATAGGTTACTTAGAACTGCGTGGTGCGAGAGACTTGATTGCGATATATGATCTCAACGCTAGATGGGAGAAATTCCTACGCACTGGACCTTTAATGAGATGGTTTAACGTTTAAAAAAGAAAAAAAAAAGGCAATTACTGTAAATTATTGACAAATCATTGTCAACAACACACTACCAGTACAAGCCATATTTTCACAGGAGGAGTTTGAAGTGATGAAAAAAAGTTATTTTTAATGGAGTGGTGCACTGAGCTAAATGCTAACTTCAGCATGCTAACATACTGACAATGAAACATGCTAACATGCTTATGTTTTGCAGATGAACGTTATTGTCATTACCATTATGTGTATATATTTAGAATGTCAACATATTATAGCACATTTGCTGACTAATGTTATTAGTGCTGCATGTATTCTGTCTAACACCAAAGTGCTGGACAAAAGTGAAGTTTTGACCTGTTAATGAGGTCCAATTATCATTGATCTAGGAATGAGAACGGGCTGCACACCCTGCACGCTGTTTTTGGCTAGGGGTTACACACCCATCTGGGGCCAAAAGCTCTTTGTTGACACCCCAGAAATGTCCCGCAGACAATAAAATATGAAGTAAAGAGAGACACCAGGCAGAGGGCAGGGTCTCTGCAGATACAGACACTGCTACACACTTCTAGTGGGTCATAAGTGTTGATTGAAAATGATTACTATTGTATTAGTCTTAGTACTAGTGTTAGTGAAATACTGCATATTATACCTTTAACTAATTACTTCTAAAACAAAAATTTTGAAACACTGCATTAGCCTGGATTGCAGGGCTGCTGCTAATGACAACAGGCTTTTCTAATTGATTACCATAAAACGACATTATTGCTATCAAAAGCTGTGGGTTTGGAGGATAATTACTAACAGACCGCATCTAGGGCGGGGCAATATATCGATATTATATAAATATTGATATATGAGGCAATATATCATCTTAGATTTTGGATATCGTAATATTGCAATATGACACAAGCGTTGTCTTTTCCTAGTTTTAAAGGCTGCATTACAGTAAAGTTATGTCATTTTCTGACTAGACCAGACTGTTCTAGCTGTTATATTATTTCTCTTTATCCACTTAGTCATTATATCCATACTACCGATCATTATTTATCAAAAATCTCACTGTGTAACTGTGTAAATATTTTGTGAAAGCACAAATAGTCAACCCTACAATATCGCCGCAATATCGATATCGATGTATTTGGTCAAAATATGGTGTGATTTGATTTTCTCCATATCGTCGAGCTCTAACTGCATCTCTTATGAAATGGACTAACTAAGTAATAAATATGGGAGTGAGGAGAGACAGGAAACACAGAGACAGAGAGGGGAGGATGACATGAGACAAAGGTTTGAATCAGGAACATCAAGGTTGCATGGTATGAATCTTACAGAACGTGGGGAGGCCTTCTGCATCACTCACGCCCACTCAAGAGACAGAAAGGCTAACCATAAGTGGAATGAATGGAATTTATCATTCCACCTTCATTTAGTCACTCTAATTTCAGTCTAAACTCCTTCACAACATGTTGCAGGAGGAAGAGGAGAGCGGAAAGAATAGTTCACTACTTTCCCACTCTTTTCTCCCACTCTCCCTCCCGTTTTGTACTCTGTTGACCTATTTGCATCTATAGCATCTCGCTGTTTGAGTGGCTGCAGTCCTCTTCTGCACTATGTTCCACTGATAAACCTTCTTAAGGCTAAGCCAATGCAGAGCAGCCTGTAAAAAAAGCCACAGAGGGTACGAAGCAGCTGAGCAGACGGCCATCTCACAGAGACAGCTGGATGTGTTTAATATTTACTGTCACATGCCGGCGTTAGCTAGCTCAAACTCAATCCAGCCGAAATGCCAGGCTAGTGTGTGAAGGGAAACAAAGAGCAGCTCTCATGACATGAATGAGGGCTTCATGTAGATGACAAGCAGAAATGCCACCAAAAAAAAATAGATAATAAAAGAATCACTAGACAAAGTGATACATTATAAGAGTGAAAGAAAAGACTGAAAAAGAAAGACTTAAAAAATGGAACAAAATTAGCAGAATGCTGACGCTGACTCTCGTGAATTCTTCAAAGAGCCCGCAGATAAAAACCCTAGTGCTAATTATGTTCTAAGAAGCATGAAGCCCAATTTCCCATGAGAGGTAGTAAGTACATGTGCGGATGTGATGCAGAACCGCATACTCCCACAAGAAACCCACTGAGCCTTCATGTAAACAAGGTGTTTAATACACAACGCTCAAAGGTTCCACTTCTCAGCACCTCGCTCTCGCTAAATGTGAATCAGAAACACATGCTCACCATGTCACAGTGCTGTGTAGATATGTCCTATGTCTGTAATTACATTTAGATTGGGAATTTTCATATATTAACAGAAAACAGAGACACATATGAGAAGACAAAAACAGACAAAGTAGAAACCAAAATGATATAAAAGAAACAGGCCATATTTAACTCTGAGGTCTAAGCCCTTTTTTCCCCATCTTTTGTTTGCCTGGCCTCCTTGTTTAATATTGCTTGTATAACCTCAACTCTGTTATGCACAATCAAGTTCTAGACATCATTTCTTTCAGGAGAAGCTGTGCTATCAGGATATGCATGCTGCAGGGATGTCACATGAATGTATAAATTGTTATATGACTATAGAGACAACAAAAAATACTAAACAGAAATGAAATCTCACAGAAATCTATTGAAATCACAGAGAACAATAATGACTAAACCTTTTGGCTTTTGAAAATTGGTCTTCCAGGTGTTGGCAATCAGGGGAATCAAAAATAAACTCTGAATCTATTTGCTATTTGACATCCGTAGGCCATTCCCACTCATTTCAACCTCCAGGCTTCATTCTGCCGTATCTTTTCTTTCTCTCTTCTGCTTTCCAATATACACACACACAAACACACAGTAAACAAGGCCCTCCTGTAAGGCCTCTTTATTGGCTGAGCAAAGCTGTCAGTCAAGTTGGCCCTATCAAAGATGGCAGCCGGCTAACACAAAAACATTGGTTTGTTGGTAAAAAAAAAAGATGACTAAACACAGTAAATAGCCACTCATTTGTGGATTTATCGCTCTGGAATTATTGTGCAAAGTCTCAGTAAAGTCCCTATCTTCCCCCGGATTACTAAACTTCTGGAAGGGATACAAAGACACCAAAGGACTCTATAGAAAGTTCTAGCTGTCGCCTAACGAACTACAGCTACGGCAAGACGATGGTCCAAAGGTCGCGAAGCAAACAGAACATACGCAAGTTGATTTTTGGATTCATAATTAGGATTTATTTATGTTACAAAGACAATGTAATTCCATGATGGATTAAAAAAGTTTCTGGATGGGCTACACTAGTCAGAGGACCTTGTTGAAATGGCTCATTTCTCTGCTTCTAAACAACACCAAAAAAGTAAGTCTCTACACTGTATTGATCTGGAGATATTAAACAAGTCATATAAAGTATGTGTTTCTACTGTCGCAGGCAACAGCGCCAACCTAGTAGGGTTAAAACAATTAAGGAATTACACAGCGCCATTACAACACATCTTGGCCTACACACTCAATGAGAGGTGGACAGCACACTGGATTTTGTTGCTGGTCAGGTTCAGCTTCAGAGTGAGCAAGGTGATCCAAAAAACGTCTACAATGAACCTAAAAATGCATTATTTTATTGAACGTCCCCATCGGTAATATACCAGTGAGCTCAGTCAACCAGGTGAAACTGAGGCTACATTTACATTGCTACGTTATGGTTTAAAACTAATATCTATTGCTACGTTTACACCTCGCATACACACTCCTCTGGCGTTTCAGAGCCCCTAAACCAGAAACATATGAAAACTCTTCTGACCCCGTTTAGGTTTGGAATCTGCGGGGTTGTCTTGCAGTCTCAACGGCCGCAAACGGAGACCTTTGGCAACACCAACACTGATGCCAACGTTTCACCGCCTGATTGGGTCATGAGTTCTCCATCTCTGAGACTAACAAACAACAGTAAACAAAAGTTTAGAAATCATTTTTCCTTCAAAGGAGAAAGGTTGGGCACACACTAGTCTCACATTGCCAGACCTTCCTCCACAGCGCTGCAGAGAAAGGTCTGGCTAGTCCACACAGCATTCCGGAATTGGAAAAAAACATGCTCTGGTTTATTGGCATTTCTTTAAACCAATCACAATCGTCTTGGGCGGCGCTAAGCACCGGACGGAGCCACGGTGCCTCTGCAAAAGTCTCGGAAGGAACTTGTTTTGGTGGAACGTGTGTACGTTCAAAAGTAGTTTTAGTCGTGCAACCGTAAACTCAGATTGGACTGATAGTCTAGCTAGATGTCTGGATTTACCTTGCAGAGATCTGAGGAGCAGTTAACCATAGTCCTCACAAATCAACCGAAGTTTAAAATTCCAACACAAAGAAGGCGGAAAGTGACGGACATCCGGCTGAAATGAGGGTCATCCGGTGGAATTTGTGGCGGCACCTGAACAATCCCGAAAGTGAAACGTCGTTGATAGGCACACACTGACGAACATAACTCCTGATCTGCAAGTATCGGAAGAATTGTGACGAGAGAACATGTTTTTTAACTGAGTAAATTAGGCAAATTGCTTGTAAATATACTAATCTTTCAAGGTGACTATACCTTTTAGCCTCCAACTGTCAAAATACACATCAAAGATGGATGGGGGGAATGCAGGATGATGATATACTGGGGTATGAATAGAAGTGTCTGGTAAGGTGCTGCAGCCCATCCTAATTTGCTGCCAATTTTTCAAACAATTCAAAATGATGAAGTTATTCACCTTAGTATTTGCAGGAGATATGGGTAATGAGAAAAGTTGTGTTGGAAGAGAGATGTTTTTATCAGTCTTCTCAATGGAAACGCAAGGGGGAGTCTCAGTGGCTAGGTTTAGTAATAATGCATGGTTTATGTAAATTAGTTTTTGATATTTTGTGAACTTCTGGAACCACTGTGCTGAGCTCTATTGCTGTTTTGCTAAATTCTCATCTTTTACCTTTTGATGACCTAACATACAGCTGAGAAAGCACAGAGTATCTATGTACAGTAATTTAACACATCCACTAGTCAATTACTGTGTCCACCGACAAGAGCAGCAGAAGTAATGTAGACAGATGTGTAGTCTCATAACAGAATTTTAATACCCAGAACAATGGCAGTCAACCTGAAACAGAAACCAGAAACCAGGAATCAGCTCAGGGAGAAGTGGACAGTGGGAAAGCAGCCAGATTGAGGTGAATGGTGCTCTACATGATCAGATAAGACAAAGGGCTCAGCAGCTGCGTCCTGTCAAGTGGACATGGTAATGGAGACGCTCGCAGTGCCAGGGGGATTTAAAGGCAGCTGATTCATCGCAGTTGCCTCGTCCGGACCTGGATGCATAGAAATACACCAAGCCTCACTAATGCATGCTACACCCAGCTTACAGTAACTCCATGTGCTGCCATGTGTCAGGAGGCGTCTGTAAGGGCGTTTTCACACCTATAGTTTGCTCTGGTCCGAATCAGTTGATGATGATTGGAGTGATTTGCCCTTGGTTCGTTTTCGTTTCACACATTGAAAAATCCAAAGCGTACCAAAATGCACGTTCACTCCTCTTAATTGGTTGGATGTGTCTCGGGAGGGAGCAAAACAAGTAAATATGGGAACAAGGTCCTGCGTTCTGGACTGGTGCATATTCCTTACATCTCCATGGTCAAACCAGCTCATTTCATTGAAATAATCAGACATTGTTTCGCGAGCGGTGTTACTACGCTCTGACTTTGCTCTGCGTCTGTCTCCAACTTTAGGGCGGCTGGTTTGCCCAAGGAAATGCAAGTGACTGCTGTCTATTTCTGTGAGAGAAACATTGAAGCTGCTACAGTTTGCGTGTTCTGCCGCATCGCAGATTGCAAAACACACCTGACCACACAGGGGCCGTTAAGCTTAGACTTGCAGTGTACACAGTTGGTGCCGTTTGAGGTCGGATCCCGTTCTCACCACAAACAAACCGCTCCAGAGTTGGATTGAAAGCGTACAGAGATCACCTCATCATGCAGGTCTCGGTACGCTTGGTTGGTCCGCTTTTGGTGCGCATCCGAGTGCAATTGCTGCATTCACACCTGCCCAAACGAACCGCACCAAGGGGAAAAACCAATTCTAGTGCGATTCAACTGGACTAAATGAGGCTGGTGTGAAAGCCCCCTAAGTAACTCAGTTTACAGAGTCTCAAACTTGAATAATTTCATTATACATGTAGGCTATGCTGGTTTTATAGACATTTCTAGTTTTGGAATTGTGTAGAAATCCCTTGAACAAACTGAACTGAGATTGCGACTGACTCCAGTGTGACCACACATCAACACAATCTTACTCTTGCTTAAACCTTCCATCATGTAGGGACAGTGAACTGAGCACACTTTTCCCTGTGTCCCATGTCTCACTTTACGCACTTATACAGTTGCCCACACTGACTCCTGGGAGCTGCCCATTCATGTTCTACTGCTGGTCACTGAGCTGGCTGAGGGTTTAACAGTTCAGACACACTGACAGCACTTACTGAGGGAGGGTAGCTCTCCTCACACACTGTGCTATACAGAGTCTTCCTGCCAGTCTGGTATTATAAGGCTACGTTCAGACTGCAGGCAAAAGTGACCCCAATCCGATTTTTTCATGACAGTGTAAACTGTCCAAGTCACATGGCATACGATCTTTTCCAGTTCTGATTTGGGCCACTTTCACATCCAAGTCCAAATCCGTTACAGGTCGGAATATTTTAAAAAGGCAACCTGTCTGGACAGTCAGATCGGCATTCATACGAGCAACCATTGTCACAATTTTGCGCCGAGAACAGCAAGCCCCCAGGAACAGCGCCAGTCTTTGATGCAAACATGGGCATAGCAGCTGACTGTGGAATTGCAATGTTTTTTCCCATAGACTTTACATGACGAAAGACAGGTCTATATATCAGCGAATACATGTTTTTGATGTACATCAGCTTACATAGTCCTCATTTAAATCATTATGTTTTAAAAGTTGTAACATGCAATAATAGCCGAATCCAGAGTTATATAACTAGGCATAATGAACGCATATAATGAAGGCAAGCAGACTCACAGGACTGCGCCCTGCTGAGCCACCCTGCACTGCAGGCTCATATGACGGTTCTCCCGAGTTCCTGTAGCTGTAATAATGGATATAGGCTATGGTTCATGTTGATTTTACTCTAAGTAACTGATGAATATTTAAAGAAACTTTAACAAACAATGTAAGCAGAAAATGTTACAAAGTTTTTGTATTATTGGAGCACGTGGTTGGGATAGGAAACACTTCGCGAGGGGTGCTAGTGTTAGGTGTAGCAGGGAGGAGTAGGGAATGGCGGACCCAAAATGCAGAGAGCAGGCAGGCAGGCAGGAGAACGTTTGAAGAGGAGGATTTATTAATATAACACAAACAAACCAAGGGAGTCCTGTTAACGGCAGCAGGCAAAAACCGATTCCAAAAACAAAAGGTATCAAAAAAAACCAAGGGAATCCAAAAACAGGAATAACCGGGAGCGCTGACACTGGGGGACACAAAACACACAAAATGATCTGACACTGGACAAGGGGAACACAGACTAAATACAGAGGGTAATGAGATAACACAAGACAGTTGACACAAGGCTGGGAAACAGGTGGAACACATTAGGCTGGGCAAAGCAATCAAAAAGGAGGGAAACACAAGACAGGAAGTAAAGTGGACAAGACAGAAAACCAGAGACCACAAAATAAAACAGGAAACTGAGCAAAAGACAACACAGAAAACAGACTACCAAACTAAGACAACACCAAAACCATAACAGCTAGTCGTCGGCGTGTCCACTGGCATATCAGAAGTGGTCATTTCACATTCAAGGCAAGATTTAATGAAGTATTCTTGGGTTGTTTTTGTCAATGCTTATTTTTGGCATAAAAAGTCACGCAGGGGGTCCCGATCAAAGCACAGTACGTCAGATGTCGTACAGCAACCAACCCATTCATTAACACAAGGGCACATGATCACCAACATATGACAATCTATCCAAAAGAACAAAAGGTAACCAATGAAATGTCTGTTTCACAGTTTAGATCATTCACTTCTTTTTCAATTTGTGCATCTGAGGAGCCACTTACTCTCACCCTGTTCAAACACATGTTCATCCAGGACAACCAGGCAAAGGGAGGGCGTTTTCAGGTTCAACCAAAGATGCAAACTTGTCTTTTCAGAGTTGCCAGAAGATACCTAGGTCCAGTTACTCTACACGTACTGTACTTGGTACTGCTCCACTTTGTACCACTGTACAGCTCACAAATTCAAGATTCAGGATTCAAGATTCACAGAGCAAAGACAGTATTGCTGCTGCTCCTGGCTCAGTCTGTTCGAATAGAACTGTAGGTAGTAATCTGATAAATATTAGATCACAATGCCCCGTTTCAGGGTTTGGAAAGTCTGTCGAAGTTAATTAACAATTTGTCTACAGAGCAGAAAAAATTGCGTGACTCGCACGCTCAAACGTACGCACTCACATCAGTCCACTTTGATCCGTTTCGTCAATATCAGCACTCCTGCCTGGGTGCCTGCAGGAATGTGCTCGACTGTATCCGTCTGAACACAAACTCCATAGCAACAGAGTGAGAGTCTCCTTGAGGCGGAGTGTGTTTAAGTGGCAGAAGGGAGAGGTGGGCAAAAATAATAGACTGCTAGCTTTAACCTGAAGGGAGTCGCTCCACTGCTGCAGCCGCTGCTCTGTGGTACACTCGCCATTAGCAATGAAGTTTAATGTACTACATGCAGAGCGCAGGCTGAGATGCAGTGCATTATGCATGATGTTTGGGGATAGGGAAAAAAAAATGACACGTGCCCTGGTGTACGATGGGATCAGTTTGGGTGTGTTGGGGTTAGTGGACAGTGAAGAGAAGTAGAGCTGACGGGGTAAACTTTTAGTGAGAGAGATACCTTAAATCTGAATTTGACAGCTCAGGCAATAATATTTCTTAACAGGCATGTTGAGGAAGCAGGATGTTGGGAAAGCAAAGTGTACTGAAGAAAGAGACGTGCTTGGCCGAGGTCCCCAGGAAGCGCACGGTGGAATTGGCCCCAAAAGACTTTTTTTCCATAGACGTACATGGCGAAAGACACGTCTGTAAATCAGTGGATACCTTTTTTTTTTTTTTTTAGCATCACAACCCCCGCAAAATGGCTTGTTTTACTATCAGAATTTGGTCTGGTTTATGATCTGGAATTTGGTCTCTAGTGTGCCTGCTCTATTGGCCGCACAATGCGGAAGTAGTGTCGATCACCCGGGTAATTTATGGCTCCGTCACAAACACTGTATCCAGGTCTTATTATATACTGTATGTATCGGTTTGGCCAGGTAATTAGCGCAGTTGTAAGAAAGGTCACTGGTTTGAACCCTTAACAGCTGCTGATGGTGCTCTGGCCCCGACTACCCCCGCTGGCTGTAGTACGCGCACAAAAAACACACTGAACAGCAGATGGGGCAGAACACAAACCCACGTGCAAAGACACACACGCACACACACACACACACACACACACACACACACACACAAGGCCAGTACGTTTTCCATTGTTTCCCTTTCTGTAATCACCCCGGTTTCCCCGTTCTTCTTCACTATGCACAATCAGTGGCAGTCAATGTATCAATCAGCAATCAGGCTTTAGCTTGCTGGGGGACACATTCGGCCTCAGTTTGCTTCTTTCTCTTGCTGGAGCCGACTGCCCGCCTGCTCGCCCACATACCTGCACCATCCCATGCCGGTGTAATTCACCAGGCAATTTGGACGGAGCCACTGTGAGCCACTGAGGGGCTCTGAATCGAGATGTAGCATTACTTCTGTTGCTTGTTTTCCTCGTGCAGGAGCTCGGCGCCACTTTTGCTTTTCCTTTATGCTCCACTGAACACGTTCAGACGCACAAGCGTATCCCGGTAGCTTGTAAAGATTTTGCCAAATCTCTTTTGCTTCCTATATTCATCCTCCTCAGGCTCTTATTATATTCTTCCAGGCTTCTTCTGCATAATTTCTACTAGCAGTACGGTGTGCTGCAGACTGCGTGGACTATCTTTGATCTCACTCCTGCTTTATTCTTCTATCTAACAAGAGAATTGTGTCATGTTACCTTCAGATTTATTACAGGCATCACAATCAGAAGGTACAATAGCTGAGACTTTGAGCTGCAACTAACAATGACATCATGCATTGCCTTAGATAACTATGTTTGAAGATGGTGTGCCAGTCATTCCAATTTCAGATGTCCACCGGGTGCATATTTTGGGGCCATAGAGGATGTGCATTATGCACTTTTTCTAGCCGAGCTGGCTGACTCCCTGCACACATGAATCAAATAATTTACCTCTACGGCTTTTTTAGGCTTCAAAGGTTGGACGATTGGACCCAAAAGATACCATCTTCATAGCACAAAGAGTGACTTGTGTGTGACACTACTAAAAAATGCATTGTAATGTTTTACAGTTGTCTCTTTTGTAATGACGTGCATGGGGGAAAGTTTGCTTGCTTGTTTTCCCTGATAATGGCTCGACCCAAAAAAGACACTGGGGCGTCTTGTTTCATCCCTGCCAGTGTGTCACACTGGAAGACAACCAATGGCACAGGTCACACCTGCAGCCCATCAGGGAATATGGGAAGGCAATAGGCACGTTTGAGATAAACGGCGCCTCGCCTGTAAAGTGGACGAGAGCAGGCGGCAGCGGTGACAAAAAGCTGTTGTCAAGTCGGACCATTTACAGTCGTTTCTAGTAGCCTTCAGTCTGAACAGGAAGTCACAGATACACTCACATCCTGTTAGGTCCAATTCCGATTTATTAAAATGTTAAAAAACATCAGCTTGTACACTGTTTCCAGTTGTTTTTATTATGACAGAGTAGCTGTTAAAATGCTCTACATGCAATCTGTTGCTGATTTTAATATACAACAGACTGCAGATCATCCATAATCGGAACGGATTTAGTCTCTCTGACTTCTAAACGTCACTACCAGCCACACAACTTGTGTTCTGTACAGAATAAGCCTTTCAATCAGACAAATAGCAATTCAAATCCCTCCAATTCAAAATATAAAACGTTTATATAAAACGTCATGTTCAGTCGATTCTGAACCAATCAGCTGTTAGATCAGCTGAGAGCCAGGCATTTCCCATTCCCTTGCAGTCGGTGGAAAGAAACTGCGGCGCCTGCCTTTCAAAACTGCGGCTGCCTTGATCTCGGGAGGTTAAACCTTGCCCCACGTGTCCGTAACGTCAGAGCAAGTCGGGATCAAGTCGGGCATTGGACGGCGATCGCTGGTGATCAATTCTGCGGAGGCTGGCTCATTGGGAACAAGCCTGTTTACTGAGCCAGCTCCATGCAGCAGAGAGAGAAGTTGGGAACAAACAACCAAGCAGGCAACACCTAGCTCTAGCTTCTACTAAGAGCCAGGAAAGGGGACCATCGGCCCAGGAAAAGGAGTGACCCCTCTCTCTGCTCTACCTTCCCAGGACAGTGAAGCAGGCCTGCCTTGAGAGAAGGCTACATACAGGCCAGAATTATTAAGTAAAAGACACTTTATGTTTAAAGTTATTGGTCTCTGAGTCTATTTTATTGTGAATCTTGCCTCCTAGTCCCCTGGGTTGCCGACAGTTCATGACATCAAAAAGAAACAAAAA
Organism: Perca flavescens; assembly: GCF_004354835.1. Lineage (NCBI taxonomy): Eukaryota > Metazoa > Chordata > Actinopteri > Perciformes > Percidae > Perca > Perca flavescens. The sequence goes on along the minus strand of NC_041332.1, from coordinate 41,976,309 downwards.
GGGTTTTTCTTGTCTTCTCCTTTCACATAGTTCGACAATCTCTGATATTTTCTGTGATGTTGACCCACAAGAACATTTTCTGTGAACCACTGAAAACAGAGCGATCGGAAGGTTGGTGGTTCGATCCCTGGCCCCGGCAATACTGAACCCTAAAATACTCCTGATGGCTGTGCCATCATGTGTGAGTGTACATGGGAATGTTAATCCCTCCCCTCCCAATCAGAAGGTGGCACTGTCAACAGCGTATGGACGTATGAATGGGTAAATGCTGGCTGGTATTGTAAACAGTCCTTCCAAAAAAATGCTGAGTTTTTTTGTGATTGTTGCGGGCAAAAATCCTTGATTATGCGGCACGTTTTCTTAAAAAATGCGATGGAATATGCAAAAACTGCGGTTTGATGAAAAAGAGAAAAGAAGTGATTCCCCCAACACCCTGCTTTTTTTTTAACTTTATTTCAAAAATTGTTTACAGATATTCAGTCATCGCAATAGGTAAACAAATAAGATACAAAAATATATACAAATAATATTATATGAAAGTAAAAATAAAAGTAATAGTCTAAACAGAGGGAAATAAAAGATACAAAAGAGACAGACTTTCAAAAATCGTTAATAATATAGACAGCAGGAGCACTTAAACAAAGACATTTCAGATAATATCAGATATTAAGATAGCTTTCTTGTTGGATACCAACTTAAGAGACTCAAAGTACATGTCAAATTCAACCTCCAACACCCTGCTTTTCGATGATGTTCACGTCACATAATTACGTCACTTCATAATGTTCCCATGGCAACAGGGGGAAACGTCTGCTCTTGTGTGAAGTAAACACAACATTTTTCAACTTTCTGCTGAGATATATGTGACTTTTTTGCAACAAAAATGCGGGGATTATGAAATCATCAAAGCCCTGTATATTTTGCACGGAAATCGGCAATTATGCGGCAAAAGTGCGGCATATTTGAAAAAATGCGGCCCCCGCATAAATATGCAGACTTTGGCTGATTATGCATTGAGTTATGCGATTGCATAAGAGCGTTTTTCTGGAGGGACTGTGTAAAGCGCTTTGAGTTAGTTAAGACTTGAAAAGCTCTACATAAAGTCCATTTACTATTTTACTTATTTTTATTTATTTGATTAGGACAATGCACATTAATGAACATTTCTGTAAATGCGCCAGTGTTAGCCAGATGGCTAATTTTCAACTGTAGTCCTAGTTCTCTAGCATGCATGTCTTTATAATGGAAGAAAAACCAGAGCACGCTGAAGAAACCCACGCAAACACGGGGAGAACATGCAAACTCTACTGCCTGGACAGAGCATCAAAGTCTGCCCAGACCAGGGATCAAACTCTGCAGTGCCAACTTGCTGTGAGACAGAAGTGCTAACCACTGAGCCACCACGCTGCCGCTGAACTTATGTATATGTATGCACACAAGTCGTAAAAGATGCCAAGCTATCAAAACAGTCAGAGTTGTTGATGAATTTTCGGTCGATTGGCTAGTGGTTTCAGCACTAGTGAGGTTACAGATCATCACGTTATCACATAAAGTAACACAGCATGTATGTGGGCGAGTGTGTGGGTTTATTTATAGAGAGGGAAATGGAGAAGAGAAGTAGGAGGACTGTGCACATGCATATGGTGGTGTTACATTTGCTCTTGGCCTGGAACTCTCCCTCATCTACTGCACAAATCCCAGTGGATAACCACTCCCGTCATCTTTACCTAACACTCCCCCACTCCCTCCATCTTTCACATCTATTTATAACCAGTAGGAGATGGGGTGAAAAGGTGGAGTAACGTTTGAGAGTCTTTGGGGATTTCCTGCAATCTCGGCTGTTTAAATATAAAATAGAGCCAGGAAGCCCCCTGCCCCAGCTTCATTTCCCCTTCACCACTTTCTACCCAGTGCTTCTGCCTATCTGAACTCTTGCCATGAAGAGCAAGAAGGCTAAAACCACTGGTTGCTGCATATTTTAGTTGTACATCCGTAATAATCACAAGTAATATCCGGATGCTCACTTCATGTCCCAACGAATGAGATCAAAACCACAACACAGGCCCACTAGCTCTAGAGTATCTTAAAGTGGCTATATATAACTTTCTGTGTCCATTGATTCTAGCGGCAGCTTTGGACAAAAGCAGTAGTGTTTTTACCACACCTGTTGTCCTAAAGGTCTTTACACAGGTACAGGGGGACAAGGGAAAAGAAAATAGTAGGCCAACACATTATGTATTTAATGTTTTTTAATGTAGGCTACTGACATACAACCAAATCGCGCATTGTAAAGTTATTTTATAAATGAAATAGACATATAACAGACCTGAGGGCCAATTCGGGAATAACTCTGAATCATTTACTTTCCCGTAATTGTCTCCATCTGTTGAAAGCCAGACCGTCGTCTGTCTCTCCCTTTTATCTTTTAGTTGTTCTTCATTTAATTTCCTTCTTCTCTGTGATGGCATTGCCCCAGTATCAGCCATAACTACAGCAGATAACTTCTAAAATAAAATTAAAACACAATTAGGCCTATATATATATATATATATATAAAAATAAAACTCCTGCTACCTTTTACCTGGCTCAATTTATGAACATTAGATGAAAAATTACACAGTTTCAGGAACATTAAAAAGTGACATATACAGTAGTAACTTTAAGTTGTTGTTCTGCCAGCTGAAACTGCTAATGTTTCACTCCTGTTAGCGGACATCTCATTGTGAACTTAGTGGAACTGTAAGCTTGAACTTTACAGAGCAGCAATGAGCAGTAACGATGATGATCGGTGATGATGTCATCTCTCCCGAGTAGGAGCCAGGGAGTCTTACGTAACGCAGGCAAGTCTCCGTACGCTCTGGCGTGTGTGTGTGCATGCGTGCAAAATTCTGCCCTGCTCCCTTCTCACTGATGATATAATACTTTCAGGACGTTGTCATGGAAACGAACAGGCACCGCTGGCTGGATTTGACGTTGGGGGGTAAGATGACGAGGGGAGGAGGTTGTCTAACTGCATTTGGAGATTTGAATGGCAGGCTCTTATTTGGATTGCACATGGTGTGTGTGTGTGTGTGTGTGTGTGTGTGTGTGTGTGTGTGTGTGTGTGTGTGGAGGGGGGTGATGACTAACTAAGCATATTATACTACGGTTTGCTATAGACAAGACCTCTGGAGTAAAGGCTCAAGAGAGGATTTAACTGTGTGTGTGTGTGTGTGTGTCTGGATAAACAAACAGACAGACAGACAGAGTGAGAGACAGAGCAGTACAAACACACTATGACCTTATATTTGAAATCATTTGATGAAACACTATTGCCATTTGAGTAGGTCTGCAGGCAAGTTCCCTATGAAGACAGTTTGGCTCTATCAAAAACATACAAATTAGACTTAAGCTGGTTTTTAACCCCCCACGCGACCACCACATACCTTTTTTGTTTCCCAAAAAAATAAAGCGTTTATATGGTAACTGCCAGAAACTCAGCACCGTGAACGGCGTTCACGTGGGCGGCAACCGCTTCATACCCCTACCGCTGTGATCAAAACCGCTTCCCCTCAAAACGAAAAGACTGGAAGGCGGAGTGAAATGACTGGAGGGACGCAGCGGGGTGAAAAACCCCTTTACGGGTTCATAGATCACACTGCTCAATACATCAACAAGTTCTGTGAACAAAGTAACATCGCAACAATGAAGTCTGAAAGAGGGAAAACCACCAGTGTCCAGATGATCCCATTATAAAAGGAGTTTAACCAGAGTGTCTAAACCACGTTTCTTCAAAGTTAAAGCAGGAATTTACTGTTAGCTGTAAACTGTGATGGATGTAGGGCTGGGCGATATGGAGAAAATCAAATATCACAATACTCTTGACCAAATACCTCGATATCGATACCGCAACCATATTGTAGTGTTGACTATTGGCGCTTTCACAAAATATTTACACAATGACATTCCTGATAAATAATCACCAGTAATGTGGATATAATGACTAAGTGGGTAAAGGCAAATAATAGAACAATTACAACAGTCTGGTAAGTTCAGAAAATGACATCACTTTATTGTAATGCAGCCTTTAAAACCAGGAAAAGACAACACTTATGCAATATTACGATATTACGATATCCAAAATCGAAGACGATATCAATATTTATCGATATATTGCCCAGCTCTAGATGGATGTTGAGTAGGGGTGGTATCTATATCTATATTACGATATTATCTATATAATATCATCATTGTTGTGTTAACGATGCGTAAATTGACATTATTGAGTATTTAAATTACTTAGAAAAAAAACACTTAGTTAACGCTACACATTCACTAATGTCAACAAAGATGGCGGCGTGCAATTGTGCAGCGGCTACTAGCTCTCCTGTCGGTGTTTATTTATACAAGTACAGCCACGCTGAACTAATCAATACAGGACCACGATACAACACAGGCGTTACGAGAGCCTTCCAGGAGGCTCATAACATCCTGGAGGACATAGCCTGACCGCTCCGTGGATTTTTGCCGGCAGCTAGCAGGCCGAGCTAACTACCGGCAGGATCGAGACAAGAATTCTGGCAAGACCAGAGGCGGAGGACTGCATTTTTGTACCAACAGCAGGATCGTTGCCCAGCACTGCTCACCTGATCTGGAGCCCTGTCGGTAATATACAGGTCATTTTATTTCCCAGGAAAACAGCACACTGCCGTCTACATAGCCCCCGATGCTAACGTTAGCATAAATTTGGCTCACTGCTAACCATAGTGAACAAACTGCAGCGCGATCACCTGGAGGGGATACATATTATAGCAGGGGACTTAGCATTTTCCAGCATGTAGATTGTGTTACTAGAGGGAAGAACACACAAGACCATGTAGCATACTCTAACATTAAGAAAGCACACAGAACTACGTCTCTCCCTCACCTGGGCCAGTCAGATCACATAAACTACTCCTGATCCCAGCATAAAAGGACTATCAGAACCTGACCTGATACTGCCTCATCTGTCTCATCTCCAGGACTGCTTCCACTAAGGACATGGTTGTGTGCAATATGTTACAGAACAGAGCCCTTTGTTATTATTATGATTTAATCTTGCTTGTATGCTGCACAATTTACATTACAGCAGAGGTGAAAAAATGAATGTTTACTCAGAGTTCAATGTTCCTATACTAATTCAATTAGTATAGTATTAGTATTTTGTCTTTGAATTGTTTTTACTTGAATACTTAAATTTAAAGAATTATTTTAAAGAAAATAAATAAGAACTGTTTTCATTCAACATTGTGCCCATTATTATCATCAGTGATTAAGTAACTCTGACTTTAAAAAACACTTTTTTAAAGGATATCGTCTAATTATCGTTATCGTCAAAATCACCAAAAATATCGAGATATTATTTTTTGTCAATATCGCCCACCCCTAATGTTGAGTATAGTTCAGGCATTGCTCTGAAGTTGCGCCCGTGTTGACTAGTAACATTCAATCATTCTTCATGCAGGTGTGCAGCACAGCCTTTATAACTGTTACTATGCTCATATCAACTAGATGTGGGAATCAGCAGGCGGCGCCACAATACGGTATTATCACGCTACCTATGTCACGATATGATATAATTGTGATTTTAACAATATTGCGATATTCTGCAATATATTGCAATTTATTACCTTTTTTCCAACTTTTAATTATGTCCCCAGAGTAAAAATGGCTGACCTCACCAGAAAAAAACTCCAACATTAAAGGACTCAAAAGATTTTATCCATCTAGTATCAAAAAGTTACACAATTTTTATAATAAAAGATCGATAACTGCCCCCCTTGTATCAATACAGTATTGCCACAGACAATATATCGCGATACTATGCTGCATCTACCCTGATTAATTTTGCAGCTGCCTCCACCCCCCTACCTCCTCCTCCTCCTCCATGTGCTATATTTTTTGTATTAATATTACATTTTTGGTATAAGAGTTTATGTTCATGACACTGGTGATTTTGCCAACCTGAGCTGTGTTACACAGATTCTCTAAGCTCCGCTTCTCTCTGTCTTATCAGCTAATTCAATTTCAATTGAATTTGAATTCTCCCAGTTAAATCATATCAATCATATAAGCTTTTAAACGTAATAGTTTTGAACCAGAACTTTCAGTATTTGGATTAAGTAGCTTGTTAAAAAAAATGAGGTGTGTCATTGTGTCAGATACATATATTTGAGTATGGACTCTGTATCAGCAGATACCCCATACAAGTCTTGCATTGCCAGACCTATCTCCACAGATCTGTTGAGTAAGGTCTGGCTACACCACAGATACATTCCTGGACTCTGGGTTGTTTGCATTTCTTAAAACCAATCACAATCGTCTTGGGTGGCGCTAAACTCCGGACGCAGCGATGGTGGCACTGCTGGTAAGTTTACTGCATCCTTTTGGATTTGAATGCGTCAGTGAGGCAGAATGTGTACCTAGCAACATCACTGAATAATTAAGATTAAAAAGGACAGATATACTTACACAGTACATGAGGTTTATCATAAGATGACTGAGATGACCTCTGCAAAAGGAAAATTTGCACCCCGCTAAAGAAAACGCCACATACAATATTAAATAAAGTTAGCTGTTCACACAAAACAGTAACTTGAGCTATTTAAATTAGCTGGATACATGGTTAAATGTCATATTGTTCTTACCAGTGTATGTCCGTGTGTACAGCAATCCCACCAATCGGTCCCAAAATGTCCCAGTTAGAGAGTAAATGCCTTAAACATATTCTTTGACAATCATTCCCTGAAAGAACCAAGCAGTCCTGCCTTGTTGCACAATCCAAATATTCATCAAAACTTGCCCTTGTCAAAAAACTTACTAGCTCAAAGTTTGTTGATGTTCCCGAAACCAACGAAGTTTTGCAAAGTGAGGGACATCCGGCCAAAGATCCGGCGGCGGAAGATCCATTTTCAGCGTGTGGCTTGCTAGCTCGGAGTTTCTGGTTGTTGTTTACCGAACCGACCAGGAGTTTACAATAGCAACACACAGAGAGCATTAGATGAGGGACATCCGGCAGAACTTCGGGCGGTGCCGGAACTATCCGGTAAATGACCTGTCGTCGATCCAGACTAACCCAATACTGAAAGGACTCGGATCAGTATACAGGTAAAAAACAGTGGATTGGCACATCCCTACTTCATGTATGTATTTATCACTTCCTTCAGCAGAGCCAAGTCTAATTGTACAACCATTTGCTATGAATAAGTATATAAATATGTCTCTGAATGAACTGGGTAATTAACTTAAGTGAGTTCAGTGCTTTTATAGAAAAATTACAAAAATAAGACAGCTATTGTCATAAACCATACTTATCTTTGAAGTCCTGGTGGGTTGCTTATTGTCATAATGAATTATTCACTGTTATCAGGCTGCCATACAAATGCTCTGGATGCCACGATAAGTTGATAGAATTAAACAAGGGGACAGTTTCATACAGTAAACTGCCACAGTGGAACTCCATTAGCAGATCTGTGGGTGTTGCGGTGGGGATGAATTATAGTTAAATATGCCATTAATGAATGTATTGCCAACTCGCTACACACAAGGGTGTGAGGCACAATGGATCTACAATACATCTCCCTATGCTCTCGCTTGTCAAACTACCATCAACTGGAAGCTAGCCCATTACGAATGCAATGACTCTGCATCTCACACTTCTGGCTAATTATGCACAGTGGGAAATGATTTGTGTGTGTGTGTGTGTGTGTGCTTTCCCTCTGTGGAAAAAAAAACTGAAAATATCTCCTGTTTGCTTGGAGAGATGGACAGAGCCAGCTTTAGATATTTGGACTTAAAAGGAAAGGTGGGAAAATGGTCTTCCAGGGAGTGATCAGAAAGGCAAACTTCAAATACCATCTGATCAACTTGATCTTTTTCCATCTGTTTTGGTATTTAACTAACTACTGAAGGATCTGTCTGGACACATTTAATCACCATCTAAACGCAAATCTCTAGATAATGGAGAAAAAAAAATGCCACAGCTGGCATGTTATTTTGTATCTAGTCAAAGGGAATAAGTTCACTGAAGCGCTATCGCCCTGACAAATAAATCCGACTTTCCTTCTGATTTAGAAAATAGAATAGTATTGGCTTTCCTAAAGCTGTAAATGAACAGCCACTCAGCTAAAATCCAATCAATCCAAATCAATCAATCAAATCAAATCAAATCCAAGAACTAGAAGACACCTTGTCTGCATGAGAGCAGTGTGCTGGAGGGTGTTTGGGATCAACTGTTTATCACTCACACATTGTGCTGCTGCTTTAATATTTGTATTTTTTGATTTCAACATAGAAAAAATAAAAGGTAAAAAAGAGTCATGGCCATTGCTCAATGGATGTAAATGACAATATAGACATTATAGTACCTTAAAGTATATAGTATCCTATTATGCTCAATTTCAGGTTCATACTTGTATTTTGGGTTTCTACTAGAAAATGAATACATACTTTATTGTTCAAAAAACACATTATTTGTCTCATACTGCTGTATGACTATACCTGTATTCACCCTCTGTCTGAAACGCTAAAAACCCAGTCTGCTTTGATTGGTCTGTGTTTCCAGGTCTTCAGCAACTGCACTCTCATAGTTTCTGCACTGTCATCGCAGCCGGGGAATGACTGTAATGGCACTTTCTACGTATAAACAGTAAAGGTGTGACATCACAACCGTACATAGGTCCTGATAGATCATTTACGGGCACAGTTTCTGAATACAGGCTGTGTGCATTTCTCTGTGGATTAAGCGTTTTGATACTTACAGTATCTTACAGTATTTATACAGCACCTCCACCTGCTTTATAATAAAAGAAAAGACATGGAAATCTCACTTTTTACAATATGGGCCCTTTAAAAAACCTGCCCTTGCATCATATGGCTGGAAGCAAAGCATTCTGGGAGTTTGACTTGACTGGGTGTGGGAGGTAGAGCAAAGAGAGCGATGAATTTAACACTGGCACACTCTCTCACCGAGATGATGCAGAGGGTTCATTCACACTGATGTCACAAGAACTCACAGCTGCCCCTTGGAAGTGCAGCCGTCCTGCGAAGCTGTGGATGCTTAAATGGCGCTGGGACACAAAGAGCAAACAGTAAGGACAATAACAAAAACAACCAGGGGGATGATAATGGCACTCAGCATAACACACACAACAAAAAAGGTGATTAAAGTTGCATTGCCTACCCTCAGGGATCTGTACAAGCTCATCCTTGTGTACATCTCGTGCATATTCTGAGGGCACGTGGAGGGCTGGGGGCCTGTTCTGCACATGCTCAGTGGGCGAGGATGATGCGAGCTGACACATCGCATGTCGAGAGCGTAGTTACCGTGCTGAGTAATGTGACATTTAAGGACTCCCGCTTTTTTTGCCTTCCACGCACAGTTTGTAGAACGCACACACCATGCCCGAACACACATCTTTGACAGATGTGCACACATACACATGTATCATAAGTCTAGCTCCCTTCAGCTAAGAAGACTTGTTTCTGCATGTTTTGAGTATGACACATCACTCTCTAGTTCATGGCTGTTTATCATGCTACATTTAACTTCTTTTTTTTCTCTTTCTCGTCCAAGATTTCTTTGTGGGGACTGTAACAAAATGTGACGAGGTCCACCGCTAACACTGTTTTACTGCTACGGCAGAAATAACATTCAGTCATTAGTTTGGCCAAATTGTCTGAGCCTCTTTGTTTGGAGGTTAAAGTGAAACCTAGCACAGCCAAAATATCAGTAATAATTCCTTACTGCACAGCAGAACTTTGTGATCCCACAACAACATTAAGTACAGTAAGTCAAATATGAACAGTAGTCAGTCAGTAAACTGTGAAAGATGTTGAAAGTTTGGGTAATAATTGCAGTGTTCAATTTTGTTTTCACTTCCAAATAAATCTGCTTATGTAGCTTATGTTTTAAGTTAGTTTACTTCACTGACCCTCCTGTACATGGCTTTGGTAATACACTGCTACTATGATAATAGCTCCCAGGTGTGATTGTGTATGTGATTCCTAACTAGACGTGATGCGATCGAGCGATTGGTAGATTGTTTCAGTGTGTTGGCATGTCCTAACCTGCTCCATGCTGCAGCAAACAGGCTAAGCCACGTGTCGCTGGTTTGAAGAAACGGTCACCCTGGCTCTATTTTTCCAAAGAGTCGCACACTTCCTCCACCTCATTGGTCCAAACTGACACTGAAACTGCCCTAGATAGAAACAAGGCTGCTAGTAATCTGTGGATTGTTTACAATTGGTCCAAAATGCTAGCCTGACGTGGTCCTACTCAGATTCTAGTCAGAATGTGAGTCTGAAACCGCTCCATTGGGCTGTGATTATGGGGTGTGTTCCAACCGAACCAGGAAAAAAAATGCCTCTGCATTCATTGGATAGACCTCCAACCAATCAGAGCAACGGAACTCAAGACTGTGTATCGTCTCCATAGCAACCACTCTTTGCACAATGCATTCGTTCTAACTTCCGACTTTTAGACTTTTTTGAAGCTGGATATATCATTTGTTTCTTGTAAATATAAATGTGGATAACGTTAGTGATAGTGACATGCTCGCTACAGTTGCATTTCTAAAGATGGATCGGCGAAAACACGTTTTATTTCTCTGATTCACCGCTTTGTTCTAGCGCCGGCGGTCCCTCTCTTCAGTCTCTCTCTATCTCTCTCCACCATATAACGCTCTCTCTCTTCAGTCTCTCTCTATCTCTCTCCACTATATAACGCTCTCTCTCTTCAGTCTCTCTCTCTCTCTCTCCACCATATAACGCTCTCTCTCTTCAGTCTCTCTCTATCTCTCTCCACCATATAACGCTCTCTCTCTTCAGTCTCTCTCTATCTCTCTCCACCATATAACGCTCTCTCTCTTCAGTCTCTCTCTATCTCTCTCCACCATATAACGCTTTCTCTCTTCAGTCTCTCTCTTGCTTTCGGGCAGTTGTTGAGGCTCCTCCGCTGAGGATTTTAAAATGAATGCGCTGTCGATATCTTCTGTAACAGACGCGATGGTGGAATCTACACATCTCAACAAATTCAACCCAGGCGTTCTTTGGTGACGTGATTGATTCTGTTACTGTTGATCATCTTTTGGACAATCTGATTGGTCCGAACAGATCCTGTTTGGGCAATAATTGCTTCTCAACGGAGCGACTCCAGACCGAACTTCCCGACCTCGAATTTTGTGGGCGGGGCTAAGTTTGGCTGGCATCCAGGCTACCAAAATGCTGGAATCCCACGGGAATTCCATGACCTACAAGATTCCTGAATAAATGTCAGCCTCTATATAGATGGATGGATATGGACAGGGTGCAATTTGCCAGGGGAGGGGGAGGCGTAGGATCCCCCCTTTCTGGTCTACATATCCCTAACCTGACTCCGCCAGATGGATTGCTTCGCATTTGCTCGGCATATCCATCTGGGAACTTTCCGTTGGAGAACTTTTGGGAAGGGGCGGAATACTGGTTATTTGATTGGATGAACCATCTGTCTATCACCTATGTTAGTGATGACGGGCAAAAATCAACAAATCAGATCCACGAAGCATATGAAAATACAACCACAAGCCTGCCCCTGCTGCTGCAGGCAAAGCATAGCTCGTAAGCTCAGCATGCAAGCAACATGTCGGTAAAGGATATTTGCCATTTGTGTAACGAGAATTTAGGAATAAAAGACACCATTTCAGGTTCCCGGACCATATTCCAAAAGAAGGATCCAAGAGAAAAAAAGCATTAGCGAGCGGCTAACAGAATTAGGGCTACCGCTGATAATACTGGTTAGCTGATTGGATAAACCATCGGTCTATCACCACCTAATCCACCTCAAAACCAACGCTGATTGGCCCGGTCGTTTGGCTAACGGCTCCAAATTTTCTCTGCCTCAAGATGCCAGACTGATCTGCGAGTGGAAAACTGGAGCTCGCCAGATCAGGACGGTCTCACGAGGCTAACATATCCCTGCCTCTGCTGAATTATTTTTATCCCCAGTGGGGACAAAATGTATCCCTCTCCCTCAAAGTGATCAATGATACTTCACCAATAGACCACATATTATATACCTAAAATAGAAGTATTTTAAACTAAGTAAAGCGCTGTAACGTGAACAGTCTATAGTGCCGTAGAACGATAAAATCCGAGCAGCAGTTGCTGGTTGTGTTTAGCTGCTACAGAGCTCCAGGACGCCGGCTACGAGCGGCAGTTGTTTAGCCGCCAACAGGTGACTGTGAGCCGGCTACAGGCACCGCCAGATGATGGTGCTTTCAGGGGCCGTGGTGGTGGAGTTTAGCCAGAAAAATGAGCGTCATGTGGCGATGACAGTTAAGTTTAGGCACCAAAACGACTAGTTAAGTTTAGGATAAAAAAACATGGTTAAAGGAACACGCCGATTTATTGGGAATTTAGCTTATTCACCATAACCCCCAGAGTAAGACAAGTTGATACATATCCTTCTCATCTCAGTGTGTGCTGTAATGCTGTCTGACGGCTCCAGCGGCATCAGGCCAGCACAGAACATGCAGGTGAATGGTTCCAGTAATCCTACTGCTCCAAATAAATGACAAAATAATGCCAACATGTTCCTATTTACATGTTGTGATTTATAAGTCTGGCGTGTACAAAAACAACGTAACATGAGACACAGCCGTCTTCTAACTGTAAACAAACCGGAACCATATTCTCAGGCGGAAGAATATAGTACTTGGGCGGAGTGATATGCTCGCAGCAAGCCTGTCTGAGAATATAGTTCCCGGTTTGTTTACTGTTAGAAGACGGCTGTGTCTCATGTTACGTTGTTTTTGTACACGCCAGACTTCTACAAATCACAACATGTAAATAGGAACATGTTGGAGTTATTTTGGCACAATTGGGAGCAGTAGGCTAGTTGGAACCAGTTACCTGCAGGATCTGTGCTAGGCTAAGCTAATGCTGGAGCCGTCAGGCAGCGTTACAGCACGCACGGAGATGAGAAGGGTATGTATCGACTTGTCTTACTCTGGGGGTTATGGTGAATAAGCTAAATTCCCAATAAGTCGGCGTGTTCCTTTAAAGCACTCCTGAGGAACGAACGAGTGTTTCCTGGGTGAAAGTATTTTGTTTTCGCTGTAAAGTGAACTCCTCTCTCCGGCTTGACAGCGCTGTGTTTTATGTCGACGCCACATTGTGCTATTTCATTTTGAAATTATTTTCCATTGAATATTGAAGTTCATAAATAGGTGTTTTGCCATGGCTTGCCGAGTGGCTCTATATCCATGGTATGGAAAGAGGGATTCATTCTTGCATGTTTTGTTTTGTTGTGCATGATCAAAAAGCATCTCTGCTTTTTTCACAAATTGCACCCTGGATATGGATACGTTTATAAATCCTCTACAAGTGGTATCGTAGCGATCTACTGCGTGTGTGTGGAATGCGTCTAGTATGCGTCCATGGTGTTCGCAGCTGTCCGTGTACGCGTCCATTTGGGAGTATAATCGAGTGTTGTAATGGTAGGGGAAACCCGTGGTATGTGGCCCCTGGACGCACTGCTTGTAAATTGACTGCGTCCTTTTGGATTTGAATGCGTCAGTGAGGCAGAATGTGTACCTAGCAACATCACTGAATAATTAACATTAAAAAGGACAGATATACTCACACAGTACATGAGCTTTATCATAAGATGACTGAGGAACAGCTGTATTGTCAAATCAATAATTTTTTTTAAGGGAAAGATTCAGAGAATCTCTTTCTAAAAAGACACTAAGGTGTAATTTCAAGTCATTTCTGGCTCAGTAAGTGCCTAAGATTTCTCCACTTGAAACGAGTGGATACTGACATGTATTCAATTACAGGTGTTCACATCCGAAAGCCTTTGCTTTCTGGTCAACAATATGTAAGAAAAGGTTTCTATAGCTACCAATCACACCCAGTGTCATACCGCATGTCACATCCACCAATCAGTGTGATTAAATCCATGGAGCTAAGTTATAACCCTGGCCTTTCAATATAATGCCGATGAGTCACTTTTAAACAGTGTACTGTACATCACCATGGTAACACAGAGTTCACAGCTTACTCTGGAGCAGGTTAAGTTCAGTCCATTGAATCCATGTAGAAAGCTCAACCGCTCATGATTCATCTCTGTGGAAAAACGACAAGGCTGCTGCGTTCAGATCAGACGAATAAGAAAAGTGATTTCAAGAAAGTGCAGGAAGAAACTACAGTACTACATCAACTGAGTGTATGTACTGTATGTAGGACAGAAGAGATACATGTGTGCAGCATTTCTTGAGCACTTGCCCTCTCTGGCTATCAAATACTGCTTCCAAGAAATAACACGTACCTGACAGAACATTATTTGAATATCAATAATGTAAGTCTTGCGCTGACATTTTTTCACATTAGTGACTGAAGCAATAGATTGTACCCACGTTCCCATTACCTCAGCATGAGGCCAGCTTAGTGAATAGAAAATCTTTTTACATCTGCAGTGTGATGACACAGTACTGCATCAAAGGTTTGAACACTGTGCCTTAATAGCCAGCACTGATAACACTATTAACTCATTTACAGTTATACTCAGTTTACCTGCAAGGCTCTGCAGCTGCTCAGCAACAATGGTACTTATCATTGCCACAGTGGTTTGTATTCATCTTTTCATTTGTTTTAGTTGCTTGTTTATTTTTTTGAGAAATGACAAATCTTAGTCATTACATTTTCACTAGGCTATATCGACGACGTTCCACTTCCGGGATTGTTCAGGTACCGCAGGAAATTCCGCCGGATGTCCCTTCTTTTTCGGACGGATGTCCCACACCTTTCTCCCACTTTGTGTTGTAATTTTAAACTCTGGTGGATTTGTGAGGACTGTGGTTAACTGCTCCTCAGATCTCTGCAGGGTAAATCCAGACAGCTAGCTAGACTATCTTTCCAAACTGAGTTTTCGTTTGCACGACTAAAACTACTTTTGAACGTTTGAACTTTTGAAAAGACGAAACAAGTTCCTTCCCGAGACTATTTTGCAGAGGCACCGTCATTGTGTCCATGGCTTAGTGCCACCCAAGACGATTGTGATTGGTTTAAAGAAATGCCAATAAACTAGAGCATGTTTTTCTCCTATCCTGGAATGTTCTGTGGTCTAGCCAGACCTTCCTCCGCAGAGCTGTGGAGGAAGGTCTGGCAATGCAAGACTACATTTTCCTTAAATCTCCACACTTTGACTTGTCTACAAAGTCATTGTCTGTAGCATATTTGAACTTAACCCTACAATCAAACAAATATTACTCTGTGGATTATTTTACTATTTTATGGTGTTGTTTATCTTATCACTTTTGCCACTGCAACAACCTATTTTCCCAACGGAGATCGACTTTATATTATCACATATTAAAAGGAACCTTGTTGAGTTAAGTTTGTTTGTCACCAAAACACTGTTTACTATTGAGGATAAAATAACTGTTAAAAGCATTTCTTTCCTCATAAAACACTTGCAAAGCCGATTTTTGGAAGAAATGGCAATTGTTCATATCCATGTTTGCTGGCAAGCAGTCTTCTTTCTTACCTTTGCTAGCATATTGTTACATAAATCCATTTGATGCTCCAACATCTTACTTAAAATGATTATATATATATATATATATATATATATATATATATATATACATACATACACACACACATACATACAGTGAGGAAAATAAGTATTTGAAGACCCTGCTATTTTGCAGATTCTCCCATTTAGAAATCATGTAGGGGTCTGAAATTGTCAACGTAGGTGCATGTCCACTGTGAGAGACATAATCTAAAAAAATAAAATCCAGAAATCACAATATATGATTTGTTAACTATTTATTTGTATGATACAGCTGCAAATAAGTATTTGAACACCTGAGAAAATCAATGTTAATATTTGGTACAGTAGCCTTTGTTTGCAAGTACAGAGGTCAAACGTTTCCTGTAGTTTTTCACCAGGTTTGCACACACTGCAGGAGGGATTTTGGCCCACTCCTACACACAGATCTTCTCTAGATCAGTCAGGTTTCTGGGCTGTCGCTGAGAAACACGGAGTTTGAGCTCCCTCCAAAGATTCTCTATTGGGTTTAGGTCTGGAGACTGGCTAGACCACGCCAGAACCTTGATATGCTTCTTACAGAGCCACTCCTTGGTTATCCTGGCTGTGTGCTTCAGCTCATTGTCATGTTGGAAGAGCCAGCCTCGACCCATCTTCAATGCTCTAACTGAGGGAAGGAGGTTGTTCCCCAAAATCTCACAATACATGGCCCCGGTCATCCTCTCCTTAATACAGTGCAGTCGCCCTGTCCCATGTGCAGAAAAACACCCCCAAAGCATGATGCTACCACCCCCATGCTTCACAGTAGGGATGGTGTTCTTGGGATGGTACTCATCATTCTTCTTCCTCCAAACACGGTTAGTGGAATTATGACCAAAAAGTTCTATTTTGGTCTCATCTGACCACATGACTTTCTCCCATGACTCCTCTGGATCATCCAAATGGTCATTGGCAAACTTAAGACGGGCCTTGACATGTGCTGGTTTAAGCAGGGGAACCTTCTGTGCCATGCATGATTTCAAACCATGACGTCTTAGTATATTACCAACAGTAACCTTGGAAACGGTGGTCCCAGCTCTTTTCAGGTCATTGACCAGCTCCTCCCGTGTAGTTCTGGGCTGATTTCTCACCTTTCTTAGGATCACTGAGACCCCACGAGGTGAGATCTTGCATGGAGCCCCAGTCCGAGGGAGATGGACAATCATGTTTAGCTTCTTCCATTTTCTAATGATTGCTCCAACAGTGGACCTTTTTTCACCAAGCTGCTTGGCAATTTCCCCGTAGCCCTTTCCAGCCTTGTGGAGGTGTACAATTTTGTCTCTAGTGTCTTTGGACAGCTCTTTGGTCTTGGCCATGTTAGTAGTTGGATTCTTACTGATTGTATGGGGTGGACAGGTGTCTTTATGCAGCTAACGACCTCAAACAGGTGCATTTAATTTAGGATAATAAATGGAGTGAAGGTGGACATTTTAAAGGCAGACTAACAGGTCTTATAGGGTCAGAATTCTAGCTGATAGACAGGTGTTCAAATACTTATTTGCAGCTGTGTCATACAAATAAATAGTTAAAAAATCATATATTGTGATTTCTGGATTTTTTTTTTAGATTATGTCTTTCACAGTGGACATGCACCTACGATGACAATTTCAGACCCCTCCATGATTTCCAAGTGGGAGAACTTGCAAAATAGCAGTGTGTTATATATATATATATATATATATATATGCATTTTATCAAAGATTCATATGTTAAACTAGCTTAATGTCAAATGGACAAATAAAAACACATTTTGTCTGTTGATAGGCTACTAGTGTTGGAGTGCAGGTTTTTAAATTATGTTGTAAGGTCTCTTACAATTATTAATGATAAGCATTAAAATGTTTTAAATAAGAATTTTAAAACATTACAGTAAGCATACTTTTTTTATATTTTAAGGTATTTTTCTGGAGGTGCTGCGATGATAGCTCAGTTCACAACAACAAAACACACAGATCACTTTGGTCTTGTCAACGGAACCATTTGGCAACTTTTTAAAAGTAAACTTTCCATTCAGAATCTTATTGTCATCCATTTCGGCGTCTTGCGCTTGCCATCCACTCAAAACGTAACGTTAGCCTACTACTCACTGGCCGGCTCGCAAGCCCAAACAAGTGTGTGTGGCGTGCCTGTTGTTTAGTTTCCGGTCTAGCTAGAGCCGGTGTGGTGTTGTAGTTTTTCTAACGTTACTAGTTGTTGCAAGTTTGCTTCATTAATCTCAAGATAAAAAAAATTGACGCCGTTAAAATGGGTTTGCGTTAACGCCGTTAATAACGCGTTTAACGGACAGCAATAATATATATATATATATATAATCTGTAGCACTACTAGAGGCTAAAATCTCCTCTAAATGTACCCTCTTTTAATAAAATAATCTAGATTTGCACACACTGTATGTAATTAGATATTTGTTGCAAAGTCCTGGGATCTGAGATCATTCTCTTTACACACTAATTTTGTGGAGTTGCAGCATTCAAACTGACTGAAAAAATACATTTTGGCTATTTGTAAAAAAATAGATTTAATACTAATTGGTATCACCTGAGATGTCACTATAATTTGCATGGATTTATGTGCTTGTATACAACTGTATATCCATAAGAATTCTGAGAATCAGCCAGAGGCTGAGCTGCACAAAAACACACAGACACACTCCCACACACGCAGTCGGTGGACCCGTTGCTAGCTTGTTTACGGCTAACGTCTGCACAGTTGGTACAGTACATGGTCTGCTTGGGGCGAATAAACACACAAACAGTCCAGAGGTTCAAATTAGCACGAATGATTGAAAGCTGATTTCTAAAGAGCGTAAAGTTCACATGACAACTGCAGACTTCAACTTTAGGAACTTTCTCAGACTCTGACACAATCGATCAGAGTATGTTGGAGATCTTGCTGCAAAGGCAAAGGGTCAGTTGAGTTTTTGAGCTGTAATGTGATGCATCGTGCGCAGAGGGCACCACTCAAAACCATCTATGTGATTTTGATTTAAAGAATGGAAGACACATAATGGTACAGGAAACAAATCACGCAGCCACATCAATTCGTGAGGTGAACCGGCTTTACCTGCTTAGTGTGAAAATGCATTGTATAACAGCAGCACAATGAGCAAAAAAAAGTAGGAAGAGAAAAAAGTGAGGAGGGGAAAATTCAGCCTTCAGTGGCCTAGTAACATCCCAGACCCGAAAGACATGCCATTGATAAGATGTCGTATCAAAACACCAGTCAAAAGTCTCCAAATATTCTCATTAGGCCTGTAACAATTATTACATAATTGTGTAATTGTCAATTTTGTACTTAGTCATGGTTTCTTTGTTTAACCGCAATTAATTGCTAACATTAGCTAAGGTCTTAAAGTGCTCATATTATTTTTTTTCAGGTTCATAATTGTATCTAGAGGTTGTACCAGAATAGGTTTACATGGTTTAATTTTAAGAAAACACCATATTTTTGTTGTACTGCACATTGCTGCAGCTCCTCTTTTCACCCTGTGTGTTGAGCTCTCTGTTTTAGCTACAGAGCGAGGCATCGCACTTCTGTTCCATCTTTGTTGGGAGTCGCACATGCTCAGTACCTAGGTAAGGACTACTAGCCAGTCAGTTGCAGAGCAAGAGGTTGTTCCATGCTAGCAGCTAGGCGAGCATTATAGCGTGTGTTACAAAGTGACGAGTATTTGTCTCTGAAGTAAAGGCTGGACTACAGTAGAGCTGTTTGGAGCAGTTGGTGAACAGTGTTTTCTGTTGGAGATGGTAAGTCCCTTCGGGGTGAACTTTTCACTTTGTAAAACTATAACATGCACAAAAAGATATATAACACAATAAAGGAAAGGGAAAAAAGCCAAAAAACATAATATGAGCACTTTAAGGCATATGACTGGTAATTGTTTGTTTAGATATGCCAAATTGTAATTATATAAGTGATTATTGGTCAGACTATTTATTATTTCAATTGTTAGTTGTTGGCACTTACACCCTAAACACGTTCATAGCAACATAAACGACAAGGCGGGGATACAGTTAGAAAAGATGTTTTATGATAATGAAGAGGCGGGGATTACTTCATAGGCTGAAGTGAATGAATGTATCTTTCTAATTTGACCGAAAGAGACGATGATATTGTTAATCGCAATTATTTCTGAGACAATTAAATTGTAAAGCAAAATTTGGTATTGTTACAGCTCTAATTCTCATAATAATTACATCAAATACTGAGGAGTATTGAAAGCTCCAACAACTCCAATAGACTAGAGAGATACCTCTTCTCTCTAGCTGAACGCTTCACGTCAGTTTCTGGAGTCACTTTATCCAGTTAAACTTTTATTCATATCCATATCAATTAATTAAGCTTATAGCAGTAGCGTTCATAGACAGATTTTGGTTACATGTAATGAAATTATGCAACTATTTCCGACAATAATTCAGTTTAGCTGTTTACATGCCTATCCCTTGGTGCATCTGGTCTGGTCTACCATTTTTATTTCATTTATTTTTTTACCTTTACTTTATCAGGGATGGTTTGCTGAGAGGAAGCCTCTATTTTTCAGGAAAACCCTGATCACATTCACACAGTTACACATTTATACCTGGAAGCTCCCCATTATAACCACAGTCTGATCTGCTGGGCACTGAGCAGCTCCACTGGAGCGGATGGGGTTAAGGGCTTTGCTCAAGGGCACCTCGTGGTGGTAAAGAGGGAGGGACTCTTTCACTTTCCCCACCCAGATTTATCTGGGAATTGAACCGACGACCTCCCGGTCACAAGCTCGCTTCTCTAACCTTTACCGGGGATTTCCACTGGATGTGTAACGGCTCCGCTGCGTGTCTGCTGCGTGCTCCGCCGTCCGTCAACACCCACGAGGTCAGGTGGCGAATTCAAGTAGAATAGAACCAGTTAGTTTCCATCCAGAGGAGTAGAAGGGAAACGACTCTGTGCTGTGTTTTCAAGGTGTAGTGCAGGGAAATATGATCCGCCATGAGCACGGTGTATTTTATTTTGAAAATTAACCGGATGTTTATTTTGTTTATGTGCTCGACTTCCTGTCCCGCACTATCTGCCCTGTGCTGAATTGCTGCGGAGCTCTCCGTCGTCCATCAAAAATAGAAGCTCTGCGTATCTGCTGCGGAGGGCTGCGGACTGACGGAACTGGGACGGAGTCGGGACGCAGACGTTCCGCAGTCAGTGGAAATACACACACTGACTTTAACCCCTGCTGTGGATCTGTCATCATCAAAGTTGCTAGACTTGTTGGTGTGAAAAGCTTACCCTCAGCAATCGGACTCAATTATTCGAATCCATAAAGAACACCAAACACATTATCAGCTGCTCCCTGCACTTTAACCTACTGTGCAGCACATACAGTATGTGTTGGCTGGCGTAGTCATGCAAAGGCAGAAGCAGAAATTACCTCCACAGAATACATCATGCATAGTTTTTCATAATCATTCTTTCCTCAAGCTATCAAACTCATGGCTACGGCTGTTCTCTTTTAGATGTATCAATCGAGGCTGCACCATTAAATGGACCCTGAAGAAGACAAGAATCGAGGTAAGAGCTGTGATCCCTCATTAATGGGGTGTCACGATTCTGAAAATCCACAATTCAATTTGACTTTAGATTTTAAGGTCACAGTGACGGCAATGTCACAATAAGAGCCACTAGATGGCAGAAGGCTACTTAACAACACCAGTTTGAAGTTTCTTCCCCCGGAGTTTACGAGTTGCAATTGAATGCACTATGAGTTTAACGGGGGGCGCCTGAATGCACCATGTCGGAGCCCACAGGCTTTACCGGTGGTTGTCTGTTTACTTAAGTCACTCACGGGAAGGCAAAATGTTGGCACCCCAGGGACTTCAGGGAAGCAGAAGGATTTTCTTTAGCTGCATGCTATCTGCCGGTAAGCTACACTGTATCTGTTTTTCTTTGTACGTGCGCAAGTAGGCGGGGATGGAGAGAGAAATACTCTGGGGGAGTCGCCAATCCTCGATCTTTGTGACACCCCTACTCATTACTCATTCACTTATTATATCCATTTCAGTCATTTTAGAGGGAAAAGCTCTCATTACAGCAGCCCCTTAATCTCAATAAGGACATTTTTTTTTTTACGGTCGGCCAATGAGGAAAGAGGAGCATGTCAAGTTTCAGAAAAACAATGCAGAGCATTTATCAAGGTATCACGGTAAATGCAAAGACAGATGGGGAATAAGCAGTACAAAAAATTGTTAAAAAAAGAACATGTAATCAAAACCTCGCCGGTTCGAGTCTGGCCAGGAACTTTTGTTGCATCTCTCTCCCCCTCATATCCTGTCAGCTGTCGATGACTCTAATAAAGGTATAAAATGCCAAAAATGCCCGCTGCAACCCAGTTTAACAATATACTCAGCATGCTGTTCAGAACCATACTTTGTCTGAGAGCCTTTATGTTCTTCCAAACTCTTTGGAAAGCGGCAGTAAAGGCGGTTGATTGTGGCACTCAGGAAACGGCCTCAACATTGCTCAAAGTCACACCAGCAGGATGAATCTTTAAAAGGTGTGTCGTGCCACTTCTGCTGCTGGCAAACAACACAGGCTCTATAATTCAGCAGAGGAGCTAGGAAACATTTTCACTCTTTGTGGCACGACAAAAGAAAAAGAAACACGACGATGAATGAGCAAGGGAATAAAAAAAGGCCGGAAATCAGCAAGAGACAAACAAAACATAAT
Organism: Perca flavescens; assembly: GCF_004354835.1. Classification (NCBI taxonomy): domain Eukaryota; kingdom Metazoa; phylum Chordata; class Actinopteri; order Perciformes; family Percidae; genus Perca; species Perca flavescens. The sequence continues at coordinate 41,954,021 of NC_041332.1, read as the reverse complement.
GTCGGATAAATGTTCTAGATACAGGAAAGTAAGACAAAGTGAGGCAGAGAACCAGCGGGAGCTGATGTAGAGAGGAGTCTCGTGCTCGCTGAGCTAATTGCTGTGATGGATTGCTCTTATTCCCCAGAGCATGGAGCTCCTGCTGCTGCAATAACACAACGATGACTTTGCCAATCTGCACGTTAGGCAGTTATGAAAGAACTTTGCCACCATCTGCAACTGTTATTACAGTTGTTGTCATTGTGTTGGATAAAGGCAGCAGCAGCAGCAGCAGCCCACTCACAGCTCATATTGGAACATGGCAGAATTGATTTCTCAGAGGAAATCTTTCCGGGAGCTCCCTGGGTCACTTTTGCATTTGATTAGTGGAGGTCTCTTGTTGAGGTATTAGGGAGTGATCTTTTTTTTTTTTTAATGATTTGATTAATTCATCTGCTGCATTATGGCGATGCTTACTTACCTGACTTTGGCACATGGTAAAGGAGCGAAGAGGCTGCCCACGTGAAGTGAGGCAAGCCTGAACAAACACATACACACACACACACACACACACACACACACCTACTCGGTGCAGAAACCATGCAGGGCCAGCGCCCTCGCGTTAATCAATACTATTCCTAACGACGGTTTACCTCGCAGCCACACGCATGCGCGCACACACATCACATTTATCACAGGGGGGCCCTGATTAAGTCATAGCAGCCTCCTATCCTAAAATGGAGTGTTGCGTCGGAGCTGAGCTGAGAGGATGTTTAATAACGGAGGAGGACAGCCTCCGGGGAAAGACCCCTGGAGAGAGAAGTCACATGTACGGGGGGTACCCAGACCGCTATCTGCCTAATCACACAGCCGACGCTACTGCTCAGCCACCTGTGCTTTAGAAAGAAGGACTGAAAGAAAAAGCTGCATCGGGACTGTGGTGGTGTGTGCATTTGATGGAGGAGGAAGAAATAGTGTGTGGGTGTATGTGCATGGCACATAACTCCTGTCGGAAACAATGTCTTCTTGCCTTTTTCACCACGGCCTCTTGTAGACCTCGTCACAGGGTTTCTGCAGGTTTCACCAAGTCAAATTTAAGACTTTGTAAGACCTTTTTAAGACCATAAGACCATCATGGATGAAATGTAAGACCTATATGACGACATCAAAAACAAAGTCAGATGTCAGAGTCCGGAAACACTGTCTGGAACAATCGCCCGTTGTCCTCGTTTAGCATTATAGGACTGCTGTCTAGATTGGCTGCAATTATATTTGGACTAGCGACAGAAAGAACTACAACACCACAAAATAAAAACATTCTAAAGCGCTGCGGGACATTTCAATTAGAGATGGGCGTATCGATCCTGTGATATCGATAGATCGATATACTCACGCTACTCATTTGGCATTGATTTCCTTAAAAAAATATCGATATAAACTAAAAAATAATAATTGGCGGCGTATTGAGCTGTCCCATGTCACGTGACAGGAGACAAGTGAATGAGCGTCAACGAGCGACACAGCCGACAGCGACACAGCCAAGGCCAGCCCACTTTAAATTGACTGCTTAGTATGAATGGAATCTAAGGGCTGGCTTTATTAAACAATGGGTGTATTAAAACACCCATTGTTATAAATGGTCTGTATTTGTTTCTTGATTTGTCTTAAATGTAATAATATTTTTACTGACAAAAATTGCCAATAAGAAATTAACGGTATCTGTATCGATATCGGATGAAAATGCAAGAAAAAGTATCGGTATCATATCGAATCCTAAAAGTGTGTTATCTCCCATCCCTAATCTCAATGAGCATTAGAGGTAGCGTTACATGGACGTAGGAAAATTAAGACCTGTTTAAAATTATTTAAGACCTAGAATTCAATTCAATTCAATTTTATTTACAGTATCAAATCATAACAGAGTTATCTCGAGATACTTTACAGATAGAGTAGGTCTAGACCACACTCTATAATTTACAATTTACAAAGCCCCAACAATTACAGTAATTCCCTCAAGAGCAAGCATTATAAATGGCTATTGCGACAGTGGCAGGAAAAACTCCCTCTTGGGAAGAAACCTCGGCAGACCCAGACTCTTGGTAGGCGGTGTCTGACGGGGCCGGTTGGGGGTGTGAAGGCGATAAAAGTTGCATTGCTTCAGCGAATTGAAGACTTTTTAAGGTCTAAACATTTTTTTAAGACCCCCACGGAAACCCTTTCGGCAATTTGCTGTTGTGAAGGGCCTGGCTCTGGTACAGGAGGAGCCGTAGATGGAATAATGCGTCAGTGGTTCATTTTGCCAAGGTTGACTTTTACGAACAATGAGTGTGACGCCACAAAAGCCAGACACACAAGTGTAGATGACGTAGCCATGCAGTTGACTAATTGCTCCCGGACCCTCCTCCTCTCATACACATTGGCCCACTCTGGCAGACTCACTAATTGCAATTGTCTCAAAAAATGCAAAATGCGACCATTTGGTCATAGTCTGGAGCCCTGTCTTGGGCTTTTGGGAAACACCAATTGACATTTTTCACCATTTTCTGACATTTTATAGACTAAACAACTAATCGATTAATTGAGAACATAATCAACAGATTAATCGAATATGAAAATAATCATTAGTTGCAGGCCTACTGCAGATGAAAACTAGAGTATGACTAATCACCACATTGCTCAACAATCTTCAAAAAGATTTTTTTTTCTTATTTCCCAGAATATATGTGGGGCATCAAAGTACATGTGGCCTCGCATACTAGATTTGGGCGGCAAATTCATTAAAATGAACAACTCCTGCTTTACATGATAAAAGGAAGGTCAAGAGCAAAAAAGAGAGGGCTCTTTTGTGTAAGATTGCTTGTATTCACCTCCCCAGTTAGAGAGAGAGAGAGAGAGAGACAGACACACACACACACACACACACACACACACAGCATGTGAACTCTCCACCCATTTTCCAATCAGGAAACTCTATTTTGACTTTTTTTTTTAGCAATTTGCAAACCTCAAGGGAAAACTAATGCCTGAAAGTTATTAAGATGTAACCAATCTCAACCATTACTACCAGCCGCTGCCTGTGCTTCCTCTCTTTTCCCCCTGAGTGAGAAATGATAGAGTGATAGAGAGGGGGTGGGGGGAATAAACAAGAAATCCGTAGAAGCGGCAGGGACCCCTCACAATTAAAATCAGGGAGGGAGCTGTAATGATGGGTATGATGGCTTGTTTCTTGTGTGGCTGGTAGGGGGGAAATTAGCAAATGAGGGCCTTTCTCTCTCCCTCTCTGCTGTCCGACTGTCTCTCTCGCACTTGATCAGCAGGCCTCTAATTTCAGGCAACAATCAGTGAGTGCCTCCGCCGTGCTGCATCCTCCCAGAACACAGGGCTCATGTTGGGATACTTCCTCATCAGCCAGGCTTGTGCTCTACTCTGTGGCTGGCAAGCTGTGGAAACACACGCACGCAATCTGGTTTTGCACAAATTAGGGCCGCACAATTAATCGCAATTTTATCAAAAACTTAATATGGACTAGTGCAGTATCCAAATCGCAGGTGGGGCGCAATAACTGTTAAAGGCAAACTATGTGTCAAACTGTCAAATCGTATCCTACAGGCTAAAGAAAGAAAAAAATCTTTGTTTGGTACAGATCCTCGAAATAAATCACACTATAATCTTTTTTTTATTTTTTATTATTATATATTTTTCAATGAAAATGAACATAACGATACAAAAATGAGCATTCCCTCCAAAATCGTGAATCGTATCGCAATCGCAATATTAGTCAAAATAATCTCTAAAATTAGATCTTTTCCTCATATCGTGCAGCCCTAGCACAAATGCTTGTGCAAGCTTCTACATGATCACACACACACACAACTCGATCACGCAAATAACTAGTCAAAGTTGATTAGCCAATTGACAGAAATGAAAAACTCCAATTTTTTTTTTTTTTAAACTGTGAATGCTGACTCAAGTGACATCACATGAAGTAAATGATTAGATTTAGCGCAGCTCCCTCTGGAGGCTTTAAAAGGCTTTATACATCTTTTTATACAACGTGTATGTAGTACCACAGCACCTGTGAACACACTCTGATGTGTAAAATCACTTCCTCTTTAAGGTTAGGGAAAAATCATGGTTATGGTTAAAAAACTAAATGAGAGTGAACCTCAAGAGCAGGTCTGTGACGGGACGCAAACTGCGGTCTCCTGCATGAATGTCGGATACATTACACCTCTACATACTTACTTTCTGCCTCGCTACATGAAAGGCACACTACTTCCTGCATTGGGTCTGAATGAACGCAGTCTATATGCATGAGGTTTCACTACTGGGATTGTTCATGGGCCCCCGGAAAGTCTGCCGGATGTCCCCCTTTTTTTGGCCGGATGTCCATTACCTTCCGCTTTCTTTGTGTTTGAATTTTAAACTTGTGTGGATTTGTGAGGACTATGGTTAACTGCTCCTCAGATCTCTGCAGGGTAAATCCAGACAGCTAGCTAGACTATCTGTCCAATCTGAGCTTTCTGTTGCACGACTAAAACTACTTTTGAACGTACACATAAACACCAAAACAAGTTCCTTCCCGAGGCTATTTAGCAGAGGCGCCGTTGCTCTGCCCGGCGCTTAGCGCTGCCCAAGACGATTGTGATTGGTTTAAAGAAATGCCAATAAACCAGAGCACATTTTTCTCCCATCCCGAAATGCTGTGTGGACTAGCCAGACCCTCCTTTGCAGCGCTGTGGAGGAAGGTTGGTCAATGCGAGACTAGAATGAACGTAATTCCTCGGGCTACTGGGCTGTGTCAAAGAGAAAACCTTTAGTCAGTTGGTCTGACAAAATAAAAAGTCCTTTCAACCTGGAAGTTGCAGAATTATTTACTTTTCTCTCACATTTTACACATTTTTGACATTGAAAAAACATTAGTTGCAGCCCTGAACATAACCTACTAAAATGCAACTGCTCTCACCATACACATCCACCATCCTTTTTAAAAACCCACAGATTCTTCCCTGTCAACGGTCGAATGAAGAAGAACTCACTAACTCCCCACAAGGGTACATTTATGTCTTATACCAGGGAGAGGAGCGCATCATCAGAGGGGGCAACGCATCCAGAAAATAAGTTGTTCTTTCAGCAAAAACCTTGCCATTCTCAAGAGGGCAGCAGGAGCTAACGACATCAGGGTATGAGCGTTAAATTTAGCCTCCGAGGAGACGAGGGCAGCTACTGTATAATAAGCAGGATAAGAAAATAAGTTGAACTTTGACCGCGGATCCCTTTATAGATGACAGCGCCAACCTTGGGAGAGGAGGCAAAGAAGATTGATGACGGCCATTTTGCCCAATGAGCTCAGGAGAGACGCGGGCCCTCCCTGTGATGGAGAGGCCAATCGACTCGCGCCCAAGGTAAAAAGAACAAACGTCAGTGTGACCTGCAGTGAAGCCATCTCTCTCCATCCTATCTTGTACACGTTAATTATAACAGGAGTGAACATCGAATGTCCTTCCATCTCTTAGTACCATCTAAAAATAGCAACAGATATGGGTAATGGTGGAGTGCATGGAGTCCATGCGTGCATAAGGACTGATCCAATTAGGGCTGCACAATTAATCGCAATTTTACTGAAATCGCAATATGTGTCAAACCATCGTGAATTAGGTAGTGTGGTGCTGCAGAGACGTCCCGGCCTACAAATCCTAACCTATCCCACAGATCACGGTGCAGATCACTGCAAAACTCACAGTATAATCATTTTAATTTTAATATTTTTCAATGAAAATGTGAGAATAATGATACAAAAATGATCATTCCCTCCAACATTGTGAATCATATCGCAATATCAGTCAAAATAATGGCAATAAGATATTTTCCTCATATCGTGCAGCCCTAGATCCAATGTGAAACTGGCTGGATAACATGAATAGACAGGCTTTTAAAATGACGTAAAAGCATTTCATTTCATTGAATAAAAGTCACCTACATGTGGCCCGTTTCAAAGCTTCTAACGCGACTGAGTGATTTTTTTAACTTTACAAAGAAGAAGCCGCCCAAAATGCCTCCAGCATCCTCACGCTATCCTTGAGCGCTTCGACGAGAAGTTGCTGGTTGACGATAAGATAAAAGGTCGCCATGGAAACAGAGATTTTTCTTTCTAAGATGTGGCCACCGTGGGGAGTAAAAAAAAAAAGGGAAACAGAGGAAAGGAATGGGAGAGATGAAAAGAGACTCGGTGCGAGGCAGAGAGGGAAAGCTTAAGTGGAGGAAGTGAGAATGATATCTGCAGGATCCGAGAAAAAAAAAAGAAAAAAAAGTGTGACGGAGACCAAGTGCGAAAAAAAGAAAACCCGCTGAGGCAGCCAGAATGTCACCGCCTGCTGTAGCCGGTGCTCGTGGGAAATCATCTGACCTCAAAATCTGGGTTACCCCACATCAGGAAGAGAAAATAGGGGGGACCAGAGAGGGTAGAAAGACAGAACATTTGGGGCGATGATTTGTTTTTCACTTTCTTGCTCCTTTTTCTCCCCCCCCCCCATCTCCCTCCCTTTGTTCTGGAGGGAGGCAGAGAGAAGGAGGGAGGGAGGGGGGAGAAGGGGGGTAAGAACACTTGGGTGTCCTCTTTCTTTCATCCTGTCTGCGTCTTACCTGGAGCCGTGCAGTTCTTAGATTCTTCCCTCTCCATGTCCTCTAGGCTGCTGTTGTCCATTTCCTGCAGTAGCCTCCTCCCTGCCCATCTCTCCTGGCCGTCGCTGCCGTGGCTGGACACATGGAAACCTGGAGGATGTTTATCACAGTTTAAAGTCGACTTTCCCCAACAGATTCAAAGATGTGCGTTTTATACAAAGAACCTTGAGTGTGAAACTGTGATAAGATACCTGAGTTTCAGTACTGATGAAACTTTGAGTAGTATGAGCATGGGTAAAAGAAAATATCAAAAGTTATGATTTGAATCAGAAACTGTAGTGAAAGGTGTGATAATAACCACAGAAGCTCATTGCGCAATGACTCTAAACAGTCTCGGTCCCGATCTGTGTCAGACTCTGCACCGTGCACACATTTTTTTTGGCCTTTATTTGATAGGACAGATGAAGAATAGTGGGCGACAGAGAGAGAGAGAGAGAGGAGGGGGGGTGATAACATGCAGCAAAGGGCCGCGGGTCGGAATGGAACATGGGGCCGCTGCAGTGAGGACTGAGGCTACATTTACATGGCTACGTTTTGGTTTGAAAACAAATATCGTTTACACCTCGCATTCCCCCTGCTCTGGAGTTTCAGAGCCCCCTAAACCGGAGACATTTGAAAACACTTCTGACCCAGTTTAGGTTTGGAATCTGCGGGGGTTGTGTTGCGGTCTCAATAGCCGCAAACGGAGACCTTTGCTACCAGCAACGGGCGGCGTATACATGCTGCCTCCTTCTTACATGCCCAGTATACTAAAATGTTGATGATGAGATATGCAGTTTGGGCGGGTTAGTTTAAATGCAGATTAGTTCTACTGGAGCTAAAAACACTTGTGTGCATGAAGATCGCTTTTGGCTCAAAAACTTTGCTTAAAAACCAAAACGTGGCAATGTACAGTAAATGTAGCCTGAACCTTGGTCCATGGGGCGCACGCTCAACCAGGTGAGCTACCAAAGCAGTTTTGAGGCATGTCAGGAAGTGCGATGAGTGCCTGGTGACAATGTAAATAATAAGAAAATCACACTGCAAGTAGAAACAGCTCGTCAAGTTCATCGGCGCCGTTGTCATGTTCTGAGATTACTAGAGCCTGACTCAGGGTTTTTCCTGCATAGAGGAATTTTTTGGCGCCCTGCAAAGAGGTTTTAACCAGCCCCAAAGGAAAACCACCAGCCCCAAAATGATAACAACAGAAAAATTAAAATAGTTATTCCAATCCTCTCTAAACAACTGTTGAACAAGCAAAACATAAACTTGAATAGGAGAGCTAATCTTAGTTTTAACTCCAGGGTCAGGCTGTACTCACAGATTAACAATATAGCGGCCAATAAAGTGAATTTTTTCGGCTGAATGAAAATGGACCTTTTATATCTAAATACCGATTTTGTCCACTGATTATACACCGACTTGTTACTCTGAAGGCTGCTTTCTTAAAGCGTAACTCTCGCCAAACTGCAACCTAGGGTCTTTTTGTGAATGTACCCAAGTCAAACTTTCGTTTAAAAGCATAATTAGGACGGAAACGCTACTTTTAAGGTTTACCGTATTCTTGTTTTCGGTCAAATGGCTTTTTGAATGTGCTAGGGCGCTACTATGATAGCATCAAAATCACTATTTTTAACACACTAAGAAGGCTCGAAACAACATGAAACTTTGCTCCAAGTATCACCAGGGGCTCTACACATGCTCTCCAGCATTGAGAAACATTGCTTGTGTACACAGAGTTTACTAAAAAGAAAGATTTTGAACAACTCACTTTAGCAGTTGTTGGTTACGCTATCCGCCATCTTCTTGCCAGTCAAAAAGAGTCGATCTCCGAATGCCACGTAACCGGGAGGAGAATAAAGATGGAAAGCTCCTAAAGCTTAGTCCCATATAATGTCGTTAGTGAAAAACAATATTGACCTTATAGTTGAAAAAGGAGCGAATGACATTTCATTTCATTCGCAGATTGACATTTTTGACTGGCAAGAACATGGCGGATTGCAGGGACCCAGGTTCCATTCAGCCCAAGATTATTTGTTCTGGGAGATGGGTCAATCCTAAACGGGATGAACACATGAGAAGCTGGGTCCACACTAGTTTAATGATAACCAGACAGATTCTTTTAAGAGGATGGAAGAATGAAGGGGTGCCTTCAATCCAGTAGTGGGCTTCCGAGATGGCTAAGGTGGAGGCGTTTGAAAAAAAACGGTTTGCCAGATTGGATGTCTACACTAGAAAATGGGGAAAGTATCTAAGCTTTCTGGAGGGCTCCTAAGAAGCTTTGTGCTGGGGAGAGATGTGCATGATGGGCTTAAGATGTTGTCATTTATACATGTGTTTATATGCTTTATGGTCTATTTTGTTACTATTTTGTTGTATGGTCTTGAATATTGTAGTTATGCTAATGTTGTTGTTTCCTTTGCCTTTATTGAGAGTACAGCGTAAGACAGGAAAGGGGAGACGGCAAGATGAGTGCTTAGGGACCGTCTACAAACTACAACACCAAAAGAGGTACAACAAAAATATGTATTAATTTAATTTAATTTAATTTAATTTAATGATTAAATAAGGTAGTGTCTCCATACTTACCTCAATTATGAACATGTCTCCTGCTAGTTGTACTACAGCACTTACTTTTAAAAAATAAGCATATTGCTATTTTAGAAAATATTTTTGTATCGCTTTTCGGTGTTGTAGTTTGTAGACGGTCCCCAAGCACTAGTCTTGTAGTCCCACCACTGGAACACCGGAACTAAAGAGAAGGTATGAAATAGCACAACTTCTGTGCATTTCTTTCACATCTACTGCAGTCAGATTCACTGTGTTCACTTCACATGGGTAGGCACTTGTAATGACATCTCGAACATTTTAAGAGGCTAAAAGCACGTTTAAAACCTGCCCTGTTTCAGCCGCCTGGGTGAGAAAGCTAGCAGTAGCATGACTCGGTGTAGGCAACACCGATTATTTTCGTTTTTCTCCCTACCGACAGCACTACGTGAAAACAACCAACAGAGCTACGTGTTGAAATCGACCGGAATTCTCCTTTAAAAAAAAATGAGTGAAACAAATAATCGATTACCAAATGCATTTTCCGTCGATCATCTAATTGATTAATTGTTTCAGCTCTAGTGTATTTCAGCACATTCACCACATTACCACCGTTTCTTTTACTGTCACGAATTGGGCCTTTTCATTTCTATGTACAGGTTACATGTTAGTGTTGCTGTGATGTTGCACTTAGAAAAAAGTGCATGTCAAGCAATGAGGTTTATTTTTAATGCGCCAGGGTTGTCTTCTCCGTCACATTCAACTTTGATTCTTTATGTAACAATAGGGCAGTGCGCAGCTGGAGGAGTGCACCACAGATGCGTCGGCTTGGTATATCTCCCCCCCCCCTCCCCCGCGATTCATACATTGATGGGGGAATTTCATGATTTTCCAAAACAAAATCCTCTCGGGGTGGGTGGAGCGACAGTGCAGCGTACAAAGTGGGGCTCCCACTGTGGCTACATCTGCACATTCTTCAAGTAAAGCAGCAACACCGATGAATTAATTTCATACTTCAGAGAGCCCAGCAGGAGCGCTCTGCCCTTTCCACCCTGCCAACCACAAGCCTGGCCTAAGAGAGAGGGATTCAAATAAAATGAAAAAGGCCCAGTTATTCAATAGTCCTCGGGGCAGTGCTGAACTTCTCACCTGGCCTCACCTTCACTACACCACACTCAGCAGCTAGTAGCGGCAGCAGCAGTGGGGTTTGCGTGCGTGACTGCCAGCGCTGTAATCGCTCCCTCCCTCCTTCTATATTCCGCTATCTTGCACGCGGAGAGAAGATGAAGAAGAGGAGGGAATGATTAATGCACCACAGTGAGGAGGAGGCGTGGAGCTCTCCGCTTCCAGCTCCACAACACCAAGCTCAATTTAGCAGAACTTCATTAAGCGCATCATAAATAATCAACTTCAATTGACATTCCGGCGAGCTGATTAGGATCTTAACAAGAACACAATGGGGACAAGGGAAATGCATTAAACGCCCCAGTGTCATCCCTTGTTCCCCTCTAATTTGGAGCACATGCAGAGAGCAAGCAGCACTGTTGCATTCCCATGTAACCAGGATACGCAGTGCATGGGGAGGAAAAGAAGGGCGGGGGTGAATGAGTCCCACTGATGATGCACAAATCATGAGTATGTATGAATATTCATGCAGGCCTTCTGTCCATAGAAAGTGAATATGTCTCACTTTAGCTGACACCGACTCAGTAATCAAGTGGAGTGTTGGGGGGGGGGGGAGCACAGTCAAAGATAGTTCAAAAAAGAGAAAGAGAGGAACATGCAGACATCAGGTCAAATGGTGCAGATGTTTGCCGTTAGGAAGAACTGCACTCAGGGGCGTAGGATTTGTTTCAACACTGGTGGGGACACATTTATAACGGCGGGGGCTTCTGGGCGCCATGCCCCCGGGAAACGTTGAGCGTTAAACACATAATTCAGAAAAAATAAAGAAAGAGAAAAAGGTAAGAAAGAAAAATAGATAGAAAGAAAAAAAGACAGAAAAAAATAGAAAGATAAGTAGAAATTTTCCCCCACCTCTAATGTCAGAACAGCACTGAAATAAAGTTGGAGGGATGTGTGCAAACATTTGCAGTAACCTGGAGATGTAGGCCTATGTACCCTGAGGGCTCAGTGCCCTGATTTCACCACTCTGCAGCTAAAACACCTGAACTGCAGGAGCCTCTGCATCCCTCAGCCCAGAACAGCATCCCATACAGTAGTTAAAGCTCTGATGGATGATTCAGTGACAGCATGCAGTATAGCTGCATGCCAGTAGGCCTGTAGACACCTTGATGCTCTGACACCCATGGGAGTTTTCAGCTCAAACTATGGCTGGGCGATATGGAGAAAATCAAATATCACGATATTTTTGACCAAATACCTCGATATCATACCCCAACGATATTGAAGTGTTGACTATTGGTGCTTTCACAAAATATTTACACAATGAGATTTGTGATAAATAATCACCAGTAATGTGGATATAATGACTAAGTGGGTAAAGGTTAATAATAGAACAGTTACAACAGTCTGGTAAGTTCAGAAAATGACATCACTTTACTGTAATGCAGCCTTTAAAATCAGGAAAAGACAACACTTATGTCATATCACGATATTTTGAAAATAATCCAAAATCTAAGACGATACTAGTCTCATATCACGATATCGATATAATATCGATATATTGCCCAGCTCGAGATCAAATTGACGGTTCTCACATGTTTTAACACAATATGACAATGCAGTGGTTCTGTCGTGGACAGCTTAACCATAACCCATACATGATGTGAAACACACACGTTTGTAAGTTATGATTATAATGCTTGGGATACGGCTGCACGATATGAGGGAAATATGCGTTACGTTATACTTTGTTGAATATCTTGATACTCGCGATAAATGAGTAAAGTGTAGGCTTCTCAGTTCTGCTGCTTTTTAGTATTCTGCTAAAATACAATAAAATTCTTGTTGAATTTAAAACAAATGAAAGGAAATCATTAACCAACATTCTTTTATTGAACAAATTGAACACTGAATTGAATAGGACTATTAAAAAAAAACCACAAAAAAAAAAAATGACTGCACTTTACATTTTAAAGTGCAGTTTTCTACTGATATTTTCTTTCAACTAATACAAGAAATCTTCGCAATGAATTTATTGGGCCAGTTGATACCGCGATCAGGATTTAAAAAAAAAAAAACTATAGGCTAGCCTATATTGTGCAGTTCTAATTCGGAACACAACTAATGCGAGTCTTGTAAGAACAGGCTATTTCAGAACGTTCAGTAGCCTACCCAAAACACATGGTCACACTTTACAGTGAAACCAAACAGTTCATTTAGACAGTTGATGAATGTGACACACTAGTTCCTGTGGAGAAATGAAGAGTCTAACATTTAGCATTAAGTGATAACATGAAGCTTTTAGTACGATGGTTTTCACTATGTAGATGCATACACTAATGTTAACGTGTATTTACGAGCACATTTAGCCTTAGTAACGTTACAGCTGTGTGTTTGGTGACAAGAGGTGGAAATATAAAGACAGGTAACTGGAGAAATGTTACAGAGCCAAACAGCCTACAGCGATGAAACAAACAAGCCAACTACTGGGGGAATTCAGCTCCCCTTCCCCGGCATCCCAGTGCTCGAACTACCTGCATTTCCCAGTGCTCTGCCCTCCAGGGAATTCAGCTGGCATCCCAGTGCTCCGAACAGGAGCTGAACAAACGGCTAAAATCCTCACCTGCATTTTCCGCTAAGTAGGAAACCCCCTTCACGACCAGAAGCAAGCCGCCGAACAAGCATATCTGGATTAAAACCAACTCCTTTCGTCTTTTCCGTCTGGCTTTCACCTTCCGCTGGTTCGGCATCACTTGCGTCGGCCGATTCCGGAGTCGGATACCCGGCAGAGTCATCCTCCCTGCCGCTGCCACATCCATGCGGAGCACCGAAGTAAACAAAAAAATACCGAGCAACCTCGTTTAATTCCCGGGACTGACGTATCTGTCTGGAATGGATGAAAAAAAAAGAAGAAAAAAAAACTAAAGGGGATGGGCTTCAAAGGAGCAGGGGGGGATGTTGTTTTAAAGTTGGAAAGTGGTACCGCTGGGATGCTGCGAGGGCTGTTTAGCAAAAACTGTTTCTGGCTGGAAGAGCCGGGCTCAGCCTCTTAAGTCATGTTGAAATGTGGCTTTGGGAGTAGTAGGGCAGAGGACTGCTGCACGAGCCCTCCATGGAGGCGTCCGCGTGCTGAGTGCCGAGGGAGACACGGGGAAGAGAGAGAGAGAGAGACTGAGAGAGAGAGAGAGACACTGAGAGAGAGAGAGAGACTGGGAGAGAGAGAGAGACACTGAGAGAGAGAGAGAGACTGGGAGAGAGAGAGATGATGCGCGTGGGAATGTACACACACACATTGACTAAGGTAAAAAGCCAGGTAATATTTTTCCTATAGGCTACTGGAAAAAAAACGTATAGGCTATGTGTGTGGCTAAGAAATTTCTACCCATATGACGCTGAACTTGTGTACGTTTTTGGCATTTCTATGTTATTCAATGTAGACTACCACCATTAAAGCTGTATTGATATATTTTTTTCCATATCTACTCATAAAGTAGATATGGTGAATAGGATTGGGCATTGAGAACGGGTTACAACTCAAATCCGCTTAAAAAACAAACAAAATTTGGTTTTGAATCCGATCATCGGCAGGCGCTTGCTCTGTTGCATCCATGGAGCACAGTAAGCGGCGCTCTAAAGTGTGGCTTTATTTTATGTTAAATGGTCCCATGACATAGTGCTCTAAGGATGCTTTTATATAGACCTTAGTGGTCCCCTAATACTGTATCTGAAGACTCTTTTATATAGGCCTTAGTAGTCCCCTAATACTGTATCTGAAGTCTTTTTTATATAGACCTTAGTGGTCCCCTAATACTGTATCTGAAGTCTCTTTTATATAGACCTTAGTGGTCACCTAATACTGTATCTGAAGTCTCTTTTATATAGACCTTAGTGGTCCCCTAATACTGTATCTGAAGTCTCTTTTATATAGACCTTAGTGGTCCCCTAATACTGTATCTGAAGTCTTTTTTATATAGACCTTAGTGGTCCCCTAATACTGTATCTGAAGTCTTTTTATATAGACCTTAGTGGTCCCCTAATACTGTATCTGAAGTCTCTTTTATATATACCTTAGTGGTCCCCTAATACTGTATCTGAAGTCTCTTTTATATATACCTTAGTGGTCCCCTAATACTGTATCTTTTAATATACCTCTGGTCCCCTTTGTATATAGACCTTAGTGGTCCCCTAATACTGTATCTGAAGTCTCTTTTATATAGACCTTAGTGGTGCCCTAATACTGTATCTGAAGTCTCTTTCCCCAAATTCAGCCTTGGTGCAGAATTACAGCCACTAGAGCCAGTCCCACAATGAGCTTTCCTTAGGATGTGCCATTTCTGTGTCTGTAGCTATTGAGGAGGAGAGAGGGGGGGGGGCAAGGTGGAGAGTGGGGGTGTGGCCTGGGGGGCCATAGGCAGGCTGGGGGAACTCATATTAATGTTAAAAACCCTCATAAAGTGACTTTTTCATGCCATGGGACCTTTAAAAACTGTAAATCACCTTTGTATCAAAACTAAATTGCCTCACCCCTCAAAGAATCTAAACTAAATCGAAAGGAAGAATCAGAATTGGAATCAGAACTGTTCAAATGAAAATGATGCCCAACCCTAATGGTGAACATGTTAGCAAATCTAGCAGACACAAAGCAGCAACACTAGCATTCATTTGTTGTTGCGTTAATAGCCACCAGACCAAAGAAGTCCAGTATTTACTCTAAATATATAGCAAAATGATCACTATGGTCATCAGCTGACTTTGTGTGCCTGCTGTTTGGTAGTGGCTCAAAGTGCATACAGACATAGTGCACTTGGGACACACTTGTAGGCCATACAGCAGTGATGACCCAGTGGTTATGGTAGTTCCTGAATGGTAAAATGCATAGATTTCTCAGGTTATCAGGGTTTGAGAATGTTCCAAGTAAGTCTCCTATGAACACGTGTGTGAAGCAATGCTGAGAAAGTGCCGCTTTCTTGAATAAAATCGCAATGTGAGCATGTTTCGGATTACAATGTCAGTATATCGTAGGTGCAGGTACAATTCTTACATATTTATTTGCTTTTATTTATATTTTGGGCAATTTAAAATTATTTTGAATTCACAACTAGTCAAATAATGTCAGGTACAAAACCACACTTAAAGTACTAAATATTTTACAAAATAGGGTAATATTTTGGTAGTCAACAGTGGGGATAGACCGATTATCTACCCTGGCCGATTATCGGGCCGATTTTTGGTATTTTGCAGATTCCCGCCTACAACACAATCTGACTCTCTTTTACTGTGTATTCTGTTGAAAGTTTCTCATTTATTAAATAATCGCTTAAAGCATTTAAAGGAACACGCCGACTTATTGGGAATTTAACTTATTCACCGTAACCCCCAGAGTAAGACAAGTCGATACATACCCTTCTCATCTCCGTGCGTGCTGTAACGCTGTCTGACGGTTCCAGCATTAGCTTAGCCTAGCACAGATCCTGCAGGTAACTGGTTCCAACTAGCCTACTGCTCCCAATTGTGACAAAAGTGACAAAATAACGCCAGCATGTTCCTATTTATATGTTGTGATTTGTATAGTTGCAGCGTGTACAAAAAACAACGTCACATGAGACACAGCCATCTTCTAACAGTAAACAAACCGGGAACTATATTCTCAGACAGGCTTGCTGCGAGCATATCACTCCGCCCAAGTACTGCCTGAGAATATAGTTCCCGGTTTGTTTATAGTTAGAAGATGGCTGTGTCTCATGTTACGTTGTTTTTTGTACACGCTGTGACTCTATAAATCACAACATGTAAATAGGAACATGTTGGTGTTATTTTGTCATTTATTTGGAGCAGTAGGATTACTGGAACCATTCACCTGCATGTTCTGTGATGGCCTGATGCCGCTGGAGCCGTCAGGCAGCGTTACAGCACACACTGAGATGAGAAGGATATGTATCGACTTGTCTAACTCTGGGGGTTATGGTGAATAAGCTAAATTCCCAATAAGTTGGCGTGTTCCTTTAAACAAAGCTTTGTGTTGGAGTTTGTAACAATCCAAAATCTTAATTTTCATTTTTACACTATATATGCATATCGGCTCCAAATATTGGTTATCAGGTTTATTAACTACTTATAATCGGTATCGGTATCAGCCTTGAAAAACTAGTATCGGTCGATCCCTAGTCAAAAAGTACCCAACAATACTTTAAAATCATTTCAGATGTGTCCGGTTAGCTCACTTGGTAGAGTGGGCGCCCACATGCAGAGGTTTATTCCTCGACGCGGAAGATCCAGGGTTTGAGTCCGACCTGTGATGGTTTTCTTGCACGTCTTCCCCCCCCCCCCCTTCCTTTCATGTCTCAGCTTTCCTATCCAATAAAGGCAGAAATGCCAAAAAAAATAAATAATTTCAGACATTGATTGATTGATTGATTGATGGTTTGTGGCATGTTTTGGCTCAACAACTGAATTTCGACCAAACCATGCATTTGTCATTAAAAGCTCATAAAAATAAAGTTAGTTAAAGCTATAGTGCGTATATGGAAGAGGATTAGGGCCGCAATATTACGAATCCCACTATGGCCACGCCAAGACCCGCCCTTCAATAGCATATATTGGCCATGCGTCCATGCTTACGCAAGGTAACGTAACCCCATTTGTTCAGGTCCTATCCCTTAACCACTCGAGGTCAAATGCCTAACCCCAACCAATCGAGCTGCTTCGTAGGGCGGGTCTTGGCGTGGCCATAGTGAGATTCGTAATTTTGCATTAGGGCCACATGTGAAAAGAGTTTAAAATCCAAATTCTGAGATCAAAACTGGAAATTTTTGTTGATTGGTTAAGGTGAAGTAGACATGTGCCTTTCGCTGCCCTCTTCTGGGAATGCCTTTTATTGATATACAGTGCAACAGCCTGTACTTGAAAGAAATGGTGTACTGCATTGCATACACCATGAATAAGTATAATAATATAAAGTTATGTTTGTGAAGCTGTATTGGCTGTCTTATAACTGTAGTGTAGGCTGGTGAATAGAAGAATGCCGGAATGTTCAACAAGTGCCGCTTACTTCAACAGGAAGCATTACATTATTACAACAGTTCTTAATAGGTAGCAAGCATGGTAGCAAAGCACGGCACATTCAGTAGTCGCCATCTTCTTCTCTCACTCTCTGTGCTCAGGGTCTCAACTAATACCTGCTTTACAACAGTGCCGCCTAGTGGTAGAACACAGCAGACATATAAAGATAGAACACAACAATAACTTTAGTTGTTGGGACTAATCCCACTCACACAAAACCCTGCGGGCAGCAGCCAAACACTGATGCCTTCCAGGCCAACTACATCTCCTACGAATGATAGCAGTAATAATGTCATCATTCTAAAATATGTCACTATCCTAGCCAAAAGACAACATGAATAAACATTGTCCTGGTGAATTTTGGTCTAAAAATAAGAGTTGGAACTCTTACTGCAGCAAATCACACATCAAGCCAGGACAGATTAGGTGTAGTATTTTGTTTGGCTGCACAATAGTAGTTCGGTCATATGGATTGATTTCCCTTGCGCCTGCACTTGTATATGTAGTCTACTCACTCACTGCATTATCGGTGTCTACAAAACGAGAGATAGAGTTCACAGTGTGGCCGCCATTTCTGATGTTTTCTGTGTACCGATTTAAGTTGAACAGAAGAACTTTAGGATAATGCATAATTCTTTATCCTGGCCAAATGGGTTTCTTGATTGTCGGGCCTGAGGTTTCATATAAATAGCACTGGAAACTTTCCAGCAAGAATGGAAAAAGTGGTCAGGGCTCTAGGCAACTGGTTTCATTGTGCCTTTTTAACCCTTGGGAGCATGGAGCTTAGACTGATAAAATAAAAGAAAGAGAGAAAGAGAGAGAGAGAGAGAGAGAGAGAGAGAGAGAGAGAGAGAGAGAGAGAGAGAGAGAGAGAGAGAGAGAGAGAGGCAAGAGCTGTGACTAAGAGTTGCCCAATATATTTTGAAGAAAAATAATCCACGTTTATGGGAAAAGGAAACTATAGTAATAATCCACACATGAAGGAGATCATGGAGATCCTAGAGCTGCCCATGGAACCTGGCCTGTCTAACTTGCAAAGCGAGCTCAGACTTGGCATGGAATTACTAAACAAGATGAATTCCCAAGAAAAAAAAAAAAAAAAAAAAAACGCAAGGGGAAGAAGGAGGGGATGGGTGGGGTGGGGGGGCAACAAATTAAATCCAGTTAAATTGTTTTTCCATAGCCAGTGGGCTTGGCAAAGGACTCTCACACACGCACAAGATGTACGATAAGTTGTTGAGAAGACAAACCAGAAACAGTGTGGCTTTAGAGAATGCCCGGAATTTAACCCACTTTCCCATGAATGAGGGACACCGCGCCCACTGCCCTGCCCCCGCAGCTCAGGGGTGTCCACACAAACGGCCCTGTTGGTTTGATACCCAGGTGATTCCATAAACAGGCGAACCTTGAACATCTGTCCCACTCAACACTCCCTGTTCTCACCCAGTTACAGCTGTAATCAATTGCGGCCCTCTCAGATGTTTGGTACAGTACATCAATAATCCAAGGCCCCGCAGTCTCCTTTAAAGCCTGTCTGCCGCTGGGGGATCACAATGCAGTCATTGCAGTGGGAGAGCTGCAGCGATAGCCCAATTTGAAGCAGTACCGAGGCTAGCTAGCTAGCAGACATATTTGGGTCATGTCTTCTCTCTCTCCGAGAGCTTCCAGGTCCATGCTACAGCAGCTCCTCTCCATCTCCTGCTGCTCTCCACCAAAACATGGAGAAACCTCAGCTCAGTACCATGGGAGGGAGGGAGGGAGAGAGGGAGGGGGCGTGGGGGGATATGGTATGGTTGGCCAGGAATAACTTGCTGAACTAAAAAGAAAAAAAAAAAAAAAAAAAAAGAAAAAGAGGGCTAAAGTTGGGACAGTACAGACGGGCCAGGTGGTGATGCTGAAAGGAGAAATAAGGCCAAGCACCCCTGCTTTTGCATCACATAAAACAAGCAGAAATAATGCAGTGGAAAAACACACACAAAACAGCATGGATCACTTGGTTCTCTTGACATCTTTATAAAATGAAAACAAAATGTACATTCAGATCTGTCAAGTGACAGCGCAAATCAAACGCATTAATAAATAGTAGATGTATTTTTGGGAGGCCAAAGTCTGCCCAACCCGACTGGTGCCGGTGTCCACTGATGGCGAAGCTCAGATGGCCCCTCTCCACAGACAGGGGTGTGCACAGACATTTTGGGGGGGCAGGGTCTCAAGTGGAAAAAGGGCACTTCTAACAATTATTTATTTAAAAACTTTATTTTAAACAAAACTTTAAATATAACACAACTGTGACTTCCTTATCAATTTATTTCAATCGTAACTTAACTAATCTTCCCGACCGGTTATTTTGTAAATTAGTTTGACAGGAAAGCTGTGCGCAAACAGAAATATATATATATTTGTTTATTTGAAAATAAAAACTTCCCAGAAAAAGGGCAGGCGGTCAAAACCCATTTTATCTCTGTGCGTGCCTGTCCACAGAGGGCAAAGTACATGTAATTGACACTTGTCCTCACTAAGGCATTTGAGAGACATTCAGATCACGCTTTTTTTTTAAGGTCCAACTGAAATCACAATCAGTCATCTGCTTTTGCAGTTAAAGATTACATGGAAGTCAGCTGTTTATGACTTGTAAATCCCGCCGCCCAGTATGCATCGCGGGTTGTGACCCAGGTAGGGCTGGGTACCTTTGATACTTTTTTCAGGTATCAAGTATTGGAGTAAGTCTCATCAGCGTCAGTGAGCCAATAAGCATGCAGCATGCTTGTACCAAGATTTTGTGATTGGCTGTCTAACTACACGTTACACGTCGTAGAGGCATGCAGGAAAGTGTGTGTGTTGTATTTTGAAAGGCTGGACTACAGTATATCTCACACAGGTGTAAAAGAGCTGGAAAAAAAGATTTGCACCGTAATGTGTAATGTGATTTATTTTTGTTAAAATGGATTTAAACTGAAAAAAAGTACCATTCAGGAATCGATATTAAAGTAACGATATCAGCAGAATAAATGTTTTTAATGATACCCAGCCCTAGACCCAGGTCATATGTGAATTGTCATAACATCCTGGAATGCTGTGTGGACTAGCCAGACCCTCCTCCACGGCGCTGTGTAGGAAGGTCTGGCTATGCGAGACCAGAATGGTCATGAGCAGGGCCCAGTTTCAGGAAGGAGGTTTACCAAACAACACGTTTCAGAGCGAGTCACACTTTTCTGACAGCTCTGCATACACTGGCTTTACTAATATGCTCAGCAGCATGTTGTAAAGAAAACTGGCGTTTGCAAAAAAAAACCAAAAACATAATACGACACAAATAATCTGCTGGGATGTAAGAGCATGTCCACGATGGGTGACGTTAGTGATATGTGGACGGAGAAGGTTATGTAGGCTACATAACTGATAGACTGGGAAGAAAAACGTAGGTAGGCTAGTATCTGGAGATGAAAATGTGAAAAATCTATAGTCGGGGCCTCAATATCATCTCCCGGTGTATGTTTAATCCCCTGCGGAGTAATACAGCTTCTTCGTCGAAAAAAGGAAATGCCATGTTTTGAGAGAAAAAAAAAACGAGACAGAGACAATGTAAACAAACTTGCGTCTGCAACTGCAGTTTAAAAGCCAAGGACAGATTAGCGTTTTGTTAGCAATGATATTGAAGAGTAAACGCCGTTTTACAGTTGTGCGGAGGCTCCACGCAGAGCTCTCGCTGAAGTCTACGTAAGTGGCCTGATGTTTATACTTGTGCGCTGGTGTGTGCGTTGAGCCGGCGTGTGTGTGTGTGTGGGGAGCGGGTGATAGAGCGAGGGAGAAGTGAGAGAGTGACGGCAATTAGCTTCGGAGCGAGTAGTGACTCTAGAGTCATAATGAGAGAAACAAAGTGTCTCCCCTGTTCTTTCTGACCACGGTGGGAAATCTGGAGCAGTAAAAGTGAACCCTCTCCTTGATTTCATGTTGTTTATGGAGAAGGAGAACCAGGAAATGAGTCGGGGGGGAAATGCAACGCTACCAAGCCACGGCCGAGCGACGTGCAGTGTAGTGTAGTTACATTTTTCGAGAGGTGTGCGTCAGGCTACGGCGTAGGGTCCGGCATAGATGCAGAGGGGTCAGCGGGGGTATGCCGTCGATTTTACGCACAACTATAAAATGGCCTTAAGGATCACACCATTTAGCAACTAAACCGCCCAATGTTGACATTGGCAGGTACGTTTTAAACATACCTGTGCGTTCAGCTAACTAGCTAATCAGCTATCTAACCCGCCTGATGTTAGCAGGGCCCTTTTCCCCCGCTGGATGTTTGTTTGTTAGCTGATTTAACACACTTAAGTGCAGGTAAGGTATGTGTTCATTCTTGAAAGAGGAAAAAAGAGACATTCGCTAGAGAACTAACGTGGGTTGCTTTTTTGAAGTGTTTTGTTGCTGTCTAGCTATAAAATATAAATTTCTCCCTTTTGCAGATTGATTTTATTTTCCTCAAATGACAGTATAGGGCATATAATTCACAGAGCAGACCTGTGGCAAATTCAGTTGGACCTTAAAACATACAGTCTATTTATACAGGTACAATAACCTTTTAAGACAGACTTTACACATGTATTTACCAATCATGAGGCGTCATTGCAAGGCCACCACTGACTTTCTGCTACGGATATCACTGTCCTGATGTTCTTGTGCCTGTGTGTGTGTGTGTGTGTGTGTGTGTGTGTGTGTGTGTGTGTGTGTGTGTGTGTGTGTGTGTGTGTGTGTGTTTGTGTGTATATATATATATGGACAGTCATGTTTAGCTTCTTCCATTTTCTAATGATTGCTCCAACAGTGGACCTTTTTTCACCAAGCTGCTTGGCAATTTCCCCGTAGCCCTTTCCAGCCTTGTGGAGGTGTACAATTTTGTCTCTAGTGTCTTTGGACAGCTCTTTGGTCTTGGCCATGTTAGTAGTTGGATTCTTACTGATTGTATGGGGTGGAGAGGTGTCTTTATGCAGCTAACGACCTCAAACAGGTGCATCTAATTTAGGATAATAAATGGAGTGGAGGTGGACATTTTAAAGGCAGACAGGCTAACAGGTCTTTGAGGGTCAGAATTCTAGCTGATAGACAGGTGTTCAAATACTTATTTGCAGCTGTATCATAAAAAATAATTTTTTTTTAGATTATGTCTCTCACAGTGGACATGCACCTACGATGACAATTTCAGACCCCTCCATGATTTCCAAGTGGGAGAAAATTGGGTGTTCAAAATAGTTTCCTCAGGTGTTGTAAATACATATATTTTACCTCACTGTATGTATGTATATATATATATATATATATATATATATATATATATATATATATATATATATATATATATATATATATATATATATATATATATATATATATATATATATATATATATATATATATATATATATATATATATATATATATATATATATATACACATATACACATATACATATACACACACACACATATATATATATATATATATATATATATATATATATATATATATATATATATATATATATATATATATATATAGCAGGCAGGGAGAATCTGAAATGAAAAGATGGACAGAAACAAAGCCAGATGGAGGTAGAAACATGAAAAGATAGGCAGTAGGAAAAAAGAAAAAAACAGTATGGTGCTGCCGATGGCTGTTTCCTTCCTGTGCACCCTCAAACTCCCTTCATCAATCTAAGAAAACTGGGTAGTGTTGTGGTTAGACTTTGCTTCTTTACTTTACACCGAGCTAATCCTATGTCAGGATCTACTATAAATCTGGAGGAGAGAAGCCAAGGACACTGGCAAGGGGGGGGGGGGGTGATGCTCTGCGACAGGCCAAGAGAATCCTGCTGATTTCCAAAAGGAAGGAGCACAGTCCACGGTCAGCTGTAAGAGTCACTGAGGATTAAGGCCTTCCTGTGGAAACTGGGCTCACCGTTATGTCCCCGGTTTGACATCTGCACAAGAGAAAACAGAACACAATAGTTTTGATCTCAGGCTCTTCTCATTTGTACTATCATTCATTAATAATCACTTGGGTAAAGTATTAAAGTTCCCCATATTGCAAAAAGTGAGATTTTAATGACTTTTTTGATTATGAGGTAGTCTCGGTGCTAGGTGCTATAACTGTTTATCCACAGTTTTTTTTTAAGCCTTCCCCAGTTTCTTTCCTAAACCCAACCATTTATTGTTTTCCCAAGCGTGTGATGTTGGTCACTCTCGTATTTTTGTCGTGTTTTTTTGTTACTAATGCCTTTCCCAATGTTCTTTTCCTAAACCCAACCGTTATTTATTTTTTACACGCGTGTGATGTTCTCGTGATAGCACAGCACGCAATAACACGCAATGTGGCGATGCCACGTGGTGTGTATGTTTACATCCGCTGTATACAGTGTAGACATGCACGTGGAAAGCTAAAAATGCGTACAGATAACACGCCATTTGTCTTTAGGAAAGTGCTGTGTATGTTTAGGCAAAGTCAAGATGCCATGTTGCTTTTTGTCACGCCCTCGAACTCTGCTTCCTTTGTGCGGGGGCTCCAGTGCATGTTTTACTTCACCTGCTCAAGTCTGTACACCTGTGAATGTCACCTAGTTGTCCTGTCTCTGCCCCAACATAACTTCAGTTCCCATAGCAAATTAAAATAATGAAACTTAAGCTTGATAGCTTAATCAAATGTATTTGTGACACTAACACTGGTGGTGACAATCAAAATAAAATTAATGAATTAAATAAAACACTAAAATGCAAATGTAAATGTATAAATGTTTGGTCCTGCGCCAGCCACAAGACATTGGAATAGAATTTCATTGGTCCTTTTATATGACAACTTGTAAAACAGCGTAGCTAATATTGAAGAAATGTAACAAAGTATTATTATTGTCAAATTCTTTTTGTGTTTACACTGAAATAGCAACATCTATGTAATTAGACTTCCGTGGAAAGGGGGTATCTAACTATCTAACAGCCAGTGTGGGAAATATTGAGTGATGCGGGAGCCAGAGACAGATGAGTTCATGACACTCACACAAGCACTATTTGTTTTTAAGATTTATATATTTATCAGCCTATATGGATTTATTTTTATTTTTTTCCCTCTCTTTGCGTCTCTAACGTAACCTCTCTCTCACCCAAGCGGTACCGCAGCATGTGGCAAATGTTGCGGTCGATTTTGTGACGAGACCGAATACTACAGCACTGCCGAGGTCTATCAACACAGCTCCGCTGACCGCAAGTGCAGGCAAGCAGGGTGTTAAGACCGTAAACAAAGAGAGGAAGGCTAACGTTAGGCTAAAGCTTGCTAACATTAGCCACCATGAGCTACCGGTCATACCAAACTAAGTAAATAAATAAAAAGGAGCTAAACATTACCCCCAAAATTTTTTTGTCAGTCTGCATTCATTGATTTTTTTGGCCATTTGAGGGCAGCTCAACAAGCTCAAAACATCAACATCAACATCGTATAACCTTGTTATGACGAACATGTTAGCAAACAGTTGCAGTAGCACACCTATTTACACATCCAGCAGATAAGGAGCAACATAAGCACTCATTTGGAGCATAATTTTGGACCCCTTAGGAATGCAAACCCAGTAATCACTCTCCTTTCATTTCTGTTTCTGTGAGTTGTATTAAACCCAAACAACTGGCTGAAAGACGCTTACATACTAAAAATATTGAACAGTGCAGCTTTAAAGAAAAATTGCCCTCATCCAGATACAAATTCCGTGATATGAAGTGGTCCAATGGGAAATCTGCTTTCTATTTTTTGTCAGCATATTTTAACAAACAAACAATGCTACTGTGGGGTTTATTAAATAGAAAAAGGCACAACCTTGAGCAGCCATATAAAAATGTTAAAATGGAAGTTACATGTACTCTCTAAATATATCTCTGACAGGTCTTTAATAGTTGATTTCCAAAGAATTGGAAAAAGCATTTGACAATGTGGGCCAGAAATTGTTCACAGCAGCCTGCTGGGCAGCAGAAACCTTCCTGTAAGCCGTTTATATCAACATCAGAACATTGCAGCCAGGAAGGAAGGAAGACCAGAGACGATAGTGGAGGACTGTCACAAATTACTCATTCGGGGGAAAGAGCACACTGCTCATGTTTAAGTCATGCAAAGCAAACCTCGGGAACACCAATTCTCTCTTTAAAATATGCAGCCGCAGAGCCATGCAAGCCCCTTGTCTGACAACTCTCTTATATCCAAATGTCCCTCTCCCACCTCTCCTTCCAGCATAGCGCACACATTTCCAAAAGTGCTGTGTGTGCACTCCCCTGCTGACATGAAAATCCAAATAACTCTCTTGACTTCTCAGACTCCCCCCTCCCTTTCTCCGATCTCCCTCGATCTGGCTCTCTGTCAGATAAAAAGGTCTTATGTAACGAGGTGCTGAAGCCTCTATGTCTTACCCAACATGCACTTGGGGATTACAGTGCATGGGCCCCCTGCAGTACAAGAGTCTGAGATGGGACTACAGGTGTGTGTGTGTGTGTGTGTGTGTGTGTGTGTAGAGAACAGACAAAACTGTACCAAACAAGACAAAAATAATACAACTAGTGTAGCACAATATATCGTTTTTTGATCGTCATCAAAGTTTTTAAACGTTTTAAATTAATCAAGCAATTTGCTGTATTTCAGCAGAACCCTGAAAGCAGCAGAAACGCAGAGCTGAGTACACTTTAACATCTGTTTATTTATCGCACTTAATATCGTTATTGCATATTTTCCACATATCGTGCAGCCCTAAAATGCAATGGTGACTTTTCAATGTTCATACTGGTGTCGGACAGTGCGTGTGCACAGAGAAACGGGCAGTATGGCTGCTGTTAAAGTGGCAGTTTAACAGCGTATCCTGATAATGAGTGTGCCTGCCAGAGAGTTCACACAGGGAGAGGAGCTGTGCCACAGGAGCCAGCAGCAGCCTCAGCAGCAGCCTCAGCAGGGACGGCAGAAGGAACACGGAGGGAGCTGACTCAATGCCTCCACGTCTCCATTCTCCCAGAACTTTTTTTGCACTAGTAAACAAATACTGAAGGCAAATAAGAGCAACCCCAACCCCTCCTCATCCCCCGGCAGTATGAGCTACAGAATGAGAAACAAACAGGTCTGTCTCTCGTGAGCGTTACTGAGTTTCACTTCGATGTCAACAATATCAAAGAGAGCAGGCACAGACAGGAAGAGGAGACGTGGAAAAAACAGAGATGCTGAGGTGAATATGAACCATACTGCTTTTCTCCTCTCACTGCACATATAAAGCTGCCTTATTGTACACTAACAGAATACATGGGAGTAGGGTTGCAAAATTACAGGAATATTCAAGGTGGAAATGTTTCATGGTTATTAACGGGAAATAACGGGAATAAAATGGAAATATATTTTTGTTTTGCTCTGGCTGTATTTACCATGTAATATGCAGATGTAAACAAAACTTATACCATATCATAAGCATAAGACATAATCTATTCATTTGCCAAATAAATCCATGAATTTGTCAAATACATACAGTATAATGCAGTAAAACAGTGTGAAATGTGTCATGTGGGGAGTTAGCCAGCTAGCCAGTCAACTAATGGGAAAGGTACAAGCTTGAGAATACACTATGCATGCAGGGGGTTGCCATTTAATTACTATTTAATGGGATACTGGCAAATGGCAAAATCTGTACATGTGATGGAAGAGTGCAGCTTAAAGGGTAACTACGTTTTCTTTTTCAACCTTGACCCTATTTAAGTGACTGATGGGAACAACATTCTTTGACACTGGTCGAGTATTAAGTAAGATCGCTGGAGTCGGCAGCGGCAAAACAAGCTACAATGTAAGTTAATAAGGCAAATGTCCAGCTGGTATTTACCTTCACAAAAGTGCTTGTTTTATTATTATTATTAATTATTATTAATATTCTAAGTGTCTGACAACATTATGGAAAGGATCCCTTCAGAGATGGACCTTTAAAACCTTGTTGAGACCTTTCTGTTTAACCAGAAACTGTTCTAAGGTCTATCGCTAAACCCACCAGACTCCATTTAAAAAAGCAATACTTTTAGCGTGTATAGAGCAAACATATTTTCACATGTAATCTGTAAACTGTGTGTTTATTTCAACCAAAACTAGAGTTGTGATGGTTGGAAAAGTGGAAAGACGACCCAAAACGGCTTTAATAGTTTTATTTTGTTTCAGTCGAAGTGTATCTTACGATGCTAAAATGACGGTTTATTTGACATGAAGTCTGGTGGCGTAAGCGAACGCAATTTTGCGGATGTTTTTATTAAAAAAAGGATCTTATTCTTTAACAGAAAGGTCAACCTCCTTAGAAATCCTTTCCATAATGTTGTCAGACACTTTTGTGAACATTCATTTACAAACTGGACAATTGCCCTATTAACTTACAGTACCTATTAGCTTGTTTCACCGCTGCCAACTGCAGCAATCTCGCTTAATACTGGACCAATGTCAAAGATTGTTGTTCCCATCAGTCACTTAGACACAAAAACATAGGAACATAGGGTCCAGGTTGAAAAGAAAACAAAGTTTCCCTGTAATGCAGTACATGGTTACAATTCAATTAAATGGGCATACTTTTAACCAAAACATGCAATAAGACCTAAAAAAAAAAAAATAATAATTATTAGAAAAGGTACGAAATTGTGCCAAATTCCCGAGCTTAACGTCCCTTGGAAAATGATATCTGCTAACAGAGAGAGGAAAAAAAACACCAACTGTGCAATCTCTTGCAAAAAAAGGCACAGCTGTACATTTTCTGCATATTGTTTCTTGCAGAATGGCATCATGACTTTGCGTAAACGTACACACCACTTTCCAAAAGCCAAATGGCGTGTTATCTGTACGCATTTTCAGCTATCCACGTGTAGGTCTACGCTGTATACAGCAGATGTTAACATACCCACCATGTGGCGTCGCCACGTTGCGTGTTATCGCGAGAACGTGACATAATATCGCGAGAACGTCACGCGTGTTAAAAATAACAAAATAAAAAAAAGGTTGGGTTTAGGAAAAGAACACAGGGAAAGGCTTTAGTAACACAAAAAAAGCGGAAAATAACGACAAAAACACGCTTAGGAAAACAATAAACGGTTGGGTTTAGGAAAGAAACATTGGGGAACGGCTGAAAATCGCCACATGCTGGACGCAATCCAGGCTCTCCTGGGTGAAAGTCCTGGGTTTTACCCATCTGCCACCTCAACCAACTTCCTTACACGGACCTACCTCCCTTTATACTACTCGCTACGGCGAAAATGTATTCGTAATGTAGGTCAACGGCGGGCGAATTGCGTTGATAAACATGCTAAAAAAGCGATTATGCGTCTTGATAACACGCCAAAATGGCATACGAATTGGCGTGTCATACATAAGCCACTTTATGAGATCAGTCTGGTTTCTTGTGTGTTCAGGTCTGTCAAGGTTTCTGTGGTATCTGCTGTTGAGTTGAGCTAATACAGACTACTTTTTCTATTCAATATGACTTTTACATACATAACTCTTTACATGTACAACAGCTTGGAGACCATTTTTTATTGCAGATGAAACTATCAAAACACACTGCTCATAAAAATTTGTATATCTCAAAATCTTCAAATAACTTATGGAGAGTTAAGGAATATTTCTACATTTAGAATTTTTTTGGGATCAATAGGTTTTGTGAAAAAATGATGCACACACGTCAAATTCTTATTTTTTATGACACAATTTTAACACTTATTCATTTTTATGGATGATTGACTTACATAACCTTTTGAGCGTAGGTTGTACTGATGTCAGGGATAAGAAGCATTTGAAGATACTCCAAAAAAATGACATCACAATAACACAAACATACCAATGTAGGCACTGGCCGACCATATCTATAAAAGGGTTATATATAAGACGTGTTGTTTTAATGACCTGCAGACACCTGGTGTGTGTGTAAGAACATTGTACTATATGTGACTGCGTACATTTGTGTGATTGTTTTTGTGTACGTCTCCGAGGCTCCCTCACCCTGCTGACCTAGGTCTCCCTCTCTGATGACACATCACCGTCAGCTCCACTGCTGGCATTGGGGTCCTGTCGGGAACGTGAAGCGACTTTTTCCCTGCTCGACTCAGAGGGGCCCTTGGAGCGCGTCTTCTCTTTCCTCTGCTGCTGCTTCTCCTGCTTGGACAGCTGAGGAAACACAAGAAACCGGAAAGCTTAGTTCATCAAAAAAAAAAAAAAAAAAAAATCTTTATCTTACAGTTCAATTCATGTGCCCTTAAAGGTACAGTAAGCAATGCTACAGCAAAGACTGTTGATATTTGAACTCAACTGCCAAATAAAAAAACATAACTCTTTTTGTCCTGTCCGACGACGATTTAGCTTTTTCAAATTTTTATATATCTGCATTCATATGCAGAGAAACAATCCGGTCATAGATGTCATCTCTCAAATCCAACTCCATTCTCGCGTCTTAAGTTGCTAATCATTGTAAACAATGAGCGGCGCACGGAAGAGGAATTCTTATCATGGAAATATCCGCTGGCTACACCGGAACCGCAGAAATATTGGACAATACCCCAAGAAGCTAAATCAACGTCAGCTGATGGGTTCCGAGATAGTTGAGCGCTTAATAAATAACACCTAGGAATATTTTTACTTCCAAACTTTAACTTCCACTGAGAAGGAGAAGAAATAAGCACTTTAATAATCCCTCAACGGGGAAATTCATTTTTTTTACGCTTTGTTGCTGTTGCATTACTCATGTAGACCCAAAATACACACCCATGCACAAACAGGACCTATACACATGCATCTAATGGAGAGATGTCAGAGTAACGCTGGCTTTCCACGGGCAGCTTTTTTTTCAACTGCAACTCTGCTGCATCTGTTACGTGTAGCGGATTCCAAGGGAAATTGTGTCACCACAACATGATGCCGACTGTGTAGGCAAGGAAATATAAGGCACGGCAGCTTTATTTGTACAGCACATTTTAGCAACAGGACAATTCAAAGTTCTTAACATAAAACATTAAAGAGCAGTTAAAAACAATTAAAACATTTTAAAACAGATAAAATACGACAATAAAAGTTACACTGCAGTATAAGAAATGAACAATTATTACAATTATTCAGCGGACCTGCAGTTTTCTGTGAGTTTGGTCCAGATATGTGGAGCATAAAAACTGACCGCTCCTTCCCCCTGTTTAGTTCTGACCCTGGGGACAGAGAGCAGACCTGACCCAGGCCACCTGAGAGCTCTGGATGGTTCATAGTGTAGCAGCAGATCAGAAAGGTATTTTGGCCCTAAACCATTCAGTGCTTTATAAACCAACGCAAGTATTTTGAAATCAGTTCTTTGAGGGAGAGGAAGCCAGTGCAAAGACTTCAAGAAAGTCAGTTTCTATCCGGCCTAACACAAACTATTCGGTAAGTTTTCTACTAAGGTCACACACTTTGCAAGTATTGCTAGCAACCAGCTAGTCATCATTGCTACAATGCTAATATATATATATATATATATATATATATATATATATATATATATATATATGGACTGAGCTACTACCCACCTCCCCACGCCCATTTTTGTTGCTCATTTAGTCATGAATATTTTATGGAAAATATTGTCTTAAAAGGTTTTAAATATAAAATAAATGTGTGGGACAACCACATTTGTTGTGTGTAAATCTTTGGTTTATATATATATATATATATATATATATATATATATATATATATATATATATATATATATATATATATATATATGTATACCACGTATGATGAAGTAGGCTATATGAAATTCACATTCTTTTCATTTGCTCATAATTTTAAATATAGCGGTGGCACATTCGCGAGTCTGCCCTCTCATTGTCAACTTTGGGAGAGCGGTGAACATCCGGCCACATTCCCCGCCGTCATAGGGAATGAGTTGAATCGCTCCGCTATGCCGTTACTTCGGCTGACTGTGGAAACCCAGAGTAAAGAGGTTGCCATGTAGTCGGCGCTCCACGCTGTTAGGGGTTTAGTCCCTTGCTCAAGGGCACCTCAGCAGTGCCCAGGAGGCGAACTAGCACTTCTCCAGCTAACAGTGCACGCTCTGTACGGTCTTTAAGCCAAGTCCCCGTGGACTGAGCTACTGCCCACCTCCCCACGCCCATTTTTGTTGCTCATTTAGTTATGAATATTTTATGGAAAATATTGTCTTAAAGGGTTTTAAATATAAAATAAATGTGTGGGACAACCACATTTGTCGTGTGTAAATCTTTGGTTTCTCTTTAAGATAAGAAAAGTTCTAAAAACATTAAAAATAAATCTCCTTTGGCTGAACAGTAACTGAAACCTTATCAGTCTGGGGTTCCTTGTGGTTCAGTGGGGCTAAGGCACACACCATGAACATGCTGCATCATGACTTGCAGATCATGACCTTTGCAGTATGTTCAGTA
This sequence comes from Perca flavescens, assembly GCF_004354835.1. Taxonomy (NCBI): domain Eukaryota; kingdom Metazoa; phylum Chordata; class Actinopteri; order Perciformes; family Percidae; genus Perca; species Perca flavescens. Next base: position 41,922,215 of record NC_041332.1, on the reverse strand, counting down.
TTCACCATTAGCTCCCAACATGCATGAATTAGTTAAACTGATTAAACAAAGAAGGAGAAACATGTCAGCGCCACAAAGCAGCACTTGCACATCGGACTCGCCTTTTTGGATGCACAACCACTTCTATTCGCTCCTCATTTAGAGATATTCTGGGTTGTCATACGATCACCCCAACGTTGTGACAGCATGCGCTGCCTCTCACACACTCCGAAACAACCCTTCCCAGTGCCACTCAGCACGACTAGTCACTACTCCAAACAAACTCCTTTCCTCATTGTATTCTTCACGGTCCATAAAACACCACAACAGTAATGATGAAGGAGGTATGCTACCCACCATCTGAAAAGGGCCTGTAAACACACATGCTAAAACTTTAATGCTGCCGGGGGAAATATTTATGAACTAAATGTCATCTTAAAATACAAAGCATTGCGTAAGACGTTAGATTATTCAAAGAGGACACCAAAAATCTGTGTTATACCCATTTGAACCCATAAACATGCTGTAGTATAAAACCAGGCCTACTGCCTTTGTTGATGATTTAACACTGGGAATAAACATACGCAGGGTTCAAAATCGACCCACAACCTAGTGAATGTTCACATTTTACCAGCCACTAACTAGATTACCATTGTTTTTTGAGCTGGTGCGTGAAGCAAATCTACCAGCCACTTGCATATTACCAACATTTGGCTGGTGAATGGTGCTAATTATACGTGTTCCTCTTTTTGCCATAAAGCAATCAACATTTTACTCTAATGTTAAAGGTCCCATGGCATGCTGCTTTTTGGATGCTTTTATATAGGCCTTAGTGGTCCCCTAATACTGTATCTGAAGTATCTTTTATATAGACCTTAGTGGTCCCCTTATACTGTATCTGAAGTCTCTTTTATATAGACCTTAGTGGTCCCCTTATACTGTATCTGAAGTCTCTTTTATATAGACTTTAGTGGTCCCCTTATACTGTATCTGAAGTCTCTTTTATATAGACCTTAGTGGTCCCCTTATACTGTATCTGAAGTCTCTTTTATATAGACCTTAGTGGTCCCCTTATACTGTATCTGAAGTCTCTTTTATATAGGCCTTAGTGGTCCCCTAATACTGTATCTGAAGTCTCTTTTATATAGACCTTAGTGGTCCCCTAATACTGTATCTGAGTCTCTTTTATATAGACCTTAGTGGTCCCCTAATACTGTATCTGAAGTCTCTTTTATATGGGCCTTAGTGGTCCCCTAATACTGTATCTGAAGTCTCTTTTATATGGGCCTTAGTGGTCCCCTAATACTGTATCTGAAGTCTCTTTCCCGAAATTCAGCCTTGGTGCAGAATTACAGCCACTAGAGCCAGTCCCACAATGATGTTTCCTTCATATGTGCCATATCTGTGTATGTAGCTATTGAGGAGGAGCAGGATACCCAGGGCTCGTTTTACACCTATCACCATTTCTAGCCACTGGGGGGCCATAGGCAGGCTGGGGGAACTCATATTAATGTTAAAAAACCTCATAAAGTGAAATTTTCATGCCATGGAACCTTTAAAACTTAATTTAAACCCCAACTCCGGAATGCCATCTCAATATTGAAGTGCTCATATTATGCAAATTGTTTGGTTCATAATTGTAGGTTGTACCAGAATAGGTTTACATAGCTCTCCGTTTTAGCTACAGAGTGAGGCATCACACTTCTGTTCCATCTTTGTTGAGCATCGCACATGTGCAGTACCTAGGTAAGGACTACTAGCCAGTCAGAAGCAGAGTATGAGGGCGTGCCATGCTAGCAGCTAGGTGAGCATTATAACGTGTGTTCCAAAGTGACCACGTTTGTCTCTGAAGTAAAGGCTGGACTACAATAGAGCTGCTTGGAGCAGTTTGTGAACAGTGTTTTCTGTTGGAGATGGGAAGGCCCTTTGGGGGGGACTTTGGGCTTTTTCACTTAGTAACCTATAACGTGCACAAAAAAAGATATATAACGCAATAAAGGAAAGGGAAAACGCCAAAAAGCATAATATGAGCACTTTAAAAACCTGACATAACGTGATCAAACATTACATCATGTCTGTGTATGTTGGGTTTCATCCCAGACTAGAGACCAAAACAAAATGCACAAACAGTCAGATAAACAAAGAGAAAAACTCCAGAAAGGGAGCCCTCTGCGACGACCCCAGTTGCTCATGGTCCCAAAGTGAACATCCAAACAGGATGATTTCCATTGCTCTGGATAACATTATTGTTTGCTCCCCATTTGACCTGCAGTGGACTAAATCCCCAATTCATGGAAAGAAAGGAACAGTGTCTGTTGGCCATTGCTTCATTTCTCCCCCGTGCCAAGCTTAGCCTATTGGCTGGCCTTTTATCCCTCATGTTCAGCCTTGGCCTCGGCTCATCGGCCCCCACAGCAAAACATCCCGAAGAGATTAAAATTCTGAGGACTGCTTAATATCCCTCCCTTTTGGGCCAGCGAGCCAAGCCCACCAAGGGGAGAGCAGCCAAAGCATAAGGACGTTGGCCGGAATCCACGGATGTGACCAGAATCGATTCAGGACGGATATATGAACTTCTTCTGGAATAGGAGGCTGAGTGGGGTGTATACAAATGGTTTTCTTTTTTTTTTTTTTTTAAAGGATTTTTAGAGGTGAAACTAACCATTATTTTATTTTGGTTTTATTCATAAAACAATAAACACATAACATACTTGCAAAACTATACTAAAACAAATGGTTTACCAAAAACACATTTACATCATTGATTAATCCAGTGGGTCCTAAACTAGTGGCGCGGTGCCATTAGAGAAAGAACAATATTGTGTAAATCTAAAGTTTAATGTTTAAGTATAGGTAGTGATAATTTTTTGGGCATTTTTCGGCCTTTATTTTTGACAGGAAAGCTGAAGACATGAAAGGGGAGAGAGAGGGGGAATGACATGCAGTCGAACCTGTGGCCGCTGCGTCAAGGAGTAAACCTCTATATACGGGCCCGCTCTACCAACTGAGCTACCTGGGCGCCCAGAATAATACTTTTTAAACATGGTAGGCGCATGGCTCTAGGGATGGCAATATCAGCACCTCCACCACTTTAGGCAAAGTAACACTGGCAAAATGTTGCTTAAATCATGAACTTTCTAAAGTAAACAAGCTAGCATCTCTCCTCATTTGCATGAAGTTGCCTGGATTCAACTTTATGCAAATGAGGAGCGGGCGACTCAACGCAAAAAGTTCCTGCGACGCTCCCAGAATGCATTGCACGGGTGCTCCCATAGAAATGTCAAAGGGAAACATGGAAATGACACTGACAATGGAAACACATCTTGAGGCATTAGGGCTGGGGTGATATGCTTTTGTCCCGATTCTACTCGTTCATGATACACTGGTACCAATTCGATCTCTAATTCTATTTTCATTTATTGCAATTGAGTATTGCGATTTTCATTTCCTTCTTTAACTAAAACAAAAGTTGTAGAATACACTTCTAGAGACAATATCATGAGACATTTGTAAAACCTAATTGTTCTAAAAAGAATGCACATCACGTGTCAGTCAGTCAGTCTGACATTTATTTCATTTGTAAAGAGGAACATAACATGGATTTTCAGCATTTTCTGTTTTGCTTGCTTTGAAACGGGTAAGATGTAGTCGCAGTCGGCGGTACCACATAAACAGAAAATATGTGGGTGAATCATTGGTAAAACGATAAATAAAAAGTATTGATTCTGAGGAAAAGAAACAATTTATTTTTTATTTTTTTTAAATCGGCACAGGGTGCCTGGGTAGCTCACCTGGTACATCAGGCGCCCATATATAGAAGTTTACTCCTCAACGCAACAGCCGCAGGTTCGACTCCGACCTGCGGGCCTTTGCTGCATGTTATTCCCCCCTCTCTCTCCCCTTTAATCTCTTCAGCTATCCTATAGAAAGGCCTAAAATGCCCAAAAAATTATCTTTAAACATTTTTTTAAAGTTCCTTTTTTGTCCAAGATTCCAACATGTATTATCCTTTATCAGTATTTAGCTTGTATTAGTTTACCTTCAATTAGGGCTGGGCAATACATCAATATTATATCCTAGATATCGTCGTAATATGACATAGGTGTTGTCTTTTCCTGGTTTTAAAGTGATTTAAAAGCCATTTTCCTTGTTTGGAAAATTCCACATAAGTGTACTTATTGTACCTTTTCTGATTCTGTTTCAGTCTCCACAAACTGAGAATAATATCTGGCTCTGGTAAATGTTCCACCATGTTCACCAGCTATAGTCACCAGCTGTGTCTGTGTGGTTTTTGCCGCTGGGCAGGTAGTGTACAGTGAGCTTATCAGAGTTTTTTTGCTGCCTTCTGCAGATGTAAACAATGGTGATTGGAGTTTGCGGGCCATAAAACCAAAACACTGAGCTATAAAGGGCTTAAATGCTCTTTTAGTTGTGGAGGAAACTGCGGCGTTGGTTTAATCACAACGAGTGACACCTTTCACATTACACAGTCTTTTGACCCATTGTTAATACATACAAATATTGATTAGTGCAGCTTTAATGTTCATAATACATGCTTTAATGCACCACACACAACATAGTGTAATGTTTAAGATAGCTCTGATAATTGTTTTCAGGGCTGCATTTTTATATTTATCATCCATTTTTTTGATGCATGTGTTGATGTTTGTGGTTGTTATGTATACTCATTTAAGTAAAGGTTTCTGTTTACCGTTATAAGTTATACATTAGGTTTATTTTATAACCGTAAAATATCCTGCCTCGAGATAACTCTTTAATAACCAAAGTTAAGGAATTCCTGTTAAATATTTGTATGTGTTACATGTAAGATTTATTGTAACACTTTCTATGATGTCAATTGTCTATTATGCATAATGTTTTATAATCTGCTCATAGCAATGTATAATTATGGTTATAAGCACTCATAAATATTCATAATGGTTTAGAACAATAATCATAACACATTATAAAGCCATTTACAATGACTTAAGGTCAAGTACCATAATACTTCATAATTGCCAGTCAATCATTTGGTATATAAACTATGAAATATCAATATCACTATTGGCCTACAAAATCAGTTGGGCTCAGATCTGATTGACACAATTCCAAAATGTTGTTTTTTCACAATCCATGTTTCTCACTCAAATCATTAGTCTCATTAAAAAACTGTTAATAGGTTAGGCAGGTGTCTTCACCGTTTTTTAATCCAAGGACCCCTTAACTGAAAGAGAGATGGATCAGGGACCCCCTACTACAGTTCATATATTGTATAAAATGAAGTTGCATATTAAACTGGGCCTACAATAACATATGGGCGTCCTAAAGCCTTTATACATAGTTTTTTTTGCATAGAATACTAAGCTTTTAAAATAGCCTTATAATTGTTGGCATGATTTTATAAATTATGTTTTCATTGTAAAACATACATGTATCACTGTATCTGTGGATGGCTACCTTAGTGACTACCTTACCTATAGGCCAGTAAGCCTATCCTCAGTGGGGATTTATATTTGCTAATAATATGTTGGATTCATGTTAGGACCTCAATTAACAATAATTTGGAGGTCCCCCTGCATTGAATCTAAGGACCTCCTAGGGCTCCCGGATCCCTTGTTGAAGATCCCTGGTCTACGGCTACTGCACACAACAGAAGAGCAAATATCACCACCTAGTGGTTCAAGAGAGAAAGCCATCCAGTAAAGCCACAGTAAAAGGTGGACCTTGAGTTAAGATTTTTTGTCAAACTACTCTGTTCATGCTCAATAACGTACCTGTTTGGGGTCTGTGGGGCCACTAGGTGACATCAGCTCAATGGTAACAGGCCCGTCATTTTGTATGTGGACCTGCATATAGGCACCAAATTTCCCATCTGGACACACAAGTCGAAAACAGAGAGACATGTTACAAGCCATGAAGAACGAGACCTGGGAATCAAAAATCAAAGACGTAAGATAAAGGCAAGTTTCATCTAATTGCATCAGTGCCACAGTTAGCCTACAGCAGAAGTACTAACTAATTTGAACTAATTTGCATTTAAATGAACACGCCCAAACCACATATCTTATCAACATTCTCGTATACTGGGCATGTGCGTGCCAGGGTAAACAGGAGGCAGCATGTATACTCCGTCAGTGGCTTAGTCTCAGAGAACGAGACGTCATGACCCAATCAGGGGCAAACGTTGGCATCAGCGTCCGTGTTGCCAAAGGTCTCCATTTGCAGCCGTTGAGACTGCAACACAACCCTAAACCTAAAACGGGGTCAGAAATGTTTTCAAATGTCTCCGGTTTGGGGGCTCTGATACGCCAGAGCAGTGCCAATGCAAGGTGTAAACAAAGCAAAAGATATTCATTTTAAAACCAAAATGTAGCCATGTAAATGTAGCTTAATCTAAGTATCCAAGTGCATCCCATATGACATCATATCCTAGTATTAATAGGCGGTAAACACAAGTGGAATTGGTTTGACGTTGACAGTAGATGTTTTATAAGGATGTAGGATAAAGTGGAACCTTGAGACATTGGGGACAAAAGACGAAGGGGCTGCAGGAGGAGAGGAAGCCTCAACTTAAATGTTCTCCTTTTCTTCCACTGGGTACGTGAGATTAATGACACCATCTGCACAATGAAGTTGTGGGCCGTGTGGAAGAAGCGCTGCATCATCATATTTCCTCTCTGGAGGGGAGGGGGGACTAATTAGGAAGACTTATGCCTCCCTTGCTGGGACAAGGTGTTCTCCGCACCTGCTCCCCGGTGGGCTGACCCAATTCACCGCGACCGTCACCACCAGCGTGTCACAGCACCGATAATCCACACCTCCCACCCCCCAAAAGAGCTATAACCTTACACTGATGTGGTAATACAGGCAATTAAATAGCAGGGGGGATGAACAGGGCACTGATCCAAATGTATAAGTGAGTGGATATAACGGTGACCCTCAAGACTTGTTATTAATAAGCTCGGAAACAAGATCCCAGTTTTTTTTTTTTATACGCCATATTGTCCTCTAACCTCCTGGGACTTTTTTGAAACTAGCCTCTATCTTCTGATTGCCACACTTTTCACAATGACCCTTAAAACTATTTTTCAACTCCGATTGCACAAAATCCATCATACTGTCAAAAAACAAACAATGGCTATCAGCTACTCAATATCTGACCTAGGGATGACATTAAAGTGCTCATATTATGCTTTTGGGCTTTTTCCCCTTTCCTTTATTGCGTTATATATATCTTTTTTTGTGCATGTTATAGGTTTACAAAGTTAAAAAGCCCAAAGTTCCCCCCAAAGGGACTTACCATCTCCAACAGAAAACACTGTTCACAAACTGCTCCAAACAGCTCTGTCGTAGTCCAGCCTTTACTTCTGTGATGAACGTGCATCACTTTGTAACACACGTTATAATGCTCGCCTAGCTGCTAGCGTGGCACTCCCTCATACTCTGCTTCTGACTGGCTAGTAGTCCTTACCTAGCTACTATGCATGCGCGACTCTCAACAAAGATGGAACAGAAGTGTGAGGTCTCACTCTGTAGCTAAAACAGAGAGCTCTACACACAGGGTGAAAAGAGGAACTGCAGCAATGTGTAGTACAACAAATATATGGTGTTCTTTTAAAATTAAACCATGTAAACCTATTCTGGTACAACCTCTAAATACAATTATGAACCTGAAAATGAGCATAATATGAGCACTTTAAATGTTAAGGGAAAAAGTGGGACGATGGGAAAAGTATTCAACTGATTTCACTTAATCTGAAAACTAATAAAACACTTAATTAATGCATATTTTTGCATGAATTGAGTGTTTTATTAGCTCTCCTCTAAAGGTCCAACAGTCATCAGTTCAGGCCACTCACCCTTAATCAGCTCTGGCTTGTAGGTACTCCTCATGTTCTCCAGGATGCTATTGTAGAAGGGCTGGGCCAACTCTGCAGGCATGGCTGAGTGGAAGTCTGGCTTGTTGGCTTTCAGTATGCACTGCAGCGTGAACTGGCTCACACACAGCACCTCAAAGTCCCTGTCCATGACACTTTTGCTCCACGCCCGGCCGTTCTCATCTTCAAACAGCCGCAGGTTCAGGATCTTGCGTACTCTGAAAACACACAAGGAAAAGCGAGTGAGGAAACAACTGTAACTGTGACAATGACTCTGATCAATCTGGTCAATGTTGGCAGATACCTTATTAGCTTTATTTGAAGGGACCACACTTTCATGTTTTTATCCCATTAATACTGACCATTTTTTTTAAAGTATACTACAAGTTTGTAAACTGATTTCATATCCTCCAAGCTTGCAGTGGCTGCTTTTCATGCCAGGACATGAAAAACAACTTGGAACTTGAAATAATCCATCACAACAAGGACTTTGTTGTCTATATTGTTGATCAGTTACAATGCTGTGCAGTTTATGCCGGAATCATTTTTAAAACCTTGCTTGCGTTTGTTAGTTTTGAGCTCCTAAACTACAAATTGTGAATACTTTACAGTCCATATTGGCTCATTTTAAATTCATGCTATATAAAGTCTCTTTTTTTTTTACCTTTTGTTCATGACACTCATTTGGTTTCCATTCATTTCTGATCTGTCATGAAAATCAATAAACTGACTTGTAAATTCTGTAATCCATCAGTGTGAACATAAAGTCTGTCATTATTTTTCATGTTTAATTATTGTTGCATGGTAATGCCATTCATGTGCAGAGCTGATGTGTTTGTTGGGATTACACAACTTGAACACATTTCAAGACTTTATTAGAAGACTTTAATACTGTGCAAAAATGAATGGTAGCCAATAGTAGAAACCTACATTTAAATGGTTAGCTATATTGTAAACCCGGTCATAGCCAAGACTTGGAAGAGTTTTTAAATAAAAGCCATTCAGATATGTACTATTAAGAATTGTACCCAAGATATGTACTTAAAGGGACATTTTAAAGTTGAAAAATAAACGTGTCAGTGCTGCCTGGTGGACTAAATGGAATGGAGACAGCCACAAGTCAGTCACCTCCAACAGATCTTAAGGATTTCTGTACCGATATATCTTGTTACGAGCTAGAATCACATACACATACATTTGTTTTTCTGGCACAAATGTTTAAACAGTGATTTTAAATCCAGTCAGGGTTCTGTTTCTGGTGTGAAGGGTCCCTCCCACAAACACTCACAGGTAGTCCGCATCCTTCTGGGTATCCTCCACTGATATTCCCAGCAGTACACACAGTCCTCGTCCTATTGAACTGATCTCTTCTCCTCCCACTGTAGGAAAATAGGAAAAGGTTGATGACTGAGCAGGTACTGTAGTCATTCAGTGACCAAGCAGCCAAGACTGACAGGTGACAGGCTGAATGACATCAGTGTGGATAAAAGAAGCCAGCTGTCAGGGCTGTCATTCGGCCGTCAGTGCCACCGACTTCCAGAGGACTCTTTCATCATTTATAAATTTAAAGAACATTTACTAGTTTCCTCCGAGCTTGTACAAACTGCCAGCGGTTCTCCGTCTGGACTCCGGTCAAAGACACAACTGGCTGTGTCTCTGAAGCCTCATACGTTTCGCTCGCTGGGACTGCTAATGCTAACCCAGCTAGGTTAGCTAGCTAACATGCATGGTCAGCGACTTTAAACAAAAGAAAGTTATTAGCCTCAGTTTAGCGACATTTATCAAATGCGTCAAAGCGTGCCACCTTCGCTCAGTTCAAAACAGCCGCTTACCTGTCACAGTCGCCTTGGTGACCCTCTGAATGATAGCTTTCATTGTTTTGGTTGTGTTGGGGCGGGGGCAGTGCACACGCTCTCTTAACTTCCAAAGACCTACGGGTGTGGGCGGACGTTGTCGCCCTCTACCGGCCGAAGCACGCAGCACACATCCTCGCCTTCGTCCGGAGGTTTGCTGGGACAAAAGCTCAAGCTCAAGCAAGTCGCTGAGACCCATATGGCTGTAATTTGTTATAAAGTTACTAAGAGTATTTACTCAATTAGTGTGCAATTCTGAGGTAATTCTACCTTACTTGGGTGATTAAATTTGTTGTTGCCTTATACTTGTACTCCACTAGATTTCAGAGGGAAATGTACTTTTTACTAGTTCTCTGACAACTATATATTCGCATAATATACGATGTATATATCATTGGTAATTGAGCTAAAGTAAACATCTATTAAGTATTTTTACATAAATTGTTATGGCTGTATTGATTTAAAAGCCTAATATTGTGGTGGGTCCACCACAAAAATATGAACACCACACAAGGGTCAAACAGTAAATGTAAGCACCCAACAGTATATAAACTAGGTCAGATTAGTTCCACCTCAGGCAGCTACATCAATGCTGCCTACAGGTTAATCCAGCAGTAATAACAGTAGGTCATTTTCCTCAATTGCAGATAAGCCTGCTTTCACCTTTAAGTTAATTGAACTTATAACTGTGCACATTTACTCATGTAAAATGTGAAGGCAGGACTTTCACTTGTAATGGAGTATTTTCTACAATGTGGTATTTCTTCACTCACGTAAGGGATCTGAATACTGACTCTGGATACTAAGTTAGTAGTTGTAAGCAAATACTAAATGTGAGTGATTGTAAATTACATTTAGGGAATGAGAGTGCTTATTTTCCCTTCATAACTAAATTATTAAATGGACAGCCTAACTGTATGGCATTTTCAAACAAAAATGCCATGCAAATTTGAATTAGTATGAACACCAACAATATTACAATGTAGTGCAAAGTTGATGTATCAGGTATTACATGAACGGATATTGCTTACACTGGATGATTGGAAAAACAGAAAACAATGTAGTATAATACATTAATGTGTGTAATAGCCATGTATAATGTAGCTTCCTTAAAGTGTCCAGGGTTGTTGAGATTTCTTTGTAGATTTAATTCTGTTGTACATTTTGAAGCTGCACTTTGTGGTGGTGTTGGACAGCATTATTGAAAGGTGCTTCCATTATATATATGCCTTTTTTATGGAAGACATGTTGACATGTCACAGTAGGAAAAGCACCGGTGTAAATAATAAAATTAAAGACAGATGAATTCCAAAAAATCTGCCTCAGTCATAGCTTATTGGGACACTTAAATAGAACTGAACCATTGCATATGTTATTAGTAACACCTGTGCTTATCCTACTGGGACAAGTCAAAATGCCTGCTGTGGAAAAGGCGGGGCCCCATTTTTGTTAAAGGCTAAATATGTGTCAAACCATTCTGGATGAAGTATTGTAGTGCTGCAGAGATGTCCCGGCCTACAAATCCTATCCTACAGACTAAAGAATTAAATCTTTGTTTGGTATGGATCCTCGCAAAAATCACACTCTAATCATTTTCATTTTTTCGATTTTAATATTTTTCAATGAAAATGAGAATAATGATGCAAAAATGATCATTCCCTCCAATATTGTGACTCAATATCAGTCAAAATAATCGCAATTAGATCATTTCCTCATATCGTGCAGCCCTAGTCTCAGTCTCTACTTGGGATAATGACAATATCTTTTATATCTTTAAAAATAAAAATTGCAAAACCTTCGGACACTTTCATAATAGTGCCTCTTCCATAATGAAGAGATTAGGTTTATTTATACAGCAATAGTAGTTGTGGCAACTTTGTATTTTGGAAATAGTATGGATGAATCCAACAGTAATAACCTAATGAATACTGTTGACATAATGAAATATATTTGGGGACTGATTATTAGCATCCAAAAACAACGGCAGCTCCCTCAAAAGTGTACTGGAATTTATTTTACAAATAAAGACAATGTCCTTCACACAGAAGCATTCATTCATAGTGCGTTGTAAAAACTTGCACTTAGCAAGTTCAGTGTCCACCATCCTTTGCACTGATGCAGCTATTTGTCACCGTCTCCACTCCCAGGTTGACTGCTGAAGGATTTGATGAAATTGTAGATCCTTGTGCTGTACGGGACAAAGTCTTTCTTGTAGACGATGACAGTTTTGGAGTGATCAGACAGGTAGACGACCTTGTTTGGATCTTCCGGCTCTGGCACCTCTTCTTTCACTAAATTCAAGGAGGAAAGGATTTGTATTTGTTATCTATGTAAACTGGGCTGTGGGAATATACTGTATAAAAACAGCGAAAAGGTAGCAATGTCTAAACAAATGTGAGTAATTGATATTGAAAAGGAATTAGAGGTTTACTTATTGCAATAAATATTCCCTGCTTGACTAACAAACCTGACAACTATACATAAATACAAAAAAAAAGAAGAATAAAGTAAGAAGCAAGTAACTGAAGCACATTCAAATCTTAATCTGCAAAGTAACTATAGCTGTCAGATAAATGTTGCACGGTAAAAAGTAGCTACAATATTTCCCTCTGCAATGTAGTGGAATCACAGTATAGAGCATGAAATGGAAATACTCAAGTAGAGGTAGGCGTGCACGATAAATCGTTATAAAATCGCGACCTCGATTCACCCCTGTTTGCGATTTAATTTTTATATGACTTTGATTTTTTTTTTCTCCTTCAATTAATTTAATGAAAGCATTTGAAAGTGACATGTTTTAATTATATAAAGACATGTTCAAGGAGTTCAGACAGAGCCTGTATCAGGGCCATATTTAGTTCAGTGTGTTATATGTCACTACTTTTGGTAGCCTACTGTACTTAAATGGCCAGCATGTACTTTATTTTCTTAAATCATTGAAGCCTCTATGTTCACAGGCTTGTGGTGATGCACAATGTGCTATAGGTGCCAAAAAAATCTATGTTTGGTACTGCCAATTTGTTTTGTTTTGGTTCATGTGTGCAATAAACATTACACTTTGTGAGAAAAAAATCATGGCAGAGAATTGTGATATCAATTCTAAGCTAACAAATTTTGTTTCATATTTTTCACCGAATCGTGCAGGCCTAAATAGAGGAGTGCATTACTTGAATAAATGCTATATAGGCTACTAGCCAATTAGATGCAACTGCTCTACAGCCAACAGTTAAAAGGGCTGAACGATTAATCGTTTTGAATCAAAATCGAGATTTGAAAGAATGCGATTAGCTAATCGCAAAGACCACGACTAATTGAATGGGCAATATGTAGTTGAAGGTTTGGTGTAACATTTTTTATTCCTCTTTTTTTATTAATTTTATCTACTGTTGTTTCATAAGATAAATGCTGGAATAATGTTACATATCACAGATTCAATGGTCCATGATTATTAAAAGAAAAACACTTATTGCTGGCAATTTATGGCAAAATATCTATGTTCTCATCCATGCAGAAGAATATAGAGCAGTTTTGATGGGGTCTCATGTTATAATGCTCCATGACATGCTTTATCTGTTACACAGTGAATATTGAACTTTAGCTAAACTTAAAAATAACAATCGCAAATTAAATTGTAATGGCAATATCTTGCAGAAAAATCACAATTATATCTGTAGTTTTAACCAACAGTTAAAACTGCAGGTACATAGCCAATACTTAACTTGCACTGGAAAAGAGAATAAAGCAAAGCTGCGTAAAGTAACAAACAATAATAGAAAGAGACTAAAAGTTAGTATGTAAAATGAGTCGCCCAGAGACTCGAAAGGTCTGTTTACAGTTTGAATAGGAACAAACTCAAAAGGGAATCACCGAGACAAGCAGGTCAGGGTTTCAGAATCAGAATCGGAGTTATTGGCAGGTTTGCGTAAACAAACACGGAATCTGACTCCGGTTAATCTTTGCTCTCTAAGTAGGCTACAACACTCACTTAACATATAAAAATAAAAAACTGAAAGAACAGTAATAAATATAAAAATATATATATATAAGTATACAGTATATATTAATAGATAATAATAGAATTCACAAATTTACAAGAAATATACAATAACAATTGAAGAGAAGGAAGGAATAGAGCAGTATCAGTATAGTCTGAGATTTAAGATTTCAATAAAAATTAAAAATTTAAATAAAAGTTGTTCAGCCCGGTGGCAATTGTCTTTTTTTTGACGAGTGTCGGGCTGGAGCCAGTGATAACAGAATCATGGACGTTATCGCGAAATTTAAAATTTAAAAAAAGCTATAAGCCAGACTCCATAGGGCCTTACATTAAGTCAGTGCTGAAAGCTAACTGGAGATTTGAAAATATGACTACGTCTAAGATTCCAACCGAGCCGCCCCACTGTAACTGTAGTTTAATAAAATACGTCTTAAATGTGTTTTATTCCCAGTGGCTTGGGCCTGACTGGTGGGGAGCAGCTGTGTGTGTGTGTGTGTGTGTGTGTGTGTGTGTGTGTGTGTGTGTGTGTGTGTGTGTGTGTGTGTGTGTGTGTGTGTGTGTGTGTGTGTGTGTGTGTGTGTGTGTGTGTGTGTGTGTGTGTGTGTGTGTGTGTGTGTGTGTGTGTGTGTGTGTGTGTGTGTGTGTGTCTGGTCCTCTCACCCGGCGTGTCCTTATAGCGCCCTGTGTATCTGAAGAAGGCGTAGGAACCGACCATGGTCCAGATGCCGACAGCGTACACCGCAGACAGTCGTGTGTTCCACTTCAACACCTCTTTAAAATTCATGACTGCCCTCTGCTCCGCGAAATATAGCTAGGTTAGGTCTTTTAATGAAAGGGCTTCACTTATCGTTTGCTAGTGCATTCATGGGTGCATTCCATAGGGCGCTGCCATGACAGTCAACCCGGAAGTACAAACTGATACAAAAAGACAACTTCCGGTTAATATGTAATTAAACTTTGCAAACTTGAACAATTGATATTCTTTTTCAAATATCATATAGCAGACATAAAATGAGACAAAGTAGAAGGACTTGGCGGATGTAAATTGCTGGGATAGATATATATCTACATTACTTCATAAATTATAAATTACATGTAATGATGTACATTTCTAGAGAAGTTTCAGAATCAGCAAAGGGTTTATTGCCACAGTACATGGAATTTGGCTTGGTGACTGTTGCATACATAACTACACAAACAAACATACTAAATATGAATAAGAAATGAACAATAAATACAGAAACAAATATATACTGACTGTTAATCCATGAGTGTCAAGGGGAAACTGACAGCCATATCTATGCTGACAAGCGGCATAAAGTATAATCACTACATTTAAAAATAAATTAAAAAACAGGTTCGCTACATTTAATGCTGAAAATAAGGCAAGGCAATGGCAAGGCAGCTTTATTTGTATAGCACATTTCAGCAACAGGGCAGTGCAAAGTTCTTTACATAAAACATTAAAGAGCAGTTAAAAACAGAAAAAAGACGAGAATAAAATTTACAGTGCAGTATAAGAAGAAGTTAACAGAGTCCAAGTCGAGTCTCCCAGAGGACTTTGATCAATCGAAATGTCATCACAATCGCAAAATGGCATATTTGGCCTTTTGGGGGCACTGCAAAGTCAGGCACTTTAGCAATAGAATGGTCAAAGGCAATTTAGCAATAGAAAATCTTGATTTCTCTTGAGCTGGGTTTTCTCCATAATTCTAGGGTAGATATGGTCATGCTGGGCATCAGTGGGTCGCTGAGGACCTGTATTATGTGAATCAGGTTTCGAATTCAACAGGGAGACATATTTGGCCTTTTGGGGGCAGTGCAAAGTCAGGCACTTTAGCAATAGAATCATCAAAATCTTGTTTTCTCCAAAATTCCAGGGTAGATAAGGACATGCTGGGCATCAATGGGACACTGAATATCTGCAGTATGTGAATCAGGTTTTTTGGGGCACTGCAAAGGCAGGCAATTTAGCAATGGAATGGTCAAATATACCTTGATTTCTCTGGAGCTGGGTTTTCTCCATAATTCCAGGGTAGATATGGATATGCTGGGGATGAATGGGACACTGAAGATCTGTGTTATGTGAATCTGGTTTCTATTTCAACGGGGAGCCATATTAGGCCATTTTGGGGCAATGCAAAGTGAGTCACTTTAGCAATAGAATGGTCAAAGGCACTTTAGCAATAGAATCATCAAAATCTTGTTTTCTCTGTAATGCCAAGCAATGTTCCCTCTAAGCTGCGCGCTTGCGCAATCGCGCACCGCTCGCACATTGTCAGCGCACAAGAACATCTATGCAGCGCATAGACTCAGTGAGTGACAGGTGTCCATTCAATGATACGACACGGTTCACTTACGCTACGCAGCCAATCATAGCATTGACAGTGCTTGTGTATATGCCCTGCCCGCAAAATTACGAATCACACTATGACCACGCCAAGACCCACCCTACGAAGCAGCTCGATTGGTTGGGGTTAGTCAGTTCACCCAAGGGGGTAAGCTTCGCTTCAGAACTCGAGCCATCATGGCGCCATTTTGTTGCTAACTGGCCATCACCTCCTGTTAGCATTCCGCTGACCGCCATTTTTTTTTTACGTCACTTGACTGCGAATAACTTTACATCTGAAGCGTTTAAAGACTCTATTTGTCCGTTGTTTAGTTCCAAAGAAACACGACAATGTATAAAAGGCTCCATTACCTTGTACCTCACGTTATGGCTCCGTAGCAGACGTTTTTGTAAAAATAGGCTAACGATTGTGTCATAACCAAGTGACTTACTGTCGCATAGTAGAGGAATTACCGTATACTACAGGACAAGCTCGCAGGCAGTTTCAACTTACATGAGATGTTTAGGTTTAATTACTAATGTTAACTAGCATGTTAGTGATCACTAATTAGCCTGTGCCCATGTTATCTCCTTACATACACCTACAGTCTCCGTATCTGTAAGATTGGGAATGATTGAGATTTCTCTCGGCACAGCTACCAGAAGACTTACAACTTTCAGACACGTTGCTCACGTCACATTCTCTCAGTTGGAGGCTGCGCAGTAAAGCTGGCCATCACCGGAAAAGTGCTTCTAATAGCCTTCACTGGTCTCCGTCCAGAGCAACGGGGTCTATTGGTCCATTATATACTGTCTATGAGTTCACCTCGAGTGCATGGACGCCTGGCCAATTGTAGTGTGTGAATGCTATTGAAGGGCGGGTCTTGGCGTGGCCATAGTGGGATTCTTAATATCACGCCCAGCACATACGCGCCGTGACAGCGTGAAGGTTAGCTAGCTAACAACAGTACGGCAGAGATAAGAGACGGCAACGCAAATGCAAACCTTTTGTCATGGCGAAACGAACGGGCAGTGACACATCCACCCACCAAGCCAAAGTAAAAAAGAAATGCGGTTCTTTTAAGATGGAATGGCTGTCGGAGTATGTGGAAACGGGAGAACAAGTGGTGAAACTGGGTGAGATTTTTTCTTTTTCGAGTGAGACAGGTCTGCTCTGCAAAACATGCAGCGAAGCCAAAGTAACAAGAGAGTTTTCGGATGGAAAAATGTGGACTGAATGGAAGTTGGACTACCTCAAGCGTCACATTCAGCAGAAAACTCATTTGAAAGCTGTTGGAATTGTACGGAGACTCAAGATGGGACAGGGGATTGGTATGTTATTGCGGGAGAGCGCAAAAGACCGGGAGAAAAGGAACGAGCTGTTGCACAAAACAAAATCTTACCCCGAGCAAGTTAAAGTTCTCATTGACAATATTTTACTGGCCATCAAAATGAATGCATCAATGCTGTCAGTTCAACAAATCCACGATCACATGGCAAAGTATGTGAGTATACCAGAAAGCTGGCGAAGCAAAAACTATGCCTTTGAATTTGTGAACTCAATCAATGAGTCACACTCAATCAGTGCAAAATGACACTGCAATGTGCAGTGTTAAAAATGCACCTTGGCATACCCTGATAGTAGATGAGGGCACAGACATAACCGTACACAAAATGCTAGTCATATATATTAAATACAGGGAGGAAAATGATGTCAACTATAAAACTGTGTTTGGTGGCATCATCCAGCTGACAGCATGCACTGCTAAGGATATTGTGCAGGCAATAACTCAGTTTTACTCCAAACATGGACTGGACATGCAGAGAATGGTGATGCTGACCTCTGATGGTGCCGCAGTAATGCTAGGAAGACACAACGGAGTTGCGGCTTTGTTAAAGCGCCAAATACCACACCTAACTGAACAACATTGTGTGTCCCATAGAGAGGACTTGGGCATTGATGATGCCTGGAAAGATGTGATGCAAGATGTGGAAACTCTTCTTAGAACTGTATATTCCACTTTTTCTCGGTCCACTGTGAAGAGGGGCAAAATGGAGGACATAGCAAAGAATCTTGATGAAGATACACTGTCATTCAGGCCTCTGAACGAAGTGCGATGGCTGTCGCGGCACCAAGCTGTCAATGCTGTTCTGAGGAACTACACTGTGCTTAAAGAATTCTGTAAAAGAGAATTCACTGATAACAGAGATCCAGTGGCAAAGTACTGCTACAAAAAGCTGAGTGATTCAGAGTTCAAGGTTACTATTGCTGCTCTGGGAGATGTTTTGGGTGAGCTAGCACAACTCTGCCTCTCTTTACAAAGACGCAACCTGACTGTGATGGAAGGGCACTGCCTTGCTCGAGCAAAGATTGAGAAGTTGCGTTCCCAATACTTGAAGGAGAAGGATGTACATTGGAGTGACCGTGTCAAAGAGGCAATGGGGATCTCATCAGCTGATGGCAGAAATACTGGTGAGATTACTCTTTTTATTAGTAAGCTCTGTGATCACATGGATGCTCGTTTTCCAGAGGATGGATTAAAGGAGTGGTCTGCATTTGACATTGAAGCATTGAGCTCAGACATCAGTTTTGACTATGGATCAGCAGACATTGCCACACTGGCGAAAAGTATGAGGCCATTCTCCACCACCCACAGTCTATGAAGGCCATTAACAGTCAATATGCTGAATTCAAGTAAATAATGAAGCAAAAACTTAAACAGGGGTCAATCTGCACATTCTCAGATATGGTGGCTGCAGCACTTAGATGTGAGGAGCTAAAGGAAATCTCACAGCTTGTGGATATTTGTGCTACAATTCAAGCTTCCAGTGCAGATTGTGAAAGAGGATTTAGTTTAATGAATCATATCAAAACAGCATCCAGAAATTTGGACCAGCTGATGCAGATAAAGTCAAAGCAAGAAGCAGGCGGAGCCATCAACCTGGACAAAGTGTACAACCACTGGAGAAGTGAGAAAGACAGACGTGGAAAATAAGGTAAAATTTAACTCAGATATGTGCATATTCTAGTGACATTTATTAAGATTTTTTATGTATGGATGTTAATCATTAAATGCTGTTACTACTAGATAATTTATGGGTAGTAGAAATGCTAATAAAAACAGTGTAATTAGATATTTTACAGACAAAGAGTTACAGGAATATACACTGTATCACAAGCTACAGCACACATGTCATTTTGCAAAATGTGAATGTTTTAATGTGAACAAAATGTTATGTCTGAAAGGTGTATATGTCTCATTTCTTCCAGAGAAGGACCCTCACGCAGGCCACAACTGGACCCTCACCCAGGCCACAACTGGACCCTCACCCAGGCCACAACTGGACCCTCAGCCAAACCACAACTGGACCCTCACCCAGGCCAAAGCAGGACTCTTCCCATGGCCAAAGCAGGACTCTGTAGTGTAGTATAACATACTACACATCTCAGGAACAACAAGATTTTTGTCTTTTTCATTTTAAGTGGGCCAGAGCCGGTAGCTCAGCGGTTGAGTGGTAAACCCTCGAAAATTTTAAAAGTAAACTAATGGAAATTGCTGCTGTAATTAGATTCTTTTAATAAGCCATGTAACTTGCTATGATCCCAGGTGTTGAACAGGTATGATACTGGTGTGTGGCCACAGCGTGCACAACTGATGTTGCTCACAGTGATCCTCAGTGTGCTCAGGGAGCTTGTGTGTATGCCCAGACACATGAAAAATTAGAGGGAACATTGATGCCAAGGTATTTATGTACATGCTGGTCAACAATGGGACACTGAAGATCTGTGTTATGTGAATCAGGTTTCCATTTCAACAGGGAGCCATATTTGGCCATTTGGGGGCACTGCAAAGTGAGTCACTTTAGCAATAGAATGGTCAAAGACACTTTAGCATTACAATGGTCTATACCTTGATTTCTCTGAAGCTGGGTTTTCTCCATAATTCCGTATTAAAAACGGACCCTCGCCCGGGTCCCCCTGTGTATGAAAAGCACTGCCCGTGGGAATCTTTATAACCAAATGATTTTTCTTAAGTACTCACGGTTTTAAGGCCGCTCCACACAATCACCGAAGGTCCCTTCCTTCCAAAGGACGCCCGCTAGCCTTCCTGGTCGCCGCGTCGAGAGAAGCCAAGCACTCGGGCCTCTGACCGGCCGAGCAGGTAGGGAAATGCACTCCGCTGAGAGATAACAGGAGGACTGACTGTCAAGATCAGTCCCCGCCGGGCTACAACTCGCCATAGGCGGTTAAAGAGGAGTCTGAGCTGTCCTCAGATAGGGTGTCCCGTACGGCAGGTGTGGAAGAAAAAAGAGAAAATCTTCCAAAAAAGGCACAAAAATTCATGGGTTTTTGGTTCCCTAGCTCAACACAAGCTCAGGTATTTTTATTTTATATGAAGCAAGGAAAACAAAAAACAAATAAGCTAAGTTGAACAAAAATGGAAAATGAACAAAGTCCCGAACCTAGTAGATTCAGTGAGTATCTTCTCTAAATGCTGAAGTACTAAAACCCTCGCGTCCGAAGGCCAAGGTGCCCTAACCACACAAGAGAATTTTGGGGGCAAAACTCACTTTTTTTTTGGTTCACTCCCCCAGACGCAGCAAGGTTTGTTTCACCAATCTTTATGCCAATGTAGGGTAACATAAGTCAATACAATACAAATACACAGGCCAAAAGGTCACATAGAAGAATATGCTTATGCAGATATGAGCCAAACGTCACGTAGACAAGAGGCAGACGGCACAAACAGGAAACTTCACCTTTGAGCATGTTACATCTCTATATGATACACAGGCTACGTGATCAGTGACCATCACATGAACTTCCCCTTTTTCTACAGCAGTGTCCTACACTCACAGTCACGCTGCATTATAATATCAAACAAAAAAGTCACAATACTTCATCACACAATTTTAATAGAAACAAAAGAATAAAATAATAATATAGCATTGGACAGGGTTCCCGCGGGATCTTACCAAAGAGAAAGTATGGAGTCGTAGCGAAAACAAACTGAAATAAACAAAAAGAAAAATATATACATTAAAAATAATAAGTGCAAAGGCATAGTTATGTTATTACTAAGATCTCTTTAAAGAACTCCTGAAATTAATGACTTACATGTTGACATTTATAATTCTTAATCAGTTAACAGAGGTTGCTCTTTGGTGCAGGGGTGATCCAATAGCATCTGACTTTTGTTAAAGAAAAACTGAAAAAGCCTTTACTGATGGGGCTAATGCATAGCAACGAGTAAGAAATAACGCACCAACGCGTTTCGGCATGCAGGCCTTCTTCTGGGTGACTAACCAGAAGTAAGACACAAATAGGGTTGGGAAAAGCTTCCAATGGAATCGTTTCTTTATTGGAATCGTTTGAAGGATTTGGTTTCAAATCTGATCATGGGTTCCAAATTTAACATGCGCAACTGTTGGTTTCCGTAGCGGCCAGGCGCTGGTTTTATTGCAGCCTTGGAGCACGGTAAGCAGCGCTCTAGTGTAGCTTTGTTTTACAACATTGAATCAAAATAAAACTTTCCTCTTATTTGTAAAATAAGCATGTGACCCGTTTCAACTCCACCCCTCAAAGAATCAGAATTGAGAATCGATAATAACTGGAATCGAAAGGAAGAATCGCAATTGGAATTAGAATCGTTAAAATCCAAATGAGGCCCAACCCTAGACACAAATGGGTAATATATAAATGAACAACATACATTAACCGAAACAACAAACTAACCACAAAAAAGTAGAGTAACCAAGCCCTCATTTAGTCCTTAATATGTTATGGGTTGCTCTCTCTCCACCCTGAGTTGGGTGGTTTTGTTTTCCCTGTTTGTCTGTGTGTTCTGTGTTTTTCCACCTGGAGTGCTGGAGGAGGGTCCAGAGGGAAGTAGGTCAAGGGGCGTGGCCGATCCAACACTGCATTGCCGGTTTTCACAGCTGCAGCTCATCTTTATGATTCACTCCTGCAATACTTAAACCCGGGCTGATCACCTTGTCGGCGCCAGTTCGTTATCTATAACCCATGTGTTACCGCTCTGCCCAGCTGCCTCCTCTCCTCTCCTCTCCTCTCCTCTCCTCTCCTCTCCTCTCCTCTCCTCTCCTCTCCTCTCCTCTGCTTTGCCTGCCTGCTTCAAGCCTCACCATCCAGCCTCTGTCTCCAACTTGGGAAACCCTCCATGTTCTCTGCCTGTTCCCCTCGTGTCCCATAAAGACCTGGACTCTTCCCTGTCGGCTCGCCACAAGCCTCAGACCAGCCAGGAGTTTCACCACCCTGACACTACCTGCAGTTATTCTCTTAGCTTTACGTTGTCGGTGTGATATCTCTGCGTTCTGGGTCAGACAAGCTCCCTAACAGAACAAACTGGCCATGGACCCAGCAGAGAATTCACGGACGACAGACGAAGACGGCATTTTTCGAGCCGTGAAAAATCAAGGAGATCTGTTAGGCCAACACGACCAGTTGATTCACAAATTACTGGAGACAAACCAACAATTATGCAGTCAAGTCACTCAGCGGTCATCTCAACTTGCTGTTCTGTCTCTCCCTAGTGCACCTAGTGCTCCGTCTCCTCCCTCTCAGTCTGCTTCTTCAGCCATGGATCCTGCGCCATTCACCCGGGAACCCCCTGTGACTCCTCCTGAGCCGTTCTCTGGGGACTTGACCAAGTGCCGAGGTTTCCTGCTTCAATGCGGGCTCATTTTTCACCAAAAGCCACTGTCTTTTGCCTCAGAATCATCTAAGGTACACTATGCACTGGGGTTGCTCAGGGATAAGGCACTAGTTTGGGCCGAAGCTATGTATACTCATCAAAATCTCTCCAGACTAACCTTTTCTGATTTTTCCAAACGTTTGAGCAATGTTTTTGACCACCCAGATCATGTCGGTACTGCTTCCAAGAGATTGTTGGAGCTCAGACAGGGTACACAGAGTGTGGCTGAGTACTCAATTGATTTTTGGACTTATGCAGCTGATTCCAAATGGAATGATGAGGCACTACAGGGAGTTTTTGTACATGGCTTAAATCACTCGGTAAAAGATGAGCTAGCTCTTCACGATGAACCCAGTAACTTGCACGGTCTTGTATCCTTGGCTATTAAGATTGACAACAGGATCCGGGAAAGGAGACGGGAGAAGAGCGGACTCGCACCAGCCCCAACTCGGACTTCCAGGACACCCAGACCCAGTTCATTGTCCCCCCGTGGGGAGCGCTCGGTCGCACCAGTTTCCGCTACGAGGGATGAGGAGGAACCCATGCAATTGGGCCGGGCTTGGCTTTCCCCGGCTGAACGTTTACGCCGTCGACAGGCAGGTGAGTGCCTGTACTGTGGAAACTCCTCCCACTTCCTCGCTAACTGTCCAGTACGCCCAAAAGAGGTGGTAGTCGCTAGTAAGAGTGGGTAGAGTGAGCCCCATTCCTGTAATTACACCCACATCCCCTCGTATGTCACTCCCTGCAACTCTCCAATTGGGCACTCTGTCACTACCGTTATTCGCTCTTATTGACTTGGGGGCTGAGGATAACTTCATTGACATTAATCTGGTTAAACAGGCTGACATTCCCCTCGAATCACTCCCAGTTCCTATCAATGTCACGACCGTAGACGGTCAGTTTCTAGCTAATGTTACACAACAAATTATCCCAGTTACTCTCGTTCTCTCCGGTAACCATCGTGAGGAGATCAACTTCAGAGTAGTGTCAGCTTCCTCTTCCCCTCTCATTCTCGGTTTTCCATGGCTCAGTTTACACAATCCCCACATAGACTGGCAACACAAAACTATCAGCAGTTGGAGCAGTTTTTGTCACGCTACTTGTCTCAGTTCTGCTATCCCTCCCAATGTGACAACCCCAATGGCAACAGAGAAACTACCCAACCTATCATCAGTCCCCAAAGAATATCTGGACCTAGCGGAGGTATTTAACAAGGAGAAAGCATTATCTCTGCCTCCCCATAGACCTTATGACTGCATTATTGAGCTGTTTCCAGGAGCCCCCTTGCCTGCTAGCCGACTCTACAACTTGTCCAGACCCGGAGAGTCCCTGGCTGCAGGTATCATTCGCCCATCATCATCTCCGGTGGGAGCGGGGTTCTTCTTTGTGGACAAAAAGGATAAGACGCTACGCCCTTGTATTGATTTTCGCGGACTGAACAACATCACGGTGAAGAACAAATACCCTTTACCACTAATCAATTCTGCTTTTGAACCACTCCAAGGTGCCACAGTCTTCTCCAAACTGGACCTGCACAATGCCTATCATCTCATCAGGATTCGGGATGGAGATGAGTGGAAAACTGCCTTCAATACATCATTTGGACACTTTGAATACCTGGTAATGCCTTTTGGACTCACTAATGCACCAGCAGTATTCCAAGCTATGGTTAATGATGTTTTAAGAGACGTGTTAAATCGTTTTGTTTTCATCTACCTAGACGATATTCTGAAGTCCCTCAAAGAACATGTCTCACACATCCGTCTCATCCTGCAACGTCAGTTGGAAAACAAACTTTTTGTTAAAGCTGAGAAGTGTGAGTTCCACTGTGAGTCAGTCCCCTTCCTTGGGTTCATTATAGAGAAGGGACAGGTGTCGGCCGACCCCGAAAAGATAAAGGCAGTAACTGAATGGCCCGTTCCCGGCCTCGCAAACAGCTGCAACGTTTCCTGGGTTTTGCTAATTTCTACAGGAGATTTGTCCGGGGCTTTAGTAGGGTGGTAGCTCCACTCACCAAACTCACTTCCCCTAAAGTTCCGTTTGTGTGGTCTACGGAGGCTGATACAGCCATGAGTACCCTGAAACATCTGTTTTCCACCTCTCCTGTGCTCATTCACCCAGATCCTACTTTGCCTTTTGTTGTAGAAGTGGATGCCTCAGACTGTGGTGTTGGAGCCGTTCTGTCTCAACGCTCCGTCACAGACCAAAAACTCCACCCCAGTGTTTTTTTTTTCCAAAAAGTTGTTGCCTGCAGAGAGACACTACGACGTCTCTGCCTGTTCCCCTTGTGTCCCATAAAGACCTGGGGTCTCATTTATAAAACTGTGCGTAGGATCCTTACTATAAGTGTATGTGCCCAAAAGCCCAAATTGGCGTACAATGTACGTAAGCAATGTTCCCTTTATAAATCACAGATTGACTACAAGTGTGCGTATGTGGATCAGCCTCTTATCCCGCCCTGTACACACCCATTTTTAACCATAAATAGTCAATGCAAAGCACCTCGTGAATGCTGATAACTATGTTAATGACCCTTGCAGTTGTTCTTTCATTACACCGAATCATGCCGAATCATGACGACTGGCGGAGAAAAAAACGAAACAAAAAAAAACCTCTCAGACGCTCGGGAATTGCTGCCAATTGAATTATAATTTCGGCCTGTTGTCGCACAGTGTAGGGAAACCGGATCTATAGACTACCTTTATTAATAAAATCTTCCAAAACAGCAAGCATTACAGCACTCGGGACAGCTTCGATATACCAGACGTATCTAATAAGATTTAACAGAACTATATATTATATCCAAACAAGCCTTAGTGATGAAGTTGAAGATTATATGTAATATTTATTTAAAAAAACACTTAGCTGTCTGACATTTCCCTCTGGAAACAGCCGGTTTCACCCAGAGTGGCGAGGACCTGTATTTGGACTGGGATGGCACGGTTCCGGCGCGTTGCCCTCTCTACTGGACCCAATTCAGTACATAGATCCAAGAGCGCAGCTATATTACTATTACAGCTATATTAGGGAATTTAAATCGGCATATGAGCCAGTCATCGTCATGGTCCCTGAAGTCTCTTTCTCCTGATTCTTCCATTCCAGTCCTTACTGCAGGGCCAGCAGGGCCATCATTACGCACTGGTTCACCGCAGTTATATGTTTAGCCTACAACAATTTGTGATTGTTAACACCTTGCTAAAATCACAGCAACAACTAGTGGTATCCCCCATCCCGAGATACAATTTGAAATCGAAATGTAATAGGCAAACACACTTTTTTTCATGCAGGTTTTGTTATGAACAGTATTAAAGTTCAGACTGATAACGAGGACATAGAGCGTAAAGATTGCGCGATAGCTTAACGGCTGTATTTCCAGACTTTGACATTTGATGATATATGCGCAGTTTTAAAGACAGATATTTAGTTATTGACACTGTGTTCTGCAGTTATATGCTAGGGTATTTGATGCTATCCTGTATTCCATGCAGTTGGGCCATCTCCTTCTCCTGCGCTACGTAGCGGACGATGTGACGGCGAGACAGCGCCGTTTAAATATTAAGAACGAGTTTTGATTAAAGATTTGAGTTGGAGGTGTTTATGGAACAATTATCACTCAGAACAATTATCACTCAATTATCACTCAGTACAATCTCGTTGATATGGTGTGAATAAATGTGCGTGAGTCATTAATACATATTAAGAGTAACCTAATTGTTATTCCCACATGTACTTTCTGCAGTATGACTTCAGTTCACCACCTCACCATCTGCGTCACCAATTCCTATTTTGTCTCCAAAATGTGCGTACGCATGGGTCAGAGTTTGCGTGAAGGACCGCACATTATCCCGTCAAGTTTGTTTTTTAAAAATCACAACCTTTGCGTGGGAAGTGGCGTACGCACGTTTTTAGCCCTGTTTTGTGCGTACGCCACGTTTATAAATGAGACCCCCAGGACTCTTCCCTGTCGGCTCGCCACAAGCCTCAGACCAGCCAGGAGTTTCACCACCCTGACACTACCTGCAGTGATTCTATGAGTACACTTTGCTCCATTAAACCTTTTTAAACTGCTTTACGTTGTCTGTGTGATATCTCTGCGTTCTGGGTCAGACAAGCTCCCTAACAGAATACACAATGGCTTTCAATTGGAAAATCCAAAAAGTTTCTCTTTGTGAGAGGCGTTTGAGGAGGGTGGGTGGGCTGCTGTGGCCAGACTGTCTGAAATGTTTAGGGCCACACCCCCACCCTCCACCTTGCCCCCCTCTCTCCTCCACAGTAGCTACAGACACAGAAATGGCACATACTAAGGAAAGCTCATTGTGGGACTGGCTCTAGTGGCTGTAATTCTACACCAAGGCTGCATTTCGGGAAAGAGACTTCAGATACAGTATTAGGGGACCACTAAGGTCTATATAAAAGAGACTTCAGATACAGTATTAGGGGACCACTAAGGTCTATATAAAAGAGACTTCAGATACAGTATTAGGGGACCACTAAGGTCTATATAAAAGAGACTTCAGATACAGTATTAGGGGACCACTAAGGTCTACATAAAAGAGACTTCAGATACAGTATTAGGGGACCACTAAGGTCTATATAAAAGAGACTTCAGATACAGATACAGTCTATATAAAAGAGGATACAGTACCACTAAGGTCTATATAGAAGAGACTTCAGATACAGTATTAGGGGACCACTAAGGTCTATATAAAAGAGACTTCAGATACAGTATTAGGGAACCACTAAGGTCTATATAAAAGAGACTTCAGATACAGTATTAGGGGACCCCTAAGGTCTATATAAAAGAGACTTCAGATACAGTATTAGGGGACCACTAAGATCTATATAAAAGAGACTTCAGATACAGTATTAGGGGACCACTAAGGTCTATATAAAAGAGACTTCAGATACAGTATTAGGTGACCACTAAGGTCTATATAAAAGAGACTTCAGATACAGTATTAGGGGACTACTAAGGCCTATATAAAAGAGACTTCAGATACAGTATTAGGGAACCACTAAGGTCTATATAAAAGAGACTTCAGATACAGTATTAGGGGACCACTAAGGCCTATATAAAAGAGACTTCAGATACAGTATTAGGGAACCACTAAGGTCTATATAAAAGAGACTTCAGATACAGTATTAGGGGACCCCTAAGGTCTATATAAAAGAGACTTCAGATACAGTATTAGGGGACCACTAAGGTCTATATAAAAGAGACTTCAGATACAGTATTAGGGGACCACTAAGGTCTATATAAAAGAGACTTCAGATACAGTATTAGGGGACCACTAAGGTCTACATAAAAGAGACTTCAGATACAGTATTAGGAGCCCACTAAGGTCTATATAAAAGAGACTTCAGATACAGTATTAGGGGACCACTAAGGTCTATATAGAAGAGACTTCAGATACAGTATTAGGGGACCACTAAGGTCTATATAAAAGAGACTTCAGATACAGTATTAGGGGACCACTAAGGTCTATATAAAAGAGACTTCAGATACAGTATTAGGTGACCACTAAGGTCTATATAAAAGAGACTTCAGATACAGTATTAGGGGACTACTAAGGCCTATATAAAAGAGACTTCAGATACAGTATTAGGGAACCACTAAGGTCTATATAAAAGAGACTTCAGATACAGTATTAGGGGACCACTAAGGCCTATATAAAAGAGACTTCAGATACAGTATTAGGGAACCACTAAGGTCTATATAAAAGAGACCTCAGATACAGTATTAGGGGACCACTAAGGTCTATATAAAAGAGACTTCAGATACAGTATTAGGGGACCACTAAGGTCTATATAAAAGAGACTTCAGATACAGTATTAGGGGACCACTAAGGTCTATATAAAAAGAGACTTCAGATACAGTATTAAGAGCCCACTAAGGTCTACATAAAAGAGACTTCAGATACAGTATTAGGGGACCACTAAGGTCTATATAAAAAGAGACTTCAGATACAGTATTAAGAGCCCACTAAGGTCTACATAAAAGAGACTTCAGATACAGTATTAGGGGACCACTAAGGCCTATATAAAAGCATCCAAAGAGCACCATATCATGGGACCTTCAAAGATAAACTGGGCTGCAAAACATGTAGCAGCATTCCGTCACTTGCTGGCCAGACAGAGAGGGGACTGAAGCTGTCAAGAGAATGGAGGGAATGTTTAATTCAAGCCATTGGTACAGACAAGGCAAAGCAACAGCAGTCACTGCTCAAAAAATTGAAAGACAGAGATTCGAAAGCACACATTAAGGCAGCCAAAATAGTGGAGATGGCATCCCGCAATGAGCTGAGCAGGCAAGTTCAATCTATGCACAGGGCTGAATACGAAACTACATCTTGAGTGTTCCGAACTGCATACAAAATTGGCAAGCGCCATTCAAAGACACGTGAATGGATGTAATGTTGCAAGAGTTGAATGAAGTGAACATGGGCCGAGTTCTGCACTCCGACAAGACATGTGCCGACATTATTGACCATATTGCAATGGAGATGAGGAAAAAGATGGTCGATGACATCATTGTAAACAAAAGAAAAGTGTGCTTGTTGATCGACGAGTCTACGGCGATCAGTGGGAAAACTGGTTTCAACACCTGGCCCCCCACACACAGACTGTTCTTCAGGCTGAAACCGAGAAATGGTTCCAGAATCTATCACCGTGTGACAATCAAAAGATTGTAAAGAGGACAGTTCTTTCGCAGCATGGTGGAAAATATGTCAGCACACAGGAAAGTTCCTCACATAGAGGTGGAAGCGAACTGATGTCCGACTTCGAGGTTCTTCAACCAGATGCTTGGCCAGAGGGAAATCTGGACATACAACATGGTGAAGCAGAGGTCCTTCGCTTAGGTGACACATTTAAAACCGAGAGAAGAGAGAGCATCCAGGGATTTTGGGAGTACAAGGAACTGAGGGTGTCCCGGACCCAAGCAACCCTCAAGCCTCTTCTTAAAGCTGTCCATACAATTGCAGTGTCTACCACTGAACGCAAAAGAGCCTTCACTTGCATGAATGACATTCTAACAGTCAAAGGAACTCCTTTGCTGTAAACAGACTGTCCAACGTGGTGTTCCTGAAATGCAATGGACCACCATTACAGCAGTTTAGTCCACACAATTATGTGAGATTATGGTTGGCAAAGGGACGAAGAAGATCTGCAGATGAACTTGCATGTGAAGCCCCTCACCATTCAGCAGCAGCTGACCCCAAGACCTTCTGGAGCCTTTCTTTTAAGTAGGTACACCATCTTTTTGTCTTATAAAATGTAGAACATAATTTAGATTCCAAATACTTCTGTTTAAATTATATTTGTTTTCCTCCTGTCTTTGGCAATGAATATGTGTCAGCACAATAGATTGCAATGTATTTAATGTAACTTCCTCACTAAATGCGTCCCCACACTGCCAACTAATCCTCTGAAAGCCTGTGCCTCACAAAGGCACCAAAAAAGTTGATGAACCCCATGGTCCTGGGATCCTGATGAGCTGATGAACAACCCCATAACATCCTGTTGCCATTCTGTATGTATGAACACCTGTTATATATTATCAATAAATAATTATGTTTTTTTATGCCAGAAATGTCTGCTAATTTCAAATATTCAATCAAATAATATAACTTAATTGTCTGTTTCTTTAAAATAGCCAATTTGGTTAATATCACAGCAGAATATCTCTAGACTGAATTCACTGCCATCTGTGTAGATACTGTCTAATTTTATGTATGGCATTAACCCTGTGTGTGTGTGTGTGTGTGTCTAGGGATTGTACAGTTCCAATCACAGCACCGTTGCAGACTTGGAGGAGTTCCATTTATACACACACACACACACACACACACACACACACACACACACACACACACACACACACACACACACACACACA
This sequence comes from Perca flavescens, assembly GCF_004354835.1. Lineage (NCBI taxonomy): Eukaryota > Metazoa > Chordata > Actinopteri > Perciformes > Percidae > Perca > Perca flavescens. The sequence goes on along the minus strand of NC_041332.1, from coordinate 41,891,570 downwards.
CACACACACACACACACACACACACAACTTGTTTAAATAAATACATACATGTATAATAATACTTTTTTGTTGTACCAGCAATATCTCCAAGTTTTGTTTTTCACTGTAGAAATCACAAATGTCATAATGATTTGCCAATGCAAGAGAGTACCGGCACCTTTTTTTCCCCCCAATTCAAGCACTGGGTGAAAGTAACTCAAAAGTAATGCAAACGTAGTGTAAAGCATTACAATTCAGAGACAGTAATATTGCAATATAACTAATGACTCTCAAATGACAGTAACTAGTAATCTATAATGCATTACATTTCGGAAGTAACTTGCCCAACACTGATTGTCATAGACGAAAACGAACCTGAAGCGTGTTGTGTTCACAATGCACAGGTGAAGAGAACCGCAACAGGGTGGCAGCAGCTCAGTCCGTAGGGAGTTGGTTCAAGTCCCCGTACAGACCAAAGTACAGAGTGTGGACTGGTAGCTGGAGTCAACGGTTCACCTCCTCTTGAGCAAGACACCAAACCCCCCAACTGCTTGGGGTGCCTGTCCAGCAGTCGCAGTCCCCTCACTCTGACATCTCTCCATTTATGCATGTAAAGGACCTGAGCATGTGTGTATTTCAGGCCTGTGTGTTCTAACAACAGAGTGAAATCATTGTAATTGAAGCGAACCATACTCAGACCTACGGATTGTTCCAGAGGGATCTAGGTTCCTTAGAGTGTTCATATATGCGCAAAAATGCTGACTAATAGGTCTGAGTTTTTCTGGAGGAACCCTATAAAACATGAATCCACCAGCACTAAGTGTAGTACAATTCTGTCGAATGAGATGAGATTTCCTCATTCTCTTCTCCGAGTCTGCTCAGACTGAACAGCAGATGAGATAAGATAAGATGTACTTTATTGTCCCCGAATGGAAATTAGTTTTGGACTCTGTCCGTTCCACAGCTTAAGCATCTCTCAGCACATACTCTCATGCAACACAAAACATGCTCTCATATACATTAGACAGGTACCTTTATAGTAAGCACATTAACGCCTTCTTTCAGTGGCAGTTTTTAATTCAACAGCTCTGTCGGCTGCATTCTCTGCAATAAGTGTAGCACAGCCCTTGCACAATGAGATATTGCACAACTAACATATTGCCCAACCCCATAGCCTACAAATTGCACAAATGACACAATGCACTGACATAATTCCCAACCCAAATAGCGTACGTATTGCACAACTAACATATTGCACAACCCCATAAAGAGAAAGAAAAAAAGAAGGGGGAAAAAAGAAAACAATACAAAATATAGAAAATACAATACAAAGAAAAGGTGAAATGGAATGTAGGCTATATATTGAAAACAATGTTGCAGTACATCAACTATATAAATACTTTTCTTCTTATTAATAATTTGGATAGACTCAAAAAAGTGAATAAAAGCTGGCCGAGATTTAGAAAATTTCACTTTATGGATATGACCAGTGTTGGGCAAGTTACTTTTAAAAAGTAATTAGTTACAGTTACTAGTTACTGTTTCCAAAAAAGTAACTAGTTACTTCAGAAAGGAACTATTGCGTTACTTTCAAGTACATTTTTAATGCTCAAATGTGACCCTACCTCCACCCCTCTTTAACGGAACTTAAAATGCATGTTCAATTATTTATGATAAATCTGAATATTATAATGAAATGGACCCTTAATGTAATACATTATTAACAGAAACAATGTACACAAATCTAAACTATTTTAATGTTGCTGTGGGACAAAGTGAGACTAGCATTATATACTAGAATTAATAGGTTGACAATCCTGTATATTGTTTTTGTTGTCATAATTAAGAATAACGTCTTCTGCTTCCAATTTAATGACGTGATTCTTTTGAATACTGAACTAGTTTTCAGTTTTCTTCCAGAACTCCACAGGATCTGTGAAGTGCATGTGAAGGGATGCTGAACAACAAACTGACGTCATCAAGAGGCGACTCTCGCACCTCGCAAAGAACCACAACATTCTAGAGCACAGAAAAAACGGCAGACAGTGAAAACAGTCACCCAGTCGGTCACATCTCATATCAGCCTGTTCACGCCCGGGCGCCGCCGCAGCAGCCGCCGTCTGCCGAGCGCATCCGTCCGTGGAGGAACAGACAGACAGACAGACGGACCTGGCAATGATGGCGGACTGTGTTGGCTTTCAAGCGCAAATCGCCTCGATTATAGAGATATTGGCCAATTCGGCAGTGGCAGAGATCTGCAAACTGGTGGACGATGGCTACGCGGCGCTGCGCTCCCAGATGGACCTGGAGCGGGAGAAGAGCGAGAAGGAGAACGATGCCCTGCGGCAGAAACTGCGAGAAATAGACGTGAAGGTGCGGAACTACGAGAGGAAGATGAGGAGACGAAATCAGCGGGAGGAAATGCACGCCGTTCATTTTAGGCCACCCGAAGGTAAATAGAGAGATGTGCAAGAGGCAGGGCTGCAGCTGGCCTGCTGGGGTTGCACCATCATTGCTTCATTAACGTGTGAGGGAGCCATGGCACAGATGTGTCCTCGTTATATGCTTATTAATAAGCCGATGCATTCAGTATTTAATCCAATAGGAGACCACGCAGTAGTGGGCCTGTAGTGGCTGTCAGTGTCCACCCTGCTCTAACTTCTCATCATGTCTGAGCATACACTACCATGCTCCAGTGGCTCCTGCACCACTGTGGACCTGGCATCATACATTAACGGTGTAGGCCTATCACATGTGTGGCAGGCTGGCCAAAATGACAGTTATACTTCAGTTACGTGCTGTTTGTTTTGGCCTCATTTCTCCAAATTTAGGGAAATGACATTGCGTAACTCCCTGCTGCTGGGCTCCTATTAACCAGTCTCCTTCCACTCTGTTTTATGTGTACAGTAGAGCTGGGATATCGTGATATGAGAATAGATATATCATCTTAGATTTTGGATATCGTAATATGACATAAGTGTTGTCTTGTCCTGGTTTTGAAGGCTGCATTGCAGTAAAGTGATGTACTTTTATGAACTTACCAGACTGTTGTAGCTGTTCTATTATTTGCCTTTACCCACTTAGTCATTATATCCATGTTACTGAGGATTATTTATCAAAAATCTCATTGTGTAAATATTTTGTGAAAGCACCAATAGTCAACACTACAATATCGTTGCGGTATCGCTATCGAGGTATTTGGTCAAAAATATAGTGATATTTGATTTTCTCCATATCGCCCAGACCTAGCGTACAGTATTTCTCTGCTGGAGTAACTTGGCCTCATTTAGTCTCATGGTAATTTGATTGAACACATCCATTTAGAATTATGTAATAGGCCTTTATAAGCACACAACTAAAATAATGAATGTTGTAAAACTAGCTTTTGGTAACATTTGAGCTATTTAAATTGGCTGGATACATGGTTCAACATTATTTGCTGTATCGCCGTGTGTACTTGGTCAACAGCAATCCCACCCATCGGTCCCAAAACGATGATATGTATGAACGTATGATATGTTCAGTGCTATTTTTTACATAAGAACTGACCATTCAAGACCGCACAATATTATAGTCTGAAGCACCGTAAGGTTGAAGCTATTCAGTAGCTTATTCCAAAGCTAAGAATTGACTTTGAAGGTTGTCCACAGTAAATGATGACACCGTTATCCAAAATCACACAAGTTCAAAAGGCAGGAAAACCTGTGGACATTACTTGCTCAGTGTTGTGTTATTTTTCAGGAGCTGAGGACCATCAGCCTGTGGTGCCGCCTCTTCCTGCCGCCTCTGAAGACAAACCCTTTCATCACATTTCAAAGGTAAAGATTAATCAGCAGAATCTTTTTTTTAAACAAGGTCTATTGAGTCACAGCTATTTTACGGTTATACTGTATGTAAGGCGTTAATTTATCTTCTGAGAACATAGAAATGAAGGCAGTAGAGATGACACACACTGACAGGTGACCTGCTCATTTATAAGTGCTGCGTACGCACAAAACGGGGCCTGAAAGTTGAGAACTATAAAAACAAACATGCCGGGAGAATGTATGGAACTTTATGTGAGAGGAATCCTTATCTGATGATAATAATGTCACTTTTGATCACACGTTACTTTTAAATCCACTTTATCAGAAACAGTCAAACCAGCAGTGTTTTTTGTGCTGTGCTAGTGAGCCATTACTGTTCCATAAGCAACTTTCAATCGTAAAAGATATAAGCCATATCAGGGTTTCCTTTTTTTTTTAGCAGTGGGGGCAGGTCCGAGGCATATTTTCAGTTGTGATTGAACTGTATTTTTTGAGTTACTATATATAGTAACTCAAAAAATACAGTTCAATATAGGCCAACTTTATAAACTCCTTCAACATCACTTCTAACACACTTCCCACTTGGTTAGCTATTGAAATGGAAGACTGTGATCCATATTTACCTGCAGCCCTGGTACTTTCACCAACGCCGCTTGACAAATCAAAGGACGTTCAAAACCCAATCATACATAATTTATTTTGTATATGGAAAGGAATCAAATCGCACTTTACCCACAAAACATTACCCATTTCTTTACCAATTGCAAAAAACCCATCCTTTGCCCCTTCTAATTTAGATCAGACGTTTTCTGATTGGAGGAAATTAGGATTATGTTGTATCCGTGACCTGTACACTGAGGGTAAATTTGCTTCCTTTGCACAACTTCAGACAAAGTTCAAACTATATAGCAATAATTTCTTTAGATACCTACAGGTCAGAGACTACATCCGAAAATTCATGCCAGGTTTCGAGACACAACCACAATCTATGCTAGATGAATGTTTCACTATACCCCCATATAAAAGATAAATGTATCTCTAATATATATATATAACAAACTACAAACAATGGGCCTCATTCACCAACCGTTCTTACGAAGAAATGTGTTCTTAAACCCTTCTTACGCACTTTTTACGAAGATTCTGGCATTCGCTAATGTTTTCTTAACTTGGATTTGTTCTTAGCTAAGAACAAAATCTACGAACACTGAAAAGCACTCTTATGCACGTTTGAGTGATGACAATTTGCTCCAAATGATTGCTTACTGCATTTTATTCAATTCTACAGTCATTTACAATGATATTGTACTGTAATGTATTTCTGATCATTTGTTGAAAAAAATAAATAAATCATGTTATGCAAAAAAACACTAACAGTGCAATTTACATCAGCAATTAAACTGATTAAATCCTGTGTTATTTGGTGATTGATCGCCATTTATAGGGCCAAAATGCAGTGGTGAAATGTAACAAAGTACAAATTCTTTGTAACTGTACTCAAGTAAATTTTTCACGTATCTGTACTTTACTTAAGTTGACTCAATAGTGCATAGCCTACTTATGACTTTTACTTTGTTACATTTTACAGCAATTATCTCTACTTTCTACTCCACTACATTTCTACAATGTTCCGTTACATTTTCTGATCAGTGTCCCCCCCCCAAAACGTCTTCCTGACCGTCACACGTTTGTCTCACCAGTAAAGTTTGGTTGCCGTAGATACTGTATATATGGGTTGCCGTAGATACTGTATATATGGGTTACCGTAGATACTGTGTATATATGGGTTGCCGTAGATACTGTATATATGGGTTACCGTAGATACTGTATATATGGGGCACCGCTGATCCAAGCCGGCTCTGGTGCTGCAGAACCCGGGCGCAGCGCCGCTGACCCTCGGTAATACAGCCTCCGGTAAAAGTGAAAATGAAAAAGTTTGTTTTTATTATTCCCGTTTTTAAATCAAAGTAGCTATATCTATTTCTCACCACAGCGTCGTTTACTCCTCCGCCAGGCTGCGTAAGACGCGTTCATATCTTATTTATTTGGCTGGACCTCTTCACATCTCCCCATGTCCGCTGCTTCACACACTTTATTTGCTTACTTGCATGGTTAAAGAAAATAAAACTGTCTTAAAATACATCCATGAATAAAACCAACCGCATTCCGATTCTAACAACACATTCCGTTTTGTGCTGGTTAGGATAGGAACTTCTTTTAAAAGCCAGGCTTTGTTTGTGGTAGTGGACATCTTTTACTTTTACTAAAGTAAATATGTCTCTGGATATTTGTAGGCCTACTTTTATTTAAGTACTGAGATTCAGTACTTCCTCCACCGCGGCTCCGACAATCTCCGAAAACCTGTCTCCCAGGAGGTGCACAGGAAGTGTCATGTCCTTATATGGGAATTTGCGGGGCATTTTTTTATGCTAATTAGGAACAACTGGCACACGCTTTCAGTTACGAAGACGTGGGATTCATCAATCCTAAGAACACAGGTGCGAACAAATCTGCTCATTTAAGAACACGTCATGAATCCGGCGTAGACTTTTCTTAGGAACCTTCTTAAGAACATATTTAAGAGAAAACTTGCCCATTGTCTTCCCCCTCGTCCAATAAATATAAAGATAGTTGGGAGAAGGACATGGGTATCCATATTCCTGATGACATCTGGGAAGAATCTCTGGAATACATACACTCCTGCTCCAATAATACGAGACATTGTCTTATACAGTTCAAAATTATACATAGGCTTCATTTTTCAAAAGTAAAGATCCACAGCATTTTCCCGAACGCTTTATCAAGCTGTGATAAATGTCAGTCCCTCAATGCAACACTTTTTCATTTTCATTTTTTTCTTGCCCTAAAGTTGCCACTTATTGGTCTGATGTACAGTGAGGAAAATAAGTATTTGAACACCCTACTATTTTGCAAGTTCTCCCACTTAGAAATCATGGAGGGGTCTGAAATAGTCATCGTAGGTGCATATCCACTGTGAGAGACATAATCTAAAAGAAAAAATCCAGAAATCACAATGTATGATTTTTTTAACTATTTATTTGTATGATACAGCTGCAAATAAGTATTTGAACACCTGAGAAAATCTATGTTAATATTTGGAACAGTAGCCTTTGTTTGCAAGTACAGAGGTCAAACATTTCCTGTAGTTTTTCCACCAGGTTTGCACACACTGCAGGAGGGATTTTGGCCCACTCCTCCACACAAATCTTCTCTAGATCAGTCAGGTTTCTGGGCTGTCGCTGAGAAACACGGAGTTTGAGCTCCCTCCAAAGATTCTCTATTGGGTTTAGGTCTGGAGACTGACGAGGCCACGCCAGAACCTTGATATGCTTCTTACAGAGCCACTCCTTGGTTATCCTGGCTGTGTGCTTCGGCCCATTGTCATGTTGGAAGAGCCAGCCTCGACCCAACTTCAATGCTCTGAGGGAAGGAGGTTGTTCCCCAAAATCTCACAATACATGGCCCCGGTCATCCTCTCCTTAATACAGTGCAGTCGCCCTGTCCAATGTGCAGAAAAACACCCCCAAGGCATGATGCTACCACCCCCATGCTTCACAGTAGGGATGGTGTTCTTGGGATGGTACTCATCATTCTTCTTCCTCCAAACACGGTTAGTGGAATTATGACCAAAAAGTTCTATTTTGGTCTCATCTGACCATATGACTTTCTCCCATGACTCCTCTGGATCATCCAAATAATCATTGGCAAACTTAAGACGGGCCTGGACATGTGCTGGTTTAAGCAGGGGAACCTTCTGTGCCATGCATGATTTCAAACCATGACGTCTTAGTGTATTACCAACAGTAACCTTGGAAACGGTGGTCCCAGCTCTTTTCAGGTCATTGACCAGCTCCTCCCGTGTAGTTCTGGGCTGATTTCTCACCTTTCTTAGGATCATTGAGACCCCACGAGGTGAGATCTTGCATGGAGCCCCAGTCCAAGGGAGCTTGACAGTCATGTTTAGCTTCTTCCATTTTCTAATGATCGCTCCAACAGTGGACCTTTTTTCACCAAGCTGCTTGGCAATTTCCCCGTAGCCCTTTCCAGCCTTGTGGAGGTGTACAATTTTGTCTCTAGTGTCTTTGGACAGCTCTTTGGTCTTGGCCATGTTAGTAGTTGGATTCTTACTGATTGTATGGGGTGGACAGGTGTCTTTAAGCAACTAACGACCTCAAACAGGTGCATCTAATTTAGGATAATAAATGGAGTGGAGGTGGACATTTTAAAGGCAGACTAGCAGGTCTTTGAGGGTCAGAATTCTAGCTGATAGACAGGTGTTCAAATACTTATTTGCAGCTGTGTCATACAAATAAATAGTTAAAAAATCATATATTGTGATTTTTAGATTATGTCTCTCACAGTGGACATGCACCTACAATGACAATTTCAGACCCCTCCATGATTTCCAAGTGGGAGAACTTGCAAAATAGCAGGGTGTTCAAATACTTATTTTCCTCACTGTATTTAATGTACCGGTACTGTCAAGAATTTTTAAGACTACATTGTCACTGGAACCACTGTTGATTATCCTTGGCACATCACAGTTATTTAGAAAATTGACTTCAGCCCAGCAGCGGTTCATTTCTTACTCTTATTACTGCAAAAAAGTTTCTTCTGATGTCATGGAAAGGGCCAGCGATAACCACTGACAAAATGTGGCTTTGAGAGCTGTCCAATACTTTACATTTGTAAAAAATTAGATATTTGTTGAAGGATAATCTCCTTTAGGTTTTTATAATATTTGGCAACCCTTCATAGACTTCTTACAATCAGTATCTGTATAAATACTTACTTTCTTTCATTTTATTTGTATAAACTCTTATTTTACTAATTGTTACAAAATTATATTCTACTTCTGCTCTTTGTTTTTGTTTTTCCTGTTTTTTTTGGGTTTATATGTACATTTATACCAAAATACCTGAGCTGCTCTTATATTGTTGATTGAAAACTCTATATGTGCTCAATAAAAAAACTCTACAAAAAAAAATAAATATAGGCCAACTTTGATCTTGACATATAGGCTAAGCATTCTGTAGCAAATAATAAACCCAGTATTCATTAAATTATCTTAATGCAGTGTAACTACTTCAGCATGTAAATAATGCACCTAAAATACAAACGTGAGCAAGGGTGTTCAGCAATCGCTATTGAATCAACAGCTACGTGCAATTTAGCTCGCAGGTGAAGAACACAAACGACGAAAATCACCAGTTAACTTAATTTAAATTTGCAAGACCAGGCTTAAATGAATCGACAACATAAGTTATACGACTTAGTTCTCAAGGACGTACACACACCATCTCCACTTCTGCCGATATGGCAGGTGGGAGGACTGGCTTGCCTTCCCCCAATATACGGAGTCATTTGTACCATGTTAACTAGGCTAACTAATGAAATTCTCATCATCGGTTGTAGAAATCTAAGATAACATCATGTAATACACGGCCTTGTTTAATACTCTATTCTGATTAGGTGGTGAAGGCGCAGTGGATATGACACATGCCTTTGGTGTGGGAGATCTGGGTTCGATTCCCACTGCGATACATCAACCAATGTGTCCCTGAGCAAGACACTTAACCCCTAGTTGCTCCAGAGGTCTCTGACATACCGTATATGTAGCAAGTGTAAGTTGCTTTGAATAAAAGCATCAGCTAAATGACATATAATGTAATGTATGATTGGTCAATCGGAGCAATTTTACGGTCTGTTGAATCTATACAACAGACCGTTGCCATGAAAGGAGTTCTGATCATAGATTCTTGAGGACCATTTTTTAAACCAATAAAATTGTTTTTAAATCAATATTTGTGCTCATATGGAGCTCAAACGGCTGATTAGCGGATCACAACGGGAGAGGGTGGAGGAAACGGGGATCGCTAACAGCGCTAATGGCAACAGTGCAAAGAAAGCATCAGTTATCAATTTTGACTTGCCCCCGTACAAATTGTTTATTTATTAGGGTATATCAGAAACAACAATGACTTAAGAAAATTGTTAAATGAGCACAAAGCGGACAGCCCTGCAGGGTCGCGCGATTGTGACTTTATGACATTTCATAAAATTCTTAAGCCGCAGTGGCAGGCAATCATTTTGGAACGCCGACTAAATGTTTTGAGCGGAAACACTGGGATGTATACATATTTAGCGGCTGGCTGGCTAGAAAGTTTTCTAAAAGCTTTCTAATTCCAGCATTTTTAATTGAGCCAAACAGCGGACTGGCGGCTGAGTCTGTGGTCATCCGCGTCACTCCTTGCGACTGGTGGAGATCGCCTATTTTTGCCACTCTCCTCCTCTCTATTGTTCTCCTCTGCTCTCCTCCCAGCAAAGTCACATTAGTCCACCAGCAACGGGGAGTGAGTCACAGTTAAGGGACAGTTAAGGCTGATTCATGCTTCCGCGTCGAATCGACGGCGTACCCCCGCAGACCCCTCTGCCCCGCCGCGAACCCCCCTCCGAGCCCTCCGCCGTAGCTTGACGTGCACCTCCAAAAATTTGTAACTTTGCGTCAAGGCGACGCAGACCGCAAGGACTATGATTGGTCCACTGGTCCTGTGTGTTGATAGCGTTTCAAGCAGCCTACTGTGGGGAGTAGCAACATGCTAGTTCACTGACATTAGCTCTGCAAATAAACTCCTATTTTATTATGTATTTTGGTTACAATGACGGGGTTATCAGTTTGTAAAGTGTCTATATGTCAGGAACGTTTTGAAATTAGCACTTTGCCAGCAAGCAGTACTTTGTGGGCAGTTGTGCTTAAGTTTGCTTGCTAACATAACAATCTGGCTGGCAGACACCTCGTAAATAACCTCAGACTTATCGCCCGATGTCTTTTTACTTGTCTGAGGCAGTCAGGCAATCCTTCTCGTTGAGCCCTCACCTGATCAATGCAGATGTGTCTATGTCGTATTCCAGCTGCTTTTCCCTGTCTCACAGCAGGACGAAACCAAGGGGTTGCCACTGGTGAAGCAGGAAAGGGTGGAGAAAGATGACTGCAACCTGGACCTCAAGGTGGAGGTCAATATCAGGGCCGAGTGTGGCCTGTCTACTGGTGAGTGCGGCTCTGTACAATGTATGTATACTCTGTTCTTCTTATGGTTCCAATGTTTACTCTGGTTTTCATACAAAGAAAGCAGAATATGAAGACAGGAATAAAGTCACAGATGACCTCCGTAATTATTACAAATTACTAGGGGCCCCCGGGTAATACTAGTCCCATGCAAATAGGGCTTTAGAGCAGACATTTTTCTGTCCTTCACCAGGTAAACTTGAGTTTAGAATATTTTATCACAGATATATCTAGGGTTGGGTATTTTTTATTTTTTTTATACCGGTGCTAAAGCGGTACTTTTAAAACGGTACCGGTGCCTTAACGGTGCCTGAACCGATACTTTTTAAGAAAGTAAAAAAAAAAAAACTAAACACACTACTAAACAACAGTTGGAGACATTAAAGGACGGCTTGTTTATTGCTAAGGCCATATGGTCAAAATTAAATGATGTAATAATAATGTAATAACTATAACAATAACTTATTTCACTAGTAAATAGCTGTTGAATGACAAAAACAACCACCAGATGGGAAAAGGGTATTTAACAATAACTTTGAATGCACCATGAGGCTGTAGGTTACCAGTTTCATTGAACGCACCGTCTGTGTTTTTCCGACAACTTTCGCTGCAGACTGTTACATCCCGGTGTCAGAATCCTCTACAGTGAAATACAGACAAACTTTACACCGTTTAGCTTTAGCTGTCCGCATTGTAACCATGTTTAATCCAGCTACTAGCTAGCGGTAGGCTAACGTTAGCTGCTGTCGAGTGTAGTGTTAACTAGCGTGCAGCGACGTTTCTGTTGCCTGTAACGTCTGTTTCAGAGCATCAGAGAGAAGCGCAGGCATTTCAGTGGCACCGGAATGAGGCACAGAAATTCGCGTTGCAATTCGGTCCGGTAGATACCTGTCATTAAGGCACCAGTGCCGTATAAGCACTGGATTTCTGTACCCAACCCTGGATATATCTCACAGATAAGTCAAGAATGAACCTCTATGGTCTATTCATTTAGCTTCCAAAAGAGGGCAAGACAGAAGGGAACAGAAAAATGCTAAATGTACATGTAGGTTTTAAACATGGATTGGTGTCTAAGTGACTAATGTGAACAAAGACGATGATCAGTCTTTTGCTCTCTCCATCACGTTTGCAGTTGCGCTCCCAGCTTTCTTGTTTGCGCTTCCAGACTCTTTGTTTCCAATTCTGGTACAAACCTCTCGCGTGGGTGGGTCTTTCAGGGGTGCGTCCCCACTGGCTAATAAGTTTTTTGAGTACACTTGAGTGACAGCTCAGTGCCTGAGCTAACGTTTTAGTGCAGCTAACGTTTCAGTGCAGCTAACGTTTCAGTGCAGCTAACGTTAGAGCGACTTTGGAGGACACACAAACACCCTAAACAGTGGATTACAACAAGATTAATAAAGTGTAAGTATTGATCATATAATACTAAGTTTTAACTTTAGAGATTTGCTTTAGAATTTGTTTTGCTTCAGGAAGTGATTTTATGTTTGATACTTGAGAAGTTTAGCTTGGACTTACAGTCACAAAAATAATGATAAGAGGAGGGTGAGTCTGTTAATACTGTTGTAACGAGCTATGGATCAAATCCTGAGCGGGTTGCAGGGAGTGCAGTGCTACCTAGACGATATCCTGTGCACTGGAGCAGATGACAAAGAGCATCTGCGCAACTTGAATGCAACTCTGGAAGAATACGGCTCGAGAGTCCGCAAGGAAAAATTTGTTTTTCCACGCATCTGTGAAATACTTGTGGGGCATGTGATTGATGCTAAGGAGCTACACACTGCACCATCAAAAACCACAGCCATTGTGGACCCACCGCCACCCCAAAATGTTAGTCAGCTAAGGTCTTTTTTAGGACTGTTGAACTATTATGGACGTTTCATTCCCAACCTGGCATCACATCTAAAGCAGTTACATGATTTGCTATGCAATGAGAACGCACGGAAGTGGTCGGCTAGATGTCGGGAGGCTTTTTCAGAGGGCAAAAGATGCATTTATTACATCTGAGGTTCTAACCCAATTCAACCCATTGCTTCCGATTCAGCTTGCCTGTGACGCCTCTCTTCACGGCGTAGGGGAAGTGATCTCTCACATACCGCCAGACGGTGAGAGAAAGCCGATTGCTTTTGCAGAGTCTAATTATGCTCAACTAGAACGAAAGGCTCTGAGCATTGTATTTGAAGTTGAAAATGTCATCAATACTTGTATGGAAGGAAGTTTTACACTCCTTAAAGACCACCGACCTCTCACGACCATTCTCGGACCGTACACTGATATACCATCTCTTACTGCATCCTGACTACAGAGGTGGGTGTTGCTGTTGTCAGGACACTCCTATGACGTTAAGTATTGCTAATCAGACTCTCATTGCAATGCAGATGGTTTATCCAGATTCCCACTTCCTGTCGCAAAGCCAGAGTCAAACACTGTGGACATTTTCTACTTCAGGGAGATAGAAAACCTCATGGTGATGACGCAAACTTAAAGCCCTTTGTTGGAAGACGGTCAGAGCTGTCAGTTCAGTCAGGATGTTTGCTGTGGGGGAAGAGAGTGATTACAGGAAACACAGTATTGCAGCAACTTCATGCAGGACACAGTGGAACAGTGAGAATGAAGGAAATAGCAAGAAGCTATTTTTGGTGGCCAAACATGGACAAACAGTTCGAACAGATAGCTGAAAGTTGTTGATCTTGTCACAAGGTTTGAAAGAATCCGCCACTAGCCTCCTCTTCATCCCTGGGAGTTTCCTCAGGAGCCATGGCATTGTGTGCACATTGATTTTGCAGGTCTATTTGTTGACCGAATGTTTCTTGTAGCTGTTGACCGCACAGTAAAAGTAAGTGGCTGTCATGCGGTCCAACCACCACAGAAAAGACAATAGAGAAGTTAGGAGAAATGTTTAGTCGTTTCAGATCTCCTACACAGCTAGTTTTTGACAAGGGATCTCAACTTGTCACACAGGAAATTAATGCATTTATGCAAGCTAAAGCGTGTTTTATAGTAACCGCAGCCCAGCTGGTGCGTGCAAATGTGACGTCATGAAATCTCCGTGACTATTTATACCTGCGCTGGTGGTCGCGACACTAGTTGCATTCTTCTCCTGAACAGCGGTGGCGCTAATGAGCAAAGGCTACCGACGTTGCTCTTTCTACGGACTAGAAGAAGAAGAAAAAGATAATCAACGGCAGAACTGGCAGCAGCATTGCTGTCAATGCTTCAATTTGATTCAATGACCTACTTTGTCGGATTAAGCCTTCCATTCAACATAAAAGAGCTCATTTTAACCCAGTAAGTTTACAAGAGAGGCTTGCAGTCTCTATGAGAGTCTTGGTATCTGGTTGTCGGCAAATTCGTTCAGGCCCCGTTTCCACTTTGTCGCACGTCGCTAAAAAAATAAAAAAAATCAATCGGGCCAAAAGCGCGCCATGAATCGGGCCAGCAGGATATTACGTCATTTTGACATCACGATGGCGCTAGCCACCTTGGATGTGGCTAGTATAATTCACCTTTAATGGAGCGCAACACATTAAAGGCATTTTCACACTTGTAGTTTGTTTGTTTTGGTCCGAATCAGTTGGTGAGTTTGTAAACTTGGAGCGATTTGCCCTCAGTTTGGTTTGGTTTCACACCTGGGAAAATCCAAGCGTACCAAAATGTGCTATTACAAATCACGCAAGAACGTCCACTCCTGTTATTGGTCGGATGTATCTGGGGGCGGGAGCAAGAAAGTAAATACAGGAAGAAGATCCTGTGTACTGGACTAGTGGTCAAACCAAGGTCAAGGTTGGTCACCGAGACTTTGCTCTGCGTTGCCGTGCGGTGTCTCCAATGTTAGCGGCGGCTGGTTTGACCATGGAGATGCCAGTGATGGACGGCAAGCTTGACCACTGTCTATTTCTGTGATAGAAACACTGCAAGCTGCTACAGTTTGCTGCTCTGCTGCATTGCAGATTGCTAAACACACCTGACTACAAGAGACACTAGCTCGGACTTGCGGAGTATGTATAGTTGGTGCGGTTTGAGTACGGATCACGTTCTCACCACAAAAGAACCGCTCCAGAGTTCGATTGAAAGCGTTCCGAGACCACCTCTTCAAGCAGGTCTCGGTACGCTTGTTTGGTCCGCTTTTGGTGCGCACCCGAGTGTGAATGCCGCGTTCTCACCTGCCCTGACAAACCGCACCAGCGGGACAAACGAACTCTAGTGCGATTCAACCGAACTAAATGAGGGAGGTGTGAAAGCACCCTAAGTCAGCTCCATACCATCCTGTAACAAACGGCCTTGCAGAAAGGTTCCTCCAGATAATGAAACATGCACTGAAAGCATCACAAGGTCAATGAACACTGCATCAGAGACTTTACAAATTTCTGCTAAACTACCGCAACAGTCCACATGCAAAAACCAACCTGATGCCACAGAATTCTGTGAAATTAACACCTCTTAACTCAAAATCTGTGGCAGATTCACGGAATCGCAAAAAATTCCGTGATGGGCCCACGGAAGAATTCCGTGAAATGAACACGGCCCCTTAAGTAAAAGGTCATGGGTGGGCTTACGTTTCCATGACACGCGGGACTACAACAGGTTAGGAAAACAATAACGGGACGCGGGACAACAACGGGACGGTTGGGTTTAGGAAACGTGACACGAGGGACACGATCCCTGGTCTCCTGGGTGAAAGTCCTGTGTTTAACCCATCCACCACCCCAACCAACCTCCCTACGCGGATTTTCGGTCTTTCATACTACTCGCTACCATAGTCGCTCCTAATGCTACGTCATCTTCTCATTGACTTTACATTGGCGTTGTTTTCCGTGGTGGCCACACGGAATTTTCACACATTACGTGCCACCACTACGTAATGCGGTGTTAACAGTTTGTGATCATTTCATGGAATTCTATGAGACCAGGTTGGCAAAAACAAATGTCCTGCCAGCCTGATGTTTAAGAGAGATCTGGGCACCACTTTCGATCTCTTGAAACCATCAGCAGTAAAGGACACTGTTCAAAAGCAACAAGAGAAGTAGATTATGCGAATAGAACATCAGGCCAAGGAGAGAATTTTCACTTATGGAGAACCTGTGTTGTCAGCAACTACAGAGGCAAATCTAAGTGGGTTCCTGCAACTGTTCTTGCACAAAGTGGACCAGTATCCTATACAGTCCAAACCGCTGATAGTGTCTGGAGAAAGCATGTGGATCGACTCCTACAGTGCCTGTAGAACTGTCTTGTGGAGATTCTTCAGATGCACTTTTCAACACACCGGTTTACTTCAAATGTCTGTAGCGGAGTGCTTCCAGGACTCAAAAAGTTAGCTTGAGGTGCTCTTTGGATGGGATAATCATAATGTAGAAACCAATAAGGAAACTCCAAGGCACTCTCTTTTAGAAAAATACAAAGCCTTTATTTATGGCTTAGTCATCATAAATCTTAAAGTACTCAGACGCGTTTTGGCATACAAGCCTTCGTCAGGGAGTCAATCAACACCTGTTTACTTACCTACACAAGTGCGAGACTCAGCCAGAGACAAACGTTCCAGTTGCAGATGTGGCTGGGAAAGAGACCCCTTCTTTTGCATCAGCACCAGAAACCAGCTCTCCATGTGATAACAAAAAGACCGCCAATACTCCAGAGAGCAGCAGCCTCCTGCAGGCCAGAATTATTAGATTAAATAGTGACATGGGCACAGTCAGGGGCTGGAGGTAGTCTACGCTCACCCCTAAGGTAGAATAGAAAAACACACTGTTGAGAAAGTTGTAATGATCATTGTATTTGTATTGTATACAATTTTTGTAAAATTGTGAATGTTGTGTCATAACAAGAGCTAAGCATTTGAGTAGACACTCAGTTCTTATTTCCCAAGGACATCTATTGTAAGAGGAGAGGAGATGTTGTGTATGTTGGGCTATTCCGTATTCCATAGTTAAGATACACCTGATGGATTGTGGGTAACTTCAGCTTACGTTGTTGGTGTTAGCCATGCTGCTGTAAAGATATGCTGTTGGGCTAATAAACGGTTAATATTCCGTCGTAGTCAGTGTTATCGTTTTTTTTTTAAGATTACTCTTTGGGCTTTTCTGCCTTTAATTTTTGACAGGACAGCTAAGTAACGGTGTAGACACATATGGCCGACAGTTGACAGAAAACCCCGTCGATATGATCAGTCGCGTCCCCGAGGTCCAAAAAACTGCCACAGAACAGACCAAAAAGACGAGAGGGAGGCGAGGCGTGTCGTCTCTATAACAGCAAGCGGTGCTAATCTGTAATGTTGCCCAAGAAATGAAAACCGGCAGCTGATTGGACGAACGCGTCACATGGGTTTGTTCACTGAAACATGTTTATGCGTTTCTGAAAACATTTTAAGTGAGAAATAGGCCGTGCAGTTCCTGAATCGGTCTTCATTTCAGCTCAACAAAGATCAGTTTAAAAGATTTTCGTCAGATTTTGAGAGACTCTAGTCCCCTCATTCCGCTCGTCATTTCCGTGTGAGTCCCGACGGCCCTGTCGCTGACCGAACATGTCAGGTCGGCCAAAATGAATGCCAACAGCCCCCCAGACGGACAACGACACCGGACACACTGAACAGATTTGAGTCACTGACCTCGCCAGACTGTCCCACGGCCGATAATCGGCCTGATGTGTCTCGGCCTTAAGAAAGGGGAGAGAGGGGGAAGACTTGCAGGAAATTGTCACAACTCTGGACCTCTGCATCAAGGCATAAACCTCTCAGTATATGTGCGCCTTCTCTACCACTGACACAACCCGGCCACTGTGTTATCATTGTTATATCTAGGAACATGAAACAGTGAAGAATATAACAAAGAGCCTGTCTGTTTAACCAGAAACGGCTCCGAAATCGCCAAACTCACCAGACTCCATTTAAATAAACAATACTTTGTGTGTATTAAGCCCGCATATCTCCACATGTAAATTTAACAAAAAAAGTCGACCTCTGTAGAGAGCCTTTCCATCATTTTGTCAGACACTTATAGAATAATCTGAGCCGGTCAGTGGCAAAATAGGCAATTGCCCAATAACACACCATTGATGCTTGCTTGTTTTGCCATCTTGCTTAATACTGGACCAGTTTCCACAATCATTGTTTCCGTCAGTCACTTAGACATAAAAACATGGGGAAATAGGTTCTAGGTTGAAAAATACCAAAGTTGGTAACACCAAGCAGTAAAATAATGTGATCTCACAGAGATCAAAAGTAGATCATCAGGGTATTTTGTTTAGTCAAAATAATACACACTCATTACCTGTTAGGCTCTCGTTTGACCCAGAACTCAGGGACAGGCACACGAACACAGATGAGCAATTTTAAGTGTTTATTAGGAACAATGTAGAATTGCCAAGGAGGTAATCGGCCAGGAGAGCAGCTCCAGGTTGTGGTTGAAGCCGGAGGTCAGGAGGCGGGAGTGTGGCCAGGCAGCGATGACGAGGGCTGGGTGGAATGGTTGGTGGAGAGCAGAGCGGTGAGGCGAGCAGGCAGCAAGGAGGCAGCAAGGAAGCAGATGTCAGCAGGTGAGCAGCAGGTCCAGAGACGGGATCACGAGAATGGTTGTAACGAACTGGTGCTGTAGAGGTGAACAGCCGGGGTAGATAACTGCTGGGTGATTAGTGAAGATGTGCTGCAGCTGAGCTGGAAACGGAGCAGGAGAGAGTGGCCACGCCTCTTGACCTAGTTACTCCAGGACACACCTCTCGCCAGCAGGTGGAAACAAACACACAGACAACAAAACAGGGAAAAAGGGAAGAGGAAAACAAGCAGGACAGGGAGACAGACACTGATCCATAACATTACCTAGGATGAAGCTACCGCAAAAATGACTTCCTCAGAAATTACAAATGATAACCAGGATCCAAAAAGTATTCTAAAGTATTTCAGAAAATGAAATTTTATCTTAACGAAACAGAAACATAGAACATCTTAGATGTGATCTAACCTAGATTTGTCCCCAAGTCAAATTTATTTATAGTTTTTGATTTTCCTAAATTCATTCTATTCCTGTCAATTCTCATCAGCCCTCTCTGTCTGGCTTTATAAAATGTGTTAAGAGCTAAATAGTGCACCAATAATGTTTTCTTAATGATTCTCTTTAAATTTCTCTTTTTTTCTTTAACTCCTCTCACCCTGTTCCCCTGTGCCCTGTGTCTTCAGCCATGGAACCCAGTGAGGAACCCCCCCCCAGTGATATTGTTCTTAACACCAGTGTCGCCAACAACACCTCCACCACCCAGACCTCTTCTTCCCCCACCGATGCCACAATGGACCTGACCTGCAGGCCTCGAGCCAAACGTAAAGCTGCCGTACTTCTGGGCAACAGTTTGACATCCGGCTGTGGGGGGGTCACGGCCTCCGAGGCTACTCGCAGGGACCTTGGAGGGACCCTAATAGATGGTGCTCTGAAGCCAGAGATCCAGACAGATGATGCCACAGAAGATGAACTTCATCCCCCTCAGCTGTCAGCCCCCGTAGCCTCCGATGAGCCCAGCCCCGACCGCCTCAACAGTCTGGGCCTGGACCTGGCCTGGATGCAGGAGAGGGTCAGCCATCTTGGTGCAGCATACGCAGTAGCACAGCTGGGTTTGGGGAACACAGAAACTGGCCACCCCTCTGCCTCCTTCCCCTCGCAGGGCGGAGGAGACAGTCTAGACGGCCCTCCAACCATGCTCTTCACAGGTGGCGCTCACGAAATGGCTGCTTTCGCCGCCTCCTTCGACATGGCCGCTGCCGCTGCTGCTGCTGCTGCCGTCGTGGCTGCATCACCTCCACCGCCGCCTCCACCCCCTCCCACTACAGCTCCCTCTGCCACCACGACTATCCCGAGGCGGCCTTACGGTAGCAGCGCTGCTGCTGCTGCTGCTGCTGCTGCTGCTGCTCAAGAGCCTGTGGTGTGCGCTGTGTGCGGGCGCGTCTTCCCCAGCGCAGCCGCCCTGGAGCTGCACCAAAGGGTGCACACAGGGGAGAGGCCCTACACCTGTCCCCACTGTGGGAAGGGCTTTGCCCAGCCCAACAACCTGCGGGTCCACCTCCTCATCCACACCGGGGAGAGGCGTTATCGATGTACACTGTGTGGGAAGAGTTTCATCTCGTCCAGCCACCTGAAGAGGCACCGCACGGTCCACACACAGGAGAAGCCCTACAGCTGCTCGCGGTGCGGACAGTCCTTCAGCCAAATGTGTAGCGTTCGCAGACACCGGCAGCAGTCCCAGTGTGGTTTGTAGACTGACCGCTGGGGGAGGCGGATGGCATCTGGAACTGATCCTCGTACAGTTTGGGGCCTATGACGGGTGAATGATTGAAATCCTTTACATGGAAATTCTAGCGTCTAATGTAAGCACGAACTAAAGAAGCAAGGCTGTATCCTGTGATGTCATGGCACGTAGAGTTGATATTTATCCTAGATCATAGCAGTAATATGTGAATTCTGTTTTTTTAAGGCAAAGGAAAGGATTTTCCCTGAAGGCCTCTCAACCTTTTCCTACTCCTTGTTTTAAACGGAGAGAGGATCACAGAGTGGTAAAAGAGTGCCTGAGACAGTGTTGATAACACTAAATCCATCAAATTGTCATTAAATGGTCTTGTTTGTATTTACATAGCTAACACATTTGGGCTGATGATGCTGGGACACTGCCAACATCACAGTGTACCTGCACTGTCCACTGACCACTTTTTCAAACAGGATGAACAGAACAGGAATATTTTGAGCACCTTACAGCTCTATAGTATTGATGTAATGAGTTGACTTATAATATGACTTGACTTAAAATACAATTAAAGTTCATCCAACGTTAAGCAAAACAAAAACAAAAATCTATTCTTGCCTTATCCTACTGTGATTTCCAGATTTCCATTTCCAGACACTTCCAGCTGTTGTTTTTTTAGGACTGCTGGCACTACAAGATTTAATTTCTCTCACTGCAAAGTGTCAATATCAAAGGATGCTGAGATGTCTTCAGTGAAGTTCTTTTTTTTTTCTTTCATTCTTTTTGACTGAAAGCAGGGAGAACCTGTTAGCTTATGCCTTGTTTCTACTGTATGGTACGGCTCTGCCTGACTCGACTCACTTATTGGCACATTAAAGGTCCCATGACATGGTGCTCTTTTGATGCTTTTATATAGACCTTAGTGGTCCCCTAATACTGTATCTGAAGTATCTTTTATATAGACCTTAGTGGTCCCCTAATACTGTATCTGAAGTCTCTTTTATATAGACCTTAGTGGTCCCCTAATACTGTATCTGAAGTATCTTTTATATAGACCTTAGTGGTCCCCTAATACTGTATCTGAAGTCTCTTTTATATAGACCTTAGTGGTCCCCTAATACTGTATCTGAAGATCTTTTATATAGACCTTAGTGGTCCCCTTTTATCTGAAGTCTCTTTTATATAGACCTTAGTGGTCCCCTAATACTGTATCTGAAGTCTCTTTTATATAGACCTTAGTGGTCCCCTAATACTGTATCTGAAGTCTCTTTTATATAGACCTTAGTGGTCCCCTAATACTGTATCTGAAGTCTCTTTCCCGAAATTCAGCCTTGGTGCAGAACTACAGCCACTAGAGCCAGTCCCATAATGAGCTTTCCTTAGGATGTGCCATTTCTGTGTCTGTAGCTATTGAGGAGGAGAGGGGGGGCAAGGTGGAGGGTGTGGCCTTGACCAACTGCGACTTTGCTCGTTTGAAAGCCATGATGTCTCTCTCTCATGGGTGGGCCAAATTCTCTGGGCGGGCAAAGCAGAGAAAGGGGAGGTAACCTTGCTCCTTATGACCTCATAAGGAGAAGATTCCTGATTGGTCCATCTGAGCTTTCATTTTCTCAAAGGCAGAGCAGGATACCCAGGGCTCGGTTTACACCTATCGCCATTTCTAGCCACTGGGGGACCGTAGGCAGGCTGGGGGAACTCATATTAATGTTAAAAAACCTCATCAAGTGAAATGTTCATGCCATGGGACCTTTAAGTCACGTCATACTTGGATATTGTGCATGCTGTATTATGGAACCAGTACTTTTTCTCTTTTTGTTTTCCACTGCGACGCTGTGAAAAACTGCCGTGACATCGTCTTTAAAGCAACACTGGTGGTAGCTATTGACGAACCGTCAAATAGCTACCACAATGTTTTTGACATTTCGCTAATCAAAGACGATTCTCTCTGACCAATCAGCGGTCTGCAGCGTTTTAACTCCTTCAAGTATCAACTGAGCTCGCTTTAGTACCACAGTTTCCACAAATTTTGCTCATGGAAAACCCCCCCAAAAAACGAGTCGAGTTGTAGCATACAGTGAAAACACGGCATTAGTTAGCCTAGCTCAGTCAAAAGGGAAACCGCTACACATTCCAACAACAACAAAGCTGTCTAAGTGGCATGTTTATGTAGTAAACATAATGTAGTAATGAAAAATAGAAAATGTAATCTTTATGAGCAGACAGTTGTTACTGAGCTAACCAACGACCGCACACAGCATTTCTTTCTCCTCCGAGAGGCAATTTGTATCACAGCACAGAGACAGACTGCAATGGCCTGGGGCCCCCAGCTGAAAGGGCCTCAAACAGCTATAGATTTATTTATTTATATATATTTAGGTATGAAAAATATTGAATTATGTTGCTATACTGATTCATTCTACCCCAAAACAACTTGCAAAAGGCCCGCAAAGCACTTTTATGCAACTCAACTATTTCTACTAATGATCTACTGTGTACTTCTACTTCAGAGAAAAGCATTGTACTACTACATTCACCTGATTACCTGAAATGTTAGTTCTTGAATGCAGGACTTCTACTGTGTGGTGTTATTATTATATTTATATATACTAATAATAGTTTTTCTTCAACCACTGCCAATACCAACATTCCCAGCATTTGTGCCATTAGTATTGCAGACTAACACCATTTGAGTTGCAGTGGCAGAGTGGGGCTGTTCCTGGGGCTGTCGGCTCCTGCTCGTTGACTCCAGGGAAGTGAAGAAAAAGTTTGACTGTACCACTAGTATATCCAGCATCCGCAATCAGGATGGGCCCCAAGCAAATAGCGTCTTGCTTTACTTTTGACCCTTTCTCTAACTGGGAATGTTGGTATTGGCAGTAGAAGAATTACTCAAAATATTTTTCTGAAATAAAACTCTTAGCTATTAATCATAAACAAATGTAACCACAGTACAACTCCTGCATTACATTTTTTACTTGGCACTCAATGTAAACACAACATAGGCTACTTAAAGTGACCGTATGTAACTTTTGAATGTTTATGCAACTGTAATGTTCCATCTCATTCTGATCTGTATGATGACCTGTAACAGCAAATGAGACTAACAATGAAAAGAACGCTATTTTCATATAGTTTTTATTAATGCCTCTGCCCGGTCTGATTTTCCCCGCGAAGTCACAGAATGATTTTACGCAGGCAGACGGTGCTACAGTAATACATTCTGATGGGTCACAGATTTCGGTGTAACACCAGAAAGCGAAAACGCGAGTCATGCTCGGTCGGGCTTTCAACAGATGGAGACAATTACTGGATTGTAAATGATTCAAAACCGACCCTGAATTGGCCATCAGGTATGTAATATGTCTATTTCATTCATGAAATAACTTTACAATTATGTGTGCAATGTGTTATATTAATCTAAGTTATTACTACATTGGTTGCTACAACAATCTCTTAATGCTTTGGCTAGTGACCCAGTGACAGTGATATCTGGTTTATCTCATGAGACATCCAAAGTAGGCTAAGTTACCGTATGCAAAACTGGAAATGCAACAATGCTCTGTAACATATTCTCTTATTGTAAATGAATTATTTTCTGTCCGAGCAAAATATTCAGCACGACTATGTGACCTCCTGGTAACACTAACTCAGTAATCTACAGTTGGGTAATAAAGCCCGTAAAGAAAAGACCTTTAGGACAACAGGTGGGTTAAACTGTACCACTTTTGTCCAAAGCGGCCGCTAGAATCAACACAAAGTGAAAGTTACATATAGCCACTTTAAAGGCATACTATGTAACTTTTCCCTCTTCGGTCCCCCTACAGGTTGTCTCATTGGAACTACAGCTCGCGCGGCTGTAGTTCCAATGAGACAACCTGTAGGGGCACCTGAATCTGCAACAGAACCAGTAACATTTCTGTCAGGTCATATTTTCCTCTGAAGTAGAAGTACACAGTAAGTAGTATACAGTTGAGTTGCATATTTTTCTAAGTGCTTTGGGGCCTTTTGTAAGTTATTTTGGTGTAAAATGCAAACGAATAGTAACATAATTCACTATTTTTGTGTGTATGTTTTGGGCCCTTTTACCTTGGGGCCCTAGGAATTTGCTGACCCTGCCTAATGGTAAAGACTGCCCCTGTTGTTTTTCCTGTGACCCAGAGTGTACTTTACCGGTGTTTCTGACCTCGAGGAGCTGCAACTTGGGTATGTGATGCAACTATGTCATGGCAGGTGTATTGCTCAGGACCCAAGGAAGCACAGTGTCGAGCGTAAAGTTATTTATGAGCGGTTCAGTCTTAACTGACCAGTCAAAGCGCTTCTACACAGTACAGGAACCATCCACCATTCACACACATTCATACACTGTGGCCGAGGCTGCCGTACAAGGTGCCACCTGCTCATGAAATAAACATTCACACACATTAACAATCCAATGGAGCAGCATCAGGAGCAATTCGGGGTTTATTGTCTTGCCCAAGGACACTTCGACATGGGACTGCAGGGCCAGGATAGAAAAAAAGAGACCCCTCTACCACCTGAGCCACAGCCGCATAACTATTTGTTAAAGCCATGGACAAAAATTGGAGGCAGTGCTGATAAACAAATAGTTTTTCATGATGTATATGTCACATACAGTCCACTCTGTTACTCATATTGTTACAGTATACTTAATGAGCATCCCTCTGGAGACAGCCTGGTGTTGAACGGTAAATGTTGACACTGGTTGAATAAATTGTGTGGCGCAGGCCTGCACCTTCTCATGTATCGTTATGTTTCCATCCACTTGTCAATCGAATTATCTGAAGTTCGCTAAAAACATTCGAGATACAGTACATTCGAATAAAGCCGGTTAAAGTGTGTTTCCATCCATCGGCTTAAAAGCGAATAAAAACCTGTGCGTAGTGACGTCACATGCTGTTTTGCGATCAAATTGGTATATTGAAATGATTGGAGACATATTAAGGTGTTTCCATTCATTTCCGCACTGAATGGCACAACATTCAAGCTGACATTTGCGAACAAAGTTTGCTAGCCAAAATGGATTGCGCCGTCTATCTAAATTACAAATGATTCATATTGCACAAGTTGTAATAGTGCTTATGTGTCAGCTGATGGTGATAATCAAGCTATAAGAAGACAACAGCGACGCTGTCAAAACATTGCTATGATGATGCAGATGCACGTAAATGCCAGACGACAACGATCTAAAATAGCTGTTATATTTGGCTCATAAATTAAATTTAAAAATTCTCTCCTCTCCTCTTTCGTCCACTTATATCTGTCTTTGTTGACAATCGCCTTGTCTGCAAAAAAAAGGAGAAATACGTGGCGGAAATGAATACAATCTTTTCTTCTTTGTTTTATGCCCGGTTGCAACCGTAAAATGACCTCAAACGTTATTCATTATTGGCCTCTAGGCTTGTTTTCAGAATTGGGAAGTGAAATCTGAATTTTGAGTTTTTAGATATTAAGCCAAATTGATGCAGGCCTGCAATGTTTTCATTCCCCTTCCTTAACTTTTCACAGGTTGAAGCCTGAGGTGTAACAGTTTTTTTTAATGTCAATCATTCTTTGTTCTCAATTACAAATCAAAGAACAAAGGACTGTAAAAACATGTAAAGTAAAAACATATATCAGAGTCGTGTTTGTATGTGTAGATGTTTGGATGTAATTGGCAGTAGCTGTAGGTTGCAGAGCCAACAAATATTTTGCCTTTTAGTACTCTTTCATGACGTGTTTAAAAATGTATGGGTATCATTAAAAGGTTTGCAATGAACTGGCATCATTTCTGTGTGTGATCTCACATATAGGGGACTGGAACTTCTCTATCATCTAAACTCTGTGAGAATCTGTTATGTTTTCAGAAATTAACAAAAAAGGAGAAAAAAATTATGACAGGGGAGGAAGTTAAGCTATTTGTCTTTCAATTGTCAAAGGAGCTATGTGTGAATTTGACTTGCCTACAGTGACAAAAGATACAAAATGGATACCTGATTATCACAAATGCACAAAACTTATAAAATGAAGAGGGGGGCTACGTAGATTTTACTGCTGTTATGTCAGACTTCACTAACACTGAAAGTGGTTTTAATTTTACAGTAGTGTCAAGCTTACACACACACACAGACACACACACACACACACAGCAACAGCGGTCGGGAAACAAACAATTAGGCCTTCACATCCAATTTAACAAGATTAACATGGCTTCCAGTACGACTTAGGTTACTTTAGAAAACAATTACAAATTGCATTTAGTTATTTAGTCAGTTAACATGTTGGTTATGACCTCTATGTAAAATGAATAATAATTTTACGTTTTCGTTATTTTGGTACCATTTCATTTCATCAGCTATTGTGTTCCCAAACGAATGCAAGCTAATGTTAGTAAAGTATCAGTGCTATTGTTATTCTGTATATTGTGCGAGATTAATAGTGTAAGGCAATGTTTGCAGCGTAGGCTACATATTTTTCTCCGTGAGCAGAGTCAGAGATCAGTTGATGCGACGGAGGTGCGAGAGAAAGCTAAAGGAAGAGGGAAAGGTTAAGAAAATATAATGGGGTGGTGATGGCGCAGTGGATATGACACATGCCTTTGGTGTGTATCGCAATTCCCACTGCGATACATCAACCAGTGTGTCCCTGAGCAAGACTCTTAACCCCTAGTTGCTCCAGAGGTGTGTGGCCTCTACATTATAGCAACTGTAAGTCGCTTTGGATAAAAGCATCAGCTAAAATGACAAAACCAAAAGACAGAGCCGGTGGCAGTGGATCGGTCCGACCTCCCAGGCAAAGAAAAAATAAAGAGACCCAGACCAGAAATGTAAGATTATTTTTTGGGCATTTTGGCCGATAGGACAGTAAAATACAGGAAAGTGTGGAGAGAGAGAGAGAGAGAGAGAGAGAGAGAGAGAGAGAGAGAGAGAGAGAGAGAGGGGGGGGGGGGGGGGGGAAGGGGACATGCAGCAAAGGGCCACAGGTTGGATTCGAACCCTGGGCCGAGGTGATCATTTTTATTGTGTTTTTGGGATTAAATTTAATTTAAAGGTTTTCTCCATTGAAGTCTTAGAAAATGTTACTATAAAATGTTACTTTTTAAGCTTGGAACCAAGCCAAACAGCTAACGTCAGCTAGCTACGAGATGAGTCGTTACTGTCGGTACACGATCCGTGCTGCCTGCACGATCCGTTCTGCACATGCGCAAAATGTCCGCGCATGGACTGTTGTACGAGGATTTACGACACTGCACAATCTGTTCCACACTTCTGGTCGACAGCCTCCACAGGCAAGCTAACGTTAGTTTAGCTAACAGCTAATTCGGCTGACCACTAGGTGATTGTAGCGGTCTGCCATTAGCCTCCATAGGCAAGCTAACGTTAGTTTAGCTAACCGCTAATTTGGATGACCGCTAGGTGATTGTAGCGGTCTGCCGTTAGCCTCCATGCGCAATCTAACGTTAGTTTAGCTAACGGCTAATTTGACTAACCGCTAGCTGATTGTAGCGGTCTGCCGTTAGCCTCCACAGGCAAGCTAACGTTAGTTTAGCTAACAGCTAATTCGGCTGACCGCTAGGTGATTGTAGCGGTCTGCCGTTAGCCTCCATACGCAAGCTAACGTTAGTTTAGCTAACAGCTAATTCGACTAACCACTAGGTGATTGTAGCGGTCTGCCGTTAGCCTCCATACGCAAGCTAACGTTAGTTTAGCTAACGGCTGATTCGACTAACCACTAGCTGATTGTAGTGGTCTGCCGTTAGCCTCCACAGGCAAGCTAACGTTAGTTTAGCTAACAGCTAATTCGGCTAACCGCTAGCTGAGACAGCATGTAAACTTTAAAAGACCGTCAAAATAAAACTTGAAAATAAACGTTAACATATATAACAGCTGTTGCATTTGATTTGGCTCAAAAAACATACAAGGTACAGGACGGTGTAGCTTAGGGTGACCAGATTTCCTGGAGCTAAAACCGGGACACTTTGCGCGGGACCGTAGTGTGTTTGTGCACGCACACGCTTTTTAACGTGAACATGTGCCAGCCCTGGTCAGACACAGACAGTAACTTCATTATTTTGATCCTAGGCTCCTCGTCTAATAATAAGTGTTTTTTCCTGTGAAATTAACAAAATTGCAGTAACAGCCTTTTTCAGTTTAGTGTGAGATTTATGTTGAGATTTTTTCTAAAAAATTTTTTTTAAGTGTTATTTATTCCAATAACAGCAAAGTAATTAAAATGATTTATTAAAAATGTTGAGCATTAAACACTTAATTTCCTGCATTCTGGTGAATTTTTATGCACCTATTTCTACCTTTTTCTGAATCAATGTATGCTGCAAATATCTTTATTTAAAGAGAAACAGATTACAATCCAAATATAAAAACATAATGAAATATATTGCAGTAAGGCTGTCAGGCATTCTGTATTGTTTTCAACTATTTATTCTCCTTTGGATGGACTTTTCTAATTATACCTGAGTCAGCACACATGTAGCCTATAGGCATCATTTACTCTTACCTCCTGTTTTGCGTCTTTTGTTGGTTAAGTAACCTCCTTAATGTGCATATGACAATTATTCACCTCAATGATACATTCACCCCTGGACTGTAATATTTCAGATGTTTGAGCAAGATTTACTGCTCTTGTCCAAAACTTTATGCACATTCAAAGTATATAAACACAGTAGTGTTCTCTGTGATTTGGAGGAGTCGTGATATTTTGAGAAAAATAAAGTGATAATAGGCTATTACAAGAATAAAATAACATAACATATAAGCTATATTTCAGAAAATAATCTATACCTGCACCATAGTCTGCTGTGCATTACGTGATTGCTCTGCTGATACGGTAGATCTCAGACCTTCTGACAGACACAGAGCCCCGTTTGGGTCTCTGGTCTCTGAATGAGACAAATTGTTTAGCTATGGAAGTGGCTGCACGCTGCTCTATGTCGGAGATGGAAACCCGAAACTAAAGAATACACGGAGCACAAACGCAACACATCTACATTTTACAGAGAGAGTGGACACTAAGAGACCCACAGGTCTGCTTCAGAGCTCCGTGTGTTTGAGTCTGAACCGTAGACTGGAAACGTCACGTCACGGGAACTTCAAACTAAATCAGTAGTATTGCGCTCCTAAACTTTGTGTTGATGGCATCACTGTATTAGACTGATTTGGCTACGATTGCTCCAAAAACTTCACCCCCATCTATTTGCCTCGGAAAAATAAATGGACAAATTTACATTCGGGGCTACACTCAAAAC
Organism: Perca flavescens; assembly: GCF_004354835.1. NCBI lineage: Eukaryota > Metazoa > Chordata > Actinopteri > Perciformes > Percidae > Perca > Perca flavescens. The sequence goes on along the minus strand of NC_041332.1, from coordinate 41,862,229 downwards.
ATTCGGGACTGAAGACCCGGCAAAATCGGCTGACGCCGCTCCTGGTGTAAACCGGGACATTTTAGTGTCCCGACAGGCTTTTGTCGGGACTCGGGACAACCTATTAAAAATTGGGACTATCCCGGTCAAACCGGCACGTTTGGTCACCCTAGTGTAGCTACATAAATAAATGGTAGCACTAACAGCAAATATCCTCTAAGCTTCTAAACCGTCTATGCTAACTAGGGCTGGGCTTATCGATCTAAATATCGATACCAAGATGAGTATTGGTATCGGATTGATACTGTCGTGATGAGATTGATACTTTTGTTGCAGTTTCTCTCCGAGTTCATGTGAGCACAGCGTCTCTCCAAGTCTGTGCGCAGTGTGCAAACAGCGCACCTCTCTCTCTCTCTCTCTCTCTCTCTCTCTCTCTCCTTCTCTCTGCCCCTCCCCCTCCATGCTCTGCCGAGGCAGAGAGCGGAGAGTCAGAACAGTGAGACAAGCCCGTGATGATGGCGGAAAGAAAGAGAAGCGCTGTGTGGAGTTTATTCACTCCAGCTGACACGGACACTGCCACACGTGATGTGTGCAAAAAAGTAATTTGCCACTGTGGTAACACTACCAATTTGCATAAACACATTAAAGTAGTTCACCCAAGAGAGAACTCTGAGCTGCAAAAAAAGTTGAGGAAGGAGGAGGATGGGGGAGAACTCCAAAGAAGAAAGGATCTTTGTCCTGTGTTTTATCATAATCATAATCAACTAACTAAAGGCAAAATCACACAATTATTCAATGATCGTGACGTTACAAGTAAAAAGTATCGGTATCAGTATCGGCGATAACCCTGTATTTACTTGGTATCGGATCGATTCCAAAATTCCCAGTATCACCCACCCCAGAGTGATAGAGACAGACATGGCTCTGACCCACCCCTACTGCTAACAGTTAACCGTTCGCCGTTGGCCACTATGGCCACGCCATGACCCGCCCTACGAAGCAGCTGGATTGGTTGGGGTTAGGCATTTGACCTCGAGTGGTTAAGGTTAGGATAGCCGATTGGTCAGGGGAAAGGACCTGAACAAATGGGGTTACGTTACCTTGCGGTCTCATGGACGCCTGGCCAATAAACGCTATTGAAGGGCGGGTCTTGGCACCGCCGGTGCTGTAAACGTTTCCATGGTGACATCGAGCTCCCTCCACCAATAAGACGTCACTGTTACGCTTAGGATTGTGGGTAGTGTAGTACTTTTGTGAGTCACGTCTTCATATGTAATGAATTATGAAGCTGATTGTTGCTGCACTTGGCCCATACAGACTGTATATAAAGAGGTTTGGGAGCTACATATCAACGGTTTGGCCTCGGTTGAAATCATGTTTTTTATTTTGTTAGCTAAAATCATCTGTTCGACACATAACCGGAAATGACGCCAAATGTTTGCGGTCGGATCTTAGGTCATTAGGTGGTTAGGTTGCTGAGAAGCTACTTTAGCTAGCTATGCGTTAGTCTTCTTTCACCTGCCCAACATTTATAAACGTAGAATTTCCACTATAGCTGTTATGTTTTGACCAAAACTTCCTAATCCTACATTAGGTCATTTTTTTTAAGACGACGGAGCAGCCAGCGAGCCACCGACTGTAGGGAGAATGTCGAGACGTCTGGCCTTCCAGACTCAGCTGGCCTCCATCATGGAGGTCCTGGCTAATGCAGCAGTGGCGGAGATCTGTAAGCTGGTAGACGACGACTATGCCGTGGTGAGTTTACAGATGTCCCAGTGCCAGAGAGAGAACAAAGCCCTAAAGAGGAAGCTGCATTTGCTGGAGCTGAAGATGGCCCGGGGAAACGCCGAGAGGAGGCTCCGGGAGAGCGCCATGAACAGCAGCCGATCCAGGGTGCAGATAAACACCACCGGTATGACAATAATAATAATAATAATAATAATAAAAATGCACGAGTGGATCACTGAAGTATAAAACCATAACACAGTTTTAAGGCTATTTTATTCCGTGTACGTTTTGGCAGTTCTTTTTTTTCGTTTTAAACCAAACACGGACAGGTAAAAGTACACATATTAAACCCAGAAGGAGAGAATGGCCGTTCTATAAAAGTACAAGATAATGCACGCGCAGTGTATATACATATGCTAAATATATAAATGTGTTTCATGTTTTTACGTTTAGAAATGAAATGTATTTTAGCTATACAAGAAGTGTGTGTGTGATATATTTAGTTACGTAACGTTAGGGGAAGTAGTTATGTAGACCTACTGTAGATCCTTTCCAAATAATGTTTGAAGTGACCAGCAGAGATCCCAATGGGTTAACAAATTGTTCAATGTTCTACCAAATAACTTCATATTCTACTATATGAGGAAGTTAATGTTTATTGTTTGAATCATTGTTCATGTTTTTTATAGAATCAGAATCCGCTTTAATAGCCAATTAATGCCAAAGCTATAAATGAACCAGATACTAATTTATTTAGGAATGTGAGAAGATGCAAACATTTGGGAACAAAGTAATTTCCCAAATAACTTCTAAACCTATTCTAATCCCGTGCTTTGCATCTTGGGTCTACAGACGGAATCACTGTGATGTTGCGCTTACACAAAAAGCACTTTGGGGAGATGTGCCTCACTCACCAGCCCTAACCCAACAATGGGGATCTGTTGAGTGGCTGGTCAAATTTTAAACATTCACTAGCCATTTGGCTGGTGCACGAAAAAGTTAATTTTGAACGCTACTTCCTGTTAGAAGAAAGGCAGTTGATTTGAATTGCAGAGATACAGTATCTCTGCAAACTTGTCTATTTCTCTTGTCATCTTGTCACACCGCCGGTCTGACTGACTGCTAGTTTGGGTGGTGTCATTATCTGTAGTCTGTGGCCCAACAGGTAAATTAGACCTCCAACCTAATGTTAGTGAATGTCTTGACAAAGGACAGCATCAAACATGCATTTTAGATGAACAAGAGTCCTGTATCCAGTCGATCGACCCTGTTTGCTCCGCGTCGTTACAATAGGCGCGTTGGCGATGAGCCAGGCCTTTGCGGAATCTGATCACTGGTCATCGCCCACTTGCTCAGACGTCATGCACACATGGGCAACGATAACCTCACGAGATGGCTAACACTGGCGCATTTACAGAAATATTGATTAATGTGCATTGTCCTAATCAAAATAAATAAATAAAACCTAAGGCGGCCGCAGTTTTGAGACGCAAGACGCCCCGTTTGCTTTCCACCGACTGCAAGACCCAGGCGGACCCAGGGCATGACGGGGAAACGCCTGGCTCTCAGCTGATCTGACAGCTGATTGGTTCAGAATCGACACAACATGGTGACTTTTTATTGATTTTGAACTGGAGGGATTTAAATTGCTCTTAGTCTGACTTTTTTTTTTTTTTTTTTTTTTTTTTTTTTTTTTTTAGGCTTATGCACAAAACATACATAGTGTGGCTGCGGCTTTTTTGTCACCGCCCACTGTTGCTGCCGCCTGCTCACGTCCGCTTTACAGGTGAGGCACAGCTCATCTCGAACGAGCCTATCATACGTACGGGACGCAGGAGTTTTCTACCTGGAAGTTATTATATTTATAATAAACATCGTGACGGTCTCAAACGTGAATATATATCTTTGAGAAGACGTGATTTTTCCAGCCTAATTCACGCAAACATCTGAGTATTTATTGGAAAGATGTGTCAAGCCATCACATCTGCCACCGGCTATATCATCCTGACTTGCACGGGAAAAGTCGAATATAGTCTCTAACGTAAGCTCAATCGGTATTACAAAATATGGGCCAGTGTTATTACAAAATGTGGGCCAGTGTTCTGCATCTACTACAGTTTTCTGCATCTAATTCTGCTGCTAGGCTTTTAACCCACACTAGCAAGCGGGCACACATCACTCCGGTTTTAGCTTCACTTCATTGGTTACCAGTGAAATTAGAATACACTTCAAGATTTTGGTTCTAACTTTTAGAGCCCTACAAGGTCAGGCGCCCCCATATATCTCTGACCTGATACGTAGTCTGAGATCAACAAGTCAGAGATTTTTAGTTGCCCCCCGTACACATTTTAAAACTAGAGGGCACCGTTCGTTTCAAGCTGTGGCACCAAGGCTGTGGAACTCTTTGCCTCCTCCCGTACGCTGCTTGGACTCAGTGACAAATTTTAAAACGCAGTTGAAAACTCTTCTTTTTAAAGAGGCCTTTCAATAGACCATAGGGTGATTAGGTCGGTTTTATTGTGTCTTAAGTGTATTTCTGTTTATTTTCCGATTATGTACTGCAATGTATAAATGTTGTGTATCCACCCATTTGTTGTGAAGCACTTTGTGATTTTTATCTGTTAAATGTACAAATAAATTTTACTTATTTACTTACTTTACTTTGAAAGCAGGCATGTAGTCAATAATTGGCCAGGGCGGCACTGGCTCGCAAATTTTACTCACTAGCCCGTCCAGCCAAGTTTGATCAAAATACGCTTTTTAGATATTCAAATGAATGTAAAAAAAACAAACCCAAATAGTAGCAGAACTAGTTCTGTGTGTGTGTTTTAATGTGTCTTCTGATTAAAATTGAACTGTTGAAACAAGTTGTAGGAAGCCTGCGGAACGTAGTTGGTTGCAATGTGTTACAACATTGGGCTGCCTTTCAGACAGTGTAGTGTTCAAAGTTACCACGACAACAGTGGCTTCTCTTTTAAAGTGGTATAGACAGTTTTTTTGGAATACACTGTAACTAAGGACGTGCTTTTCTGCAGCATGTGCAGACTTTTCCCCCAGCGGATCTGACAGCCCATCAGCCCGAGAGGACTTTGTTTGAGTGGGTTCGAAGAAAACAACACCACTTCTCTGCCGTTTGTTTATTTGTGCAATGAAATGGTTAATTATTAGAGATGCACCGATTACAATTTTCTAGGCTGATTCCGATTCCCGATTTTCATTGAGTTTGACCTGCTGATAATTGATTTTAGCCGATTCCGATAAAAAAATGTTTTAACAACTTTACAGCACATGCAAATATTTATTTTCTATCTTTGATTTAATAGAACATTTTGCACAGAACATAGAAACATTTTGAACAGATAATGGATCACTATGAAATAGAACTGATTTTGTTTTTTGGTGTCGTCCCTCCACGCCCTACTTTTTTCCCTGCAGATGTTTCATATTGCAAACTTGTTATCTTCTGCACACGCCCTGAAGAATTTCCAAACCGCTGACATGTTGCAGGTTAATTCACCAGGTTCCCTACATGTGCGAGAATAGCGTGGATTCGCGACACACGGCGGAACAGTTGAGAGAAAGGAAAAAGAGACTGTGCTGTCACATCTGCGTGTGCGTGCGTCCTTGAGAACTGTAACTCGTATAACTTATGTTGTCAGTTAATTGTAGCGTTGACTGGCATGAAATGTCAGACTGACCTGCTGGTCATGGCCGAGCACGTGAAAACCGGCCAATTCCGGTCTATCGGTGCATCTCTATTAATTATTAATAATGCTGTGCGCTGTAGAGCCGATGCTGCTGGTTCTACCAGTGCAAATATATTTTAGCGTGAATAGGTTATAATAGACATGTTTTTGTCTATTCTGTTGTTTACAGCCTTTATAGACTGATCTTTGTCAATTGAGCGTGTTGTATAGACAGTGTTTGGCTGTTAATGCCATTGTAATGCAGTATGTTGCTGTTTTTTTTCTCATTTGTCCTTTTTGCTACTTATCATTTTTTATTAAATCTTTTTTTTGGGGGAAAGATGGCCGACTTACTTTTGTACTGGCCCATAGGGTTGGGTACCAAACTCTGTACTTTTTTGGGTAATGACTGAATTACGTCGGTACTACAGAGGACCGATTCACTTTAAATCAAATGGTACCAAATTTTGGTACCTGAGAGCGTGCGTAAGCGCAAGCTTATCTGTCCTCTCTGCATATTGACAGAGAGCGGAGCTCCGACATGTGCAGGTGCGGACGGAGTAAACTACGTCTGCTCTGCAGTTTTGTTGAAGTTACAGTGAGTCACGGCGATGCCGATAAAGTGGTTTCAAGTGTGGTTACGGTTTCTGAAAACTTCACGCAGACAGTGTCTGCGATATGATTTTAATGGAGAGGCGCAAGCGGTCGCGCTGCTGTTGACACTTCCTCTGAGACAAGCGGCCACAACAGTGGTTTCTGTGCCCTGGTGACTGACTGACAGGCTGAGGTTGTAAGGCAAGGCAACTTCATTTCTACAGCGCCTTTCAGCAACAAGGCAATTCAATTCCATTCCTTTGCACTTAAGTTAGTTCTCCATTAGTCCAATGTCAATCATAATTCCTGTGCCTAAGAAAATGACTGCCACCTGTATGAATGATTTTTAGACCTGTAGCGTTGACTTCTGTGATTATAAAGTGTTTTGAACAGCTTGTGAAGGCATATATCAACAACAGCATACCTGCCTCAACTGATCCATTACAATTTGCATACAGAAATCAAATAGAGCTGTGGATGATGCTGTATCCCTGGCTTTACATACTGTGCTCCAAAATCTAGAAGGCAGGGATAAGTATGTCAGGATGCTATTTGTTGATTATAGCAGTGCCTTTAATACTATTAGACCTTCTATTTTAATACCGAAGCTGTTAGACCTGGGCCTCTGCAATTCCATCGGCAGGTGGATACAGGACTTTCTAACAGGCCACCCCCAGACAGTTAGAGTTGGCACTACATACTCAGCCTCTATAGTGTTAAACACTGGAGCACCTCAAGGCTGCTGTCTCAGTCCTCTTTTATACAGTCTGTATACCTATGATTGTATTGCTAAACACCCCACTAATAGTATTGTGAAATTTGCAGACAATACTATTGGGATAGGACTCATTGACAGCAATAATGAAACTGCCTACAGAGATGAGGTGAGTAACTTGGTCATGTGGTGCCACAGAAATAATTTGTCTCTCAACGTGGGGAAAACTAAGGAGGTCATCATAGATTTTTAGAAAGAACAAACCCACACATAGACTTGTCTTTATTAACAACTCTCCAGTTAAAATTGTCAACACCTTTTTTAAGTTCTTAGGCATCCACATTTCAGACACCCTCACATGGTCCTTCCAGATCAGCTGTGCCATTAAGAAGGCACATCAGACGCTTTATTTCCTGAGGTGTCTCAAAAAATATGCTATGTCCCTTAACATTCAACAGAACTTCAACAATTGTATAACTACCGCTATACAATTGAGAGTATATTGACAGGCAATGTTGTAGTGTGGTTTGGCAGGGCTACTTCACATGACCTTAATATTCTGACAAAAGTAGTCAAAACTGCATCTAAAACCATTGGGGTTCCACTTGAACCGCTCCAACACATTTACTGGAAACGCAGCACTAAGAAGTCACGAGGTATTCTTTAGGATTCTAGTCATCCTGCACATAATCTCTTCTCCCTCCTTCCATCAGGGTGACGTTTGCAGAGCATCCCAACGTGCACAACACGTTTTTAGGGATAGTTTTTACCTCCAGGTGATAAGGTTATGGAACGATGGCACAACAGGAAGGAGGGCTGTGGTCTGTCACTATGTCTATTGTGCTTGGATATTTCTAGAAGTTATTAAATTCTATTTATGTTTTTATAATTGTTATTGACTGTTGCTGAGAGAATGCCAAGGCACATTGTATTTCACTGCTGTGGTACTTCGTACTACATATGCATATGACGGTAAACTTGAACTGACTAACTATGTCGACAACAGGGCAGTCACCAAGTTTATTGTTAAAGGTTTGTGTCATTATGCAGTTTGCACTAAGAAGTCTTTGTTGTTTATATTCCTTTGCATATTAGTTAGTTCAATATTAGCCTGTACACAATGTTTGTTTGTTTATTTATTATTGATAATATGTTCATGTTGTGGCAAAAAGGTTTCTCTTTTTTTTGTTAATTTAAGTTCGGATTGATACCAATCCTGAGTATCTGACTGTGGAAAATAAAAATGTTGTGTTTAATGTATTTTTTTTATGTTGAAATGAATTTTAAAGCATATGGTATCGAAAAAAAGTATCGCTAAGGAACTGGCATCGAAACTGAGGTATCGAAATTGGCACCGGATCGAAAGATTTTGAACGATGAAAATTTGCATTGCATTCTAGATTTGTGAATTCTAGAGTAGGGGGAATTGTGGATTGTATGTTAACTTTAGCATTATATCCTTGAATTGTTTCCTTCAAAAAAATAAACAAACCAAGGCTTTGAAAAAAATCTGACAGATACAGACTCTCGGCATTTAACTTGACCAGTTTGGCAAACCGTTGATTAATGTAAAACATTGATAACATTCCTTAGCAACAATATGCTTGGGCTTATTAAGATAACTGTTAAGATGCTATGATTTTCACATCTTTGCTTCAACTGTAGTGACACTGAAATGAAATGTCTACTGTCAGTGTTTCTAAATAGACTTCTTTCCTCGTTTTTGTGTAGGTGGTGTGTTTGAGCGACGGATGGATTTGGTTCTGTGGTCTGGTAGAGCTGCTGCAGAGGATACAAGCAGCGAGCCGATTCATTTTGACAGTGTCCAGAGTAAGGTAAGCACTCCAAAAAGGGAGTCAAGGGGACTATGATTTTTGTAGACATGAATGGATGTTAATAAATCCGAGCTCTGGGAACAAACACACAGGGATGGACCGGTTGGCTGCTGAGCAATGCTATAAATGAACTTTATCTAGAAGTTGTCTTTAAAAAGCAGAGGGTTGTGTTGGTACTGGGTGGCTGTTCTGGGTGAGTACATGTACTTTAGCTGCATGAATTTTTAGGGGTGTCACTATCCTCCAAATCCACGATTCAATTTTACTTTCGATTGTAAGGTCACGATTGAGTTCAATTTTCAAATTCAAATTTTTTTTTTTCTTCCAACAATAAGAGAATAAGACTATATGGTTTGAGTTGTTTTTGTGGAACAATTTAATATTTTTTTAATTTGTTTATAGTGTCAAATCATAACAGAAGTTATCTTAGGACACCTACTGTATAGTAGGTCTACACCACACTCTATAATTCACAGAGACCCAACAATTAAAGTTATGTACCTGAAGTCACCATGAAGTCAGTTTGTTTACATAACTTACTCACGGGGAAGGCAAAATGTGCCACACCGGTGACTTCAGGGAAGCAGGAATATTTCCTGTTTTTTTTCTCCATTATTTCTGACTCTGGCAGTGGCCATGGTGTCTAGAATAGTCAAGCTGCAGGCTACCGGTAAGCTAACGTTACCCTGTGTCTTTAGCTGCATGCTACCAGCCGGTAAGCTATGCTGTGTCTGTTTTTTTTTTCTTTGAACAGGCACAAGTAGGAAGGGGTGGAGAGACAAAAAAATATTCGGAGAATCGCCGATCCTGCTTCTGATTTCGATAGTCGAAATGAAAAGCTCATTTTGATCAATTTTTGATTTAAAATCAAAATCGTGACTCCCCTAATGAATATGAAACTTGTCGTTGCTGACAAACCTGCCTTATTGTACAGTCTCCAGACGTGGAGCTGGTGGAGCCAGAGCCGGTGCTAGTAAAGGAGGAGAGGGTGGAGCCAAACATGTCAAGAGTTGAAGAAAGAGAGGAAAACGTGCCGCTTATCAGAGATGATGGTGAGTACAGATAAAATACCGTTTCACGTGTATATAAAACTACACTGTGGATAACAATACTCAATACTTTTTCAGTACTGACTCACTGAGTGTCTGCAGCATTGAATGCTCAGTCAGATTCCTGCTTACTTCTTTCCTCATTTAAAGGAGCACTCCACTGATTTTACACATGGTCAGTTTACTAGTAGTCTTGCATTGCCAGCCCTATCTCCACAGCGCTGTGGAGTAGGGTTGCAAAATTTCAGGAATTTTCAAAGTTGGAAACTTTCCATGGGAATAAACGGGAATTAATGGGAATAAACTGGATATTTTTAACATTGCTTGTTATAGTCTCTAACAGGGAACTTAAATGTAGTTGAAAAAACCTATCTTGCAGCATAATCTTGGTTAAAACAACCTGATTTAATGCAACTTCAGTTGAATGTCCTCCCTATATTCATCAATGACATGCACTCACGCAGTAATCAGCATAGGCTACAGCATAGTTTGCCAACATTTTAGTTTAAAATACAGGAGTTTTTTTTTGTTCTCTTTTTTTTGGGGTTGGGGGGGATACATAACCCATTGCTATTAACCTGTGTGTGTTAATTGTATAGCCCACTTGTTCTTGATAGGCTGGAAACAATAGATAGCGCTGATGGTCAGCTTGGCATGCATATAACCATAACCATAACCATAGTAAATCAAAGGCAGCATGCTAGCTACCTTCATATGTTAAGCTAAAGGTCAATGGTTTGGGCTACTACTTAGCCTACTGCAGGGCTATTGAGGCAACACCCACTGCACAGATCATTTCTAGAAACATTCTACAGCAGATTGAAGCTGAAATGTTTATATTTATGTTAGTATAAGATGGAGTTTGTATGAATTACCCAACATTTCAAGTTAATTCTCATAATTTCCCATTAATTCCCATGAAAGTTTCCAAATTGGAATGTTTCCAAAATTCCCCAGCTTAACTTTCCATAGAAAGTTTTCAGAAATTTACCAGAAAATGTCCGCCCCTTTGCAACCATACTATGGAGTAAGGTCTGGTTACACCACAGATACATTCTAGGATAGGAGAAAAAAACACTCTGCGTTGTGTCCATTTCTTAAAACCATTCACATTTGTCTTTGGCGTCTTTTGGAGCTCGAGGTGAAGTCGTGAAAGCCATTGCTGTACAGTAGATGCATGGTAAAGCCAGAGGCTGACTGCAGTCAAACGGTCAGCGCTGCGATGCACTGAGATGACGCGCAATTTCATGTGTTTTTCTGTGCTGGTCGGCGTTCTTCTTTAGCATTTAGAGGCAGACTAGAACACATGTAGGCGTATGTGCTGCCCCCGTCAGGTCCACAATGTTAGCATCCACGGTACCTACAATAATGTAGAAAAATAAGTACGGTCACATTTTCAGAATTTTCGCATCGACTTGGTACCGAAGTATCGGTTCTCGTAACATCCGTAATGTTGAGTACTACTCCGGCTGTGTAAAGAACTGTGATGCTAACTGCAGGTGTTGAGTTTGAAAGAGTTTGGTGTTAAAGGTGGCGTATGTAGGATTACGAAGATCCAGGACTTAGCCAAAACTTAACTGTGACATTGACAATTAAAGGTGCAGTAGATAAGACTTAAAAAACTACCTTTCTGTCATATTTGCTAAAACTGACCCTATGTTCCAGTAGAACTACATGAAGCATGTCATTTAAAAAAGTAATTTCCGGCTCCTCTGGCACCTAGTGCGATTTTCAAAAATCCACGACTCCCTGTTCAGATTCACCAATCGGGGCCAGGGGGGTGTCTAACTGCGTGTCAATCACTGCTCATGCACACGCATTCATTCTCCCTTGTGGGGGGGAGGGGCTTAGGAGACCATTTGGGCTTTGGCAGAAAGGGGGGAGGGACTGAGAAGTTGTCGATGTTCAAATTTTTTGGCTAAGTCCTGGATCTTCACAATCCTACCTTGCGCCACCTTTTAATGTCACTGAGTGTTATTTTGTACCATTTGGCACCATTTAGGGACCAGCACCACAATTTTTTAAAAAGTATTGTTTTAGCACCGGTATTGGAAAAAAACAAATGAAACCCAACCCTATGAATCAATGAAAACATATGACCGATTTGTCGACCTAGTATCATGTGAGGCGTGCATATTTTATGTGTTATGAAATATAATCTGTCTCTGTAAGAGACTAAAGTATTAACTATTCAACTTTTTCTCTCTAAAGGAGTGTTGGAGTGTGTCCCTTGTGCACCTGTGAGACCCAGCCTTGACCAGCAGGACAACAAGTCCACTTCCTGTCAGACCTGGTCCCAGACCCAGAGCAGCAGGACAAGGCATGCCGGCAGCAGCAGAGGAGTGGAGGTCAGTGGCTCCTCTCCTCTCCTTAATTGTGAAGTCAGTGCCTCTGTTGAGGGCAGAGACTCACTGCAGCAAACAATAAACCCACCCCAGTATATTGATGACGGCAGCAATGACTCGCAGTTTGATGTGTTGTGCGACGACAGTAGAAGCGCTAACGCGTTGGTCGAGGAGTTTTTTGACAAACACTCCGGGGCTGAAGTGGAAGAAAGGAGGCCGTCTTGTTCGTACTCGATGGCAGCGACTGATTTCCAGTCGACCTCTTCCGGTATTAACGGCTGGATCCGTTGCGGCCCTGGCGTCCCCGTGTCCCAGCCCTTCAGTGACGGCAGCAAAGTGCGCCATCAGACTGGCACCAAGGAAAGACTGTTTGTTTGCAGCTACTGCGGCAAGGCTTTTAATCGTCCCAAGAAGGTGGAGATCCACCAACGCGTCCACACGGGGGAGAAGCCTTTCAGCTGCACCACATGTGGGAAGATGTTCTCCGAGGCGGGGAACCTGAGGAAACACCAGAGGGTTCACACTGGAGAGAAGCCTTACACCTGTAAGTTGTGTGGCAGGGGATTTGCCTGGATAAGAAACCTGAAAACCCACCAGCAAAAGAGCCACCCTGAATTTCCTGAAGAGACCTGGGAACAGATCTAATCTGTCTACTGTAGGATGTAATAATCCAGCAAAGACTCTACGTTGGCAGTCAAAAAAGACTGCCCAACAGAATCAAAACAATTTGGGACCTTTTTTTAGGACCTTTTTTATGAATATTTTCAAAGAGGAATGAGAATAAGATGTATTTCTAATCTCTCAACCAAAATTCTGAAGTGATGCTGCTTTTGGACATGATGAATTAGTCAGTCTTCTTTAAAATATCTCTCTACACAATGTCCTGGTCATGTAAAGCTTTCCAACTAAAAAGTTGAGAAACTTTTTTTTTTTCTAGCGTCCAAACCTGAAATGTGTAGTATCATCCACAAGGTTTAGGGCTGGGTACCGAATTCGGTACTTTTTTGGGTACCTGACCAAATGGCATTGGTACTACCGAGGACAATTCACGGTAAATCAAATGCTGCCAAATTGCTGTACCTGAGAGCGCGTGTTGACGGAGAGCGTGGCTCAGCTCTGACACACACACACACACACACACACACACACACACACACACAGGTGCGGACGGAGCAAAACTACTCAGCCTCGATTGTTTAAGTCACAGCAATGCTGGTAAAGCGGTTGCAAGTGTGGTTACTCTTTTCAAAACTCAGACAGCATTCGCTGCGATATGATATAATGGCGATCCGATAGCGGTCGTGGTGCGGTTACCACTTCCTCCAAGACAGACGGGCACAGCAGTGTTCTCTAGTGACTGACTGACAGGCTGGAGGTTGTAAGGCAAGGCAACTTTATTTCTACAGCACATTTCAGCAACAGGGCAATTCAAAGTGCTTTACATTATCAATTACCTTGGCTTTCAGTTCTCAAAATCAAAAGCAGGATTGGCATTTCCTCATTCTGAATATATTATTTAAATTTGACCATATGACTTAGTTTTTGGGAAATGTACCACACTAACGGTTATACGTGTAACTACTGGATACCATGTAGCCTATCTTTCTAAAGAAGACTTTGGAAATGTGACTTGGAAACTCTTGATCTTTACGAATCAAGACTTGATTGTCTAACAAATGGCATAGCCGTCACCGCAGAGCTCGGCAAACGGGCTGGCAGTGCAGCTGGCCGTGCACAGGCGTAGGTTGTGGGGCACCACGAGTTGGCTGAGCTGCTTGCCAAGACAGCCATCCCGTCGCCTCCTTTCTGAACCCGGCGTGAGGCTGAATCTCTGTTTCTTGTCCTCTAGATGTGCGCTGCTCTTCTACTGGTCAATCAAAGCTAAAATGTAGTCACCAGACTAGTCTCAACGAAGTGCGAGCATGGTGGGCGGGGCGAAGCCAGATCCAGAATTTCTCCGGGGGGGAGAAGAGTAGATGGGCTTCATCACTCTTCAGACTTTTATTTTACTTTTTATGTGGATAAACTATTTTAAACAAAATATTGATCATAACAGAGTAGTTTTACATACATGTCTGTAGTGGGACTTAAAAAAGAACAAGGTCACTCCCTAGTAGTTGAGGGCTGGACTGACTGAACATGGTGGAACAACTGGTTCCCCTTCCATTACATGAAGGAGATTTTTAAAATGTGGTTTGTTCAATAAACGTGTTACACATTTTGTTGTTTTCATTGGTCAAGTGGTTGGAAAAAATGATAAGTAGGCTACCTGTGTTGGAGTTCAGTCTGGCGCAATGCTCACTCCACATAAAATGCTACGTTATGGGGTGCCTGGGTACCTCATCTTGTAGAGCGTGCGCCTCATGTTCAAAGGCTCAGTCCTCACTGCAGGGGCCGCATGTCCAATTCCAACCAGCCCTGCAGTCATTTCCCCTCTCTCTTCCCTTTCATGTCTAAGCTCAATCAATCAAATAAATTCTAAAATGCCCCAAAAAAAGTATCTTTAAAAGGAGAAGAAAATACTACATTACATCACTTCAGCAAACTTCACAGAGAACAATGAGGGGAAACTGCAGCACCAAACTGTTGAAACTGAATATTCTGTGGTTTAGCTCGGCTAAAAACACGGAATCCGTCAGCACGTTTGCATGTCGTCCACTATGGAGCCTGTTTGGAACCGGTAGGCTACAGACAACGTTCTCTTCACTTCACCTTGTTAACTGATTCAGCCTTTTAGATAACGCACTAGACTGTCATGCAGACAGTTGTCTCATTCATGGACTCACCACAGTGTGCCACTGCAGACTGAATATAGGGGAAACCCAGTGGATATTTCGCATATTTTTGACATTTTAAAATGGCGGAGGTTTACGTTACAATTATAGGTAAAATACTGCATGGACTCCCAGTAAATGTTTGAGAGCATTGGTATTCTAAATGTAACATGTTCCTTGTGTTTTATAGTTGAAATATTTCAGATTTTGTAAGCAACATTTCATTCATTGAATAAAATATGCTTCTTGAACCACGTAGTATTATTGTACAGCCCTTTTTTTTTTTTAAAAGAATGAAGTTGTCATGACTTGAAATCTCAAATGAATGTTATCAGATTTGCATTGCTGTAATAAAAAAATATTGATCAGTAATTCAGCAGAGAGTGGACACAAGGACGTTTTTCTTAATTAAAGAACGGTTTTAAATTGCTGCACACAGTTCAAGAACAATTTCAGGAAGATATAATTAAGGAAGAAATACACACAACTACGTTTAGGCCAATGAACATAAAACTATTATGCACAGGTAAGTTAAAATATAAATGAATATAAAAAGCATTAATGACCAACAACACCGTCTACATACAAATCGGGTGTTTCTGTAAATTCTAAACAATAGAAATAGTGCAAGAAAGGGGGGAAAAAAAAAGATATATATGTATACATACAGTATATATGTTACAGGATAGGATTAATATTTGACAATAATGGGCGCCTGGGTAGCTCACCTGGTAGAGCAGGCACCCATATGTAGAGGTTTACTCCTTGATGCAGTGGCTGCGGGTTTGACTCTGACCTGTGGCCCTTTGCTGCATGTCATTCCCCCTTCTCTCTCCCCTTTCATGTCTTCAGCTGTCCTATGAAAATAAAGGCCTACAATGCCCCAAAAAAATAACAATAATGACTAATATATGTAGGTTACATCTTAAAGCACAGCAGTGTGCATTTTAAACTGTAAATATATAACTTAGAAATTGTAGGTAAGTGAATGTTTAAGGGCTAAAATACTTTGTTTAAACGTTACTGATTGTCACATGTTGTTCTCAAGTCATTGCACTTCTACAGAGTAAACTTGTTGCAACACATTGTTTGACAATATAAGAAGAAAAATAAATGACATGATATTAACCTTTAGTGTTCCCAATATACATTAAGGCAGGTTCAAGTCAGTGATGGAAAATTCCTTCCACTTGTCATCACACACACTAAATGTTACTCTGTGATTATCTGAAGACTAGACTTTGACTTAAATTATCTAAATGGGCATTACTCTCAAAAAGCCTGGGCGATAAGGAGAAAATCAAATATCACTATATTTTTGACGAAATACCTCGATATCGATACCGCAACGATATTGTAGCGCTGACTATTGGTGCTTTCACAAAATATTTACACGATGAGATTTTTGATAAATAATCATCAGTAATGTGGATATAATAACTAAGTGGGTTAAGGCAAATAATAGAACAATTACAACAGTCTGGTAAGTTCAGAAAAGTACATCACTTTACTGTAATGCAGCCTTTAAAGCCAGGAAAAGACACTTAACATATTACAATATCCAAAATCTAAGACCATATCTACTTTCATATCACGATATCGATATAATATCGATATATTGTCCAGCTCTACTCTCAAAGTTTTTTTTTTTGATGAACCCAGCTCTTTTTTATTTTACTGTAGGACTATACCCCAAACATCACAAGTACACCAATAGACCTTTTTCACGGCAGACATGTTGACATGTCATAGTAGGAAAAGCACAGATGTATTCAAAACCATTAATGATGACTGCATTCCACTTAGAAGAGACCCTGGTATTATGCATGCTGACTCACAGAAATATCTTACTGGGACACTTGATGGAACTGAGCCATCGTTAAGGTTATCAATTTCGGCTGTGCTTTTCAACAAGTCAAAATGTCTGCTGTGAAAAAACTAGTAAACAATGAAATTACCTTAAATTGAATTGGTTAGGCTGTAATTTCTCATATCATTTTTGGGAATATACATATGAAATGTCTTTGAGAGTTTTTTTTTTTTTTTACCCTTTCTTTCATTTCGCTTGTTTGCTGTTCCGGTTTGTCGGTATGAATTTTTGTTTCCATCACCTGTACCTCAGTGTAGATTCGAGTGGTCGAAGTACTCATGTGTTTTGTTGTGTAAAATGTCAATAAACATATTGTTAAAAAAAAGGTCATTACAGCAAATGCCCCTACATTTTAACACTCATGATGGGTTTGAGCAGAATGCTTGCAGTTATTTCGCTAGTGACAAACTCACTAAAAATGATTACCTCACTCTGCAGCCCCTTTATCAAGTTTTGAATGAAGTTGCTTATTTTCAATGCAACTCACGCTGTGCACATTCTGTATGGTGTGCATTTATGTTGTGTGTCTGCAACAGTAACATCGGACATTTTCTCTTTATTGTGCGTGTGCAGAAGGAGGAGGAGCCGGATGTGGTGCTGGTGAAGGTAGAGGAGGTGGAGCCGGTGACGGGGACTCAGAACCATACAGGCCTCAGCATACAAGAGGGTGAGGGGACACGTCACCTTTCATTTGAAGCAGTGATCACACTAGGAGGTGTTGTGATTAGCACACTTCTCTGACATCACACTGTGGGATCTGCTGACCCTCCGTACAATATAAAATACATACGCCTGTATAGATGTCTCTTACCCAGCATGGCCAGTTTTCTAGTCTTAACGAATACTCAAAGCGCTTTACACACTACAGATACCATTCACATACACATTAATACACTGGTGGCTGAGGCTGCCATACAAGGTGCCACCTTCTCATCAGTTAAACATTCACACACTGCTGGCGCAGCATCGGGCGCAATTATTGCCAGGGGCAGACGGGCCAGTGATTCTACCACGACCTTCCGATTGGTAGACGACCGCTTTAACACTTGAGCCACAGCTCTTATGGTACGTGTCCATGTAGGTGTTGTTTTCACGACAGGGAGCTACCCGCTTCCCAGCATTGCACACTAGTGGGCTTGCCACCAGCAGTTACCTGTTTCACCTCACTGACCACTCACAGGCAAAGAAAATAGACCACAGCCTCATACAAGCCTGACAGCTGAACCTCATTGGACAAACACGTCTGTTCCCAGATTTCAAAACAGACCATAATGGCGGCTCGTTTGGAATACGATCTATTTTCCGAAAATAGTTTAATGAATCCTGTTTCTTAAAACATTTTAAGTATGAAATAGGCTATGCAGTTTCTGAATCTGTCTTCATTTTCAGATAGACAGCGCGGTCAGTTTGAAAAAAAATCGCCAGCTTTTGAGGGGCATCGAGCCTAGCTGCCCGCTCCTCATTTGCATAAAGTTACCTTGATTTAACTTTATGCAAATGAGGAGAGGGCGACTCAACGCCCCTTTTCTTCAAAGCCCCCGCGACGCTACCAAAATGCATTGCACGGCTGCTCCCGTGGAAATGAACGGGATGCGTGGAACACGCTGACAATGGACACCTACCATGATAGCCTTGGGTAGGGAGTTCCATAGTTTTGGTGCATAGTTAAAAAAGTTTAAGCTGTTGATTTTTTGTTGTTGTGAATTTGCATTAAAAAAACCCGAAGAAAAACAGATGTTCCGAGAGGCTGAAGGATTATAAAACGACAAACAAAGTTGTAATGTAGGCCGGTTCCAAACCACTAAGAGCCTTATAAACAAGTAAACTTTAAAATCAATCCGAAAAGACGCTGGGAGCCAGTGCAGGTTAGCAAAAACTGGGGTAATATGCTCTCTCTTTGTTGTTTGAGTTAAAAGCCTGGCAGCAGAGTTTGGGATTAAAGGTGCCCTGCCACACATATTTCATGACTTTGTGGTAATGTCTGAAGTTCTACCATGGACTCTTTAACATTGTTTGTAGAAAAAATGCCTTGGTTACCTTGTTTCAAGCCATTCTAGCGGGGTATAGAAAGCCTACAGGAAGACTCAGCTCGATTTCTGCCAGTTCTCATTAATATTATTCAAAGCTAAGCTGTTTGAATCTGATTGGCTAACAGCTAGCTAATGAGAGCCTGGCTGTCAGAATCCTTTACCCAGCCAAACTGGGCGAGCTAATGAATAGTAATGAGCTCAGGCAATATGACGTCAGACTGACCAGCTTTTGTAATTGGCCCGATTTCTCTGCTTATTTCTTTTCAGAGGCTAGAGCTGACAGAGGAGGTAGCAGTTCATTTTCAAATTCACGACATAACACAAACACATATGGACCTAACATATTTCAAAAAATGCAAGTAAAAACAGGTTTGTATGGCAGGGCACCTTTAAATGTAATTTGACAATTGATTCTTTTGGAAAACTGGTAAAGAGAGCATTACAGTAATTAAATCTATATGAAATAAATGCATGCGTCTTCTTGGGATAGGAACGGCCGTACCTTTGCAATGAATGCTGCATTGAATCCTGTCCAGTAGATGCAGAGTCTGACCGGTGTCTTTCTCTTCGTACCCAGGGTTGGTGGAGTCGAGCACCGACGACTGTAGAGCAGTTCTGCCGTTTGATGAAATCCCAGAAACCTCCACCAATCGTCTGTCTGACCTGCAGGAGTCTGGGCGGGGCTTCTCAGAGGTCAGCCATGGGTGTTCTTTGCTGTGGACTAACGGGGGGGGTAGTTATTTTCATGACGACAGCCTCCCAGGGCCGTCCTCACACTGCACCCCCCTCTCATACCTGCCCACCACACTCATTGGAGCAGAGCCAGGCAGCTCTGGGAGGGGATTGGCTGTTGAGAATTTAGCAGGAAGGGGGTTGGCTGCCGAAAGCTCTGGAGGCTTCCACACCTCTGTGTCCTTTCAGCAGCAGCAGCCTCCTGTTATCGATCTGTCAGAGGAGTCTAGCCCCAGCCAGGTTTTAGGTCAGATACAGGGAGCCCAGCAGTTCCTGGACCCAGGACAAAGTGCAGGCCAGGGCAGTCATGGCAGCGCTGATATGCAGCAGAAAATCCCCAAGAAGAGGGTTTGCATCTGTAAGTTCTGCAGTAAAGGGTTCAGCTCAGCAGCAAATTTAGAATCCCACCTTAGGACTCACACAGGAGAGAGGCCGTACGGCTGCAGCATCTGTGGTAAAAAATTCTCCCAGTTCTGGAACCTGAAGATCCACAGGAACATCCACACCGGGGAGAGGCCATACCAGTGCCCGCTCTGCCCCGAGAGGTTCTCTGACCCTAGCAACCTGAAAAAACACCAAAAGAGACACCACCCACAAATGTAGGCGTGCAGTCAGGGACATCTTATACCTCTTCGCCACTGGCCAAAAAAGACATTTAACATCTTGCTTTTGAATCAGCCTTCACTCTCGGGACAGCTCCAATCGGCAGTAATGGAAACAAGACGCTTGTGTAGATGCGCTTATTTTCCGCCAATTTCCGGCACGATCCCTGTGATAAGCGCCTGCTCCATCGGTAACTTCTGTCATCCCGGCCACAGATTTCGGCCGTCTACCCCCAAACAGTGCTTCATCATCAAATTAGTCTGCACCAAGTTTGAAAGAGGGACTAAAGAGATAAAACCATCGTGACAATTTCGCTGCTTCCTACTGTTTACTAACCTACGTTGTAAGAGTAGTGAATTCCTTTTAGTAAATAGCAGAGCCAGTATGAAAAAATGTGTGTGTGTGTGCGTGTGCGTGTGCGTGTGCGTGCGCGTGTGGGGCGAAGTTTTTGGCAGTTTGGAGAAGCAAAAGCTGCTGTGAATGGGGTCAGCAGCAAAACAGATTTTAGCCATTAAAAAAAGTACTGTCTAAAAAATGAAATATCACATTCATCAGAGCATGTGAGCGGAGCACAAGTGATCAGGGAACACGAGCAGAGGATTTTTGGTTGGAGTGCAGTGCATTTTTTCTCAAAAATCAGCTGTTTTTTGGTGAACTTGACAATGGAGTTCGTAAAGTACGATGTGGATCTGTGTGTTCACATTCTAAAGTAAAATAAAATCAGCGGAATATCTAATAAGACATTATGACAAGTGCAAGACAGAATGGTAAGGTTAAACACTGCTTGGAGAAATGTTCAGTCAGTAATATTGTTTTTTATCGTATTGTAATCATGTTCTTCCAGTGGAAATGCATTCAGTTTGTCTTAATACAGGACCTCTGATGCATACTTCTTTGTTTTATCTACAAGAATAATTCTCTTGAGGAATGTCAATTTAAAGTTTGACTGTTAGGTAGCATAAACATATACTGTTAATGTAACTAGCTTTTTCTACAGTATTGTGTCACAATTTTGTAATATCCTGCTCAATGTCCACAGTTTGCAATGTAATTCATTAAAACTTTATTAAAACTCAACATGGGAATTTGTGTTTTTATTATAAATCATACATTACGAAATTGTGGCACAATATTCTTATAAAATCTACATTGATACAGTACATTGTTCTAATTCATAATAACCATATGTACAGATTACCTTAACGGTCTCTACTTATGCCTCCGTATTAGATTTCACCAAATTACTGGAGCTCATCTTTGTTTTTTTACAGAATTACAGTACATTTTGGACTGTCTGCAATGGCACCTTCAGTGGGTTGTAATGTTAACCACCAGCTAGGCTTTCCAATTCATGGGGAGTTGGAAAGGGACCGGCAGCTAACGTTAGTTTTCAGACTGTAAATGCATACAATACAACATGTTAATGCATTTATGCTACATGGTATTTTTACATGCAGATATTTACGATGGACCAGTGCCTGAAATGGGCCAGTACTTAGCAGTACTGAGTACCGGCACTTCTGATCTTTGTCCACATGAGTACCATACTTGTAATTGTTATTAACAGTATTATAAATAGGCTGATATTTATGCAAAACTAGCCTATAAATCATGATTTATTGGGAAAAACCATGCAATTCTATGCTAAATCAGACATTCAGCACCCCCATATAGCCCGAATGGAATGATCCCATGTTACATAACCACATTTTCTGACACTGCAACGATTCGATCGCTCCTTAGATTGAATAGTCGGGGTCAACCCTGCAAGATATAGCTATCAATATAAAGACACATGCAATGATCAGCTCATGGAACTGATGAATTAAGAATTTATTGGCACCTTTTTTTGCTCCAACTCAGGCACTGAGATGTGTCTGTTCCACTTTTTCTGTTAATGTTGCATGAATTTATGGAGTAGTGTCACTCTACAGTGGTAGAGAGGGTGCTATCTATTTTCTCATTTCTTAAAATGTCTGTTTGTTCAGATGTCCATTGTCCATCCAGTCCTGTACCCTGATATGATTTAAGTCAATAACACCTGCACCACTCTTCTGCTAAAGCTCCCCGCTCTTCCTCCTCCCCCAGTCTGCAGCACCTCAGCCGACGCCTGTGATATCGCAAGAGCCCAGCAGTATGATGGCAGTCCAGCTGAGGGTCCCAGACACCAACAAACCCGCCAACCCAAAAACACATCAGCAGCAGAGATCCAGCAACAACAATCCTCTCAGCTCTGAATACTCTCTGTTTGAACTTGAGACATTCTTCACCCGCTGGGCCCCTGATAGTGACTCGGCCGGTAGTGGCCCTTCATGTCCTTTTACCACTGATGACCCAGCAGAGAATGACCAGGATGATGTTATTATTGAAGGGCAGAGTTTCTCCTCTGTTCAGATCCAGCCGTCTGTGTCACAAGGTAAGAGATAGTCTCCTTTCCTTGGTAGAGGCTTAATGTGTCACTGTTTTTGTGCTTCTTGTTTTTGGTTATGCAGAAATGATCGTGTCAGGCAGGCACTGATAACTGTTACAACAACAAAGCCATGAAGTCTGTGTGGAATGATACATTTGATTTTATTGGTTTATTTGATAGGGACCATGCATATTTATTAGAATTAGTAAAAATAACTAATTTTCATCTACAGTCCCTAGGCAGGTAACATAGGACTAACATAGAGACAGCCAGCAGTCATACATCACTCATTCACTATACATTAAAAGGTACACATAATGGTGACATATACATTGACAAAACAAACAAACAAAACAAAAATACATGATGACAAAGAAATGATTCATCCACCTCTATACTGCACTCAGTGTGAAAGTGTATGGGTGATGAAATGTGTGACAGTTAAAAGTGAGTGCATCTCTGGTTTTCTAGGAGCCACTGTTTTAAGTGAGTTTTTAAGGTGTTGAATGTAGGACCCTTTCTTATTGGGAGGGGCAAGTTATTCCAGAGTTTACTTCCTATTATTGACAATACGTTTTGTCCAAAAGTGGTGCGTCTAAAGGTAATAATCGGCCATTGGACAGTCTGGCGAGGTCAGCGACTCGAGTCTGTTCAGTGTGTTCCGTGCCGTCGTCCGTCTGGGGGGCTGTCGGCCTTTATTTTGGCCGACCTGACATGTTCAGTCGGAGACAGGGCAGTCGGGACTCACCCGGAAATGACGAGTGGAATGAGCGTGACTAGAGTCTCTCAAAATCTGACGACAATCCTTTAAACTGACCTTTGTTGATCTGAAATGAAGACAGGTTCAGCAACTACATGGCCAAGATTATGTAGCACATTCTATACCAAACAAGCATACTTTAAATGTTTTAAATTTTCAAAGCTTAAAAATGTATGTCTCTTTAAGATATCACAATGGTGATATGACAATGCCTTTTTATCAAAAGTTTTTATGGCTTTCTTAAATAGAGATTCAATGTGTTAAGAGTAGTTGTACTAGTTAATGACCAGTTAGTAAAACAATACTCAATATGTGAAAAAATCATAGTATATAAGAACATCTTGGCAGCTTTGGTGTCAAGAAATGGCCTAACTTGTTTAAAATTCTGCTAATTTAATTTAACTTTATTTGCCACCTTTTTTACATGACTTTGAAATGTTAGGGTGCAGTCATATATGACTCCTAGATACTTGAATTCATTAACAATATCAAGCTCCTGTCCTCTAAGGAACACATTAGAATGAGACATGACTTAGTGAGCCAGTTATCAATGTGAGCCATTGCAGATGTAAGTGTGGCTGCTATCTCTTGGTAGTTCTTAGCATGTGTAAAGATTACAGCATCATCTGCATACATCTGGACATCAACATTTTTACATGCCTCTGGCAGATCATTTATATACAGTGTAAACAGGATTGGACCAAGTATGGAGCCTTGGGGGACCCCTACTGGACATTCACACAGTGGGGACTTTGAGTCATTAATACGAACACATTGCTTTCTACTGGACAGGTATGATTTTATCCAGTTGAGAGCTTACTCAGAGAAATTAAAATATGTTAATTTAGATAAAAGAACTTTGTGATTAACAGTATCAAAAGCTCGCTTTAGGTCTAGGATGACAGCACCAACATAAGAACTCTTATCTAAGTATCCTTTAACCTTTTACAAAAAACAAACCGTTGGCTGTTTCTGTTGAGTGATGGGCCCTGAACCCAAATTGCATAGGGTGGAGTGAATTATTGCTTTTATTGAGATGTTGAATCAGTAGTTTAGCCACCAATTCTTCGGCTATTTTAGAAACAACAGGCAGAATACTAATTGGCCGATAATTTGCCAAACGTGAAACGTGTGTGTTCTGTGAGACGCAACAGTGATGGACATCAAAATGTTTTAATAAACACTTCCTGTGTTGATTCTTTGTAAGACACATAACTGTTGTGAAAGCAACTTATGAACTGTATCTGTTAAAGGCTAATAAAACAATAGTCACAGCATTCCAATTAAAATGACATACTTCACTCTTCAGTGCAGGAGATACTGACATATTGTCATTTTTAAGTCATTCATGTAATGCATATGTGCTGACTTCTTTGTAATTTCTGCTCCCAGGCCTGTCAGCAGAGCCTTCTGTGTCCATACCTCTGAGGATGCAGGCTCCATCCTCCCAGCCTTCATGGAGCAGAAAACCAGTCATGATCAGAAGTGCACAGGCTCAGCTGCTGCAGCAGCATCCTGATAGCAACAGGGTCTCTCAGCAACAACACAGCATTCCCTCTGCACAGACAGCACTGTCCTCCACCACAGCTGCTGTCAGTCACACTCACAGTGGTGATAAAACAACTACCTCTGGTATCAGCTCAAACAGTAGGACTATGAGCTCCAGATCTGTCAGGGGATCCACAGCAGCGTTGGCCAGCATTGAGGTAGCAATTGCTGCGCAGCATCGAGCCAACCTCTTGGCTCGCCACAATAAAAGCCAGGCTGCCACCATGGTGCCCTGCGAGCGCCGCAGGAAGAGCTACGTATGCCGAGCCTGTGGTAAAGCTTTCTCTGGTCTGTCTAATCTGGAGGCCCATGAAAGAGTCCACACGGGGGAGAAACCTTTCCACTGTGACACCTGCGGTAAACGCTTCTCAGAGGCCGGGAACCTGAAGAAGCATCAGAGAGTTCACACCGGGGAGAAACCTTTCAGCTGTGAAAAGTGTGGGAAGAGGTTCGCCTGGATCTGCAACCTGAGGACGCACCAGCAATCTGCCACAGGCTGCGGACCACAGGCTAGTGGGGGGCTAGGACTGGGCTGCTAATGCCAGCTGTGTTTTAATTACACCAGGGGTTGATGCATAGACAGCGTAAGGTTCAAACCAGAAGAAAAGATCCGTTGATTCGCTGCAGGGTTGTGCAGCAGTGGGAGTGTCGCTCAAATGGCATTTGTGTGATGTCCCGTTGTGTTCTTCAACACCCCATTGTAGCACACATAGGCTTTTTATTTAACCATTTTTGTTTTTCCGTCAGATTGTTTATAGATCTCGACATTT
This sequence comes from Perca flavescens, assembly GCF_004354835.1. Taxonomy (NCBI): domain Eukaryota; kingdom Metazoa; phylum Chordata; class Actinopteri; order Perciformes; family Percidae; genus Perca; species Perca flavescens. The sequence continues at coordinate 41,836,801 of NC_041332.1, read as the reverse complement.
CCTGGCACACTTGAAGGCAGCTTCATTTTACAGAGAAAAAGATCGGAGAGACGGAGGAACTGTGTTTTTTGCTGGAGCTTGTTGCAGGAAGCAGTCAGCTGTAACACATCTCCTGGGCAGTTCAGTGCTTGTGTTTAGTTTAGTTGTTTTTTTAACCCTCATAAGTGTTGTAAAACTTTCTTGTGGCAGCGAAAGAGGCAGTGATGTTTCCTGTGATGTATTTCACACAGCCTCAAAACAGACCGAGCGTGCACTCACACTGACGGCGCGGCAAAAACGCAGGTCTTACCATTCATTTTGAATGGGGGTAATGTGTTTAGGTCTGCGGCGCTGGGGGCTCACAAAAAAGTTGAGACGGATTCAACTTTTGGTGCAACCCGACGTGACGCTGCGGTGGCCAATCATGTAACCGATCACACTTATCGTTGGGTTTTGAGGCGGTGTGAGAGTCCCGTACAGTAAAGAGGAAACATCCCTGCTTCTATCGCTGCCACAAGAACGTTTTAAAACACTTATAAGGATGAAAACAAAACGCAACCACTGGAGTTGTGTAACAGCTGACTGTCTTCTGCAACAACTAAGCACAGTCGCTTCGTCTCTTTACTTTCTCTGTCTCAGAGATTTTTATTTGATTGTTTTTGTTTTACTTAAAAGGGACAATGCACATCAATTGACAATTTTAGTTTACACTCAAAATGTAAATGTGCCAGAGTTAGCAAAAAAGAAAATTTTCATCTGTAGTCCCTTGGCAGGTCAACACATCATCATATTACATTAATAAAAAAGAATGCAAGAAAGATAGAAAGCAAATTAAGAAAGAAGAGAAAAGAGAGAGGAACAAAAAAGAAGTATAATACAAAGAAGGGCAGTATCTAGGATGAGGTAAACCAGCTATTGATGATTGCAGTTTTGATTGTTTTTAATCCATCTTTTGAGTGTGGTTTTAAATGATAGATAGCTGGTGCTTTCTCTGAGTTCAATAGGAAGGCAGTTCCAATAATTTGAGGCCCGTACTGAGAAGACTGTTTGTCCAAACTTACTATGTCTATACTGTACAACACAGTCTCCCCTGGTGGAAATGAGGCAGGCATCTAAAAAACTGTCAAAATTAAATAGGTTGTATTTAGTACTGATATGGCAGTGGTGACAGCTGATAGGTTTTTGATCTAGCGTTTTTAAAGTTTGCTTATAAAGGGTTTCTATTGGTTTAAGAGTTGTCATGTTTGCTTGGGACCAGCTTGTGAAACAGTATGATATGTGGGAAAAGATCATGGCATGCATAAAAAGTTTGGCTGCCTCTGTGGTTAGATATGGCCTTATGTGTCTAAAGTTAGCCAGATTATATCTGATGGTGTTAGCCACCTTTTTAACATGCTTTTAAAAACTGTAATTAGAGTCTAAAATGATACCAAGGTATTTAAAATCAGACACAACCATATGTTTTTCTCCTTCAATAAAGACATCAGCCTGCTGTGCACTTGTGGATTTCTTAGAGAAGAACATACAGACTGGTTTGTTAATGTTAAGATGTAGATATGACCTTTTTAGCCAGTCAGAAACATGGACCAGTGCTTCAGTTAGTTTAGTTGCAGCCTGCGGTTTGTTTTTGGTATGCACATAAAGAACTGTATCATCTGCATATATTTGTATATTAACAGATGGACAAACTGAAAATAAGTTGTTAATTTCCAGGCTAAACAAGATAGGGCCCAGTACCGACTCCTGGGGTACACCAATATTACAGTCGAGGGATGAAGAGTAAGAATTACAAATACGTACACTCTGTTTCCTGTTGGTTAAGTAGGACTCCATCCATTTCATGGCCTCAGCTGAGAAATTAAAATAAGATAATTTTGGGTTCCGCCATCCATTCCGACATACCCCCACTCCGACATTGACGTCTAATTGTCGGAGTGGCGGCACTTCCATTGTTTTCAAACGTCCCACCACTCCGACAATTTTTGTTTCCACTAGGGTTAGGGGTAAGGGTTAGGGAATAGCAGCATGTCGGAATAGCGGCATGTTGGAATGGCGGCATGTCTGAATAGAAGCTTGTCGGAGTGGCGGCATGTCGGACTGGCAGCACGTAACCGATAATTTTGATAATAGTGTCTGGTCATTCACAGTGTCAAAAGCCTTTTTAAGATCCAGAAACACTGCACCTACTATACCACCCTCATTTAATTTTGACTCGATGTTTTCAAGGAGGAAACAGTTTGCTGTCTCTGTAGAGTGGTTTGTGCGAAATCCAAATTGCATGGGTCTAATGGGGTGTGGCCCAAGTTTAGATGATTTTTCAGCTGTTCTGCTACCCATTTTTCTGACACTTTTCTATCACTGATAGAATACTAATGGGTCTATAATTTGACACCATTGTTTTATCACCAGACTTGTAGATCAGAGCTACCACTGCTGTTTTCCAGGAGCTTGGAAAAGTACTTTGCCTAACCGACAGGTTGATCAGATGAGCAATAGGGCAAGCAAGTGCGTCCCTGTGTGATTTTAAAAATGTGGTATCCAAACCATATGAATCCTTTGCTTTTGAGTTCCTTAGCAAGGTTATAATTTTGATAACCTCTTATTCAGATTTCCTTTATTTTAAAAATAGATTTAGCTTTATCAATGGGGATAGATGGTACAGTTTCACTTGGAATACCTTGAACCAGCTCCCTGACTGATTTTTATAAAGAAATCATTAAATGTACTTGCTATCATATCATTATTTTGAGTCAGGATTCCATTCACTTTGAGTTAAGGTAAAGTTGTCCTTTGTTCTTTATTCCTACCAGTTAATTTATTAAGATTTCTCCAGATACGCTTCCCATTTCCCTGTGCTTCATTAATGATTCTGATTAAAAACAAAATCTGCCTTTGCCTTTCTTAAATTCCTTAATACCTTATTTTGGAGAGTTGTAAAGGTAAGCCGGTCACTACTATGCCCTGATTTTAGAGCCCTCTTTAAAGCAGAATCTCTCTCTTTCATTTGTTGCCTGAGTGTGTCATTTAGCCATGGTAAGGTGGTCTTTTGTCCATGTTTATGTTTCACCTTCCTTGTGAAGGTTGCTCTTATTTCGTTAATGGTAGAAAAAAAGGTGCTGCAGCTAATCTCAGTATCTCTGCGGGTTAGAAGATCAGAACCGTCAATTTGGTTTATAACATTTTCCAAGTTGATTATTTTAGGAATTTTCTTATAGAATTGATTTTTTTTGGTAGAATTTGAAAATTGTTTTCTGGTTAGTTTTTTTTGTTAAGCCATGTTTCAGAAAGACCAAGAAAGTTAGAGTGAGACAGTAATGGCGTTTTTCCATTACATGGTACCTGCTCGACTCGCCTCGCCTCGACTCGACTCTACTCGCCTCGACTCGCTGTGCGTCCGTTTTCCATTGCAGATTTTAGTATCGCCTCAGCGTGGCTGGTCGTCATAGCGACTGCCGTGGGCGTGGCTTAGTAGCTTGTTTTTTCCCATTGACATATCCCCGACGCATTTCCTGGTTCTCCGTCTCCGTAAACAACATGATATCAAAGAGATAGTTAACGTTTACTGCTCCAGATTTCCCACCGTGGTCACATATATTTGACTCTAAAGTCGCTACTCGCTTTGTTTCTCTCACATATATATGACTCTAGAGTCGCTACTCGCTGCGGAGATAATCGCCGTCACTCTCTCACTTCTCCCTCGCTCACTAGCTCCCCACACACACACATACGGCGACTCGACACACACATGCACACACCAGCGCACCAGTATAACCATCAGGCCACTTGTATGCTACGGAGAAAGCTCTGCGTGGAGCCTCCGGCATCAAAAAAACACCGCTGGCTAAACTATTTAAAAATGCCGTCTCTCGCTAGCAATGCAGTGATCAGTGACGCTTCTTTCCGACCAATCAGCAGCCTGCAGGGTTTCACGTCATGGAAAAGCGCCAAAAGTGTTCTAGCTGATTGCTTTTGGAGACAATGCTTTGTATATTTAAATGTCCAACGAGTAATCCTTTGGGTTTGGATTGTGGATCCCAGATCAGTTTTGCGTGATTGAGAGTTTGAAAAAAGTTAGTTCTTCCATGTTTCCGAATCGCCGGGTTTAGTCCCCAGTGTTGCCGATTGATAAGGGTCTGTTTGACGGGATTCACAGTTTGGTTGGGCCTATTCTCTTGTGAGGGTGGAGCATTCAAAGTTTGGAACTCACCACTACCAGGTGTTCGTGGACAGGAGAATTCTCCATACTGCACCCGTGTGCACTTCCATACGCCGGGTGAAAATCCAAAGTACCCGGGGACGGCCAAAGTATCACCAGCTATCAGGAGGATTGCCATCAGGTAGATGATCTTTATGTGCGGTTGTTTTAAGTCCTCAGCTCCTCAAGTATTTGTCCAGGTTGGTGGTTGGGTAGCACAGCCATTGTTTAGGATTTTGGCATAGGTTACATATTGGCTCCATGGGTTGAGATTGAAGCCACGACAAACATCGCGTTCACAGCCAGGTTGTTGTTGTTGGCATGAGTGGCAACAACAACAATAGTAATTAGTAATAGTAATTATGAAATATAGAGTCTACTTGTGCTACATTGGGGGGTTATAGAAAATAATAGGATGTCACACAAATGAACCATTTAAGTGACACTACCATAGCCGCACAACCCTGCCGGGCATTGCTGTGTCTCTTTTTCTGGTCTGAACGTGCCCTGTATGATCGCTGATTACATGATTGGCCACCGCAGGGTGACGTCCGGTTGCGTTTTTTTCAAAAGTCTCAACTTTTCGCCACAAGTCACTGCAGTTTTTTTGTCAAAGCCACAGGGAGCCGCAGGTTGCAGACCCCTGGTATAAGTGAACCAAAACATCTCTTCTGGCTTTTATTCGTTATTTGATGCCCTAAAAACGGGCTGAAACATCATGGTTGACAGCTGTGCTTGACCCGTGATTGGTCGAGCGGGTGTGTAGGCGGAACAGCTCAGCGGCCAGATTACAATTGCACAGACTCTGGCTCCAAAATTACTAGATTGTCGCGCCTGTATCCGCGATATTTTGGCTTCACTTTTGTACAGTGGGAGGAAGTGGAGACGCGTTGTCCATTTCTTCATTCAGTTATATTTGGCAACTACACACAACAACAGTTACCACAGTTACTTATTTGGTCATTCATACTTTTCAGATGTTTTGTGTCTTTGATATATGAAAAAACACTGTACGGCTTTTAGCTCTCACATCTCCCGCTTTTACATTCCTACTGACTGTTAACCAAATGTAGGGTGTGTTGTTTTAGAGTTTTGAATGTGTTGTTCCAGGCAGTCACTGCTCTCATTTAATTCAGTTTGAAGTGCAGATTGATTTAAACGTCAGCACTGCAATACCACGCAACAATTAACCAACTTATACAACAACAAAATCAGACATGACATTCACTGTGATTTTTTTTCCAAGTGTCTGACAGTTGATTTTCATGCTTTACAGAAATACCGACAGTAAAGGCTGCCTGGATGTAAGAGAAAGCACATGCACTTGTGTTAAATGGGTTTAAGTGTTGTCTGGTCTTCCTTTAACTTTTTCTGAAAAATACCCAGGTGTTGTGCCATCACTAGTTAACCTCCCCACTGACTGAACACAGACATTAGTTAAGTAAAACATAATCCTACTGCACGTGTTAAAATAAGATAAGCCTTTATTGTCTCCTATAGGAGAAATTCGTCTTGAACAGTCGAGAGAACAAAAATGGTGATGCATCGCACGGGAACACAGAATAAACATGCATAACACATGAGGATACATTATCTAATCCAAATGCCTTCAATAAACATTCAAGAGACCCCCTACCTTCCCCCACACTCACAGAAGAAAGGGAACCCACTGCACATCCTCCCCCTCATTTGTTTAAGTAACACAGGCGATACAACTGTATTTTTTCTGCAGAGGATGAAAAGGAAATAACAAATGTATTTTAATTCTACATGTTTGTATACTGTGAGCGTGAAGAGTTTGGTGTCAGCCCAAGCCAAAATCTTCTCATTGAGAATGGTAAAATGACACTTAAAATATGTTTGTTTTCATTACTGTATTCATTTTGAGCCACAAACAAATGAGGGCAATCTAGTTGTTACAATTCTCTACATAGTTTCAGCCTCATTCATGCCCTTCCAATTCAAAACCATTAATGCCAGGAAGTAGCTTTAGGTTTTTGGGGAAATGTGGTCTGACTTTAGAGTAAACACAGTGCTCAAAATTCTATGGGGGTGAAAGCTATTACATGGTTGTAAACAGTAGTTACACTGTATGGTCACAATGAATCAGACAGTGATGTACTGGTGCCTTCAAGGTGCTACTTCAAGATGATATTTTGTTCTCATTTTTTGCTGTCTTTATATGTCCAACCACACCATGAGCCTTTGTTGGTGCCCATGTTTGGGAAGCACTGATTGAAATGATTTTGTACTGGGAACACATCTTGTATGTTTTGTTAATATGCACAATAAACATTTTGCGCAATAAACAATGAGGCACAATACAATTATTTCACTCCTCACCCTTGTTAGTAGAGTTCTACCATTCAATTCAATATAATTGTATTTGTAGTGTCAAATCACAACAGAGGTAATCTCAGGACACTTGACAGATAGAGGAGGTCTATGTCATCCGTTAGAAATTTAAATCACCAATTGGTTAAACTGCTACAAAGACCCATACTTTCTCTATTGCACCATAGCTGAACTGCAAACAGGCGAAGGGGAGGTTAAAAACATATGTTTCGCTCAGATAATTTTATATTAAATTTAAAAACAAAGCTACTAGGACAAGCACTCCAATTTGATAGATTTTTTTGCCCACAACGGACGTTTCGGGCAGCGCCCTTCCTCAGCTTGTGCACAGGCAATTACAAACAAATCTATTGGCCAGCCATCCCTGGCCCTACACATAGAAGGGGGCATTAAACAACAGTAAATATGGAATAAGCTGCTTTTTAAAGTACTCACAGAATTTGATTCCGAGGCCGTTGTCCACTGGAGGTTTTCCTGAAGCCGTATTTATAATCTCAGCCAGGAGTAATCATTTTTAAGACTGATTAATTATAGCTGCATCACATTGTAACATACCATTTTCGTCTCTAATTGCTGGAATTGTCTATTTACTATTTGCTAGCCTCCTCAATTAAATTAAATTTTATTTACAATTGATTTACTATTTTACGAAGACCCAACAGTTCCCCCCAAGAGAACATTTGGTGCAACAGTGGCAAGGAAAAATTTCCTTTAAACAGGTAGAAACTTCAGGCAGACCCTGGCTCTTGGTGGGTGGCCATCTGCCGCTGCCATGTTGTCCTCCCTGCTATGTCTCCAGTTTTAAATTACAATTTTTGCAAATGGTAGAGAGCAAAAGCTGTCTCCTCATGTACTGTATAAGCCTCTGCAGGTCTGCCCTAGTGGTGAGGAGTGAGTTCCTCAGATCTAAGGTGGATGGATCCAGCATTTGCTGCTCTTCTAATCTCGATTTGAATGTTTAATTGGGATTTTACCTCAACACGATTTCTGATAAACCAGCCCCTGCAGTGGTTAAGGGGTGTGTGTCTGAAAGGGGCTTAGCATACACTCCTCCACCCCCTACAAAGCTGATGATAATTCAACATGATGATGTTGCTTAACTCTGTGTGTCTGTTTCATCCTCTATCTGGCAGTGCATTATACCATCCTTATTTTATCTCGGAATGAAACTCAACACACACAGTATACGCATCGCTCTGCTTGACTTTAGAGGCGGCTCCATCAGAAACATGAGAAGACATCACATGGTGTTGCTATCTTTATTGAATTAGCTTATATTAATCTCTTTTTGATGTTTTCCTGTGTGTCATCCATCCTCCCATTATGTTTTACCTCCTCTTCCCCACATTATCACATGTGTTTTCTTGCAATATACAGTATGTATTTTTTATTATGTTTATTTATGTTTGTGACAACTTCAAAATGTAACAGAAATGAAAGTGAATTTAGCCTTTTCTATTAGCTGGAATGAAAAAAAATGTCTTGTATGTCAAAACTCACTGTGATGAAACCTTTTTCCAGATAATCCCAGAAGTGCTGCTCCATGCTTGGTTTGCATTAAGTTCAGATAAACCATATCTGATGTCAGGCTGTTTGGACTATGCTATCTCCTGTTGAACTTGTAAATATGGCACTTTTGGAACTGCAATTGTGTGTTCATCCACCACAAGTCTGTACTAGTGCAGTACCTATTCAAAAAATTCTTAACACACCCAAAAAATAAAAATACACCCAACTGCATAGTACTGACTTACTCTGCTCTGGGGGGGGGGGACCTGCGCACCTCATGTGAACAGACAATGCTCCATGACTAAAACGCATAGACTGTAAAAAAATATATATATATTAACAGTCTATGGTAAAACGGCAGGCATGCCAACCGCCCAAAAAAAAAAAACGGCGAAGGAGAGAAGAACGCCAGGCCCCGAAGCGCCTTCCAAGCAAAATGGAGGAAGAGAAAAAAAAGGGCCGCAGTTACCATGAGGAGGACTGTGTGGCAGATGTAGAAAACCACCAAAACCTACTACAAAATGCTACAGGTTTGGTAGGGACAACAAACACACTCCAGCTAAAAATGCACAATGCAGCAACTAGGCAGAAAATAGGAACTTTTGCTGCTAGAGTACATGAACTGACTACAGTAGAACAGGATGCCCGCGAGTTTGATGGACATTTTTTAGGAGTCACGTACACCTAGATCTCAGACAACAACACTACATCTTACAGGGAAACTTTGTGAGACACAATCTCCTTCAAGATCGACACTGGTGCAGATACCACAGTGATATCAAAAGAAACATACTGTACCACCAGCTCAGACACCTGCCCCAGCTAGCAAAGAATGACAGAGACTTTGACAGCCCTGAAGGTAAACTCCCCAGAAACCATTATCTGGGGAGATACCTGCCCAACCTGACCGATGTACTACAACCCCTCAACAACCTGCTAAAAGACGACACAACCTGGATCTGGGATGCTGCACAAGCAGACACCTTTAAAAAGGTAAAGTAACTCGTCACCACCACACCAACTCTTGCTTTCTATGATATACACAAACCTACAATGTTGAGTGCTGATGCAAGTAGCTATGGGCTGGGTAGTGTGCTACTGCAACGAGATCCTGAGGGACTGAAACCAGTAGCGTTCTGTTCTAGAGCACTGTCTGATACAGAAAAGCCCAATGCACCGATAGAAAAAGAAACTCTGGCTGTAGTCTGTGAAAGATTTTCCACTTACCTCTATGGCCTAAATGAGTTCACAGTGCACACAGACCACAAACAGTTAGTTCCTCTTATTAACAACAAAGTCTTAGACGCAGTTCTCTTGAGGTGCCAAAACCTACTTATGCGTCTGATAAGGTACAACCCCACAGCAGAGTATGTTCCGGGGAAAACACTAACAGTAGCCAACACATTATCTATCCACTACCCCTCATACACAGTAAAGTTTGTGAACTAACATGTGATGTCTCAGCATTTGAAGCAGCAGCTCATGCAGCATGGCCTGTGTCCTTGCTGAAGCTTGAAAGGATCAAGCAGGAGACGAGCATGGACAGAGAACTGCAGGTGGTGAGCAGGCAGGTGATTGAGGGTTGGCCAAAACATGTGAGTAACAATCCAGCTCAAGCAAGAGCATACCACCAAATACTGTAGACTGTCTGTGTCATAAGGTCTTGTGCTGTATGTCAACCGCATCATCATCCCGCACAGCATGAGAAGAGACATACTGCACCGTCTGCATGATGGGCACTAGGGCATCACTAAATGTTGCAAGAGTGTGTGGTGGCCTGGGCTGGAGAAAGAGATTCAGGGCTTGGTGACAACATGCCCAGAATGTATGGAGGTCAGACCTACCCAGAGGAAGGAGCCTCTGACAACGACACGGCTACCACAAAGTCCCTGGCAAAAGATTGGAGTGGACATCTGTGAATACGCAATAACGTCGTTTTATTTCTCTCGCTATCTTGAAATAGCCTGACATGACAAGTGAGATTACCTGTGCATGGCTTAAAAAACCTATTTGCCAGGTGACTTATAACTTTAATCACATTACCTCCAGTCCCCACTAACCTCAGTCCAACGGAGAGGCTGAGAGGGCGGTGCAAACGGGGAAAATGATTCTCAGGAAGGCTGACCCGTTCCTGGCTTTCATGATCAACAGAGCTACTCTGCTGCATGCCACGTTGCCCAGCTCATGATGGGCTGACAGATCAAAACAACAGTGCCTACAGTCAACAAAGTAGTTTCCAAAATGGCCTGACCTCACAAAAGTGCACAAAGCTGATGCCAAGGCCAAAGGAAGCTACAGGCATGCCTACAACAAATGCCATGGCGTCAGACCACTTCCACCTCTCAATCCAGGGGACAGTGTGGTAGTGAAACTTGACGGTGAGTCAGAACAGGGACAGTCCAAATGCCACACCCAATTCTGAGGACCTACCTGATCCAAACAGACCATGGGACACTGCGGAACTTATGCCCAACTTTGCTCAGGCTCGTATGACTTATCCGCCCGCCAGAGAGACTGAAAGACTTTGTGATTAACACATAGCGTGCCTATTGGAGCCGAATAATCTCCAGCAGAACCTCAGGTTACCCCATCTCTTTAAGTAATTAGTAAAAAAAAAGAAGACAAAAAACAGACATTACTCCACAGCGCAGCGGAGTAGCTAACGTTAGATGCTGGCTATGTTGACAGTCATAAAAGCCTGTGTTCACACGGAGCTCTATACCCAACTGACAGATACACTTTCTCGGCTTAAAATTACAACAAGAACCGCTAAAAACACCCTTACCTCGCCTTCCTCTCCACCTGACTGACAGAAACACTTTCTAAGCTTAAAATTACGGCAAGAACTGCTAAAAACACCACTACCTCGGTTGGGAGACAGCGTAGCCAATGTCGGACTCACACGGTAATGTGTAGCGTGTCCTGGCAGGGAGTGATGCGTGCCTTGAGGTGCTGGCAGTGTAAGGTTGGCTGTGGCAGCAATGTTCTGTGCCATGGCGGGAACTACTACACGTGGCTGTGCTACTGGGCCCGTAAAGACTGGTGGTGTCGCTAGAGGTGCTATTGCAGGTTGGGCTGCTAAGGAAGCAGAGGGAAGTGACGTCACCTGTAAGGATCCTAAAGGTGGCGCTGGTGTAACCGGGGGTGGGGGGCACATTAACCGTGGATGTTGGAGCAGGGTGAAGAACGTCTGCATGCTTTGGAGTTAAATATTGTTGGTGAGATGAGGAAATCAGCTTGGCCTTGTCGGCTCGTGATGACTGGGGAAGAGCGGCAAAGCTATCTGGTGTTGGGGGGTTGTGCGGTGGAGCTTCTGCATCCTGTTCTTGAAGAAGGGATGATACTAGCTTTACTACCTCCAGTCTATTCTCGGCCTTCTTTGAGGGCTTCCTCTTGCTGTCACTGGGCCTCCTTAGCCTGAAGCTCTAGCTTTTGGCATTCAATGTCAGCACATATGTCCTCTTCTATCTGACGTCGAACCTCTTTATGCATCATCTCCTTACGCTTCATTGACATGGTGCGTACTTTATATGCGAAATCCCACGGCCATAGTCTCAACCAATGGCTTGCATTTTCAACCATTTCCCATCAAGCGGGGCTCATGACAGGGATGCCCGCTTTCCCCCATGCTGTTTGCAATCTCTCTTGAATCGTTAGCCCAAGCCATAAAGCAGAATAAAATATGTATTGTCCAGATTAAATCCAATAGCAGCTCAATATCATTATTTGCAGATGATATTTTGTAGTACATCTCTGATCTTGAGGACTCTATTCCAAAAATTCTTAAGATCTTCAACGAATTTGGCTCAATTTCCAACTATAAAATTAACTGGAATAAATCTAATCTTCTTTTAGTGAACAACAGGCATGTGACATCAGCCATTAGTGTTACAATACCAACCCAATGCAAAATTACATATGTAGGCATCACTACAGCGAGTTGTCCAGGACAACTATGAAACTATATTAAGTAATGTTCAAAGGGATCTGGTCAATTGGTCTGCCCTGCCGGCATCACTATGGTCCAAGATCGCTGTTGTTAAAATGAACATAGTTCCTCGTGTGAATTTCTTAAGTACAATGATCCCCTTACCCCCACCAATAAATGTTTGGAAGAAGATTTGATACCTTAATTCGGCAGTATATTTGGAATAATAAACAACCTAGGCTAAAATCTACAGTTCCACAGAGAGAAATAGAGCAAAACCTCACTGGAAGTCAAAGACTGCAAGACCTTGTCTTTGCAGGTGTGTCCAAAAAAGTGTATGCTAGCGTATGGCCCTATTATCAACAACACATTGACCAACTTTAAACAGGTGGAGCAACTACGCTACACCAATAAGTGGCATTTGAATACCCCCATATGGCACAATACAAGATTTATGCTAAACTGATGCAAGTATCCATATGGAGAACTCCCAATAGTAAAGAAATGGGAGTGAGAGCTGAGCCCTGAGGGAAACTCAATTAATTAGGAGACAGTTTCCACTGTTCCAAGAACCCAAATCACCAGCAGATCCACTTCAACATATGTCATAGGACATATTGGACTCCTCAGAAGAGATACGTCTCTAAAGTCATTCCCACTCCCTATTGTACGTTCTGTCAACCTGAACAAACTGGAACTTTTGTGCATATGGGCTGGGAATGTGAACAGGTGCATGAGTTCTGGAATAAAACAACATCAATAGTGTAAGGCTTAGCCCCATGGTAGAAGGAGACATGGACTCAGGAGTTCTTCAACGGGGGCTTTGATTTATTTCTCCCCCATTCACGGGGAAAGTGCGGTAGTGCATGGATGAATTATTACACAAATATATCAAAAATAACAAAAACAACAAAGAAACTAAGTACAAACTATTTAAATTATCATACTAAGAAAATATTAAACAATACAAAAGCCTAAATCAGGCCCTGACTATTGGGCTCTACCACCTACACCCTTCCAGGCCAAAACTGTTCTCCCCCAAGGAGCCTCTGCCTTCCTTTATACCTGAAGCCCCTCCTACAAGACAAACCAAAATGAATTGGAAATCAATCAACCCCATCATGTTACCGCAACATTCCAAAACATACTCCCCCTCTGTACTGGCTTACACTTGGACTGTTCCAGGTCCTCCCCCCTATAAATTACTCCGGACTCTGCCACTTCGACCCAGCTTCCTGCTTGAAAATGACAACAGGTGAATGAGACATTTTGATGACCTTGGGTAAATCCATTAACCTAAAATAAATGACTTGAAATTAACTGTGTATGTGTCGTATTTATCAAATCATGCTTTCTACTCTTTCGACTAGTACTTAAAAGCCATGTGTCCATTGATACTAGCCCACATGCTGATGGTAATGCTGATGATACCAGTCATATGCTAATGCTCATGCTAGGGTTAGCTTAGCATGCTAGGACCAATGCTACCACTGACTTAAATGAAGGCATGGGGTTACCCCATGAGAAATAGTATCTGATGTGATAGGATGTCGAATTCCTGCAGACCCGATTGTTTTGTTACTTAATGACGACTCTAAATTACACCTGCTTGGCTAGCCAGCTCAACTGCAACCAAGAAAATGATAGCTCAACGCTGGCTCCCCCCTCACTCGCTTTGTATAAAACAGTGGTTGGCGTATTTTCTAGACATAGTTATGCTTGAGCTAGCTACAGCAAGGATTAACAAAGCCAAATCATCGACTATCAACCTATGGAAAAGCACAGCAGCACAAATATCAGACCTAATGACCTCAGCACCACAAGAAATAGAGGAGAGTGACTAGGCTTAACTTTTTAACTGATAAATGCTGGGTCCAGGCTTGGCACTCATGACTCTTTCCAGGACAAGCCCAGGCCCTGTGTATTGAATTCTTCCTCAATTTATGCTGTGATAGGTACTAGAAAAAAAATTGTGAATCCGCTAAGTAAGAAGAAGCACTTAACTGCAAATTTAGCATCCATTCCTCGTCAGCCACAGCCTGTCCTAAAGAATGAGACGGATAATTCTTTTAACACACGAACATTAGTTCTGAATATCTACAGGCCACCCAAATACTGTCTTGTAATAAATGCTGTCTATAATCTGACTGTGTAATTATTGCTGGTGATTTTAACACTCATGTTGACAACCCCCAGGACAGAGGGACCAAAGAACTGTGTTGTGTTTTGTAGAACTATGGACTAACTCAGCATGTGACGGAGCCCACACACAATAAGGGACACACTCTGGACTTGATTATCTCCAAGGGTTTGACATTTCCAAGGTTGTAGTGACTGAAGTTGCTCTCTCTGATCATTCCTGTGTTTTCTCTAACGGCACTATCTCTGTGCACAAAAGTTCCCAAACAAAGGTAATCAGAAAACAGCAGAGGTGTCAAAAGTATTTACATTCATTACTCAAGTAGAAGTATAGATACTAGGGTTTGAAAAGACTTTTGTAGAAGTTGAAGTATCAACTCAAGCTTTTTACTTAAGTAAAAGTGTAAAAGTACTGGTTTCAAAACTACTTAAAGTATAAAAGTAAAAGTAATGTAAGGCAGAGATCTTCAACAAGGGCTCAAAGTCATTGCAGGGGCCCTCAAAATTATTGTAAATTTTTGAGTCTTTTTATTATCTTTGAGTCTTTTAAAATTAAAATGCCTTAACATATTTCCAACATATTATTAGCAATCATAAATTCCCACTGATGATAAGCTTACTGGCCTATAGGTAAGGTAGTCACTAAGATATCAGCCCACAGATACAGTTAATCCTAGATTTACTGTGCCACATACAGTATGTCACATACAGTATGTAACATTAAAATATGATTTATAAAATCATGCCAACAATTAATATTTTAATAGCTTATGAAAAAAGGGTATGTAAGAACGCTTAAGGTTGCCCTAACTGTTATTGTAGGCCCAGTTTAATATGCAACTTAATTTCATACAATATGTAGTAGGGGGTCCCTGCTACATCTCACTTTAAGTTAAGGGGTCCTTGGCTTAAAAAACGTTGAAGACCCCTGATGTAAGGGGGAAACAATGCCATTAAGGACAACAGCTTAACCCCAAAACGTTAGGACAAAATCATATGACTATAATAATGTTATATTAAAATCATACCTGCAAACTCAGAAGGGCTGAAAAAGGTGACACATCTCTTCTTTTTTTTTTTCAGACAACGGCAGCTACAGTCTGGTGTTACAATCCTCTCCAGTGAAATACAGACACTTTTATACCGTTTAGCTCTCAGTATTTTAACCGTGTTTACTCCCGCTGCTAGCTAACCGTAGGCTAACGTTAGCTGCTGCCAACTGTAGTTAACTAGCGTCCCGTGCGGCAATGTTTCAGTTCCCTCTAACGTCCGTTTTCGGAGCATCAGAGAGAAGCGCAGGCATCTAATTGGCACCTAATAAGGCACCGAAATCCGCGTTGCTATTCGGTCCGGTAGATAACGGTCGTTAAAGCACCGGTGGCGTATTAGCACCGGGTCTGTGCAGGTTTGATGGATCGCGTACAAACCAATAGGGTGTCGGAATGGTATATGTTTATACTTCTCATCCAACCACAATCAAATTCACTCTCTCCGGATGGAGCGATCTGGATAGGGTTTTTTGTGACGAGCCGGAATGAAAACAAGCCGAACTGAAATATGAGTAACGAGGCTATTTTTAAAATGTAAGGAGTAGAAAGTACAGATAATTCCGTGAAAATGTTTGTGGTGGATCTCCTTAGAGATGCAATTACTTCACCAACTCGACGCCACAACGCTATTACACAGGAGAAGAAAGTAATCACAACCCTGAGGTATTTGGCAACAGGGAAAATGCAACAATGCAGCAGTGATGACTTGGGTCTGTCCCAATCCTCCGTCAGCAGAGTCATCACCCAAACACTGACAGCTTTGTAACAACCTAATATTGTGACACAATTTGTTTCCTTCCCGCTGGATGCCCGCACTTTACACACACATAAAAGGGCATTTATGGACATTGCAGGATTCCCTGGCGTTGTGGGTGTAATTGATGGAACACATGTGAGAATAATTGCGCCATCAGAGGACGAGGCTGTCTTTGTTAACAGGAAGAATTTCCACAGCATCAATGTGCAAATAGTGTTCAATGCGGCCTGTAAGATTTTGGACATTGTGGCTAAATGGCCAGGCTCCACACATGATGCGACAATGCTCTCCGAGAGCTCTCCTTACACTTTACCTCCAGCCACGCCAAGGGCCCCAACTAAACTATAACAGGTAAGCCAAACAATACAAAAATCATGGAAATGAAATGCAAGCAATATGTTAGAGCATCCAAGTAGTGCAATATTTCCATCAAATAATTAAAGGTCTGTATTCTATTGTAGGGCCCACAAGACAACAAGAGCGGTGGTGGAGCGTGGCATAGGCCAGCTTAAGAGGCGCTTTCATGTTCTCCACGGAGAGGTGCGGCTGAGGCCTGAAAAAGTCAGCAAAGTCATCATAGCCTGTGCAATATTACATAATATTTGCAAGGTTAGACAGATTGCAGAACCTCTGGAGGATGGCGATGAGGATGAGGATGAAGACAACGATGAGGATGGTGGTGAAGAAGATATTCACATCCCACAGGGGGACCTAGCCCAGAGTGGACTGCCTTACAGGGCAAACTTCACAAATTTACATTTCAGGCAAGCTGTAGCCCCATGTCATTTGAGAACTTGTGATGGTATTAAGAACTACCACAGTTTTACCGCACATCACCTGCAATTGTTAAATGCAAGACACAGAACACAATCTCTAAATGGTTTATTTTTTAGGTGTTCAATTTTAAGGCGGTAGTACTCCTCCTGAAGGGAAAGGACTTTTTGTTGTTGTTCAAACACATCATTTGTGAGTTGCAATCTTCTCTCCTGCAGGGATGCTGACGGAGCAGGTGCTGTGGATGGGAATGGTGTTTGATCCGCCGGGCTATCCTGAGTAGCAGCTGCAGATGGTTCAGGCGGCAGTCTTGTCGGCAAACTTGATGGGCCCGGTTCTTGTGATGGCTCCATTCTACAGAAATACATAGGCCTAGTTTAATTATTGTTTTGATTAAATTAATTTAATACAATGAGCATGGATATCACATGAAATGGCTTCTGCAATGAATAAACACTGTTGATATGAATAACCCTGTGTCCTACCTTTGCTGCATTTCAAGGGCCTGCATCATTGACGTGTCAATGCCTGTTGGCAGCCCGGTGACACTGACCTCAGAGTGTCCCAGGACTTGAAAGACAGTGTCGGCCACCTGGGACAGCCGCTTTGCAGGTGGTCCACCCCCTAGAAAGAAACAGTCAATGAACACAGTACTTAGGCATGTAAATTAACTTTTCCAGCAGGAGCAAGTTGCCAGATTATGTGGTAGGCTATAGTATTTTGCTCACCTGTGAGTGAGGATTCCCGCTTGTGTACTGCAATCTCATCTTTTGCCTTGGACGGCAGCACATACCACCTTTTCTCACAATCGTCGCCTGTCTGCACCACCAGTGGAAAAGAGGCATTGATTGTTTGGGATATTGTGTCCCAGGCGCGCCTCTTGCCTTGGCTAGTGACAGTTGGGCCAAATTTTCCTCGTAACATACCTTTATGTTCGTTCACCAACTGGGCCAGCAACAAACCTTGCTCCTCAGTCCAGTTCGGCTTGCGATTCCTTTTTTTCTCCATTTTCTGTGTTTGTAGGATATTTGTTAACAAGCCTTCATAAATAGACCAGCCAGCAATCACAGACATTGATAAAAGCTGAGCCGTGTTACCCTCATTAAGACCACACTGAGTTGTAACGTTGCAATTTCTACTTCATTAAGGACAGCCCCTTGAGATAGGCCATCTTGTTTTCAATGGGGTCCATATGGGAGTGAAAGTACAAAATATGCCAGCTAGGATTTTAATATGAGCAAATAAGACACAAATCATTATTTGAGGGTGTAATGAACTTAAGTTTTCACATATTTTAGATTCTAATGTTAGGCTATAACCCCTACAGTTTACTATTCATTTTCCAGATATTTTCTTGAATGTGAAATATTATTTACAATTACAGTCTGCATAAGATTAGAGTGTATAATTATGTTTATTGATTTGAGGGTACATCCTTTGCTCATTATCACCAAAAGTTCATTTTCATCAAACTTGTAGGATCAACCAATCACGGCTTTTGAAATGATGACTCATACCTAGCAACGGGGTCAACCACACCTCCTCACTAAGATAGGATTTTCCATCCATTCCTTGCTCAGAGTTCACTGAAAATGTTCTGGAATCACTTCTAAGCTAAAACTCCTGGCAAGGAATTTTTAGGTTAAGTTAGGAGCTCTCTGAGAGGATTCTCAGAATCTTTAGGGATACGGGCCCTGGTCCTTTATGACACCTATAAAGAGAGACTTTGCATTTATAATTTGGAACTAAGGAATGCAAGGCGGTCCTTCTTCACTGACATTATTGCTAAAAACAAGAATAGATAGGCTAACAAACCCTCCAGTACCAATAGCATTTGAAGTTTTTTTCCACCAAGGCCTGCAATGAATTTGCCTCCTTCTTCAAAGACAAAATTCAGAAAATTAGACAAACAGTCAGTGCCTCGATATCAATTACAGGATATGTGTTGTCACAGTGTCCAGATAAAACAAATTCCAATATGACACAATTTCATATGATCAACCATAAAAACCTGGAGGACATTACACAACATCTTAAAACCTACTCCTGTTGCCTTGATACCAACGAGCGTTTTCAAAAATGTTTCGAATTGTTTGGCTTCTGATCTTCTACAGATTGTGAACACGTCTCTTCTCTCAGGTATCTTCCCACAGACCCTGAAAACTGCAGGCATTAAGCCACACTTAAAAAAGAACAATGTAGACACGTCACTAATGAGCAACTATAGGCCGATATCAAACCTTCCATTTTTAAGTAAAATCATTGAAAAAGCTGTTTTCCAACAACTCAACCTTTTCTTATCACTAAACAACAGTTTTGATGCCTTCCAGTCAGGTTTTTGACCACACCACAGCACTGAGACGGCTCTTGTTAAAGTCTTTAATGACATCCATTTAAAACAGATAGTGGCAAAATTTCAGTCTTAGTATTACTTGATCTCAGCGCTGCATTTAACACGGTCGACATTGACATATTACTAGACCAACTTGAAAACGGAGTTGGACTTTCTGGCTCAGTACTAAACTGGTTTGAATCCTACTTAAAGAATAGGGACTACTTTGTATCAATATATGTATCTGAGCATACTAATATGACGTGTGGAGTTCCACAAGTCTCCATTCTGGGCCCTCTTCTGTTTAACATCTACATGCTTCCACTGGCTCAGATTATGGAAAACAACAAAATAAGTTTCCATAGTTATGCGGACGACACATACATTATACATTATACATTTACATAACCTTATCGCCAGGGGACTATAATCCAATACAAAAACTGACTAAGTGCTTTGAACAAATTAACGACTGGATGTGCCAGAACTTTCTTAAATTAAATGAAGAAAAAACTGAGGTGGTTGTTTTTGGAGCAAAAGAGGAACGATTAAAAGTCAGCGCTCAGCTTCAGAGGACATTGTTAAAAACAACAGAGAAAGCCAGAAATCTGGGTGTAGTCATGGACTCAGATCTGAATTTCAACAGCCACATTAAGACAATTACAAAGTCAGCCAATTATCACCTTAAGAATATCTCAAGGGTTAAAGGACTTATGTCTCACCAGGATTTGGAAATACTTATCTTCAGTAGACCTCAATCAGACAGCTGCAGCTGCTTCAGAACACTGCTGCTCATTCCTCACTAAGACCAAGAGAGTGGATCACATCACTCCAAAATACTTTTACTGGTTTATAAATCACTAAACGGTTTAGGGCCAAAATACATTTCTGATCTGCTGCTACATTATGACCCACCCAGACCTCTCAGGTCGTCCGGGACAGGTCTGCTTGTTGTCCCCAGAGTCAGAACTAAACAGGGAGAAGCAGCGTTCAGTTTTTATGCCCCACATATCTGGAACAAACTCCCAGAAACCTGCAGGTCCGCCACAACTCTCAGTTCTTTTAAATCAAGGCTGAGACTTTTCTTTTTGATGTTGCCTTTCTTTAAATAACTGTTCATTTCTTAATTTCTTATACCGAACTGTACCTTTTATGACTATAAAAGTGATTTACGGTTGAAATAAGACCACTAATAACAAAAAGTGTGAATTTCAACCGAAAGGGTTGTAGTGACGACTATATTTTAAAATGAAAGTACTTTTTCCACACCAAGATGGGTGGCAAGAAGGCCAGTTTATTAACTGCTCTTTAATGTTTTAATTTTTTTTTAATCGTTTTTAACTGCTCTTTAATGTTTTATGTAAAGCACTTTGAATTGCCCTGTTGCTGAAATGTGCTATACAAATAAAGCTGCCTTGCCTTGCCAAGGTGTGATTTCTGTTTATCTGTTCTGTTTTCCTCGAGACTGAAGAGGGTGGGGGGTGGGAGCGGGTTTTGTTCTTGTTCAATTTGTGTTTTTCTGTTCTGTATGTTTAATGATAAAAAACAATAAAAAATGTTTCTTAAAAAAAAGATCACTCAATCCAGGCTCGAAGGACCATGAAATGGAGGGGTTTGACCTTCCACAATTTAAGTAGTTGAGGCGGCAGATATGGACTTGACTCCGGTCAAAGAATCAGGCTCCAGAGGAAGTATGTCTGGTTAACAGAGCTATATTTTGAGTTGCAGTTGTAGTTTGTGTTTGTGGTCTACAAGAAACAAAGATAAATACAATAAGAATATCAATTTAAGCTGCAGTATAATGATGCCAATGATAAAGGAGCTATACTAATAATTATGAATGTTATAGGAATCAACAGTGGTTAATATAGTTACTAACTGAACTAAAAGCAGCTATAAACTTACAGTGCACAATAATATTAGCTGTAGTTGTACCAATGTTACAAGTAGGCTACAGACATGGAGCGCTGAATAAATCAAGAGGAGATTAAATGCCAGGGGCGGATCTACAGGGGGGCAACGGGGGGGGGCAGGTGCCCCCCGACTCTAGAGCCTTGCCCTCCCAGCTGCCCCCCTAAATTTGGTGATCCAAAAACTGAACTTGTAAAAACAACCCGCCACTATGTCCACAACCTTCTCAAAACAGTGAACTAAACAATACATTTACCAAAAGTGAACAATTTAATTTTTAATTTTAAATGTATTATTAGCCCCCTTGCCCCTCAAATACTTAGCTACGTCCCTGATGAACGTGCAAGCGGCGTTCGCTCAGTCTGGCTCACACACAGTGAGTCTGCTGCGGTATGATGGCCCTGCAACCCGACTGGAGAGACTGAGCTTGTTTAGAATAGGTATATTCATTCCCATCATAGACTCAATGATCAGTGAGTCGGACAGGCGCTTTTCAATCTCTAGCAGCCAGATAATGAGGGGTATACAAGCTTTAGACCCATCATCAATGACTTCTTAAAGGAAGAATTGGGTTTTGTTAGTGGCTGAGGAATATGGCTCTGAAAAGTATTTAAAGTTTGTTTGGTTGAAGTCATTTACATATAGGGATTCCCACGTACCGTCTACCCCTGCCACCCTGCCAAGACCTCTTGCCCCCTCTTTGCCACCCCATGTAAAATTTTCTAGATCACTGTTAAATGCACATAGCCTACAGAGCACAGAAACTGAGATTCACTTCACAATAACCTCCTACACTATATTATAAAAGTTAACTTTAACATACAGTATAAACACTCAAAGCACACACAGAGTGTGATATAAACCGAGGTTATCACTTATTAACAGCGATGATTAGCTAAGTAGACTCCAACGAAAGTTAGCACAACCCCAGCTCCCCCTGGCAACTTTGATGAAAGTGACCTCTTTAGACGGCAGTTGCGACAAGTGCAAAGTTTAGCCAACGCATTTTGGGAAAGATGGAGGAGACAGTACCTCAGCAGTCTCCAGAGTCGAGGATGTAAAGACCAAATCTGAAGGACGGAAATGTCCTGCTTAAAGACAACGTATTCAAGAGTCATGACTCTTATTATCACAAGAGCTTTTCCAAGTGAAGATGGAGCTTGGAGCCAGATATGTTTGTGTTGCTTTTGGACCCTTGGTGGTTTCTTGGTGCCACGTTTCCGCTGGCTACGATATAGTGCTATCCTTACCTTCCCAGTTTATACATGGCATCATCTCTAACTTATATTGTTTATTATCATAGAAGAGACATGTATACATCATTATTTGTTTAAAAATGTATTGGTTAGAAAGTTATGTCTTTTCTAAGTTAGCTAATGTGGTTGACTTAATGCTCTGCTATTTGGTACTGTAAAACCTGATGTTTGTTGCACTAGCATATAAAAAACGGATTTGTGTTTACACTTACCTTGTGCAAGATGTCATGGAACTCTTAAGCTAAACTTTGTATGATATTACATAATGATTCAACACTTAAACCTGATTAAACTGCCAAAATCAATACATGAGCCTGTTCCTTTGAGCTTCATTAGGAGAGTGTTTAGCTGTGGACATCACTTAGTGAGGACAGAACACTTATTTTAAACATGATGAAATATTTGGAAATCAACAGGTGCTAACATCGATATGTGCAAACATCGCACACCGCCCTTTTCAAGAAGGTGATCCAAAAAATGGAAGAGGGAGACTGTGTTTGCATGTCAAACAAGTCCACCACCAGTGAAAAACTTTGAACAAAGTCTATTTTGATGCAAAGAAGCCAAATTCACAAATTCAGAAGTAGCTCCAGCCAGGGCTGGACTGGGACAAAACAATTTGACCTGGCATTTTGGTCAGACACATTCTCTTAAAATATGCGTGCATTCTATGATATGAGTTGCCTAGTGTTCAATCCTCAATCCTTCAAGAGGGGTCTCAAGACTTATCTGTTGTAGATTCTTAATCTTTTTCTCCTGTAATTTCTCTGCACCTCCCTTGCACTTTGGTGGTTGTTTGTCCATTTTAGCGGTGGATGCTAAACTTTCAGTATAACTACAGCTCGTGTCTCAGGGCCGGGAGGCGTGGCCGTAGTGGGATTCGTAAAAAAATTTGTAAAAATGTACGGTATGCCAGATGGCCAGTCCAGCCCTGGCTCCAGCCATTCCATAACATGTTATATGCACCGCTGCATTCATTGGCCATTCAAACAGCTTAGTAGGAACATCGTCTTTTATGGAATAAGGGCAAAAATCTGAATATTTTGAGCATTGTAAACTGAGTAGGTTGCGTTTCATTAGTTTTTTAACATGCCCTCCTTCACTTCCCATCAGCCCTTGGTATGACGTCATAGCATACGTCGCAAGGAGGCCACTTGGAGAGCAGAAGGAAAGTGGGAGGAGCAGGAGCGGGGTAGTGAAATGGAACACACATGCCCTTGTTCACTTTCAGCCCAAACTATACGGCTCGGCCGCCAGTTGTAGGTTTAGCGCTACTGCTTCAAGTGTGTTTTATTATCCATCTTATTTTCTATTAATTATGGCATTCTATTCCTTTTATGTCCATTCTATGTCTGCTCATGTCATGCAATTTCCTTATTGTACAGTAGGCCTAATTCTTGTATGAGAGGCGCAATATAAATATTATTTATAAAAAGTATTGTTACTGCTTTTTACACATCATAAATACCTGCATAATCATTTCAATGAGGCTTGGTAATCAGCTGCATAAGTTTCAGATTTAGAAATTTGTGATCTGTATCATGATACATCATATTGATGTTTACATCTCACCAAAAAGAATCTTCCATGCATTTACAGATAATGTTAATGTTAAAAAACGAAACCACATATCTAGTAAATAAAACATATAAAGTAAATTAACATTAGTTATATTACATGTTTCAGTAAAATATAAAGCTAACAATGAGGAAACAAAAAAGTTTAAATGCATTTATTCATCTTCTTCTTTGGTGGTCAGCAACAGGAGTTTAAGCAGTTGTACATTACTGCTACCTAACTATGGATGTATTTTCTTTCGCAAAATGCATAACTGTTCACTCGCTCCCTCAGCCCACGGAGGCTTGATGCCCAACGAGGGCATGTTGAACCACTATTGAAACGCAGCCTAGGTATCATTGTAGACAAAATGGCTGCTTTTTGTCAAACCACTCCACAATCCAGCTCCATTACCCAGAGAAAAGCTTTCAGAATATAAAGCACAATTGAGCAATTAAAGAAGGCCAAGCAAGTGAACCAATTCATGTCAGCTGGCTTTTTATTCCTGTTTTATGTCACAAAGCCTTAATAATGTAGTTGTGGTGCAATACAGCAAAAAGAGAAAAAATAGAAGAAAAAAAAAAGAAAAAAATGGAGCTCAAACATGAAATCATTTTCAAGCTGAATTCCTTTTTTAAACACAAAGGTTTTCTTTTTGCTCAGAAAATCCTGAGCCAATGTCACATGCCAGAAGTCTTACCATGCAAAGACTTAAGAATATATTGTTTGACATACTGTATGTAACGGTTTTGAAACACTTAAGAATATGGCAACAATTCAAGGTTCTTAAGACATATTGGTAACGTTGAGTACTGTATTATATAAAGAGGGTCCTGAATACCTTGAATGCCCTGAATGCCTATAATTGATAAAACATTTTTAGAGAAACCCAATCCACATTTGTCTTTCGCAATCCGCTGCTCCCTGATCATTGGCTGCTGCTTCTGTCCATTTAGCTGTAATGTTCAATAGAAAATGCCCCTGAGTCACTGGACCTCATCATGGCCTCACTATGTCTGAGTGACAGCTGGGAGCGGTACAACCCATTGTTATGGGAATCCAGCGGGCTGTCCGACACCTACAGTATAGAGAGAGAGAGAGAGAGAGGGAGATATGTTGCTCTTTAGTATATTACCACACATATTGTCATCCGTCAAATCCTTCAGTTTTGGTGATTTTCATGTCTTGACTATGCATACGCCTTACATTAAATGTATCACCCTTCACCTTATCCAGAAGCTTAAAGTGGAAATGAAACACTGGATATAGTTAGCATAATTTACAAGATGGATTCCCCCTCTATCACAATATTATAGGTTTAACACTGTCAGTGACACTGGATTAAAATAAGTAATCTAAATTACATATTTCAAACAGGTGTTCTATATTAGTTTTCATGAGCTAACAAGCTAACTAGTGACAGCTCAACAACTGACTAAAACTTAATAAAAAATTGTCCACATTCACCCGTTGCCTCTTAAGGAGGTTTTTTTGTCGGTGGCTAGTAGCACTGAAACGAGAGAATCCTCAAATGCGTAAGCCATTGGGTGTCTAGAAAGGCCCCCAAAATATCTTTCTGCTTCATCTTCTGCCATATTTTCTGTATTATCTCAAATGTTTCTCGCGAAATAGAAGCTGTGACTGCTGACTGTTCCAACTCAAACAAACCAACCAACGTATGATGTAGTGAGTGACGTGTCCGCAATATGGCGGCGAGCCAGAGCGAAAGCATACCTTAGTACCAACCATAAATCTATTATAATTTAACATGTAATTATTTTATGTCATTATTTTTTATTAATAAGCTTCAACACACTTCATTCTGTTCATCACTTGTCGAAAAGCTGGCTGTTTCATGTCCACTTTAACCTATTTTGCTTTGTATTTTCTTGTTGTTGTGCACTTTTCTGTTTTTGTATTAGTTTCTGTTGCCTGTTTGTATACTTCTGTTTCCTGTATTTCCCTGTTGATTGTGTATGTTTCTGTGAGGATTGTTTATGTTTCGGTTTATCCTGTTTTGAATGTGTATTATTCTGTGTGTCTCTGTTTTATTTTGATAGTCTGTTTTCTGTCTCATCTTGTCTAGTTTTGCTTCCTGTGTTCCTGTGATTGTCCTGCCCCGCCCTGATGTGTTTCACCTGCTGTATCTGTACCTGTCCCTCATTTGCTCGTTACCTCATGTATTTAGCCTCTGTGTTCCCTTTGTCTCTTGTCAGATCGTATTGTGTGCGTACACTGTTAATTTGTGTGTGTTTGTGTGCTTTCCCCGTGTCAGTTCTGGTCAGTTCATGTGCTTCCTGTATTTCCCTGACCAAGCATCCATATTTTACGTGATGGGAGTGAGAATGTGTTGTTACAGCTTATTCCAGTGCCCCCGAATGGCTAAAAAACAATTCATGCAACTTTAGGGGTTCACGTATTTGTGATAATCAACACTGTGATTAATAACCTCAAATCAAATGAAGTGCACATCACACTATGATAGATTTTCTTAAAAACAGAGTATTTTACCTCTTCAAATTTCTTGGCCTTGTACTGCTCCGCTCCTTTCAGGAAGTTCAGCAGTATGATGTCACACAACACCGTGCCCTACATAATAATAGTATTAATAACCTTTATTTATAAAGCTCTCAACAAAGCAAGAGTATGACAGATGAAATTTAAAGACTGTGGGGCTGCCCAACAGCAGCCCCACATTTCCTCAAAGCTCACTATTCATGTTTTAAAACTCAACACAGTTCACAGTTATGCTTCAGTGATGAGAGAACACTGTTGATCCATTATTGTAATGTATTCAAGTATGGCAAAAGGTCAAATTGTACTTGAAATAACACTTAAATCCGAAATTAAACTCACCACTCCCACTGACGTGAAGGCTGCCACCATGTTGATGAGTGTAGGGATCATGTTGAACTTCCCTGCCTGTGAAGGAAGAATAGTACTTTATCTCAGAGGCTTCTAGAATCATGCATGTAGTTTACCAGCGACATTCCAAAACCGCAATCCGAGTTACTAAAACACACCTTTCTAACCTTTTTAACACTGTAAAACATTCCCCGCACCTGTGGCCGTGGAATGGGGTGTTTCAGCAGACTGCTCGGCCTCAACACCTGCCTCTCTTCTGACTGTGACTACCACAGCATGGGCTTTATAGACAATGTGAATGTCTTTTGGGACCAGAGGCATTTATTCGCATACACCATGCTCGTGTAACTGAATCGAGCAACTGTCATTGTTCGTTTCCTGAACTCACTCAAACTGGACTCAAGATTCAAAGAAGAAACTCAGGGACAGGAAGTCCACTTTATGAGCCCCTGAACTCCGAATGGCCTGAGATCAGCTTATATGCCAGTATAAGCTGTTAAACCCTCTGTTTTGTTGTTGTTCATGCAGTCAGTAACCAGAGCTTCAACTTCTTTATCATAGCCTCAATTTT
The DNA here is from genome assembly GCF_004354835.1 of Perca flavescens. NCBI lineage: Eukaryota > Metazoa > Chordata > Actinopteri > Perciformes > Percidae > Perca > Perca flavescens. Next base: position 41,809,624 of record NC_041332.1, on the reverse strand, counting down.
ATCTCATTCAGGCGAGTAAAAATATCACCCAGATAAGATAGTTGTGTAAGAAACTCTTTATCATGTATATTCAGAGAGGTGAAAATGATGGTCCATGAAGAACATTTTAAGTTCATCTTTCAGTTCAAAGAAACCTGTCAATACTTTGCCCCTCAATAACAAGCACATGTGCGTGACAGCGTGCCCATTACATTGAGTTAATCATTTTCACTGTAGTGTCCAAAACGTCCTTCAAGCTGACAGGCATTCCTTTGGCACTATATCTCCCCATCATGGCCTTTGCTTCATCTGTACAGATACCAACACATTTTGACAAAGGTGTCCAGCATTTTGAAAATGTCCTCCCCAGTTGTTTAAAGGAGCTGTGCCAGGCTGTCTATGTCTGTTGACTAATCTAGCTGTAGTGCATAATTTTCACTGGTTCAAAATGTCCCCTGCTATGTTACTGATGCGATGTGAAAGGCTGTTTGATGAAGGCATGGTCTGTATAGCTTTTTTTAGCCTCATCAGCATTGTCCCAGTCATATCTGCGGCAGCAGTGAAAATTAAGTTCTCCACAATGGTAACTGCCACTTACCATATAGGACGCTTCCAGCCCCTTCTCATTAACAGTGTCCATTTCCCCAGTATAAGTCTTACTGGTCAAAAGTCCTTTTAATTCTTACTTAAAAAAACTCCTGTGATTTTGTTTTCAAATGAGCATGTTTCATTTTTTAAATGTCTGTGCAACAGTGAAAGTTTCAAAGAGTTGTGAGATAGTACTTTTGCACATACTACACAGTGTGGCTGAGTAGATGCTCCAGTACCAATACAAGTGAACCCCAAAGTGCTGTGCTTTCTGGCCATGGTCGGAAAGCTGTAGTAGGAAAAGTTAACCCTCTCCTCGATTTACTCTACCTTAATTTCTTGTTCACGGACAACAGGAACCCAAAAGCAAAATTACGAATCCCACTATGGCCATGCCAAGACCCGCCCTACGAAGCAGCTTGATTGGTTGGGGTTAGGCATTTGACCTTGAGTGGTTAAGGTTAGGATAGCCGATTGGTCAGGGGATAGGACCTGAACAAATGGGGTTACGTTACCTTACGTTCTCATGGACGCCTGGCCAATAAATGCTATTGAAGAGTGGGTCTTGGCGTGGCCATAGTGGGATTCGTAATATCGCAACCCAGAAATGAGTAGAGGGAAATGTGACACTACTAAGACACACGCATGTCACGCAGGCAGTGTGTAAGCTCTAACCTGTTAACATGGGAGCCGAAATATAAACGGACACGCCACGCAGCTGACACGCTCGCGCGACGCATCCAGTGTGTAACCAGCCTAAGAAATCAGGAAGTATTGCTCGGCTCCTGGGCTATGGAACGTCCTCCCTGGTGAACTCCCAGTGTTTCCCACAGATTAGGAAGCAACTTGTGGCGGTGGGTGGGTGTCGCCCCCATGTCAACGGAGGGGGACAGTTGGATGCTGTCCTCCTCTCCTACTTCAATGCCTAACGAATCTATCTCTTTCTCCCCTGTCTTTCACTGGTTGAAGCCTGAAAATATTGTAAACAAATTAATAACAGAACTAATTCCGCTGGTCGGACTGTTGAGCTTTGTTTCAGACTGATACCTCCGGTTCAGGCTGGTCCTCCTCCTCAACACGTGCCTTTCTCAGTCACGGAAAATAATTTACTTTTCAATATTCATCTGGATTGAAGCAGCAAACATTCAGTGTAAGAGTAAAAAATGACATAACATTATTTATAATACGTTTATTTGATTCACAGCTGCTACACATAGTGTTTGACCTCGACAACCCAACTGCATTTTACCGCAAACTTGCGACTGGTTAACTTTCTAAAGCAGGCACAATCGCTTGTTTGCTAAGAGTCGGGTCGGTGATTGTGAATGAGATTGTGTGAAGGTGTTCACGAGATAGATACCAACCTTCCTTCCTTTGACACATTGAGCTGCTCTCTCCTCTCCCTTTCTATTACTATTACCATTTGTGTGCATCCCGTCCCAGAAATGCTTGCTACTAACCTAGCTCGGAGGAGTTTCCTCCCCAGAGTCCTTATGTTTTTTCCACCCAGCATATTTCCTTGGAGAACGTTGGCACCAAGATCCTGGTTGCAGATGTCGCCGTGGTCCTGCTGCACTCCCTGCTGAGCTCAACGGTGCCCTGCAATGTCATGCTGTGTCCTGCTGAACCCTGCAGCTTCCTGCAACGTCCATCCATGCTCTGCTGTGCCACGCTACATCCTGTACGCCCTGCAGCGCCTTGATATGACATGAACTACTACGACTACCATTTGAAGTCACTGGTCCATTATTAATGTGACTATTATTGCCACTGTTCATCACATCCCCAACCGGCGCCGTCAGACACCGCCTACCAAGAGCCTGGGTCTGTCCGAGGTTTCTACCCAAGAGGGAGTTTTTCCTCGCCACATCTTGTATCATAGCACAGAGACGGCACTGGTGAAAATTACTAATGACGTTCTAACTGCTGCAGACAAAGGACTTTCTCCATACTTGTTTTATTAGATCTTAGTGCTGCTTTTGACACTATTGACCATACAATCCTGTTACAGAGATTAACACTTAGTCAGAATTAAAGGAATTGCACTAAGCTGGTTTAAGTCTTATTTCTCTGATCGATCTCAATTTGTTAATGTTAATGATAAATCCTCTAAGTACGCGAAAGTTAAACATGGCATTCCACAAGGCTCAGTGCTTGGACCAATTTTATTCTCCTTATATATGCTTCCTCTTGGTAATATCATTAGGAAACACTCAATTAACTTTCACTGCTATGCGGACGACACCCAATTATACTTGTCAATCAAACCAGATGAAACAAGTCAGTTAGCTAAACTTCAAGCATGTATTAAAGATATAAAATCCTGGATGACCTATAATTTTCTGATGTTAAACTGTAACAAAACTGAAGTTATATAGTGCTGGGCCCTAAACACCTCCGAACTTCATTATCTAAAGATATAGCTACTCTGAAATCTAGGAGTTATTTTTGATCAGGATATATCCTTTAACGCCCATCTAAAACAATCATCGAGAACAGCGTTTTTTCATCTTCGTAACATTGCCAAAATTAGGAATATCCTGTCTCAAAACGATGCTGAAAAACTAGTCCATGCATTCGTTACTTCCAGGCTGGACTATTGTAATTCCCTACTGTCAGGTTGCTCAAATAAGTCCCTTAAGACTTTCCAGCTGATCCAGAATGCTGCAGCACGTGTTCTGACAAGAACTAAGAAAAGAGATCATATTTCTCCTGTATTAGCTTCTCTGCATTGGCTTCCTGTAAAATACAGGATTGACTTTAAAGTCCTTCTCCTGACCTACAAAGCCCTAAATGGTCAAGCACCATCCTATCTAGAACAGCTCTTAGTACCTTATTGTCCCACTAGAGCACTGCGCTCCCAGAATGCAGAGTTACTTGTGGTTCCTAGAGTCTCCAAAAGTAGAATGGGAGCAAGAGCCTTCAGCTACCAGGCTCCTCTCCTGTGGAACCAGCTCCCAGTCTGGGTTAGGGGGGCAGACACCATCACCTCATTTAAGAATAAACTGCTGCGTCTGCTGCACCCACCCATGCTCTGCAGCGCCACGTTTCATCCCGCAACGTCCTGCTGTGACATGAACTACAACGAATACCTTCAAAGTCACTGTTCCACTATCTTCAATGCGACTATTATTGCCATCACACCCCCAACCGGCCCCGTCAGACACCGCCTATCAAGAGTCTGGGTCTGCCGAGGTTTCTTCCTAAAAGGGAGTTTTTCCTTGCCACTATTGCAATAGCCACTGCTAATGCTTGCTCTTGAGGGAATTACTGTAATTGTTGGGGCTTTGTAAATTATAGAGTGTGGTCTAGACCTACTCTATCTGTAAAGTGTCTCGAGATAACTCTGTTATGATTTGATACTATAAATAAAATTGAATTGAATTGAATTGAAATCTTGCTCTTGGGGGAATTATTAGAATTGTTGGGGCTTTGTAAATTATAGAGTGTGGTCTAGACCTACTCTATCTGTAAAGTGTCTCGAGATAACTCTGTTATGATTTGATACTATAAATAAAATTGAATTGAATTGAACTGAAATCTTGCTCTTGGGGGAATTATTAGAATTGTTGGGGCTTTGTAAATTATAGAGTGTGGTCTAGACCTACTCTATCTGTAAAGTGTCTCGAGATAACTCTTGCTATGATTTGATACTATAAATAAAATTGAATTGAATTGAAATGCAGAAGAACGTATTTTAAATAGCGTTTAAAAGAAAAAAACATTTATAACGAAACGCAATGTGCGGTGGCCGGTGTTGATAGTGAGGCGGACCGACACACTATAGTCTATGTCTATGTGTGGGAAACACTGACTCCTGCTTGCTACATCAGCATCTTCTTTTAAATCACTTTTGAAGACCTATGTTTATCGAAAGGCTTTCTTATCTTATTCTTTATTTAATCATTAGATTTATTTTTATTCTTAGCTATTGTGTTACACTGTGCATTATTCTCGATGTTCAGAATGGGTTACAATGTAATCATCCATTGGTTTTAAGTTTGTTCCAGTTTTTTCATAATGCTTACCTGGCTATTTAAACTTTAAATAATAGTAATGTTTACATTTTAAACATTGTGTATTTTATTGTTGTTTTTTTTGTGTTCATTGTAAAGTACTTTGTAGTGCTTGTTTTTAAGTGCTAAACATATAAACTTTATTATTATTATTATTTGCCTTTATACATGTAGTAGTACAAGCAATGACTTTTTTCTGTTCATTTAATTCCCTTATAAAAATGTTGACGACTGATAATCAACTTTCATTGATCATAACTACTTTATCTAACCTGAAATTATGTTAAAGATAATAACCCTTTCAGTGTCTCACGTTCCAAACACTATAGCCACACTATGGAAGTATTATGCATAGAAACCTAAGCAACCGGTGCCATAATATATATATATATATATATATATATATATATTTTTAGTACTCTATAAAGAGGAACAAGATGCTTCCATGTTGAGCTGTCAAAACAACTACATACAGATCCATATCTCTTTGTCACTATTCATAATGGATAGTATTCAGTGATAGTACACAAAAAGTTGACACACACTAAGATATACTCACATTTCCATTGACCAGAACATCAAACCTAATAGCAAAGGCTTTGACCAGAGTGCGGTAGTCCGTCCCATTCTCCATCTTATAGTATTTGGCAAACCTGTTAAAGAAAACAGTTTTAAATGTGTAACTGAGATGAATTTCTTGGTATAACAGAAAAAAATCATAACCATATATTATTATTTACAGTATATGTCTATATAAAAGCATAGATGAAAGCACTTTGCAAAGGTCAACAGAGCAAAAAAAAAACACAACGGTAAAAACTTTAACAACCTGATACAAAATGTTCACAAAAAATTTACAAAAACAATAAATGAAGGTTAGGTTTAACATTAAGGGTTATTTTAGCCTTTTTAACTTAATGGGTTAGTAGTTCACACCACAGTCAAAGACCCATATGAAAAGCTAGCAGATATTGCAGATGTTTGATTATAGATGCAAAGGTCTGATATTGTCCTTTTATTTTATTTATTATTATTTAATTTTATTAGATCTGGACTAGCCAAAATGATCAGTTACTGATATATTGGAAATGATGTAGTCTGATTGAATACTTGATTAAGGTTTTGCTGCAGAATTCGTCAATATAAAATGTTTAAGACCTTAAGTAAAAGTTACTACAAGGTATTTTAACTGGTTATGAAAAAGTCACAATTTAAACATACAATAGGCCTATGTAATTTTCTGTGGCTAGGGGTCCCTTAATTGAAACCATGGATCGACCTGAAGTCGGAGCTCTGGCTGGAGGTGGAGAGCTCTGCTCCAGGAGCATAGCTTCACCTCTCCGCTCTGCCGGACCCCGCTGATCCAGATGAAAACACTAAGGCTTTTGTCCTGAGGGCTCGCCAAAATCAACACAAAATGAAAGTTCCCGTAGTAACTTAAATAAAAAAAATTGTTTTTACAATATTGAACTCTACAAATAGGTGTCTTAGATACTTGCGAGCCATAAAAATCCACAGCAAACTAATGCATATGTCCATGTGTTGTTGATATCTTGTATACAAAAACTTTAGCACTAGAGGAAAGCTCAAAGACTGTCCAACATAGTCAGGGTTCATTCTCAAAAGTAAAATCCATGGTTATCTGCCTTTAGATTTTTATGTTTCTGGTGTAAAAGTTGCTAGAGAAAATGGCATGGGGGCACTAAAATAATAATATTATAATAATTTGAATCATCCCCTGTGGACCGTAAATATATCTAATGAATTTCATGGCAATCTGTCCAGTAGCTGTTGAGCTCGCTAGTCGAGTTCTCTAGATGTAAAAAAAACAAACCATGTGGTTTAATACCTAAAATTGTAGCCCGGTGAGACATCGCTCTTCTGTGACATGGCATCGAGTCGGGTGAATGAGTACGAGGGGTTACACTGGTCATCTGACTTGTCCAGATCACATATCCAGCCGATCTTTATTCCAATCACTCCTCCCTGACAGACATTTCAAAATAGGAGAGACACATGGATGAGTGTGTTTGTGCTCAGCACTGTCTCCTTGGAATTTCATTTATATATACAACTAATCTGCACTGCCTATAATGGAAGAAATAATGTGCTGCCTGTGTTGTGGTTACATCTAACATTTTGTTTGTATGAAGGAGAAAGTTATTCTTAACCCACAGCAAACCAGTGTTCATATATTTCCTCACACACAACTAAAGTCACCTTTTTAACCCTTTTTAGATCACATCCCCAGACATACATTGCGAACCTGTTTGACAATATACTGTATGCCAAAGAAATCACACTTAAATTAGGATTATGTTGTTTCTGCCTTTTGGAGGGAGGTTCAAACAATATATAATGCAAGCTGTGCTTTCAACCAGAATTTGTCTCGGTTATATTGGATAATGTTACAGACAGTTATATTATTCATCTGATTTAAGAATTTGTGTTTATTTATTGTTATTTTACTTATTATTTGATTGAGTTGTCCACCTCAGTGGAAATTAGTTTTGGGCTTTTACCAAGTACATCAAAGGTAATACAATACACCGGTACACCGGTTCTTCTTTAGAACCGGTTGCCAGTGAATCAATTCCTTGGAACCGTTAGTGTACCTGCTTAATGATTCCGCTTAACGGTTCCGCTCATTGCAAATGTGTCATGACAGTCACACACGCGCTGCGTTCTTTTGGTTACGCAGCAAACATGTCATCGAGGCAGAAGCGATCTGAAGTGTGGTTATATTTCACTCGAAAAGACGCCAATGCAGTCATTTGCAACAGTTGTAAAAGTTTAATTTCGGCAAAGGGGGGAACTACCTCCAATATGCAGAAGCATTTGGCCACCCAGCACGCAATCCGCTTGCAGGACTGTCGCGTGTTTGATTCTGTACTACTCAGCGACACAGCAACAACAAGTGAGTCAAGCAGCAGCGGAGCTAACGAGACGCCATCTGCTATTAATGCCAAAGGTAACTTGTCTATTTAGTTAATGTGAGCGCCATTTCATTGTGTAAACTTTTACTATACGGATAATAATCTCTATTGTCATTGTCCATCAAATTTAGATGATGATGACGGCCAGAGTCTGGCTGGCTCAGAGGCTGCAGCAAATATCTCTTGTCGTGCACCTCTAGCTACGTTTACAGAGGCAGGGAAGAATAAAATGACCGAGGCGAGGATAAACGAATGTCACAGAGCAGTGACTAGGTTTGTAGTAAAGGTTTGCCACAGTAGATGCCTCTGAATTTCGGTAGGTTAACTTGCTGTAAATTGTCCAGCATCTTGTCTTTTCAAATGAAAATAAATGCATGACCAAAAGTTGCATGTTTTTATGTCAGGATAGTTCTGTTTTATTAATTCCTAGTCCTACCATATATGTTCTGCAGTGAGATGATAAAGACTCTCAACCCAAAATACAATGCTCCAAACAGAGACAGTTTAACAAATCGTCTGATTCCTGCTTAGTATGGGGTTGAAAAGAGCAATCTGATCACAGACCTGAAACATGTCACACATGCAGCCATCACAGCAGATGGATGGACTAGTTTCAGTCAAGACCACTACCTCACCGTAACATTGCACTATGTCAGGGAAGGTCAGAGTAAAGAAAAAGTCCTCCAAACCAGAGCAGTGTACAAAGCTCAAACAGGGATAGCTGTGGCCGAGGAGATTGATGGGATCCTGGAGGAGTTCGGAGTGAAAGAGAAAGTGGTGGCAGCAACGGTGGATAACGCAGCAAACATGGATGTAGCTGTGAAAACGCTAAATTTCATCAAGTTTCCATGTTTTGCGCGCACACTTAACCTTGGAGCTCAGAAGCTGTACAACTGCAATACAGTTTCCAACTGGGCAGCAAGGATTCTTTCTGTGATTGTATGGATGAAGAGATCCCACATGGCTAAAGTAGTCCTGAAGGAAAAGCAACAACTCCTCAGTAAGTTGTAAGAGGCCTACTGTTTAAATACTGTACTTTAATTGCAAGTTAACGACGTACAAATTGTAACATATAAATTAACAGATTAGGATCAATAAAAAAATTAAAGTAATGGCAATATTACATTGTTTAATGTAATCTCAATTGTGTGTGTGTGTGTGTGTGTGTGTGTGTCTGCAGAGCTGCCCCAGCACATGCTCATTTTAGATGTGAGGACGAGATGGAACTCCCTGTATTTGATGATGGAGAGATTTTGTGAACAGTTTCCTGCTATCCAAGCTGCAGCTATAGACCAACGGCTTAGAAAGCCCATGGAGAAGGAGAAGTAAATAATGTTTAAAAAAAATTCAAATTACTTTAAAAGCCATTAAAAGGATTATGTTGGTGTTGTTTAGCCAATATATATTTTTTGTTTTGTTTATGTTGCAGACTGGCCAGAATGGGCAATGAGGACCTGAGGAAAGCAGAGGAGTTTGTGCTGCTGATGAGGATGCATTACACATCCACACTTGCTGTCTCTAGCGAAAAAAGTCCAACCTGTGGCCAGATATCGCCGATCCTCCAGAAACTGCGCAAACATTACACCGTTCAGGCAGACGACTCTGCATTCGTCAGGAGCGTCAAGGAGAACATCTGGAACAATCTTTCCAAACGTTACCAGGTACAGTCACTGTCTGACATGTAATGATTAATTACTATATGACAATTAATCATATACACTAATGGTTATTTATTGTCATTCACATTTTCCTCTAAATTTGTGTTATTTGTCCTCCATTTTAAACTTAAGGATGATGATATCCAGGCATTCCTGGAGGAAGCCACTTTGTTAGATCCCAGATTTAAATCTAACATGGACAGGGATGAAATCTGGGACAGGGTCAGGGCATCAGCAGTGGCAGCAATTGAGAAGGTATTTGTGAGACCCTTTCTTCTTGCTCTGTGGTTCTTACTCTGTAAATTTATTCTCAAGCTGTCAGAGCCAAGAGAGACACAGGTGCATGCAGAAGAAGAGGATAGAGAAGAAGAAGAAGATGAAGATGAGAACTACGTAAATTTATTGTAGCTAATTGTGATGAATGATAGATGGCAGGGATTATTACACTAATTCATTTAAAACTAAAGCTTGTGGTTATGTCATTATTTCAGACGCCACCTGTAAAGCAGAAAAAGAGGACAGCCCTAGAGGAACTTTTTGAAGAAGAGGACAGCAAGCTGCTTTCCACACAGCAGCAGCCCCCTGTCTCCACAGCCCAGAGAGTGGAGCAAGAAATCCAGCTTTATAGAAGCCTTCCGCCCATTCCAACCAAAGACAGCGCCAGTTTCTGGTGGTGGAAGAAGAGTGACGCGTTGCCAGTGTTGTCAGTGTTGTCAGCTCTAGCTGAGAAGTATCTCTGTGTCCAAGCTTCCTCCACCCCTTCTGAAAGGGTGTGCTGGAGACACCCTAAGTCCAGAGAGATCTTGTATCCTTCCTGAGAGGGCAAACATGACCATTTTTCTGCACAAAAATTAATGAAAATGCTGTCATTGTAATGAGCAGCACTGAGAGACCAGAAAATCATCTGCCTTGACTCTGACTTAACTGTAAAAACATCTCTTGACTCTACCTTTTTTGCCAGCGTATAGAAGTTCTGCTGTGCGTAGCGGACCACGTCTCCCACTCTGAAGATAGGGCAGTAGGTGTTGTTGACCATGTCAAAATTACATTCTTTGATGTACTCTTCAGAGATGGTAGTAGGGAAGTTCCCTCTGCACAAATACAGACATATCATCATATGCACATGTCATACCTCAGTGTCATCATCGTCACTATTAATCATCATATTTAAAATCATTATTGTCATACTTGGTGTAGTTGAAGGTTGGAAAGCGGATGCTATTCTTAATGAAAATGGTGAAATTCTCCACTTCCATCATTGGTGTACTTAAAGAGACGTAAAGGGAGGAACATATAAGAAGAGAAAATACAGATAGACATACAAAAAATTTTTTTAAACAGTAAACATTATTTTTAGGGATGCACCAAATCCAGGATTCGGCTTCGGATTTGGACGAATACTGACCCTAAACAATACACAGGCTGTTAAAACATTTGGTATAAAACATCTGAAAGAATATGAGTTGTGCATAACAGACAGCAGCCAAAATGCAGCAATTTCAGGTACGGCAAAGTAAGGACAGTCACTGCTAACAACTTGTGTGCCTCGTCCAGGCTGTCAGCCGTTCTCTCGGCAAATGAGTCTCCCTAAAGTGGAAGTGAAGCGACCGAACGGTCGGATGATGCTCGTTAATTAACGTTAGCTTTCTACTTTCACCCATCCAACATGCCTTCATCATACACTGATTAGTGAAAATTTGCCAAACAAAACTGTCACTCATCTGGTGATAGCGATGTGTTTTCCTACGATGTGAAAAGAACGCAGAATCTTAACTAGTGGATTCGGTATTCGGCCAAACCCCAAAAATCTGGATTCGGTGCATCCCTAATTATTTTCACAAGCCTCACAAACAACATTTTCTATTTGACTATCATGGTGTGACAAGGCTCAGTGTGTACCACTGGACACACTTCTGTTTACCTCCACTGTACTGGGGTGGAGGCAGAAACCTCATATCTCAAAAGCTGGACAAATTAAACCCTAATATCTGCATACATACAGTATATATGACTAGCCCCTTAATGCCAACTGTCGCTAATTTGCATCAAACCCCTTCCATTCCGACTGCAGGCGAGATAGCGTGTGTATTCCCCCAATGCCGGTTTGTTTACATTCGATACATACCTAGGAACCTTTTGCACGCACTGGTGTCTTGTGACATGAATAAAATCTACATATCTGAGATGGGAAAATGTGTTTTATTAATTAATTCATTTTACCATTTTGTAAAGAATTTTACCATAAATGCCTGTTGTCGCTAATTTGCATCATACCTAAATTTATATCTATTCTATATGCTATAGACAAATTAACAATCTCAACTTAATTTAGCATCAGCTTGAAGTCAGAAACACACATAATACATTTTTTTATATAATTGTGAATAAATTCAGGCGTCACGGGGCTAGAGGTTAGACGCCCTTTAAAGAGTGCACAACCCCAACATAGTGAATGTCTGAATGTAACTGAACATCATGACTTTGCTATCAAGATAGCCCTGTTCACTCTTCATGTTTATTAGCCTAGCAGTACAGAATGCTCAATTACGTTGTAACCTTGGTTCTCTGAGTGCAGAGACTATCTCTCCACCTTGAGGTCAGTTACGTGGACACTTCTTTAAGACACACTGGTTTGCCCAGCCACACCATATGCTATTTCTCCAAGCGGCCTACAGCTGGAGAGATTCACTCTACTATTCACTCAGAGAACCAACGTTACAATATAACCGAGCGCTCTCTATCGTATCAAGACTATCTCTGATGCATTCTGCCACTCTACCAACCAAGCCTCTTCAGGAGAGGAGAGTGAGTGGAACCCTGATGAAACCTCTCTCAGGAATGCTGGATTAGGGTAAAGGATAAACCGGCCCCATCCTTCAAGAACCTGCAGCCTTAACTGCTATTTTTGAACAGGCAGGTCATGGAGCTTGCTTACTCTTCAGGCAAAGGTATGCCAGAGTCCTGTGTGAAGGGAGAGCAACTTCAGATCAGGAAGGATGTAGAAGTTTCAAGGACCATGGTCAAAACCCAAAGAGAAACTCAATGACTGGATTTATGGCCTTAGGAAGCACAAAACACACACAAACACACTGCCTAGACCACTGCCAAAATTCCTTGCAGGGTTTGAACCAACTTTCCCGCCTCCAGCTGGGTCAGCAGAAACAACAGGAGGCCAAACTCTGTCAGCCTGATTTCTCAGAGACGAGGCTGGAGGAGAGCGGAAGAAGGAGAGGCGTAAAGCAGACCCTGAGTCCATAGGTGGAAGTATAGGGCCGCAGGAATCGAACCTGGGCAGGGACCGAGCCTTAGTACATGGGGTGCATGCTCAACCAGGTGAACCACCAGGGCACCTTTCTTTACTTTCATGCAGGAGCATCCCAACCCAGGGGCGGACTGACATTCCTAGGGAAAAGAAGAGTAGACACCGTCTGTCCTATTGTCCCTAGCTGAAGAGACACCCAAGGGTGGAGCCTCCACTCAATAAATTACATTACATGTCATTTAGCTGACGCTTTTATCCAAAGCGACTTACAATTAAGTGCTTTCAACTGTGAAGGTTCAAACTCCAGACAACAAGTAGTAAGTGCAAGTACATTAGCTTTAAATAAGCAAAGCTACAAAGAGACATATGAAAGTGCAGGTTCAAGGTTTTATTTTTTTAGTATATTTTATTTTTTATCCGAGGTGTAGTCAGAAGAGATGTGTTTTTAGCCTTCGGCGGAAAATGGGTAGGCTTTCTGCCATCCTGATGTCGATTGGGGACCTCGTTCCACCATTTAGGAGCCAGGACAGTGAACAGTCGAGATTTTGTTGAGTGATTAGTTCTCCTTCGCTGTGAGGGGGCAGCAAGCAGGTTGGCTGATGCAGAGCGAAGTGGGCGGGTTGGGGTGTATGGTTTGACCATGTCCTGGATGTAAGCTGGGGCTGATCCGTTCATGGCCCTGTATGTAAGTACTAGTGTCTTGAAGCGGATGCGGGCAGCAACTGGTAACCAGTGAAGAGAGCGGAGGAGCGGTGTAGTGTGAGAGAACTTGGGGAGATTGAAGACAAGCCGAGCTGCTGCTTTCTGAATGAGCTGCAAGGGTCGGATGGCACATGCAGATAGGCCAATCAGGAGGGAATTGCAGTAGTCTAGACGTGAGATGACTAGAGCCTGAACCAGAACCTGAGCCGGCTTCTGCGTTAGAAGGGGACGTATCCTTCTGATGTTATGCAGCATGTATCTACACGATCGGGTGATTGCAGCAATGTTAGCAGTGAAGGAGAGTTGGTCAATCAAAGTAAGAATTTGTTTTGGAGATAGAGAAAGAGGAAAGAGTACTGGATGTGATGGATGGTAAGATGATTTCATGAGGTGTGGTGGAGAATGAAGAGTGTATGTCATCTATCTTTTTTACAAAGTAGTTGACAAAGTGGGTTGGTAGGAGGCAGGAGGTGGACTGGGGGAATCTAGGAGGTTAGAGAAGATGGAAAAAAGTTTTTTGGGGTTCGAGAAAGAGGATTCAATTTTGGTTTGATAAAAAGAGCTTTTTGCTGCAGAAATCATCTGGGTGTTTAGATTTCCGCCATTTCCTTTCCGCTGCCCGTATAGTTGATCTTTCAACACGTACTGAGTCAGATAACCACGGCACTGGGGAGGACTCGCGAGCCTGTCATGAAGTAAGAGGGCAGAGAGAGTCGAGAGAGGAGGATAGAGTAGAGAGTAGAGTGTCTTTGGCAGCGTGGGAGGCATGAGTAAGAAAGAGTCAGATGGAGGGAGGGTTGATAAGGTACATACCGGCAGAGAAGAAGGAGAGAGTGAACGGATATTACGGTGGACAGGTTCGGGGTCTCTTGAGATATGGTTGTAAGCTTGGGAGAGTGGGAGAGAGTAAGAGATGAAGAAATGGTCAGAGGTATGGAGTGGAGTAACAGTGAGGTTGGATGTAGAGCAGTTTCTGGTGAATATGAGATCTAGGTGGTTGCCAGCTTTGTGAGTGGGTGGTGAAGGAGAGAGTGAGAGGGTAAAAGAAGAGAGAAGGTGTAGAAAGGCAGCTAACTTCTCTGTCTGGATGTTGAAGTCACCCAGAAGTACCAGCGGAGGGCCAGTTTCAGGGATGTTTGAAAGAAGGACATCCAGCTCCTCCAAAAACTCCCCCAGAGGACCTGGTGGGCGGTAGATAACAATGATGACTAGCTGTACCGGATACGTTATGGTGACAGCATGAAGTTCAAAAGAGAGTGGAGCGAACTGTGGCAGTGGGTAGAGAGAAAATCTCCACTTGGGGTTAATGAGTAGGCCTGTACCACCGCCTCTACCAGTGGGTCTGGGTGTGTGGGTGAAAGAGTAGGCAGAAGAGAGAGCAACAGGGGTGGATGTGTTGGTTAGTGTAATCCAGGTCTCAGTGAGAGCAAGGAAGTCAAGGGATTTCAGGCTGGCAAGCCAGAGATGAACTCAATCTTGCGAGTGGCAGGCTGGCAGTTCCACAGGCCACCTGCAACAAGGTGTTGTGTGTGTGTGTGGAATGGGTGGGATAGGTAAGAGAGGTGGATTTGCGGAAATGTTGCGAGCTAATGCGTGGTTTGTAGTATTTCGGAGAGGAAACACGGACAGGAATGGAGATGCAGCAAATTTCCGGATAAAGACACCCAGCAGTGTAAGTGAGATATGAGATATTGAGCCCACTTAACTTCCCATGTAGACTCCTGCGTAGACTCCTTTGTCTTTGTCCTCCAAGTCTTGATCACCTGAGAGTCGTTAACCTCCACTCACAAATTCACACTTCACACTCACTAGTTTCACTTTAACAAAAAACACTACATTTTGTCTAACAACACAACCAATCCAGCAAAAAACACATAGCAGCAGTAGAAAGTAATAAACAGCAGCAGGAGAAAGTAGAAGAGTAGAAGTAGAAGAAAAACCCAAATAAAGTAAGTACTTAATTTAATATCTAGCTGTCCAGTAGTCAAATTCCTTCAGCAATCAAATGCACTCCTATGAGCGGCTACTTTGTTTGCAACACGGGAACAACAATCCACGGAGGCTGCTCACAGACAGGCTCCTAACTCAACAGGTAAGCAAATTCACCATTGCAACCCACAGTTTCTGTTGATGAGATTGTCTGCACACACGTAACCATACTCCTCAGGTGGAGATCAAACAATCAGTGATTCCACGCCAGCACAGGTGCTTTATAGGAACTAGCATAGGGCGTGGCCGGGCAAGCTGGTGTGTCTTAAAGAAGTATTCACGTACCTGACCTCAGGGGGATTGTCCCCATACATATGGAATATGTAATGGTGGAGAGATAGTCTCGATACGATAGAGAACACTGACAGTGAAGCCTTGTAAAAAGTTCTGTGAAGCCTTGTACAAAGCTCTCACATGCACAGTATCATCTTACGTTGGGATGGTGTCGATCTCGGCAGGACACCATCCTCTTATCTCACACCGCTTGAGAGTGGTGTTAACAGGAACACATTTCCCTGTCACAATTCCTGAGGAGGAAAAGAAAAGCTTATATGCAAACTGCAAAACCCTCCAATAATGTAGGTTCTAACATGGTGATTCAACAAATATGCAATACATATAATAATAGTAATAATCATGAAAACAAAGTCATCAAATACTGATATAATAAGAGAAGAAAAAGAAAGAATATCTCACCATTACCTCCTGGTTTGTTAAGGTGCTTTGTGCAGTTACTGTCGTGGGTACAAATAAATTTATTCTCACTCTGGGAAACACACACACACACACACACACACACACACACACACACACACACACACACCCACACACACACACACACACACACACACACACACACACACACACACACACACACGTAATGTTAAACGGGGCGTTGTAGGGACAAACTCACTGAGAATCAATTAAAGACCAAAAACAGAGCTAACAGAGAGTAAATCTGCATCCATTAGGCCAGCAGAAAATGACTCACATTGAATACTAATGTTGCTCAGTGTCTAAATTTACAGCTCACAGAAATTTAATATGATATAGTCTCTGGCTTTTGTTTGATATGCTAGTGTTTGCAAAATGTTGCATATTACAGATTCATTGTTAGCATTCTTAGCACACATTACATTACACATAACTTGGCTTGTTTACTATATTACGTGAACGTTGTGGTCAACCTGTCACCCTGCCAAACCACGTTAAAAAATGTGGCAGTTAAATAAAGTGTTGCTTGATAGTCTATATGAAAAAAGGAACAAATAGTCAATTATTCATATTAAACAGCCAATTCTTTTTTTCGTGCATTTTTAGGCCTTTATTTCCACAGGACAGCTGAAGAAATGATAGGGGAGAGAGAGGGGGAATGACATGCAGCAAAGGGCTGCAGGTCAGAGTTGAACCCGCAGCCGCTGCGTCAAGGAGTAAACCTCTATATATGTGTGCCTGCTCTACCAACTGAGCTAATCCGGACCATTCTGATTCTACTGACTAAATTCTTAGTTGGGTACAGCCCTAAAAACATGCATACTTTATTCTTTAAGTCCTCAAAAAGAAATTGTACCTCCATAGGTTGGCTGCATACAGAAGAAAATAAATCACCTTTAAATAGAAATATATCTGTCTCTGTGCCCCAACCTGTTTCAATGATGTTTTTCCTCGCCACTGTCGCACTAAAAGCTTGCTCTTTTTGGGTCTTTGTAGATTATAGTGTGGTCTAAACCGACTCTATCTGTAAAGTGTCCTGAGATAACTTCTGTTATGATATGACACTATTAATAAAATGTAATTGAAATAACAGTCACAGTATACCACCAAAATTGTGCAAAACTTCAAATCTATAATACAACAATAAAATACTAACCCTGCCACCCAAGGCCATTTGTCGAGACTGAATGTGCCCCAGTTTTTTTTACATATGCTTAGAGCAGACAATACCTTAGCAGAAGTTCATCCAGGTCCTTTGATACTTTTTGGATCTCAATTTCAAATCAATTAAATTATATTTATAGTATCAAAGCATAGTAAAAGTTATCTCAAGACACTTTACAGATAGAGTAGGTCTAGACCACACTCTATAATTTACAACAATTTTGCGAAATGATCATTTCAAACCAGGGAGAGGTGATGCAGGTTTTAAACACTGGATGGATAAGGGATTGAGTAAAATCATAGGCGTGTAGTGAAGGCACTCTGATGTCATTTCAGCAGTTAATAGATATGTATGACCTTCCAAGAAAGCACTTTTTCAAATAAGGAACATCTATTCCCAAATTAAAACTACCTTGGTGCCTTCATTGTCCACCATTGAACATCTCACAGTAAACAATTTATATTGTAGAGGCCAGATGTCTATGTATTATAATACATTATTATCATCAGGTTCTACAGAAAATTCACACTCATATTTATCAGTTTGGAAGAACGATCTACACCTAGATATCACTGTAGAGGAATGGGAAAAGACGTATTTGCTGGCACAAATCCCAAACTATAAATACGAGGTGCAAATTGTTACAATTCAAGATGGTTACTTAGGACTTACATTACACCAGTTAAATTACACCATTTTAATCCCAATATTTCTGACGATGGTATTAAATGTAATGAAGAAAGTGGAACTCTTTTGCACTGCATGTGGAGCTGTCGACAACTTCAAACATTCTGGAAAGAGGTTCTCATGCTGATTTCTAAACTGACAGAGACTGCTATTCCTATTGAAGTAAAAATATGTCTATTACATATATACCCTGAATGTTTCCCAGTAAGCACAAAGAAACAGAGACTTATTAATTTTTACTTAATACAGGCAAAACATGTAATTGCACTGAAATGGAAAGATACTATGCAACCTAAAGTCAGCCATTGGATTGAAGAGATGTCTTGTAACCTGGCTTTGGAAAAACTTATTTACTTAGTAAATGGTCCAATGTGTATACACGTATATATGTATGTGTCTGTGTATATATTTATGTATTTATACCAGTGTTTTTTTGTATTTTTTGTAATTCCGATTTATTATTTAGGCCGAGAATGTTGTATTATGGAGTTTGAAGGGGGGTTCAGTGATCTTTTGTTCTGCACTTTAAAGAGAAAAATCCAATGAATATATTTTGGAAAAAACAAAATCATCTGAAGTAGTTTTGCTCAGCTTTGTGAAGCTAGAAACCCACTCAACGCTGCTTGCGGCTTTGGTGATTGGGCTGCTTCCTAGTGGCGGCTGTGGCTCTAGTGGTAGAGCAATCGCCTGCCAATCCGAAGATTGCTGGTTCGGGCCCTATAGTCCAATTTCAAAGTGTCCTTGGGCCACCCAATTGCTCCTGATGCTGTGCCGTCGGTGTGTGAATGTTTATGTGATAAGTATGTGGCACCTAATATGGTAGCCTAGGCCACAGTGTATGACTGTGTGTGACTGGTGACTGTAATATGTGAAAGCACTTGGAGTAGTCTTTAAGACTAGAAACTACTAGAACTAAAGTCTTTTGTTGGCCGAAAAACGGTTTGAACCCGTGAATTGCTGCTTATGCCTATATTTTTTTTAACCATTTGTAATGATGGTAGAAATATTAATAATGGTGATGCACTAATAAAGGTAGTAATGGTAATGACAGTAGCTGACCTCAGGACAGTATCCTTGGACTTGGTTCTCTGTAGTAATCATTTTGGTGATGATGCAGAAGACTGAAGCTCCCTGTGGAAAACACATAGCACATCACTATCACTGTATCCTACTATCAGTCATCCATCCATCTGTCCATTCATCCAACTATCCGTCCATACCTGTGTAGGAGTGACGTAGTCTGCAACATCCATCACCTTGTTATTGTAGATTCCAAAACCTTTGACCTTGGTCATCACTGAGGATTCAATAGCCGTGTCTCTCACCTGGTAGGCCTTTTCATTGACAAACACCCACCTGAAGCACACACACACACACACACACACACAAACACACGCACACACACACACACCAAATAACAAATGTGACATTGAGCTAAAACTGAAACGTTAGGGCCTGTGCCTACGTCTGGGGTGCACACTCTACTGGGTGAGCTAGAGGTCACCCCTCTCAGACCTCATTGTAAAAGTGTCTACACACCAACCAGACGGCCGACCCTTGACAGAAAAGCCAGTCGAAATGATCAGTCTCACCCTGTTGGTCCAAAAAGTGCCACAGAACAGACCAAAAAGACGAGACGCGACAAGACGTAATACATCTTCTATAACAGCAAGCGGCGCTAATCTGTATTGTTACCCAGGAAATTGATGGCAGATAGTGAAACTTTGTTGCACTATCACGTCACTAGGGGTGTGTGTGTATGTATGTGTCTGTGGTGTGTGTTAAAGGTTAATGGTCAAAGAGGACAGAAAAGAACAATTTAGAGAAAGGAAAACACTTGGAATCTTGGGTTCAGGTAGAACAATAATAACCAACGTATGTCAGAGATCTGAAATTTTGACGAACGAGAGGAATGTTTATTATTCTACCTCTGGTGACATCTGACATCTGGCGAGCAGTATACGTTAAATAATCTCTCTTTCAGTCTACTTAAGAGCTCTGCTGCAGTGTTACGTTGCCGCAATGCAGTGTTTCAACAGGATCCAGAAAGTGTTACAGGAACACTAAAATAGTTCACTCCAGCAAATGAAACTTTTCAATCAGAAACCAGTGTTTTGGTTCAAACTTAACTACTCATGTACGTGTGACTTTTCAGTATAAGGGGCCATCTGGGACATTATTCACAATTACCTCACATATGGAGTTTTATTCCTATCTTTATTCAAGAGCGCGTTCTTTCAATTTGAAAGCATTTCTCATTGATTTCACGTTTAGATTTTGTAATAATTTTGCTCAAAACCTTGTTCTCACAGTCAAATAGACACAGCTCACGCTTGGATTTGCTGTGCTTCTGCTCAAACTCATACTCAGGATGCTTCTGTACACTTGCAAATCTTCTCTCAGATTTCTCCTGCACTCTTGGATTTTTTGTGTTACAACCCTGTCAAAAAACCCCAAACATTGCTAGGTGTACTGTTGACCAATGAAATGATCCCTGCCCTGCTACTCTGTAACCAAGTTTATTTACCCCTGCTATTCAATGCTTTATGATAAGTACTGTACATACATCACCAATGTGCCCAGAATGGTCGATGCACTTTCACCTGCACCAACCAACAAACGGGAGAAAGGTTTGAAGTGGGATATATCAAGTTACGTTCACAATTACGAGGCTGCGTAGCATAAATTAAGCATATAGCATATGGTGCTAGCATATAGCCTAGCTTGATGTCTGTAAACGAATAGTTTTTCTTTGTATTTTTTACCCTAATGAAATCAATACAAAGCAAACTGAACAGAAAAGAACAAGTATTTTGTTTCAGTTTCTCTTCTTCCAGGTGGGACTGAAGTACCCCTGTTGAGCTGCATCACAGCTGCACTGTGTGCCTGGACCAGTGTTGTACAAACACTGTGTTGTTCCAGTCAGCACATTCCTCCCAACTCAAACTCCCAGTGGTTCCCCCAGTAGTCACCTGTGCAGAAGGAAGGCAGCAGTGGCACGAACCAACAACCAGGGCAAGTCTGAGAATAATGTCATTGTACTGTAATTCAAATACTACAACCACACTCACTCATCATGTTACATATATGCATCATTTCTTCATCTTGCTTAAATTCACAGGATGTCAAACCAGGCCCGGTAGAGAAAATGACTGTGATGTCCACAAAACCAAAGCAGAGAAGGTAAGGTAAAAGATTAGTAATTATGTTAAAGTAAGATATGTACACATAATATCTTATGGGTTGATGTCTATTAATGTTGCCTGAAATAGGAGCACACTATACAAAGATAACAATGGAGAGTTGCTGGATCTGTCTGTCCTCAAAGTGCCAGAGATCTACAAGGACTTCACCCCCGTTTCTGCACCAAGGGTATCCTTGCAGGTTGTTAAATGGCTTTAATTAACCTTGTTAAAACCTTGTGTAATTCATAACAAATGTATATGCCCAATATTTAATACAAAGACCTAAATAGCATAATACTCCTGTGAAGCAGTACACTTTGCCTGTAGGAATTACTGTAGCAGGAACATTGATATTAGCAAACAGATGACCAAGGTAGTACAGGTGAGTTGGTGAGCATGGTTATGATATGATCTCAAATAAAGATAAGCCTATTGTTCACAAGAGGGGAAATTCAGGTATTGCAACACTAAATAAATTAATTAAATAGGTTGTATATACCACTAGTATAAGAGAAGAAAATAAACTATACAAGAACAATTAACGCAAATTTAAAGTTATGAGGTAGTGGCAAATTAAAGTTAACAGCAGTGTGACTTTTAGCTTTAATGGTTGGTGATATGACACTGAAGCCATGATGCAGCAGCTCAACAATGGTCGAGTCCTTCAGCCCCATCTGGAAGAACAGAAAGTGAAACAAAATACTTGTTTTTTTCTGTTCAGTTTGCTCTGTATTAATAATAATAAAAAACTGCTATTTTAAAGGAGAAATCCAGCGCAAAATGAACCTAGGGGTTAATAACACATGGGTACAGAGTTGACCATTCTCTGGGATATGTTTTCATGCTAATCAAATGTGACCAGTTTTAGTACAGTACAGTCTTTATAAACTATCTTCTTAATAAACTGTCTGTACACTTACTGTAGAAAGTTCTCAATGCTTTGGTTTACATGTAGGGACCCTCATTATGCTACCATGGAAGTGTGGTGATATTTTGAGCCTTGTTAGTGGTATAGAAATAGCGATTTCATTTTACTTTTGCGTGCCCCAATGGCTGGTTGCTGGTTGGTGCTTATCACAAAGCATTGAATGGCGGGGGTAAATGAACTTGGTTAAAAAGTAGCCAACCGCAAGGGACATTCTAACTTAAGGCTAATGCACCCTTAACGGGGCAGGGATCATTTCATTGGTCAACACTACACCTGGCATTCTATTGGTTGGGGGGATTTTGACAGGGTTGTAACACAAAAAATCCGAGAGCGGAGGAGAAGGGCAACAACAACATATCTGAGTCCAAGCAGAAAGTTTGAGCACAAGCAGAGCAAATCCAAGCTCGAGCAGTGGCTACTTGAGTGTGAGAGCAAGGTTTTGAGCAAAATTATTACAAAATCTAAATGTGAAATCAATGAGAAATGTTCTCAAATTGAAAGAATGCGCTCTTGAATAAAGATAGGAATAAAACTCCATACTCACACACATACAAGTGAAATGCTCTCACACACTCTACTGAAATGCTTTCATACACAATACTGAAAGATGATACTCTCACATACTATACTTAAACCTCACACACACAGACACACAACTGAATCACTCTCATAAACACTTTTCAAACACTTACACGCAATACTGAAATGCTCTCATAAACACTACTGAAAATCTTTTACACGCAATACTGAAGTGTATATGAAAGCATTTAAGTAGAGCGTGTGAGAGCATTTCACTTGTATGTGTGTGAGGTAATTGTGAATAATGTCCCAGATGGCACCTCGTATTTCAGGCTTGTAAGTAAGATGTAATGTCTATGTTTAGTTGTTTCACACACATAAATACAAATCACATTAAAATATAAGTACATATAAGGGTGTGGTCGAAATCTCTAAGTGCTCATATAAAATAAACACCAAACGGACATACAAATGGTAAAATATAATAATAATATTATTAATAATAATAATATTAAAATATTAGTGTTCAAATGTTTCATATAAAATATGTGTAGAATTATATTTAAGAACATATTTTTGACAGTAGGGCATTTCTAAGTCTCTTTGTGTAAATAGACAATGGCACAGAGGAATCAATTAAATCTACATTCTTTTTTTCATTCCACAAGATAACTCCACGAAATCTGATAGAAAACTAACCATGGGATTTAATAAATCAGTACAACTACAGCTGCTGGCTTTTGAAATGTATTTGTAATTAAATGTACCAGGTTAATTAATATAAAACCATAAGTGGAAGGTAACCATCGTTTAATCTTTGTGTCTGTGTGCGTGTGTAATGCCGGTACCAAACTACTCTCTACTTATATCAAAAAAGTACAAATTGCCAAAAGAAAACAAAAGAAAACACACGTGTTGTGGACAAAGATGCAATTTTTGTGAAAAATTACATTTTGTGCTTAAATGTAACACGTACAGTCAGAGACTCAAAAGCATGTTTGACAGATTGCAAGATTTATACACGTTTGCGTATGTATATAACAGGAGAAGTTGCAGGTATATATGCCAACCTGAACTTCAATTTATTTAAATTAATCCTAATATTGATAATCATTTTAAAGATTCACTAGACATTGTAATACAACCTAAAAACCCCACAAATGACTGTCAACCAATTTTTCTTTTTTAATTCATAATTGTTTTTAACATTAATTTCTTGTAAATAGTAAAAGTTTCAATTAATCAGGGCAGGTGCAATATAATAATCAATGCCTTATACATTACATGAAATATGAAAAATATAAAAATAAAATGTATGTATCTGGCAGCTGCTGTTGTTTCATTCAGCCAGACCAAGTAAATACTGCATAATCCTAAAATACACCAGAATGAAGGGAAATACTCACCCAATGAAGTAAGTAATGATGAGGAGTTGGACGACACGGTTGATGATGCCGATGGTCCAGCTTTTCACTACCACTGACTTGGTGGTTTCATAGGTCAAGAAGTCTTTTATACAAGACCACATCCTAGCAGTATGTGTCTGAGTAATATAATAACAATATGTATTTGTGTATGTGGTAAGATTTAAAGGAATATAAAGAAAATTTATAGATTCTGAATATAAAGGCTGAAACTGAACCCAAAATGAAGCAGCTGTTAGTGTGTGTGCCTCAATTGCAGATTTTAGTCCACAAATGCTGCTGACGTCTTCATTATTATTAAGTATTGGAAAAAGAAAGAAATCAATATTTCAAATCCAACACTGAGAGCAGTATCCAGATAGCCAAGAATTGTATCTCTTCTTCACGGAAAAGGTAGAGCTGTAAAGAAATCCCTGTTGCTCAGTGACACCAGTCTTCAGTCCATGCTCTCTTCCTATAATTTCATGTATTATGTTGACCAACTGGCCAGCAAGTAAACAGCTTTCTCTTTCTCATCTGTCTGTATCTCTCTCTTTACCCACTCTATCTCTTTCTTCTTTCCTCTTGTTTATCTCTGACTCTGTTTCACCCCCTCAATTATCTATACCCCTCCCTTTTTCTGTTCATTGCACCATGCACTAAGTGGTTAAGCATTCTAGGTTCACAGTCAAGGGAGGAAAAACAGGAACTGTTGAGTGTTGACTAAATGTCGGACAAAATCGTCTAAAATCTGCTTTCAGAGGTATTAAAAAGAGCTTTTTTTATTATGCAATTCATTGTTTCCCTGAAAATGAGCGACAATGAAGATACCATTGTGAAAAGTTTAAAGATTTTTAACTAGAAGCACTCGATTGTTACTCACTGGGAACAATTTAAAAAAAAGATGCTGGTGCTCAGAAACATACAGTACAGGCCAAAAGTTTGGACACACCTTCTCATTCAATGTGTTTCTTTATTTTCATGACTATTTACATTGTAGATTCTCACTGAAGGCATCAAAACTATGAATAAACACATATGGAATTATGTACTTAACAAAAAAGTGTGAAATAACTGAAAACATGTCTTATATTTTAGATTCTTCAAAGTAGCCACCCTTTGCTTTTTTTTATAACTCTGCAAACCCTTGGTGTTCTCTCAATGAGCTTCATGAGGTAGTCACCTGAAATGGTTTTCACTTCACAGGTGTGTCTTGTCAGGGTTAATTAGTGGAATTTTTTCCCTTATTAATAAAAAAAGCAAAGGGTTGCTACTTTGAAGAATCTAAAATATAAGACATGTTTTCAGTTATTTCACACTTTTTTGTTAAGTACATAATTCCATATGTGTTCATTGATAGTTTTGATGCCTTCAGTGAGAATCTACAATGTAAATAGTCATGAAAATAAAAAGGAAACGCATTGAATGAGAAGGTGTGTCCAAACTTTTGGCCTGTACTGTATGGATACTCAGCCTTACTCATAGTGCAGGTAGAGATTGAAAGTCCATTTGATTGTGGTCGGTATGCATCATTTTGTTTATTGGCTGTGTGATAGCCTACATTGGCATGCATGTGTGTGTGTGTGTGTGTGTGTTTGTTTGTGTGTGTGTGTGTGTGTGTGTGTGTGTGTGTGTGTGTGTGTGTGTGTGTGTGTGTTATAATAGGATTATACAACGGCTTGGGTGAATAACCAATTCTGATTGGTCAAAGGGTGGGCATTATTTCTCAGTAACTGAAATTAACTGACTGAAAAGGAGACTAGTTGATGAAAAAATCCCCCAAAATAATGAATTGCCTTTGTCACATATTTGTTCAGTAAATAATGTATTTTACTATATTGACTTTATATAAAACAAATTAGGCAGGAGTGTAAGCATGCTCAAAGTAAAATTATTTAATTAACCTAATGTTAAAAGTAGTGTCCACCCGTGAAAACCCTGTGCCCCATGGCTGATAACTGTGCCCAAAGGCTAAGGCCCAATTTTGGTAATCCCAGCTGAATCCAGCTGTTAGCTGGATGTATTGTTACATTGCTAACATACTGATGCATAACTTTAAATCAACATGAGCCATTATTCCATTGCTATCATTTCAGATGCAAATCAATTCTATGATAAATATTTCATGATTCAAAGTGCATTATATCCATTATGTTAAAGCTAGAATCAGACCTCATATATCAGTGTCCACATCCGAATACACACCACAAACCACATCCAGGAGATCACATTTCACACTAATTCAATCACAGCTGTCTTCAGTCTAATGCCACCTAGACTCTCTGAATGCCTCCATTAAACACAAGTCACTTATGATGAGTCGATAATGGACTGCAATTGGATGAGAACCAGGAAGTGGTAAAATATCATTATTTTTTTTTTATTTCTCTTTCTTTACCGGGGATGAGGTGATAGGAAATAGGAGGAAAAAATGGAGGAGGATAAAGAAATGAGGGGGACTAACTGAGCAAAAAGATGGTTTTTACTCACACATAAAAAGGAAGCCAGCACACACACACACACACACACACACACACACACACACACACACACACACACACACACACACACACACACACACACACACACACACACCTACAGTATTTCAAATGTATCAATAGCACAATTTATACACATGTATTACAGTACACAGCTTTGTTGAATACTAATTCTGATTGGTTAATCATGCCATTCTGTGGTCTGTTATTTCTGTATAACAATTTTTTCAATTTAATTTTATTTATAGTGTCAAATCATAACGGGGAGTTATCGCAGGACACTTTACAAATAGAGTAGGTCTAGACCACACTCTATAATTTACAAAGACCCAACAATTCCCCCCCAATAGCGAGTATGTGGTGTGACAGTGGCGAGGAAAAATGTCCTTTTTACAGGAAACCTCGGACAGTCCCTGACTCTTGGTGAGCGGCCATCTGCCGCTGCCGGGTTGGGAGACAGAAACACAAAATAATTATAGCAGTTGGTATGATGAACAGCTGCAATTATAGTAGCGATAAAGATATCAGACTGTTGCTAAGTATAACAAGACGTTGCCATGGACAAAGTTCTGATCATAAACTCTGGCAGATTATCGGGTTGGTGTGTCAGGGCCTTAACTCGTATCGATACCGGTACCTGAAATTTGTACCTTTTTTCTGTACTTTCCCTCTGTTATAACAAAAAAAAAATAATTTCATTTCTAAAAATAGTTCCAAACCTATTTATCCTATTTATTTTACATTTAGTTATTTCTTACACTGCACTGTAACTTTAATTCTTGTATTTGTATCTTATTCTATTTTAGCCTGTTTTATTTTTATGACCGTTTTTAACTGCTCTTTAATGTTTTATTTAAAGCACTTTGAATTGCCTTGTTGCTGAAATGTGCTATGGAAATAAAGTTGCCTTACAACCTCAGTCTGTCAGTCTGTCACCAAGGCGTAGAAAATACTGTTGTGCCTGCTTGTCACAGAAGAAGTGAACTTTAACTGCACCGCGGCCGCTTTCGGCGTGAAGTTTTGAAAAATGTAACCAGATTAGCAACTGCTTTATCGGCATTGACGTGACTCACTGGGATTTAAACAAAACTGCAGAGCCGATGTAGTTTGCTCCAGATTGCTCCGTCCGCACGTCTGCGTGTGTGTGCTACGCTCTCTGTCAACATGCAGAGAGGACGAATAAGCTTGCGCTTAAACTCTCTCAGGTACTGAATTTTGGCATTGTTTGATTTAATGTGAAAAGTAAAGTGTGTAAAGTGTACCCTCGGTAGTAGCAACCTAATTCGGTTGGTACCCAATAAAGTACAGAGTTCGGTTCCCAGCCCTAGTCCTGACCGGGCAGGCAGGTAACCTCTGTATGAGTAGCCATGTAATAAGCCATGTAATAAACCGTGTAATAAGCGGGATAATGTAGGGCTTCTGGTTGATTCAAACCTTAATTGTTAGCTTAGCTTAGCACAACGACTTCAAACAGGGGCAACAGCTAGCCTAACTCTGTCCAAAGGTTAAAAAGAAAGAATTAAAAGCTCACTAATTAAGAAAGGTTTTGTTGTTTTTGTGCTTAGCATCTGCCAGTTTGCATAATTAT
This sequence comes from Perca flavescens, assembly GCF_004354835.1. Lineage (NCBI taxonomy): Eukaryota > Metazoa > Chordata > Actinopteri > Perciformes > Percidae > Perca > Perca flavescens. The sequence continues at coordinate 41,781,807 of NC_041332.1, read as the reverse complement.
TCTTTCAATTTATTTACCCAGTGCTGATTACTGGAGATACTCTAAAAGCCTTTTAAAAGCCTTTTCTCATAATATCTCCTTGCTCGCTTCATTTTTTTGTTCAGAATGAAATATCCTAAGTTAAGACCAACCTGACTGATAGGGAGACTTTAATCAAGGGCAATTTGTTGTGTGCTGTGGCAAATGGGAAACATTAAATGTTCATGGCTGTGATTTACATATTCATAATACTGTATTCATGCTTTCAGTTAAACTAACCAGATTTTGCTAATCATATAATTGCTGTCAAACTTTTAAACACACACACACACACACACACACACATACTTTAGGCCCCTGGTTCAATTTGGCGTCACGGCTGGTGTGATCCTATTGCAACATAGTTTTGGTGTTATCATGGTGTTGTAGAGGATTATGGACAGGTACAGTTGGTACTATAATAGGAAAACAGGGCATTTTTAAAGGAGTGGAGAGATAGAATGGATTGAGTGTTTACAGGTAGATTATTCCAATATGAGGGGGCAGCATGGACAATTAAAAAAAAGTTGTGTAGATTGTCTTAAGTGGTAGGTAGAGGAAAAGGGTACCATAAGCTGTTTTAAATAACTAGGGTAATTGAAATGTATACATTTATAAATAAGATGCAACCAATGCTGATGTCTTCTTATTGAGGGTGATGGTAGAGCAATTTTCATACATAATACAATGATGAGTAGTGAAAGGACATCCAAGAACAAATATACAGATTCTGTTGTAAACAACATTGAGAGGGAGCAGATTAGTGTTGTGCAACCTGATATACAACATCAGCATAGTCCATAATTGGTAAGATAAGTTGTTGCACAAGTTTCTTTCTAATAGTAAGAGAGAAGCATTTTCTGGAGCGGTAGAGAATAACAATACCAAAGTTAATTCTTTTTAAGATATAATCAGTATGATACTTAAATGAGAGCTCAGAGTCTAACCAAAGTCCAGAGTATTTGGTGTGTTCAACCTTTTGCAGTGAACTACCATCAGAACATGTAATTACACAAGTGTGACCTTTTAATTTGGATTTGATGGCCTGTGGAGTTCCAAAAATCATAATATGAGATTTGGTTTTATTAAGTAGTAATTTATGAGCCAGTGTTGTAGGCTATCAAAGTTAGACTGCAGAGCTGATTCTATCTGTAATAAATTAGTTTTGGTGTGTATAATACTGTATCATCTGCATAAAGCTGAACACAACATTCAGAGCAGATTGATGAAGGTCATTAACAAAAATAGAAAAGAGAAGTGCACCAAGAGTTTAACCTTGAGGGACACCTTGTTGCTGAGTTAATATATCAGATTTGCATCCTTATATCATAACACATTGTTTTCTGTTATGGAGATTAGAATTGAACCAGAGTATTGCATTGCGTGACTGACCAGCAGAGTACTGTTTATCTAAGAGGAAGTAGTGATCAACTGAGTCGAATGCTTTTGTTAGATCAATAAAAATTGCACCAGTTAGTTGACTGCTATTAGATGAGGAGAAAATATAATTTCTGTATTTTAATAGTGCAGTGGTTGTGGAGTGATTTGATCGAAAGACTGATTGAAAAGGCGATAAGATATTGCACTTATTTAAATAATGGGACAGTTGATCATAAATCATTTTTTTTCAAAAACTTTTGCAATAGAACAGATGATTGAAATTGGTCGATAATTATTGGGATTAAGAACATCACCGCCTTTATGAAGTGGAGTGATACAGGAGCATTTCCATATGGCAGGTATTTCACATGTAGATAAAGACATTAAAGAGATCACATAATGGATACATAACCTGGGAAAAATGTTGATTGAACACTTGTGCAATTGACCCTTCGCTAAGCCCTGCCCTCCTTAGTTACTGTTGCTTTGCCTGAAAAGCTTTCGTGCCTGGCACGTCTATTACATTATGTATGCACCGGTGTCCGACATTCCCAAGGAGATAATTAGTATTTTTTGGCAAACAGGTGAAATATCTGAGAGAGCAAGACAAAAGGGACTGCAGTATGCATTCGAGGGATAAATCCACAACATAATATGCAACCCATTAGCGAATAATGTCACCAAAATTGAATGTGTTTGTAGCTTGAAGCTAAGCTAGCACAGACCGCTGATTAGCTTACAACGCTAGTATTCGGGGCACAGGGAAAGTAAAAACAAAATGCTATTTATACCACTAAAAAGGATCAAATATCACCACATGTCAACGGTAGCATAATGAGGGTCCCTAGATGTTAACCGAAGCATTGAGAACATTGTAAGTGTAGGCTACAGACAGTTTATTAAAAAGATGGATTAGAAAGACCGTAGCTCCCAAGACGGTGGCCACCTGTATACGAGAACGCAACTGTCTTTATAATCTCTCTTTCTGTTAACATTTAGATACCCTCATTATGCTAGGTGTGGTGATATTTTGAGCCTTTTTAGTGGTATAAATAGCGATTTGTTTTTACTTTCCCTGTGCCCCGAATACTAGCTAGCGTTGTAAGCTAATCAGCGGTCCGCACTAGCTTGTTTCAAGCTACAAACACATTCGATTAGCATGAAAACATGTACCAGAGAGCGATCAAGTGGGTACACTGGGTTATTATCCCCTAGGTTCGTTTTGCGCCGGAATTGTCCTTTATTTTACGTTCAAATATATGCATTATAAACAAAGAATCGTCATTATTTTCAAGCAATGCTGTGCTGAGTTAGCTAGCGTGTTCTGGCCTTGGAGCAAACATAGCTAGCTAGGTGTTTTTGTTAATCTTGTCGACATTTAGTTGTGAATGGGACCTCCCACACTGCTTAATCCACGCCCGGCATTTCTCTCCTTGGGTTTCGGGAAGGGAAGAAATTCCACCACCCTGTCCAAACTTTTAGGATACCGGGTATCGGTTTTGCACAACACTTCGGCGTGTTTCCCTCACTCGAAAGCTTGACAGACCTCCTGCGCTTAGTTACGGTTGCTAAGCCACGATTGGCCTGTGATGGTTTTCGGGCGTGGCTTAGCGAAGGGTCAATTAGTAGTGGGTCTTGTAAAATGATTTTATTGACTGTGAGTTTAGTAGGTGAGGATTTGTTGGATGTATTAATTCTATCTTTAATTGTATTCCAGAAGTGTTTAGTGTTTTTAAAGTCATGTACAAGGGATTCCTAATAATAGCTAGATTTAGCATTTCTGGAAATAGTTTTGCTATAATTTCGCAATTGCCTATACCTTTCCCAGTCAGTCGGATCTTTGGTTTTATGAAAGTTAGCCAAGGCATTATCTCTCTGTCTAAATGTCTCTGTCTGGAATAAGATGAAAACCTTTCACTTTTTTTTATTCACTTTCTAATATTGCCTAATTCTAATTAATTTGGGTGGTAGTTTTGGCAATTTAATTTTCCAGATGCAATATACAATGGCATGGTCACTGAAACATCCATCCATCCATCTTCGTCCGCTTATCCGGTATCGGGTCGCGGGGGGAGCAGCTCCAGCAGGGGACCCCAAACTTCCCTTTCCCGAGTAACATTAACCAGCTCCGACTGGGGGATCCCGAGGCGTTCCCAGGCCAGGTTGGAGATATAATCCCTCCACCTAGTTCTGGGTCTTCCCCGAGGCCTCCTCCCAGCTGGACGTGCCTGGAACACCTCCCTAGGGAGGCGCCCAGGGGGCATCCTTACCAGATGCCCAAACCACCTCAACTGGCTCCTTTCGACGCGAAGGAGCAGCGGCTCTACTCCGAGCTCCTCACGGATGACTGAGCTTCTCACCCTATCTCTAAGGGAGACGCTAGCCACCCTCCTGAGGAAACCCATTTCGGCCGCTTGTACCCTGGATCTCGTTCTTTCGGTCATGACCCAGCCTTCATGACCATAGGTGAGGGTAGGAACGAAAATTGACCGGTAGATCAAGAGCTTTGCCTTCTGGCTCAGATCTCTTTTCGTCACAACAGTGCGATAAATTGAATGTAATACCGCACCCGTATGGGATTAGTTTTGTGACTTTAATTCCAAGCAAAACTTCTCAAGTATCAAACAAAAAACACTAACTCAAGCAAAAAAATTGTCACCTCAAAGGTAAAACTTAAAACTTCCAAACAAAACATTTGTGTAGTTGTAAACTATTGGTCTTATATTTGTTTGATATTAAGTCCTTTTGTTTACAGTTCCCTCTGCTTCTTTCTCAATGATCAGTCTTTTGCTCTCTCCATCACGTTTGCAGTCATGCTCCCAGCTTTCTCCTTTTGCGCTCCCTGAGTTTTTGCTTGCGATTCTGACACAAATATCTCGCGTGGGCGGGTCTTACAGGGGTGCGTCCCCATTGGCTAATGAGTGTTAAGGGAAAGTTTGAGGGACAGCTCAGCCTCAGTGCAGGTAAACTAACGTTAGAGACTCAGAGTCTGGTCTGGAGGACACACAAGCCACTGCACAGGGGATTCCTACAAGATTAATAAAGTGTAAGTATTATTAATATATATATTATCTGTGATCTACGTTGCAAGCATGGTTACTAGACATTTGTTGTTTCGTTGTGTTAAGTTACTAGCTAGCTAGCTAGCTAGCTTTTTTAAGTTAGCATTTAACGTTAGCTATACTGCTAACGTTATCTAAAACTTGTAGCCACCGGCTACCATACTGAGCTAATAATTTACCATGGGAATCATGTATTCTTCATGAGGCCTTACTCAATGGAGCTGTATTAATTATCGTCTTCTCTCTGTAGAGACCTGCAGGACCCGAGCAGAGCTACGATGCTCTCCCAGGTAACCTTAGGTTAGTAATGTAGCTATATTATGGTCTATTAGGAAAAATTATTATCCAGCTAACTACTAATTGTTGTGGTTGCTATTGGCCTGATAATACACAATGCTAGGGTATTGGTTAAGTTGTACAATGTAGAAGCTGTGAATATAATGTATTATATCTAGAGGTCGACACATACTGTACAGTACAAATGCAGTGTTAGCACTGCTTAACTGGTTCATCTTTATAGTTTTGTGCTCATCTGTACTTTCCTAGTTATGACAAAGACTGGCTATCCTAACTCTAATTACATGTCTTCTGTTGTATTTGCAAGCAGGTCAGCATAAGGAAAATGTTCATAGTGTTTTTAAAGCCTACACATTTGCTAATGGCTACTTAAAAGCAAGTTATTTTAATTGTAAATCACACAACCTTGGAAGCCTGTTATCAGTAAGAACTTTGTTACCATTTGATTTGTGTAAGAAACGTTATAATTTTCTATCACAGCTCACATCAGGCAGCAGGCCGACCAACCAGGAGGATGTGGGAGCAGCAGAGGGAGAGGAGCCTTCGGTCTCTCTGTGGAGGAAACACTGTGTGTGAAGGCTTCAAACAGCCAGGGTATAGACCAATAGCGTATGCATTGATCATATTTTGCTCAGATACTCAATTAACACTTACAATAACCTTTTTCTTAAGTTTTCATTGGTGTACTTGTAGTTTCTTAGTCCATTGTTTGTCAATATATCCTACTACAGTATACTGTCCTGTAATTTAATTTGTGTTTACATTGTCTTACTGTAATTATATTTCAAAATGCACATAATATATTAAAAAAAATTTTTACATTCACCCTTGTCTGTTTGGTTCATTATATAAAACAGGAAATAAGGTTGAGACTATTATAATGCTTTATTTTTAGTCCAATATAAAACTTCACATAGATAATGGATATTTGAACATATTTAGCTGGGGCCCCGGTGGTAGAAGAAGCTGGAACTCAGTGTCAGTCATTATTTGCAGTACATCACAGGTCAGGGTCAGTTTTTCATCACCAACAATACACAAACATACTGAGTAATTGGGTTATATGTATATATTTCACATATTCAGTTTCACCTAAGGTAAGCTGTATTTCTCTGCTGACTTGTGTCTGCAACAACACGTCTGAGGGTGGTGTAGGAATATCACACACAACTCCTGGACGCCTGGGATCATCTGGTCTCCTGAGCTCACTGATGGCCCACCGCTCCAGTCTGGACCACAGCCTTTTCTGCAGGAAAGATCTCTGAAGGGCTGGGATGTGGCTGTAGTCCTTCACTTCCTTGACTTCTTATTGTAAAGCTTGAAGTACCTTATTGGATGATAAAAAGTGTTTGAAATTAGCTCAATAATAAATAATTGTAATAAAGCCTGCACTCTAGAAAATTTTTTCTAGCTTTCACTACACTACTGGAACAGTTATTTCTGGAATATTATTGATCACACTTTCTAGATTCCTACCTCCACGTTGACTACATGTGTAAAAGTAAGATATGGCCAGCCACCAGGACACATACACATCACATCAAACCATAAGGATAACTAAGCAAAGTATTTGTCAATGGCCTGGTGTGTTAGTTAAAGTACATAGTTTGGACAGTAGTAACACTATGCATTAATTCTAAATATTGTTGACATTTACAGTGCTAAAAAATACGTCCGTTATCACCCATCTTAAGGTAGTGCAAAGAAAGAAGAAACAGTGTGTACAGATGGAACATTATCTAATGTATGTGTCGAACTCTATATATAATACATTACATTCACAGCTTGTACATTGTACAACGTAACCAATACCCTAGCATTGTGTATTATCTGGATAATAATAATAATAATATTCTGGATAATAATTTTTCCTAATAGACCATAATATAGCTACGTTACTAACCTAAGGTTACCTGGGAGAGCATCGTAGCTCTGCTCGGGTCCTGCAGGTCTCTAAAGAGAGAAGACGATAATTAATACAGCTCCAGTGAGTAAGGCCTCACGAAGAATACATGATTCCCATGGTAAATTAGCGCAGTAAGGTGGCCGGTGGCTACAAGTTTTAGATAACGTTAGCAGTATAGCTAACGTTAAATGCTAACTTAAAAAAGCTTTACTAGCTAGCTAGCTAGTAACTTAACACAACGAAACAACAAATGTCTAGTAACCATGCTTGCAACGTAGATCACAGATAATATATATATGATCAATACTTACACTTTATTAATCTTGTAGGAATCCCCTGTGGAGTGGCTTGTGTGTCCTCCAGACCAGACTCTGAGTCTCTAACGTTAGTTTACCTGCACTGAGGCTGAGCTGTCACTCAAACTTTCCCTTAACTTTCCCTTAACATTCATTAGCCAATGGGGACGCACCTCTGTAAGACCCGCCCACGCAAGATATTTGTGTCAGAATAGCAAGCAAAAACTCAGGGAGCGCAAAGGAGAAAGCTGGGAGCATGACTGCAAACGTGATGGAGAGAGCAAAAGACTGATCATTGAGAAAGAAGCAGAGGGAACTGTAAACAAAAGGACTTAATATCAAACAAATATAAGACCAATAGTTTACAACTACACAAATGTTTTGTTTGCAAGTTTTAAGTTTTACCTTTGAGTTGACAATTTTTTTGCTTGAGTTAGTGTTTTTTGTTTGATACTTGAGAAGTTTTGCTTGGAATTAAAGTCACAAAACTAATCCCATACACCCGCTGCTCCAATTCTCCGACCAATCTCCCACTCCATTGTCCCCTCACTCGCGAACAAAACCCCAAGGTACTTGAACTCCTTCACTTGGGGTAAGGACTCATTCCCTACCTGGAGTAGGCACTCTACTGAGTAGACTGATGAGTGCTGAAGGTCGCAGGCCGATGATGCCATCAGGACCACATCATCTGCAAAGAGCAGCGATGAGATCCCCAGCCCACCGAACCGCAACCCCTCCCCACCCCGACTACGCCTTGATATCCTGTCCATAAATGTTACAAACAGGATTGGTGACAAAGCGCAGCTCTGGCGGAGGCCGACCCTCACCTGAAACAAGTCCGACTTACTGCCGAGAACCCGGACACAGCTCTCACTTTGGTTGTACAGAGATTGGATGGCCCTGAGAAGAGAACCCCTCACCCCATACTCCCGCAGCACCTCCCACAGTATCTCCCGGGGGACCCGGTCATACGCCTTTTGCAGATCCACAAAACACATGTAGACCGGTTGGGCATACTCCCAGGCTCCCTCCAGGATCCTTGCGAGAGTGAAGAGCTGGTCCGTTGTTCCACGACCAGGACAGAATCCGCATTGTTCCTCTTTAACCCGAGGTTCGACTATCGGCCGAACCCTCCTTTCCAGCACCTTGGAGTAGACTTTACCAGGCCTCCGGAGTCCTCTGGGATAACATATCCCGGAAAGACTCCTTCTTCAGTCGGACGGCTTCCCTGACCACCGGTGTCCACCACGGTGTTCGTGGGTTACCGCCCCTTGAGGCACCTAAGACCCTAAAACCACAGCTCCTCGCCGCGGCTTCAGCAATGGAAACTTTGAACATTGTCCACTCGGGTTCAATGCCCCCAGCCTCCACAGGGATGCGCGAAAAGCTCCGCCGGAGGTGTGAGTTGAAAGTCTGTCGGACAGGGGCCTCCTCCAGATGTTCCCAATTTACCCGCACTACCCTTTTGGGCTTACCAGGTCTGTCCAGAGTCTTCCCCCACCCCCTGACCCAACTCACCACCAGATGGTGATCGGTTGACAGCTCCGCCCCTCTCTTCACCCGAGTGTCCAAAACATACGGCCTCAGATCAGATGAAACGATTATAAAATCGATCATTGACCTTCGGCCTAGGGTGCTCTGGTACCAGGTACACTTATGAGCATCCCTATGTTCGAACATGGTGTTTGTTATAGACAATCCATGACTAGAACAGAAGTCCAACAACAAACAACCACTCTGGTTTAGATCAGGGAGGCCGTTCCTCCCAATCACGCCTCTCCAGGTGTCTCCATCATTGCCCACGTGCGCTCGTTGAAGTCCCCCAGCAGAACAATGGAGTCCCCCACTGGCGCCCCATGCAGGACTCCACTCAAGGTCTCCAAGAAAGCCGAATACTCCGAACTCCTGTTTGGTGCATATGCACAAACAACAGTCAGAGTTTCCCCCCCCACAACCCGCAGGCGTAGGGAGGCGACCCTCTCGTCCACCGGGGTAAACTCCAACGTAGCGGCGCTCAGCCGGGGGCCTGTAAGTATCCCCACACCCGCCTGGCGCCTCACACCCTGGGAAACTCCGGAGAAGAAAAGAGTCCAACCCCTATCCAGGAGTACGGTTCTAGAACCGAGACGTGCGTAGAGGTAAGCCCCACCAGATCTAACCGTAGTGTTCCACCTCCCGCACCAGTTCCGGCTCCTTCCCCCACAGAGAGGTGACGTTCCACGTCCCCAGAGCCAGCGTATGCTGCCCGGGTCAGGTCCGTCGAGGCCCCTGACCTTCACTGCCACCCACGTGACAGCGCACCCGACCCCAGCTGTTCATCCCAAAGGTGGTGGGCCCATGGGCTGGAGAGATGGGAGCCCTGTAGCTTTTTCGGGCTGTGCCCGGCCCGGGCTCCGTGGCAAACCCGGCCACCAGGCGCTCGCCAATGAGCCCGCCATCTGGGCCTGGCTCCAGACGGGGGCCCCGGGCTTCCTCTGGGCAGGGTCACTCCATCTCTACCTCGTTTATTCATAGGGGTTTTTGAACCATTCTTTGTCTGGCCCCTCACCTGAGACCACTTTGCCTTGGGAGACCCTACCAGGAGCACACAGCTCCAGACAACACAGCCCTCAGGTTCACAGAGACACACAAACCTCTCCACCACAATAAGGTGATGGTTCATGGAGAGGTGGTCACTGAAACATTCGGACATAATTCCTGCTTTAATGAACCTGTTTGGATGAGAAACCAGTACCCAGTCAAGCAGAGACAGACTCCGGAGGGTAACATGGGTAGGTTCTCTGATAAGCTGGGTTAGGTTTAAGTTTCCAAAAATGTTTCTTTCTTTTGAGGATTTATTCAATTCAATTCAATTCAATTTTATTTATAGTATCAAATCAGCACTGTTCTTGTTAAAGTCTCCCAATAAGATAATTTCATTTCTGCACCTAATTGAATTAATAGTAGAGATGATACAGTCAAATTTTTCTGCTGGTGCAGAGGGAGGTCTATAGACGTTACCAATAGTTATGTATTTATTATCATGCAGGGTTATCTTTACAAAAATACACTCCAACTGAGAGGGCTTAACATCAGGGACAATTAACTCAGAGAGAGGACATATATGTGGCTACACCACCACCCCTGGAAGCTCTATCAGCTCTGTAAATGACATAGTCTTTGAGATTTATTTTATTGCTACCTATTCTATCGGTGAGCCATGTTTCAGATAATGTAAATACATTTGGTTTTTTATTGTTCAACCCATGCTTGAAATAGGTACATTTTTGGTAAGAGGCTTCTTATATTGAGATTAATTATTTTTAGTCCTTTAACACTATCCAGTGTGAATTAGAGACTGACCAATGACAAGATATGTCAGAGCTAGGAAAATCCAGATAATCAGATTGCAGCTCATAAGATAATAATAATCAGTAATGTTTAAACACACCCACAAAACACACAGACAAATCATAAAATAAACACAAAAGCACACATAAAATAAGAAACGACACAATTTGCGATGTGAGCAAAGGTCTGAATGTAAGGATAAACTAAATATGCAGCAAGTGAAACAGAAAGAGAAAGAGTGATCATATCATTAATGGACAAAATGGACTTAATGGACAAAAATGATTAAATCAAACCGCCATGTAAATAACAAAAATGTGACAGTGACTGTTATTTCCAGAACTGTAAGTCTCTCATTCTCATTCCCTTGATTTTAATGTAAAGCCAGCAGTTAACACACATAAACACACACACACACACACACACACACACACACACACACACACAGATTAGATTATACAGTAAGTGATCTATCTGGACGGAGGGATAAGGGAGACATAGATAGGGAAATATACCAAGGAAGATGGCTGCAGAACAAGTCAAAATGATTTGTATTGATTTTGATATTTACAACCAGTGAGAGAAAAAGAGAGAGAGATAGAAAGAAAGAAGAGAGAGAGAGAGAGAGAGAGAGAGAGAGAGAGAGAGAGAGAGAGGTAGGCTGCTATTGTCCTCTGCCTTCCTGTCACCCATCATCATCATAATCATCATCATCATTAGGTTAACTTTCATCACCATCATTTTCATTGTAAAGATCACATCATACATGTCCATATTATTCAAGGATTAGCCAAAAAGATCAAGCCAGTACACTTTGTCTGGACCCTGTGTCCACTTTGTGGAAGCTAATGGAAAACCACATAAAGAATAGAGTAAGTAAATGTCTTATTTCACTGGCTGATGGGTTGAAGTGGTGAAGAGTTTAGCCATAGCTGAGAACTAAGTCCAGTTCTCCTGATAGAGCCTCATAGAATAATTGCTATTACAATTATCCACAACAACAATTATTGTTCTTAATAAATTAAACTGCCATTGCTATAAAACAAAAGCAGCAACAACAGGCAGTGCTGCTGCTGTTGTCATAGGACATGTTTAGTTCTACAGTGATTTTTTGTATGTAACATGCTTGTCACCTTAGGTCCTGATATTTATCTTAAATATTACTAAAAAAACACACACAACTTGACTGGGTTGGGTCAGATATGGGTTGTGTTTAAAATCGGGAATAATGGGTTATGGATCAAATATTTTTTTCCAGACCCCGAAAAATGTTTTAGTTCCCATGAAGCTTTAACACGGCGTAATAAGTCATTCTTAAATGTTGATTTTGCTCTTGTCTATGATTTCTAACAACACTTTCTTCTTATGGCATATTTCAAAAGATCTCTTTAGACATCCCTCTCTACATGTCTAAAGAGATCTCTGCCATTCAGCAGAACCAGGAGACTTCTGACATACTGTTGAGAAGGTTAATATTCAAGGCTGGATTTTTTTGTAATTGGTGTTCTTACAGATGTCTGTGTGATTTGAATGTCAGTGAATTTGAATTTTCTTAATTCTGGAACGGAAACATTTCTGGTTTCACTTCAGCTCTCTATAGCAAGAAAGTTATTTTCAACTTGTCTTCTATTGGGGAGCCTTTAAAACTGCCCATATACTATATGATAAACTGATACATAGCAGGCATACATTCTATAATGGCCTTAGGAAGTTATTGCCGTTGTTTACAGTGATAATGTCCTCTAAAGAGAGGCAACAGAAGCAGAGAAAAATAACTGAGAGAACAAAAGGGAAGTGAAGCTGTATACTTTGCCTTTAAGAGCTGTCACTATATATACACCCTTTTCACAACAGACATTTTAAAGTGTATCATGAAGATAAGCACAGCTTTAAGCATAACATTAGCAAACGCTCTGCCAAACAAATATGTTTGCCTCACACTAGCCAATGTCTGTAATTCATTAATTAATTAGTCTGTTAATTAAATACAAATTCTGTCAAAACAAAGTAGTTTTAAGTCTCACATGACCAACTCTGCATTCATACAACCAAATATATATATATATATATATATATATATATATATATATATATATATATATATATATATATATATATATATGAATATATATTATTGGTAGGCTCAATTGGTACTAAGGATACTAAGGAGCCCAAAGTGTGCCAAGAAAATATCCCCCACACCATTACACCGCCATCCTCAACTGTTGATATACAAGGCAGGATGGATGCTCATGTTGTGGCACACACAACATGAAAGCAAGCATCCATCCTGCCTTGTATCAACAGTTGGGGCTGGTGGTATATAAACAGTATATATACATATACAGTGTATATATTGTACAAAGTACATAGGTCGACATAATAGCAACATGATAAAATTACTATTAGTGTTATTTGGATCATCATTGCCTAATTAGGATCTTTCGATTTGAATGTCAATCAATGACAACATTAAATGACCCATTTCCTTCTGTACCATGACCTATTAACTACTGAAAAAGGATCTGCTGGTAGCTTGTCAGGTTTGCTTTGGGGATTTATAGCATTCCTGATCCATTGATAACCCTATTTAATATTTTATAATGTAGAGATATTTGGTGTTGAGTATTGTTGTGCAGGGGGGAGGGAGGGTTTAGTGGTCCTGTTGTTGTCTGTGGTCTGTCTTCTGTCTGTCCATGTGATGAGCTTTATGGTGCAAGATGAATTTCCGAAAGGATCAATAAATGTCTATCTATCTATATAAAATTGTACTGTAGAACTCTATAAGAGTATTATATGAATAAGCTACTAACAATATTAGATGAGTATTTAGTAGTCTGGATCAACAGCAGTACATTTCCAGGATAATTGCCTGACACCCTGCGTGTCTCACGTGCCGGTTGTCCCTCGCCTTCCGCTCTGTGTGATGCCGTTTTCAAAATCCGTTTGCTTCGGGAAACAGCAACAAACTTCGAGCTAGCAAGCTACACGCTGAAAATGGCAAATGCGTCAAGCAGGACCATGGCAGCAGCTAAACCACGATTTAGATGCCCCCCAAAAGTAACAAACCTTACTGGGAAATGAATGCACACAGATGGAAAGAGATAGGAGCTCAGTGTGTCAAAGGAAGTCTCCCGGCAGTCAAAAACTATAGCAGCATAACTAAGAGCTGGTCTAAGGCAAACCTGAGCCAGCTCTGTAAGGGTTGGTAGATGAATCTGACGACTATGAAGAGAAGCAGAGTTAGGCTGCGTTCACAAACGATCCGGCAGCGTGTCAGCTGCGTGGCGTGTCCGTTTATATTTCGGCTCCCATGTTAACAGGTTAGAGCTTACACACTGGCTGTGTGACATGCTCGAGCCGTGCTGAAAACGCGCGCATGCTAGAAATAGGACCGATGCCTATTTTTAAGTGACAGGCAAGCGTGTTGGAAGCGTTTCCAGGCAAAATAGAATAGGAAAAATATGTTTATATGTCTTTTTTTTGACACGTATACATAATAATAAATGACATGTTTATGTTTGAAAGCCATAAATGTAATTTAAAAAAATTAATCGATTTTCTGATATTGCACCTATCAATACAGAACCAAATATTCTGTAGCCTATTTTGCCATCAATACTGCCGACATTGTCTTTGCTGTAATCAAATCAGCATATATTTATGTTTAAGATGGTATTTCATTTTATCAATGGGAAACATACATGTGTCCAGACAAGGCTAGCAGCAGCAGCACCGCGTCAGACACCTTTCTGGTGTGTAAAGACATAAATCCACGCAGTTGACATGCAACAGAAACGCCACGCTCACGCCACGTAGCCAGTGTGTAACCGGCCTTACGGTAGGTTTCCACACAGCAAAATTTCACTTCGCTCTCATCAAGGATGAATGGAGACAAAAATTGCCCTGATTGGCCGAAATGAGAGCAAATCGCAGAGGCAAGTGAAACAAAGTTGACAAAAGTTTAACTTTATTCAAATGAGGACCACTCGAGAACCAATCAGCTTTGGTTTGTGTTTGGAGGCGGGAGTTACAAAAAAAGTCTGAACAAGATGGTCAGAGCTGTGTCATGAAAATTTGTATGTGATTAAAATGTTGGTACTAATTGTGATTTATTTGACACACAAACTTAGTCAGGGCACATACACCACTAAATAGACCACTGTAACACTCAAACTTTTCAGCTAGCCGACAGGCCAATCGCTAGCATGTTCGGACATTGGATTTCATTGTAAGCCTAGCCAGGCAGCTAGGCTACTTGTGCATTTGTTTAATTACATGTTTTGTTGGCGAACATTGACGCTTGTATCAACACGGATTGTTGTTTATATGTCACACAAACTTAAATAGGGCAAATACACCACCAAATAGATCACTGTAGATGTTAGTTTACACAATTTTTACCACCCCGTGACGTCTTCTGACAGACCGGGACATTGAAAAATGGAGGAGAAAATTATTGCTGCTGTGTTTGCATTCCCAGTTCTTTATGATCCGAAAGAAATTTGGAAGAAGGTTGCTACGATTGTTGGTGCTCCCGGTGGGTTTACGTTTTGTCGTTTTGAACCGTGAGAGGTTGCATTTGCTTTAACATAGGTTGTGTATGTATGTGTGTGTATATATATGTATGTATCATGTTCATGGGAAATGCGAGGTACATGCTCAGGGGGATGAATGACCTGTAAGGACAGTGAGCATGTATTATATATAAATATTTTATGATCATGGGTTTCCTGGCACCTTTCGTGGAGAGCAGGGAGACGAGAAATTGATACATACCCTTCCCATCTCCGTACGTGCTGTAATGCTGTCTGACGGCTCCAGCGGCATCAGGCCAGCACAGAACATGCAGGTGAATGGTTCCAGTAATCCTACTGCTCCAAATAAATGACAAAATAATGCCAACATGTTCCTATTTACATGTTGTGATTTATAGAGTCACAGCGTGTACAAAAAACAACATAACATGAGACACAGCCGTCTTCTAACTGTAAACAAACCGGGAACTATATTCTCAGGCGGAAGAATATAGTACTTGGGCGGAGTGATATGCTATATATTGTTTACTGTTAGAAGACGGCTGTGTCTCATGTTACGTTGTTTTTTGTACATGCTGCGACTATACAAATCACAACATGTAAACAGGAACATGTTGGAGTTATTTTGTCACAATTGGGAGCAGTAGGCTAGTTGGAACCAGTTACCTGCAGGATCTGTGCTAGGCTAAGCTAATGCTGGAACCGTCAGGCAGCGTTACAGCACGCACGGAGATGAGAAGGGTATGTATGGACTTGTCTAACTCTGGGGGTTACGGTGAATAAGCTAAATTCCCAATAAGTCGGCGTGTTCCTTTAACATGTAATGTAATATCAATATGAAATAAATGTATACAATTATTTTATTATAATACTACTGTTTCCTCATTAGTTGTACTACTTACCACTACTACAGTTTTGGAAATCATATTTTTTTATGATGAACGTAGGTGGCTCTTAAAAGAGCCTTTTGTTTGTTTTCATGAACTGTGGTTGTGGTTGTGGTTGTGGTTGCCAGTAAACTGAACCCTCTGCACTGAAATATTCATAGAATCTGTCCCTGACTCGGAAGGTAGCTCTGCAGTCTTATTGTACTTTTGACTAAACAGAATATCCACAAATGAACTGAACACCTCTAAGGAAGGTTAAGATGCTACAAATACGAACCTATGTATGAAATAGTGATTTTATTTAAATGTACTTCAGTAATCTACTAGGGATACCATGTATATGTCAGTCTGTATATGGAGTGTAATTAGGTAGACATACCGGCAGGCGGCAGCAGAGGGGCCCAATAGTCTCGAGTCGTCCGTAGAGACAGAAGATGAAGAAGAAGAAGACTTCATTGTTTTGGTCGACTGGTTTTGCTGCAGACTGAATGAAGAGAGAACATTTTGACCAGGGCGAGACTTCTCATTTGATAGTTTAAATAACCAGGTAAGATCTATAGACTAAAAGAGGACCCTGCACAGCCGCAGAAACCTTTAGCTGAACGTTAAATTGCGCACGCTGAAACACGTCTATATTATTAGCATAACGATAGCGTATTGAGAGATCTGATTGTTTCACCCGAGTGTCCAAAACATACGGCCTCAGATCAGATGAAGCTGATTATCGATTTACTTAAGTAACCTAACGTTATACTGTGGATCCTTTGTCTGTTTTAAAGATTGGTAACGTTATATGATTGTAAAGTTGTAATAACACTACACGTTCTTCCAACCGAAGAAGTGCATGACTTTGTGGAAGAAGAAAGGCGTGGCCGTAGAGGCGATCGAAAGGTTCACACGGCAGTAAACATTCTAATAAATGATCCGATCGGCAGGCCGAGGAGCATTTCATACATTATAAACATTCATAATACATGTATAATTAAGCAGATTTCTGAGTTGAATTTGGTGTGACCTTATGAGAGTGCAAATTCGGGACCAGATGTGTGTGTTTCACTTTTCAGGTTCATACTTGTTTTTTGGGTTTCTAACATAACGTGTTTACAATTAAATTCAATTTTATTTATAGTATCATATCATAACAAGAGTTATCTCGAGACACTTTACAGATGGATTAGGTCTAGGAAACCTGGGACAGACCCAAGCTCAAAATGTCAAATATAACACTTTTTAATATGATTTGTTTTTAAGATTGAAACCAGAAGTAGTATAGCCTTTGCCCAGACAAAAGACTGTACATGGCCCAGAAGTTAATGTGAATGTTTTGAAGCAAATAACAGCTAATTAAGCAATGCATGATGGGCAAAATGTTCTCACTTAATTATTGCTTAATAGTTACTTATTATTAAAACTTAATAATTGACAAGTACCTACTGCTATGCAAATTAAATTCAAAAAAGGTCTGGTGACCATAATGGGGCAGCAACAACTAGCCAAACATGCTTTTCATGTGGAATTAAATTAGCTGAATAAATGTGAATAATTCAAGTTAGTCTCCATGCATTACCAGGTGCTACAACTGGATTTAGGTTGGTTTACCCTGCGTAGTAGTTCATTTTAAATGGGGTTAAATCAAGGCAAATAGGCTACTTCTTACAATTTGGAAGAAAATAATACTAAATCATTGCATGGTCATCTCCAGGGGCGTAGCACAAAATTCTTGGCCTTGTAGAAAGGCATTCTCTATGGGCCCCTCCCTGCATCCACAGCTATTCATTTTAGCATCTTTTTGGGCCCTCCTCACATGAGGGCCCTGGGTACTCAGTCCCCTCCCTCATCTCTAGTCATCAGAAGTGGGAGTAAGCCACACATGTGCAAGTCACCAGCAAGTCTCAAGTCTTAACCTTCAAGTTGCAAGCAAGTCTCAAGTCATTGTGGTGAGAATCAAGCAAGTCAAGTCGAGTCCCTGCTATAAGTCAAGCAAGTCACAAGTCAAGTCATACAAAATTCTTAAATCTACCCCAGTTTTTACATTCATAATCAGTTTAAAAAAACATTTGTCATTTCAATATTGCAACGAAACTGTTGCAGCAAAAACTACTTTACAGAGACATATATCCAGTTAAGGTACAAGGTTTACATCAAGCTAGCTGAGCTCTACGGAGACTGGCCCACGATAGGCAGCGGTGGTTTCTTCTCACGTCTAACCACTGCTGCTCATCTCGGGCTTGCTTCTTAATTTCAATACCTTGAAAAAAGAATATGGTCTGGCTATTACATTAATATCAAGTCAAGTCCTTTCAAGTCATCTGTCTCAAGTTAAAGTCAAGTCTCAAGTCTTGAATACCAAGTCAAAGTCAAGTCATTTATCAATGTAAGTCAAGCAAGTCTCAAGTCCTCAAATTGGCGACTTAAAGGGAAACTTCACCAATTAGCATTAAGCTTTGTATCAGTAGAAACCTGGTAGTATTTTTGAATGACCATGCTTCCCTCCCTCATGTCCCCCTGAGAGGGGAGATCTCTGTATTGTGGGTCTGGAAAAAAACCTCAGATGACGCAAAATGACGATTTTTGCGTCATCTGAGGCTTTTTTGCCACTTCCGCATAGCCCAAAGGGGGTTGGACTGTCGGCTTTTTCCGGAGATTGCCGAGGAAAAAACAAATGTCAGCCATCTTGAATCCTCGCTTAGCTTCTCAGCAGGAGCAGAAACTGTTCATCCCGACGGAAATTTTGGGACGCGAGCTTTTATTTTGAAAAGTAGACGGGACGGCATGATATGGGACGCTCCAGGCTGCAGCCATACAGTCTTGGAAATTTTAGAACAACAATTATGTGCATTCAAACTACCACACATGTGTACCACCGGGATACATTGGAACACATCGGAGAATATGCAGGACACTTTATTACGGACGCAATACTCGAAACACTACGTGAGCTTTGCCTGCACGGAGACCAGCGGTGGTGCTTGATTCCTCTGGCCGGTGAGGAGACCTCATCAGTGGGGAGCGTTGAACGAGTGT
The DNA here is from genome assembly GCF_004354835.1 of Perca flavescens. NCBI lineage: Eukaryota > Metazoa > Chordata > Actinopteri > Perciformes > Percidae > Perca > Perca flavescens. The sequence goes on along the minus strand of NC_041332.1, from coordinate 41,763,069 downwards.
GCCGGTGGAAAGCTAACGCTAGTCGGCCACCTGTTCCACCAATCCTGCTTGCAAGTGTCCGCTCATTAAACAAACTGGACTACATCCAACTTCAACCAAACTCCCAACGCGAGTTCAGAGACTGCTGTGCTGTGTTTTTGTTGTTGTGGAAATATTGCTGTGAACAATCCAGCCTGCTGTCACCGGGTATGACTACTAGTGGAGGTGGGCTGTGTTACCCCGGACTGCCTGTTGCAGAAATGGGGTGATTTGTATCCAACTAACTGCTAACTGCTGGTGGAGTCTGTGACTGTAAAATGCCGACAATTCTAGCTACATCCCACCCAAATGTACGGCTGTGTTTATACTCGATGTTTATACCACAGCCCACCAAGAGCTAATGCTAGTAGCTATGTGTTAGCCTTCTTTTATTACATGGCTTGGTTGAATTCTAATTTAGAATGCGATCTGTTATTTCTTGACAACAGACCGCTGCTAAGGATAACACACCGTTGCCATGCATAGCAGAGCGTTGCCATGGACACAGTTCTGTTCACTCTGGAGCTATCAATCAATCTGCTGAAAGAAGTCCGGATAATGTATCAGCTGTGGCAAAAAAGTATATGTTTTAAATGTGTAAAAGCACGTTTTTTCGTGTATATGGTTGAAATGACAATAAAACACACTTGTTGAGTTGATCGTCTCACTGTCTGTCTGTAAAGGGTAGGCGTGGCTTGGGAGTGGCCTCATACAGCAGCAAAGCAAGTGCATTCTGGGATTTGGTGTCTTTCATCCATATGAGCCAAAAACACATTTTCTGGCTTATCTCGGCCTAAAAGGCACCAATTTCAATTTTCTTTTCACATTTCTACTACATAAGTGACCCAATTTAAAGATATATTCAGCTTTCCAGCGGTGAAATTTCCCTTTAAGTCGGACTTCAGTCAAGTCATGCGACTCGAGTCCCTCACCTCTGCTAGTCATCGTTACAATCCCCCCCATTGTTGTGCATCAAACATCTGAACGTTGCCAGCTATTACCAGAGAAAATAAAGGTGGTAAGGCTGTCTTTGGGCTGTGCATATTTTCCCATTCAAAGTTGTTAACATCCTCTCAGAATAAAATGATTATTATTTGATTTGAAAAAAATCCCCAAACTTTGAACAGTAATGTAGAGCATAGAGTAACATGTATGGCTGTGTGTATGTTTTAGATCAGTCACCATGACAACCAAGCGCGGACTGATAACTGATTCATTCAAGGTGGTGAAGAAAGCGCGGAGGGTGAAACGAGAGAAGAGGCCTTCTCCTCCTCCTCCGCCACAGCAAGGTAAAGAGCAGCGCAGTGTTTGTATCAGTCAAACACACAGTCATTGTACTGCACTTGTTTGACACATCACTTTGAAAAACAGTCAGTTAAGTTAGTTAGTTCAATTCTTCATTTTCTTTCTTTTCATTTTCACATTTTCCATTCTATATTTTAATTGTGTTACCTTCAGTTCCAGGTAGCTTTTTTAAAGGTATTGTTCTACTGATACATACACATATTATGTGCCCTGTAAAATTCACAATGTCACCAATTTCTGTTATAATTCAGTGTTTACTTACCTTGAAGGTGAAAATTATTGGTCATTAGATTCTTTTGTAGGTTTTTTTATTGCTGGATATTATTAATGTTAGAGCAGTGTTAGAGTTCTCTGATACTTTGTTGGGACATACAATAGAAGTGACTTGAATTCTCTGAATCAGAGGCTGAGACTCCAACGGTCCGAGAGGAGGAGATGCAGAGGCTCAGACAGTTTGACCTGGACTGGAGATTCGGGCCCTGCACAGGTACCGTACCTACGTATGTGTAGAATATCTGCTTTTGGAACAAGATAAAGGGGTTTCAACTTTGATATTATTTACTACTTTGAATTTGTATACATGATTAGAATCTTTGAGTAGGCAAAATGCGTTAACAAATGTATACAAAATATAGTGTGGTTGATACTATACACCATGTTTTTTCATATGAAAAAAAGGAATACAATGTATTACTCAGGCTGAAACTAACAATCATTTTTTTCATCAGTTGATCTCTCAAGGATTAGTCCGATTCGTCAATAAATCTACCGATAATTTTTTCGATAAATCTATTGATTGTTTTCTGATAGTCGATAAATCCTTTGGTTAACTGACCAATAAACATAACTTCTACCAATAATCTTTTAAAACATTTTATTCAAGTAATATAATATAATACAATATTGTTGTATATAATACAATACTACAATTCAATACTATAATATAATGATAGTGTAGTATTGTATTATTATATTATATCACAGTAGTGTATTGTATATATCAGTGTCTAAAATGAATTAATGAAGATCACAATAAAATATTTGAGAGTAACAATATTTGTGACTTTGTTTGTGTAATGACAACTGTCCAGCCCTCAGAAGTGGACTTATCAGATGTGTCTCAGAGTGTTGTCTGTTTGTTTGCTTGTTGGTCTGTCTGTCTGTCTGTCTGTCTGTCGGCAGAATTACGCTTAACAGTGTTTTAAGCCCCCAACGTCTCTAGGGTTAGCTAACTAGGATTAGGCAATGGTTATGGTTATTGTTATGGTTAGGGTAAGGGTTAAGGCTGTTTTATGCTTCTGCGTCGAATCAACGGCGTTCTCCCGTAGACCCCTCTGCGTCTACGCCGGACCCTATGCCGTAGCCTGACGTGCACCTCTCGAAAAATGTAACTACGCGTCGCAGTGACGCACATTGCTCGGCCGTGGCTTGGTAGCGTTGCATTTCCCCCCCGACTCATGTCCTGGTTCTCCTTCTCCATAAACAACATGAAATCAAGGAGAGGGTTCACTTCTCCTGCTCCAGATCTCCCACCGTGGTCAGAGAGAACAGGGGAGACACTTTGGTTCTCTCACTGTGACTCTAGAGTCGCTACTCACTCTGAAGCTAATCGCCGTCACTCTCTCACTTCTCCCTCGCTCTATTACCCACTGCCCCCACACACACACACACACACACACACACACACACATGCCGGCTCGACGCACACACCAGCGCACAAGTATAAACACCAGGCCACTTAACGTAGCTACTGGCCTGATTTTCATGAAACTTGGTGAAAGGTTGAAGTATATGCCAAGGAAGAACCTATGGAATTTTGTGGCGGATCTGACTCGTGGGGCGGATAAAACAAATTATTTTTCACTTTTGTTAACATTGCGAGATAGGGCGTTTTACTGCTGCATTCATGTGGCGTCAGAGTAATCGGCAAAATGAGTTTCCAACTGGGACAATTCTCACTGCATTAACATCATAAAATAGGGCATGCCTTGGTGGAGGTCGGCGTGTCCTTCTAGTCTGCATTGTTTTTGGGTCTGCTTTATTTGGGAAAGGTATAGTTGAAGGTGTGCAGAAACAGCTTTAAACCACTGAAGAATCGCTCATATTCTCTCTCTCTCTGTCCAGGCATCAGCAGGTTGCAGAGATGGGAGAGAGCAAAGCTTAATGGTCTGAGCCCACCCAAGGAGATCAGAGACCTGCTGCTGCAAACACACACTGACCCCGAGTACAACTGGAGGTAACACACACACACACACACACACACACACATACGTTCCCTTTGGTGGTATCCCCAGAGTATTTAAAGGAATACGCCACAGTTTGTTGAAATAGGGCTCATCACGGTCTTCCCTGGCTGTAGATATGTGGGCCAACACATTTTTTGTCTCAGTGCAAGTAATTAGTTATTTTTTTTTTTTTTTGTTGGCTCACTTTCACTCCACACTATGCTTACTTTGTATTACCTCCCATACTCACTATATTAACATCCACACAAAAAGCAGGTTCCTAGGAGAACTCAGGTTATGACCTGATAACTATACGTCCTTTCATCCTACTTGTATACAAGTCCAAGAAGCCAGATTTCTTTACTTCCTACCATCTATTAAATCACAATCCCTGTGTCCCAATACCCATACTATTTAGTATGCCAGAAAAGATGTAGTATATGTCTCAGTACATAATATGTCAAAAACTACCAGGCTGTGGTCAGTTTGGATTTTGCAGCATGCAAGCAGGCATGCTTTTCTGGCTATTCTGGCCCACAATCCTTTGCGCAGCATATATGAGCAAGAGGGTCAGAGTTTGAGGCCCAATGCAATGAAGAAGTAGTATGTCATGGTATGTACATGGAGACGAGACATTGCTCTAGGGGAGATGAGACCGCCCCACCACGATAAGGTGGTGATCTCTTCTTTGAGATACTTTCAATATGATATAAAATCAATGACCTCATTTATAAGCTCAGACCCATGGCTGACATGCATTAACACAGGTTGCCACGCATCACTTACTGTCAGTACTATCACTATGAAATGGAGAATGTATCATGCTATGAATAAAAGATATCCAACTCTTACTAAGGCTGAGTATTACCTCTATGCTTTCTTAGTACTGACCAAAATGTGTCAATAGCCCTAAGTATCAAACGTTGTTAGTGTCCATAAAGAAAGCCTGCTTGGATTCATATTGTTCTTTAATTATTCTATGGTCTCAGAGAATTACAGCAAATCATAATCATGATTCATTTTAGTCTGCATTTAATTTAGGCAACGTTGATGTACTGCTGAAAAATGTGGAATTATTTTCAGCCCTAACTCTTGGAGACACCGATTCATATTAACAAAGTCTGCAATCATTTGTTGGTAATGATTGTGTTCTTTGTTTTTCAGCCTATGGAGCGACTATCCTTTGTGAGGAAGACATTGTAAGAAAGAGAAAAGCATGCAGATTCCAACAAAAGTCATTTTGTCATCAACACATATGTCTCTGAGGGATTTACCTTCTATCCTTAAGCCCCGAAAAACTCTTAAGGCCGGCTTCACGCTGGCTGCGTGGCGTGAGCGTGGCGTCTCTGTTGCGTGGCGGCTGCGTGGCGTTTTCTATGTCTTTACACACCAGAAACGTGTCTGACGCTTTATATCTGCAATGCATGTCAAAACCTAGAGACTTTCAAACATCAAAATGTCATTTATTAAATGTATTTGTGTCAAAATTACATATAAACATCTTTTTCCTATTCTATTTTGAATGGAAACGCTTCCAACACGCTTGCGTGTCACGTGAAAAATAGGCGTCGGTCCTATTTCTAGCAGGCACGCGTTTGCTGTGCGGCTCGAGCCACGCCCGAGACATACGTGTCATGCAGGCGTGTAAGGTGTGTAAGCTCTAACCTGTTAACATGGGAGATGAAATAAAAACGGACACGCCACGCAGCTGACATGCTCATGCCACGCAGGCAGTGTGAAGCCAGCCTCAGTAAAAAGATTTCACAGGGGAAAGATATTTCAACCTGGATACCCTATGTTCCTATGTGTTTGTGTCTAAATGACTGATGGGAACAACAATCTTTGACATCGGTCCAGTATTAAGCGAGACCGCTGCAGTCAGCAGCGGCGAAACAAGCTGCAATGTAACACACCTTTAATTTACGTCCACTAAAAGTGCTCGTTTTGCCACTAACGTGCTCACATTATTGTTCTAAGTGTCTGACAACATTATGGAAAGGATCCCCAAGGAGGTCAACCTTTTTATTAAAGGGTAAGATCCTTTTTGTTTAACATGAAACAGCCCCTAAAAATTGCCAGACTCCATTCAAATAAACGGTCATTTTATCATCGTCGACAAAAACAAAATGAAACAATCAAAAGCTGTCGTAGTCTGTCTCTCTTGCTCTGGTTTGGTTGAAATAAACCTTTAATTCACCCATTTACATGTGAAAATATGCTGGCTCTCTACACGCTAAAAGTACTGATTATTTACATGGAGTCTGGAGGGTTTTGGGATGGTGCTTTAGGGGCTGTTTCCATTTAAACAAAAAGGATTTCACTTTTCCAGGTTCGAGGGTCCAGGTTGAAAAATACTGAAATTACCCTTTAAATGGTAAGAAGAGTAACGGAGGAGGAATCCCTCTTTCAGGATGGAGAAAGAAGAATGACAGAACATCCAGTTGTGTTTTTTTCTTGCAGATGTACAACCTTGTCTTCTACACACAGTTTGTATTAAAAAATATTTCATAAAAAAAGAATTTGACCGAATTACTGGCTTCTTCTGTCTTGCTGTATATAAATGGAGGGGTTGTTACCTCTCTGTTGACACTGTAGAAATGAAATTGTGAAGGAGACATAAATGACAAAGAGTTCTACATTCACACGATTTGCTACCCTCTGGTATCTCCCATGTGGTCTGCACGCTGACATACATTTGTCTCAGTCTTTTTATAACTGACCTAACTTAACTTAAGTCTCTCGGTTTTACTCTTAACTCCACTAGATACACGAGGTAGAGAATGAGTGTGTGAATGTGTTCCACAATGCTACCTAGAGATGGTCACATTGGAAAGAGAAACACATGTTTACGACTTCTCGTAATATGTTGGTCTCTCTTCATATACTGTATCTAATCTATTGAGATTGCAGTTGAAAAAAGAGAATGCACTTTTCACTTCTAGGTGAAAAAGTTAGACACTGTTTAATAAATTTATAAATTGTGGAGGTTACTGGCATCAACTTTGCAGCTTTCATTTAAAAAAAAAAAAAGCCTTTCAGAAATACAGTTCACAATGTTTTTTTTAAGAGATGTACACCAACGCTGTTCGATTGGTGTGCAGTGTCGTCAAACACTCAAAGCTTAAAGCTGATTGGTTCGAATGTCGATTAGTTGAGCGACAGCAGACGCACCGCCCGCTGATTGATCGAGAGCTCGGTGACTGGGACCTGAGGCGGGGCGCTGCTGTAGTAAAGATTCTAGTGGGCGGGATTTGAGAGGATTCTACAGGTTGATGTGTTGCGTCAGTCTGATTCCTGGGCCTCTCATTGATTTATTCTTAGCTCTGTTGGATTTCTGCATTGTCAAATACCGTTAATGACGTTCATTACGGGGCAGCGGCGTCAAGGTAGACAGAATATAAGCCTCGATAATACAAGAAGACAGACGACTTTTTTTTTTTTTTTTAAAGTCTGTTGGTGTTGGAAAAAATACAGCTGGCATTTACCAATTGGTCGTGCAATAAATAAGGGACTTTTCAAAAAAACTGAAACAACCATTGTCATGAACTGTGCATTTAGATTATATCACGCCATGTACTATTTCTTAAGCATATTCTTTTACTTTGAAGGTTAAGACCGGAAGTCGTATTTTGTGATTGTTGGGTAGCTTAGCTAATTTGATTGGCTGTTGCGTTGTTGCCTGTGGGCTGAGTAGTGACCTACAGACAGTACTGCAGCCAGGACAAGGATTAATAATACCACACTGTCTGTAAAAAAAAAATAGTCTTTAACCACAGTTAGACAGTAATTTGCCTTAAATAAGCCTTCATTTCCTTAAAAGACAGCTTTTTTTTTTTTTTTTTTTTTTTTTTTTACCGCCGCTTCAATGGAAATATCGTTTTGATGAGTTTTCACTCATGAGCGGCTGTGACAGTAACGTTATAGCTAACTTAACTAACGTTAACTTAAGCTAGATAACGTTAGCCTGTTGTAAAATCAAATTGTCAAATTATTTGTTGCTGCTTTTTTTCGTGGCCGCATGGTGCTGTGATATATCCTGTTTTACTAAAAACTGTAGGATAGTGGACAGACGTCACACTCTGGTAAGCAACCTGTTCATCTCCGGAGGATTAACGTTATAACATAGCTAGCTAGCTAGCTAGTCATCCACAGAGACATCCATGTAACTCATTAGCTATCTGCTAGCTTGTGGCTCGAAGGCTTTAACGTTACCTTGTTGTACCGTTGTGATTTTTCACCTGTCATTTGACATATGGCGTATGGCGTATATTGCAGCCATGTAAAATTGCTGGCAAACCTAGCTAATTCGTAAGCAACATGTCTCTGAGTATCTTCTGTCATCCATATTACCAGAATGTTCAGAATTTAGGCGAGGCTTCTGGTAATAACGGTGACAAAGTTTGTAACGTTAACCCAATATTTGATGTCTAACGTTAAGCAAATGACCGGTAGTGCCATCATGTTTACTGTTGGTAACCAATGTATTACCATAACATTAGTGTGGCTGCTGTGCAGAATTCAGGGGCGGCCTCTCGCTTCTGTTTCGCAGATGCAGAAATTGGCATAACGTTAAGTGATTTTAGGGCGATCCTCTTGAGTAAATTATCTTCAACACAGGCCCACTTCTTACAACCTAACTTCAGGCCTTTACGAATCACTGAGAATAGATTCTTCAGCATATAGCATCCGCAATGAAGCACGTTACCGGTCAGTTATGTTAAAAGTTTTAGAATTATTCCAAGCTGCTTGCTTACACACGGCCACATTGGTGGGAGGGGATAACGGGCAAAGGCTTTCCTACCTTTACAATGTCATTTAAATGGGCAAAACTAGCATACTGAATGCATTAGAATTTACGTGTTGTCCAATTTTATGCAACACAGGAGGATGTGTTTTCAGAGCCAGCTCACACCCTATGGATAGGGATTTATGTCTCTTGGGCCTGTTTGTCTCTGCGGCTTCCAGTTTGTGTGGTTGCTTGGCTATACAGTACATTTCACTCCCAAGCCAACTAATGCTGTAACTGTGTGTCATTTTTACATTGCATTACAACATATTTTCATGTGTGAAAATCACTGAAATACTGCCTTTTTATTAGATTTTATAGATTAAATTGTGCTTGATCTCCGATATGATAAATAGGACTGAAAAGAACATTAGTCTGAGGAAAACACTAAATCTTTCAGAAATATGTTATAATGTGTCATGACAATTGTAAAAATCTACAAAAATTGATGGACATTAAAATAAAACCTATTTTCTGTTGGCACGTTCAATCTAAAATATTGTCAGCTAAATTAAAGCCATATTATCTCATTTTTGGTGTATAGAATGATGATAATAGACACTACAAACTTGTTTAATCCAACTGATTTTCTTACTTTCCTCAGTACTGCCTCTGTAAGTTTGTAAAATAGGGTTTTGAAGACTGATCGTGATATTTTTGTAGTGTAGAATCTTATCGCTGATATTGCTGTTGCCTTGTGTTCTCTCTCCTCCCTCCCTCCACAGTGATGGATAATGCCCATACTAAGACGGTGGAGGAGGTTTTGGGCTTCTTCAGTGTAAATGAGTCTACAGGTCTGAGCTGTGAGCAGCTGAAGAAGAACAGGGAGAGATGGGGACCCAACGGTACAAATGGAAATCCTTTTTCTCTTTCCACTCATTAAATGTCTTTAAAACAAATCCACTTTACATTTGTAGTCTCATAAGAGTAAGTGTGCAGTGGATTTCATCCATCTTTTGTTTTTTAAATTAGAGATGGCCCGATACCATGTTTTGCTTCCCGATACCAATTCTGATACCAGAACTTGCGTACCGGCCGTTACCGAGTACTGATCCAATACCAGTGTGTCATATATTTTATTATGTTTTAACACAAAACTGTTTACTAATATCCCTGTATGGATATGATATTATTTCTATCTTTGTTCTCAGTCTGGCTCAGGTTAAACTCTTTGTAAAACATGAACAAATACAAACAATGAGTGCCACAGAACTTTCTGTTATTATGAAGTTTGACAGTCAGTTATAACGGAAAAAGAACATAAATAAACTACTTTAACATAGATTTTCTTTAGGGCTTTATTACGTGGTATCGGATCGGTGCATAAACTCCAGTACTTCCCGATACCAGCGTTTTAGGCAGTATCGGAGCTAATACCGATACTGGTATCTCTATATTAAATGACACTCTCTGTGTTGTTGATAATGGACTTACTACACTTATTACTGCTACCGCCAATACTAAAAATGACAACCATCATTATAATAAACAACATATTCATAAAAGATCATATTAGACTATATTCCGGTTAAAGGCCTAACATGTGCTACAATTGTATTGATGAAATGTTCAGTAAATGTGTACATGCATACACATTTACTGGACAGTGCTGTCAATCTGCATCATATCCATTATATATATTCTGCATCATGTTCAAGTATTAGCAAGCACTACATTAATCTAGTCCTGCTGCCAAAAAAAAAAGATCATATGCACCTTGTAATTTATAACAGTGGTGATGATGATGTAATTCTTTTTCACTTTCTTTCTAACTACGTTTTAACTCTGCCTTTACTCGCAGAATTGCCAGCTGAAGAAGGTAAGCTATCTATCTATCTATCTATCTATCTATCTGTCTGTCTGTCTGTCTGTCTGTCTGTTTTCTTGTATGCTTTTCTGTTCCTCTTCTTACGGTGTCTTTCTTTCATCGTCATTATCTCATGTAAATCAAAGTGTCTTTGTTTCTTTCTTTTGCTCTGCTCATTGTGGTCCTTGGTGTCTCTTTATACAGGGAAGTCACTTTGGGAGCTGGTCCTGGAACAGTTTGAGGATCTGTTGGTTCGAATCTTGCTGCTGGCTGCGTGCATCTCCTTTGTAAGGAAACACAACTGTGCACAACCACAAGCAAACACACACACACACACACACACTCACATATACCAGTAATGGTAATCTTTTCAAATATATAGAGTTTGTATGGACTGTGTATTTGTGTGAACTAATACATTAGTTTAACCCTGCTCTACACGCACACAAATTAAATGAGTGTTAATAACACAAAGCCACATTCAACACAGATCTTCACCTCTCTCTCCGTCTTGTCTTGTCTCGTAGACCCTGGCTTGGTTCGAAGAAGGAGAGGGGACAATCACAGCCTTTGTTGAACCCTTTGTCATCCTCCTCATTCTCATCGCCAATGCTATTGTGGGAGTATGGCAGGTAAACAGTGTGTGTGAGCAGGTTTTGTGGATTGACAATCATATCATCATATCAAGGCAATTTCTTAGACCATTTCATACTATTAAAGAATATTTAAAATGGTGTTATGAATTGTTTAAAACTTCTGCTGCAATAATCCTCTAATTTCCCAAATATGTGTTTTACGTTTGACAACTATGATGTAATACAAAATAGCCTAAAACTGGATTTATACTGCAATTAGTCTCGCATTGCCAGACGTATGTCATATGCGCTGCGGAGTAAGGTCTGGCTCCTCCGCACATGCATTCCAGGACAGGAGAAAAAACACTCTGGGTTGTTTGCATTACTTTAAACTAATCACAATCTGGTCGCAGAGACGGTAACGCCGGCTACACACTGGATGCGTGGCGTGAGCGTGGCGTTTCTGTTGCGTGTCAGTTCGGTGGTGTTTTCTATGCCTTTTCACACCAGAAACAAGTCTGACGCGGCGCTGCTGCTGCTAGCCTTGTCTGTACACATGTATGTTTCCCATTGACTACTGCACTCAAGCAGTTTACTTCATGTTAAACATAAATATATACTGATCTGATTACAGCAAAGACAATGTCGGCAGTATTGACGGAAAAATAGGCTACAGAATATTTCGTTCTGTATTGATAGGTGCAATATTTGAAAATCGATAATTATTTATTATTATTTTTTTAAATTACATTTATATCTTCATTTATTTCAAAACCTAGAGACTTTCAAACATCAAAATGTCATTTATGAAATGTATTTGTGTCAAACGACATATAAACATCTTTATTCTATTTTGCCTGGAAACGCTTCCAACACGCTTGCGTGTCGTGTGAAAAAGAGGCGTCGGTACTATTTCTAGCATGCACAGGTTTTCGGAGTGGCTCGAGCCGCGCCTGAGACGTGCAAGGAGAAGGGGAGCCGAATAAAAACAGACACGCCACACAGCTGACACGCTCACGCTACGCATCCAGTTTGTAGCCGGCCTTACTCTGCAAAATGGTCTCGGAAAAAAAGGAACTTGTTTTGGTGGAACATTTAATATTAAATGAAATTAACTGTTCACACAATACAGCAACGTGAGCTATATAAATCAGCTGGATACATGGTTAAACGTTATTTGCTCTTACCAGTGTATCACCGTGTGTATTTTGTCCCTAGCAAATGCCCGCCAATCTGACTCATCCATTGCGCTGTTATACACAACCACAGCATGCTACTCTGCAAATAGCTAATTTTTACAATCAAGCTAATACAAAAGCTGTCGGTTTGTAGTTTAACTGTTTATCTTAGTTGTCACAAAGCTTGAAATTCGGACAAATTCTTGTAAACTTAGCTGGCATCAAGAAACCATCCTCTGCTCTCTACCAGAGGTAACTCCATATGGCTAATTATTATGCAATGACATCATTAGACTTCGAGGACGATGTGTGCGTTCTTCATTCTTTCTAAACTTCGCTCAGTATTTTGATGTCAGGAATATGATTTATTTTATTGACAATAGCTCAGGGAAATGTCCAGCCCCCGGGCACTGAGCTTTCAGAAAAAAGTGTCATCCTCAACAATATAGCCCTGCTAAGCTTTGTGAAGTCCCATTTTCCTGGGACAAGCTGTGAACATAGCATATTCAATGAAAAGAGCCGTTACCTCTCCCACTGCCAACTCTTAGTTACAAAACAACAGGCAAACTGTTTGGAGATTGAAAAAAGGTTGTACAATACAGTGGAGCAGATGAAAGGGTTTGTGCTCGTTACCTACGACTTACACAAAAATACCTCCAAAAGCTAAAAAAATTTGTCACAGTGAGTAAGGTAATGTTTTTGCATTTTTCTAAAACTACTTTTTACAACTTGTTTATTTACTAGTTATTTATAAAAAATAAGTTAATACTGCAATTTGTTCAAATTGATGACACTATCAGAGCATGCCAAAATCCTGTGTGTGTCTGAAAATAACCCAGAGGGTTAAGGATGGCTACAGGGCTATTCCCCATTCCCCATTTGGAAAATCGGATCACGCTGCCATTTTCCTCATTTCAAAATACAAACAAAGAGTCAGACAGGAAGCCTGATTGACATGAGAGGTCAAATGCTGGTCTGACCAATCAGAAACTACGCTGCAGGATGTGATGATTGATGTGGACTGGAACTTGTACAGCTCTTTGTACGGCAAACTGGTGGACGATTCTGTGCCTACAGTAATTATCAAGACCTTCCCAAGTTATAAACTGTGGGTGGATAAAACCATCCGTGACGCACTGAAGAGGCACGCCGCTGCATACAACTCAGGGCTGGCTTCTGGGAACATGGAGAGAGTGTCCGATGTCCTACGGAGACCGGTGAAGGAGTCTAAGAGGTGATACCCGGACTTTCAAGCAGTTGGACGCCAGAGGCTTATGGACAAGAAATAAGGACAATAACGGACTACAAAGGAGAAAAAAGGGCAATTATAAGTCTTAGAGCATGACGGCAATGCCAGCCCTAGCCATTTTGGTGCCCTAAGTGCCCTCTGCTGACTAACTCCATCCTCACTGTATCAGAAAAGGGCTGGCCAGTCAGCAGGATCTGTAGGTGCTGCAATGACTGATCCAGGATGAGTTGCACATGTTCATAACTGATGTAAATTTGGGATAGCATTTGGGATAGAATTATATCAAAAATCTGGCTGCAGCTGTAACATACAATTACAGAACTCCTACTTCAGGCAACATAGCAATGCATCAGCGACCACAAACTATTGCTGAAACTTACATGCTGCAGAGAGCAATGTAGAAGGCCCCTCTCCACAGGCTGCTAGGGGCTTCTGAAAGTGTTTCCTGAGTGCATCTGGACAGATAATAGAGTAGATTTACCTAATACTTTACAAGCAAAATAATGTAGCTGCAGCAGACAGCAGAGGACACATGGCAAACAACTGCTGCAGCCTGCACACTACTCACCCAAGTGCCATGTTCAACATAAATAACTTGCCAAGACAAGTAACGTTAGGATAAGCATAGTCTATATCGAGGATGTTTCATTTCCGGGATTGGTCAGGTACCGCCGGAAATTCCTCCGGATGTCTGTCACCTTACCTTTTCTTTGTGTTGGCGTTCTAACCTCCGGTGGATTTGTGAGGACTATGGCTAACTGCTCCTCAGATCTCTGCAGGGTAAATCCAGACAGCTAGCTAGACTATCTGTCCAATCTGAGTTTTCTGTTGCACGACTAAAACTACTTTTGAACGTACACACGTTCCACCAAAACAAGTTCCTTTCCGAGGCTATTTTGCAGAGGCACCGTGGCTCCACCGCCCAAGACGATTGTCATTGGTTTAAAGAAATGCCAATAAACCAGAGCACGTTTTTCTCCCATCCCGGAATGCCGTGTGATTCCAGGAAGTTGAGGCTGTGTATCATAGTCAACTTAGGGCCCTATTTTAACGATCTGAAACCAAGTATCAAACTCAAAACGCAAGTAGCTTTGTGGGTGTATCTCAGGTGCTCTTGCTATTTTACCGGCGGGATAAATGACTCTTGCGCCCGACGCAATGGCGATGTTGCTGCGGCCTCTCGGGCGCATCTCCTCAAGTCTGGAGAGGATTGCTGCAGCCATGGAGTGTGGGCCTCCGAACGCACCACCTGCTCCTGTTGTGCCCCTTCCTCCTCCTGTTGTAACCAATCCTCCTCCTGTTGTGCCCCTTCCTCCTCCCCCCCCACCCACTCCACCAGGAGCACATTGCGCATTGCCACTCCCGGACCCTTAAGTGTGAGGCGGAGGAGGGAAAAATAATTAATAATGGCGTCCATTATACATCCATTATTAGGCAAAGATGCACAGATACTTTAAATAAAAACATAATGGCGCGCAGAGGAGGGAAAAATAATTAGTTCTTCTGTTTAAATCTTTTCATTTTACGTTTGTATTTTTTTTTTTTTTTTTTTTTTTTATTACAGTTTGCTATTGATTTTTCTTTTTGACAAAATGTAAATAAAGAAATGTCACAAAGACATACTTTCCGATGTTTTGGGCTCACTCTCACTGAATCACAAGGTTATGAATGCATTGTGATATTTTTGCAATGTAGTAGGGATGGATGATATGGCCTAAAATCCATATTGCGATATACATTGCAGCCTTTTGTGATAACGATATATATCACGATATATAAATTATAATAGAACCATTTCAGACCAGGTTACATAGACCCTAAGGAAAGCCAAACTGCTAAATGTATTTATTTTTTTTAAGAGAAAGAAAGATAGTATGTAGTTTTGAGAACATTTATTGTGCAAAACTGTAATTATACAACATAATGTTGCAGATGAATAAAATTCAAGTACACTAGTTGCAGAGACTTTAACAAAGAAAAAGTTTAAAGTATTGGGTTTCTTTCCTTCAGTGCAAACCATTCTAAAAGGCACTACACTTAGTTAGTTTAAGTCCTTGGTTCTTAAATGCCACCCCTGATGCAGAGAACAGGAAAAACTGGTGTCTTTTTAGTTAAGTAACCAACACTGTACTGAAAATACGTCCATTATTAGGCAAAGATGCACAAATACTTTAAATAAAAACATATTTCAAACAAAGTTTCTTACTTGCAGCCTAATGTAACGCATTTGAGCACACTTGTACACACGCACACACACATCATCGGCTGCCAAGATTCCAATCGTCCGTTATATATAGTGAATGGTCAGGCTGAGAAAAGGCTCCATGGTACGGCTCAACCACAGTTTCATTGTAGGGGCTTAAATCCAAACCAAGTCCAATTAATGGATGTTGCACTGGTCTTTTTGACCAGCTCCTCCGTTTCGCTTTCAGCCATGTCTACTCAAGATGACGATGATGCGTTGCAGCTCGTGGCTCTAACTTTCACGGGTAGATTGCGTCATCAACATGCATTATCACGATAGTGCAATTTAATTAAAATTGCTATTGTAGGCCAATTTTGTATCTTTTTATATTGCATATCGTTTCTATCGGCCATTACTACAATGTAGTCTAACATTAGACCGAGATTAGTTTGCTTACCTCACTATAGACGATGCAGCTCTTCTGTCTCTCCTCTCCCGTGCTGCTGTTGGGCATTTGGGTTAAGTGGCATCGGCACATGCAGTTCAACATCACGTCTCCTTAAGTCCTCTAATATTTCCTCATTTATGTCATCAAAACATCCATGATTTGTGGAAATGTTGTGTAAAACACAACAAGCCACAAAGAATACCGCGACTTTTTAAGGACTGTACTGTAAAGTCTATCCTATATAAAACACCTGAAGCGCATTTTCAGTAATATTTTTCCTTGTAATTATGTATGGTTTGCAAAAATGGGAATTGCTGCGTCTGTGTAGATAAGAGAAGCAAAGTGTATGCGCGGTGTGCACACGATACATTATGGCCAAGCATGTGCCCCTAAAATAGCATCTGAATAATGCGCCACTGATTTTAGACCAGGTTTTTCCTGGTCTGTGGCGGAATTGTTTTTGGAAACTGCAAAAAAAAAAAACAGGGAACGTTTGCGTCGGTACACGCCTCCTCTTTTTCCTGAACCGCCCCCGGGAGCGCAAGTTCATTCCTTAATTTATTGACGTGAGTCTGTGGAGGGAAAAGTCTGCTGTATGTTGGGTGCAAAATAGGAATGATACATGCGTCTGTGTACAAAGTCAATTGCGCTGGGAGCAAGATAGGGCCCATGGTCTGACATTGCCAGACCCTCCTCTGTAGCGCTGTGGAGGAAGGTCTGTCAATATGAGAATAAGTTGACTATGATAAAGTCATATTTTGGGTGGGAAGGTGGAGTCCAGAAGGTTTATCTAAATCAGCACATACCATTATGTTCCTTTATCCTGTCATCTTATTGTATCTAGTCTTGCATACACCGCTTATCTATTCTGGGATACTTGTCTTATGAGGTTTAAAAACTGTACAGTAAAAAAACAACTGTTGACCTAGTTTGGGTTTTAACAAAGACCAAGTCAAGGCAACTACAAGTTTTTAAAGTCCATCGGATGTTCTTCTGTTTGTTGGGTTTAACTTCTGTGTTTGTCATCTTCTCTGCTCGGTGGTGTGATGTTTGGATTCTAACATTTAAATGTTCACAGAGAATCAAACAGAAGTAACTGGTCTGTGTATGTGGGTTTCCTGTTTCTGTTCATGAATTCTACCATTCTCCACTTTTAAATCACTGCTGAAAGTGTCCATATCTCAGAGAACTGACCTCACGTTCTATAATACGTCCTGTCTCTCCTTCCCTGCTGTCTTTGTCTTCACATGAGGGCAACCATGCTAGAAGTACATTTTCCATCAACAATTGTAGCTTCCACATCAACGATTGAAAGAAACTCATAGAACATCTCTATGTTGCTGTGTCCTCCAGGAGCGTAACGCAGAGAATGCAATTGAGGCCCTGAAGGAGTACGAGCCAGAGATGGGCAAGGTGTACCGACAGGACAAGAAGAGCGTTCAGAGAGTCCGAGCCCGAGACATCGTTCCTGGAGACATTGTGGAAGTTGCTGGTAAGTAGACAAATTACACAACAAGAAGTGACAAATGCTCTTCACCCAATTCATTCAACAACTCTTTAGTGTGAAAAACTCACCCATTGAAGGCTGTTATGTATAAGCAAAAGTTGGTTTCCTCCTTCAAGGAGTAAAGCAGATTTACATCTCGGGGATTCCAATGGTGACATGTCAAAGTGTAAAAACAAAAAGTTGTAGAAACTTCTACAACCAGCCCTGCAGCATAATCCGTCAGCCATATATCGGTCAAACTGTATTCATTTGTATTTTGAATGTGAAAATATCAGCGTACAGACACCATTGCATGGTGCAAAAATAATAAGCACTTCTAGTCAAGCTGCTAATCCAGACATATACAACCTGGACAGCCGTCTGTACGGATTAAATACATACAGCCTATTAATGTGATAGAATGATTATATAGGGTATTTCCCACTGTTCCTTAATGTCTCCTAATGGGGTATGTAACATTGATGGGGTGGTTGATATTTTATTGGCCCTTATGCATCCCTGTGTTTTGGCCCTATTTGCAACAAGAGCTTTTCTTCCAAATATGGTATGCTCATGAATATTTAGATGAGCTGCACGCTGATTAGTTGAGCGAATCCCCCATACACACACATTAGAGAAGGCACAGAATCTCATATTCCAAACACTGCAATGTTTCATTACCAAATTCACTTCTGAGACTTTTTTATGCGAGAAATCAATTATATAAAGCTCAAATATGGGCCCTTTTTCGAAAATTAACTGTAAGGGTTTCGTTAGGTGCGACTGTATCACCCCTTTAAATGTAATCCTGCAGAAACCTGTCATTAGTATTTAAGAAAGGTAAGGCGCTCAGTATGCAAAAATGGGAGCCATCAATCATGGAATATTGAAGCCCAAACATGTTTTTACACACATGCTTGATATGCTAACAGTGTGTCTGTAGAGCTGCATTGATCTTGGAAATAATAATAATAAACTTTATTTATATAGCACGTTTTATAAACAGGTTTACAAAGTGCTTCTCCGACATAAAAGACCTTCGTATTCAAGTACAATGCATTTCCACTGCAATGTTGTTTAGACATGGTTGAAATAGCACCGTGGCATCTTTGTTTAGTCATTCCTGGCATCTTAATCTCTGCCCTCTCTTCTGGCTCTTATCGTCATGGAAACCCAGTGAGGCACACAAGGCCTATTTTTAATAGTATGGTAACGATAAATAAGACATTCAAGTCAAAGGTCTTTTGTGTAAAGCTTTTTCATCCACTTAAAGTGCTTTTTGTCTGTTGCCATTTTCTCGCGTTTGAGTGCGTGTAGAGTTTCAAGGTGCTTGTGACTGCCACTGTTAACATTCAGTGCTCTGGCTTTTTTTTTGGGCCAGTCGTGTAGGTTGTGTAGCCACTGATTTGTCACCAATGTGACCGGTGATATTAGAGGAGGTGGAAAATCTAACCTGGTTAGCAGCACTGCTCGCAACATCTCTAAGTGCTTCTGAGCATTTCTCTAGTGTTTTCCTGAACATCTGTCAGTGCCCTTCCCCCGGTCAAAGATGGCCTTCGGGCCGATAGTAAAGGTCCACTGGCTTTTTGAACATTTAACAGCTGAAACGATTAATGTGAAAAATTATTTGTATTTAAATAAACACGTTTATCCACAGATAAAATCAGTATGAACATTGTCAGCTGTAGTAACACACCAGCACAAACACACCAATACACACACACACACACACACACACACACACACACACACACACACACAATTTTATCTTGACTTATTAAGAAAACTGTTCAATCCTCTAGATACCCACTGCTATTTCAGGCTGCTCAGAGAGAGGAAACAGGGTTAGAAATATGTGTTTCTTTGTGTGTGTGTGTGTGTGTGTGTCTGTGTGTGTGTCCTTTTGTCTGTGGTAAAAGTATTCAACTTCCAGAGCATGGGAACTCGGTGACACTAATCAGAGCTGGAGGCTGTGTTTACTGTAATGTAAATCACGGTTATATTATGTTTCCGGCGTTTGTGGCCAAACATAATACAGTGACCAATATGACTTCTTCGCTACAGCCTTACATTTTTTAAATGAAGCTGCCAGTAGTTTGTGTAAGTAATTTGGGATGATTTTAAGTACCTGTATCCATCATTATTACAAAAAAGGCAAATTGATGTGGCTACTGTTTGGTCCAACAATGTATCCTTGTCCCCCTAAAGGTTCCTCTAGAGACCAGGAGATTTAAACAGTATAACCTTTCTGTCAGGGGTGGGAATCACCAGAGGCCCCACGATACGATACTATCACGAGACTTATGTCACAATACGATATTATTGCGATTTATTACCTTCTTTCCAACGTGAAATTATGTCCCCAAAGGAAAAAAAGTGTCATGCCAAAAAGTGATCAACCGGCAAAAATTGATTGCTGATCTACCCTACATGCAAATGACGAAATGAATCCTACACAAACACATGATAGATAAACGCCCAGGATCCTGGGCTCTTCAGCACGTGGTTTTGTTGCCGGTTGTGCACATTTCTCTGGCTGTTCTGCATGCTGTAGCGGCTTCCCCAGCGGGCTGAGCATGGCTCCCTGCTCCCCTCGCCCAGGCCACATCGCTACCTGGATGTGTGACGGCTAGACAGAAGAAAAAAAAAAAAAAAAAAGAGACATGCCGAATCTGTAGATGAGCCGCAGCCAAGCCGAGCTGCGCTTGATTGAACCGCGCTTATAGAATTTTAATATTGCTCCACTCTGTAGGCTGTTAAAGGGTGAGTCCATTATTTCTTTGATTCTTTAAGGTTTTTGTATCATTATGTAGCTTCCCACTAGTGTTCCTTATGTATTTTAATTCAAACTAGGGATGCACCAATCCGACTTTTTCAGTCCTGATACCGATGCCAGGGCTTTTTGTCGATAACCCGATACCGATCAGATACTATTGTTGAATTAATAATAAACTGTATACCTTTTCCACCTTATACCTTCCTTCCACCATGTGGAAGAGACTAAAGGCACCAGACCTTCCTAACTAAACATTACTTTCCTAACTAACACAAAATAACATGGATGTAATGTATTGAATTCTTATTTATTTGTTATTTAAAAAACAATTGTGCATTCAAATCGAAAAATATAATGTAATCAAACTTCTTAAAATAAATACAAATAAATAACAATAATTTGCCTTTATATAAATTTATAATGGCTTATTCTACTGTCAGGAGTACATAGAATATCACAAAAACATGTTAATGTCATCATGTTTACTAAAAGCTTTGATTACTAAAGGGTTTGGCTCCAAGACATTATACAATAACGTTATATGAAGGAGAATCCATCAAACAGTTACAGAAGCTAAACAATTTTTTTTTCTGCAAAGTAGTAAAATAAACTCAAATCGAATCAATACACATACAAACAACTTTAACGTTGTTTCCCTTTCAAAACAAAATAGTTGTAAGCTAGGACGTCGGACGTATTTCGGCGAGGCGAGGCATGTTTTAATCACTGCTCTGAACCCGTCTTTCTCAACGGTCTGTAGCGGGACCGGAGGTGGATTGCGTTCATAACGTTGCTCCGCTGCATGCTTGAAGTGACAAGTCTTTCAGGTTAGCACCGTAACGTTAGCACGGTAACGTTAGCATGGCCGAGAAATATTAGAGCGACGGGCAACAACAGTGGCTAAATTATGTCAGACTTTTTAGAAACAAAAAACCTTGCAACAACAGACGGCTCCTCTCTTGAGCACACGTTGTTCTGGTGTATCTCCGCTCTTTCTTCATCCTCTAGCTAACTTTCTTCTCTGTAAATTGAACGTACAGTAGTGACCGGAGCCTCTCCAAGCTTAACAGACTGTTATGCTACCTGGCTAGCTAGCAGCTATAATGTTACCCAACATGCCGTTCGGCGGTGTAGCTACATTTGTAAATGTAAAATTATTAGTGTTAGAATCAGTAACAAATTGTTATATGCTATGGTGTTTTATCCTTTTAAAGAGAGTTAGTTGTGGGTTATTAATTGTTGGGTTATAAAGTTACTACCATGAGTGAGAAGGGTACGCAGTTAACAGGGGTCCCGGTGCTGCAACGGAGGGGAAAATAAAACAAACTGGATCGGCCTGTGGATCTGTTAAGTTTTCCGATCCAGCTATTTTGTCAATATCGGGGCCAATATCCGATCTTAATATATGGACCTAACATATTTCAAAAAATACGGTGTTGTGTTGCAGGGAACCATTAAGACATCAATAGGCTTAGTTTATGCTTTTCAACCAATGCTTTTACATGAAGTAAAATACAATTGACAAACATCTCCTTGTCCTACTGATAGATCTCATAGTAAGTGTTAACCTTTCCTTACTAGTCAATGTTGAAAGAAAGCAAAAGGCTAATATGTCAGTGGAGCCTTTCTTTCTTCATTTCGCTCCCTGCCCTGTCTGGGTTTCTCTGACTCACTCACATATGTAAACACTTGTAAACAATTTATGAAAGGCTGTGCTCCTCCAAGACAAAGAATGCTATGCCTTTCATGTGTGGCAATATATCCTTATTTGCATAAAGCAGGCATGTCTCTTTAAATGATTATTTCACTTCTTTTACATACTGTATGGGACTAGGTTTTGGCTAGTATCCTGGTTAAGATTGTATTCAGGAAAGACAGTTTACCTTTAATAAGGTGCTCTCTCATGTCCATGTACTCATGAATAACAGAACAGAAACAAATCAAAAGTGAAAAACTACTTAAAAAATTACTATAGCAATATCATGTGCAAGCCAAGTTCACAACCTGCAGCTTGGACAGGAGGGAGAAAAAAAGAAGTGCTTTGCTTGTAGTGTCTGACGTCCAGGACATTTGAAGTAGTTTTGATCTTAAATGGAGTTCAACTTGTTTGCTTTGCTTCATCATCCAGAGAGAGTGCTTTTAACCCTAGCTGATGTGTCTAATCATCATCTTCAGATTGTTACCTTGCTTGTTCTTTAATAATGTGAAGGTAGGAAAGGGGGAAGGGAAGCCAGGCAGCGTTAGCTTCATATGCCATGGACATGTGAATATGGTGCTGAATTTGCCATGATAAAAAGTGAAATTAAGATTTGTTTTTCTGTCTCTGTCTCCAACACCCTACAGTTGGTGATAAGGTCCCAGCTGACATCAGGCTTACGTCCATCCGTTCCACCACTCTGAGAGTGGACCAGTCCATTCTGACGGGGGAGTCTGTGTCGGTGCTCAAACACACAGACCCTGTACCAGATCCCCGAGCTGTCAACCAGGACAAGAAGAACATGCTCTTCTCTGTGAGTCTCAACAGCCATATCTGTCTTTTCCTAATTCACATACACTTTATTTTATTTATTTATTACATTTATACATGTTGTAATAATAATAAAAAAAAACATTTAACAAACTTTTAATATACAAATTCTTACCAACAACATAAATAAATGTTACATGTCCGAAAAGGAGTAGGATGAAGTTTTTATTATCTGGTCCTACCCCTTCTCCATAACTCAAACAATGAAATCATAATTAAGATGTATACAACTCAAAAAAACCTATCCTGATGCTATTATGTAAACCAAACCTGAGCCCACTTAAAACTGCTGCTTGGCTTTTTACTAGAAGTAACAAGAGATCACATCCTCCAACCTTAAAGTGCTCATATTATGCTTTTTTGCTTTTCCCCTTTCCTTTATTGTGTTATATATCTTTTGTGCACATTCTAGGTTTACAAAGTGAAAAAGCCCAAAGTCCACCCCAAAGGGCCTTACCATCTCCAACAGAAAACACTGTTCACAAACTGCTCCAAACAGCTCTGTTGTAGTCCAGCCTTTACTTCAGAGACCAACGCTCGTCACTTTGTAACACACGTTATAATGCTCGCCTAGCTGCTAGCATGGCACGCCCTCATACTCTTCTTCTGACTGGCTAGTAGTCCAGTACCTACCTAGGTACTGCGCATGTGTGACTCCCAACAAAGATGGAACAGAAGTGCGATGCCTCACTCTGTAGCTAAAACAGAGAGCTCAACACACAGGGTGAAAAGAGGAGCTGCAGCAATGTGCAGTACAACAAAAATATGGTGTTTTCTGAAAATTAAACCATGTAAACCTATTCTTGTACAACCTCTAAATACAATTATGAACCTGAAAATGAGCATAATATGGGCACTTTAAATGCCAAATCAGGCTCTTAGATCATCTCAGCTAAATTTGCTGGATGTCCCTCGAACCCTCTATAAATCTTAACCCAAAATCTTTGGAACACTCCCCTTATCATTGCGATCCCTAAACTCCTGTGAAGTTTTTATGAAACAGCCAACCACATTTCAGACAGGCTTTTGGTTAGCGCCAGTCATATATAACATAAACAATTACCACATGTTCATCCCACCAACCATTCCTCATCCCTGTACCTCTTACAAATAATTGTTTTTGTAAATCTTAAATTTATATTTGGACTTTGCTGAAGTTCTATTCACTATCTGAATAGTGGTTCGAACACAAGGTTTGCTGTTTTTATTGTTTTTAGGCCTTTATTAGATAGGACAGCGTTAGACATGAAAGAGAGAGGGGGGGAACGACATGCAGCAAGGGCCGCAGGTCGGAATCGGACCCGCGGCCGCTGCGTCAAGGACTAAGCCTCTGTATCTGGGCACACACTTTACCAGGTGAGCTTCCCAGGTGCCCGAACAAAAGTTTTTTTTTAAATGGAACTTTCCTCTTAAATTATGACTCCCTCACCTTTTTTAGGTTTTATATGCTACCGTAGCTTCCCAGTACTGTTCCTTGCGTAATCAAATCCAAACGTGTGTGTGTGTTGTATTATATCTCTGTCAGACCTCAAAGACAGCTGAGTCACTCGGTGGTCTGCGATCAAAGAACTGCCAGAGATGTTTTATTAATGAACATCACTCTGACGGGCTACACATCTGCATGTTGTCTTTGTTGGCATGGTTATCTGAGTGCTGCTGGACTGAGTGTGACTTCACACTCTGATGTGGAGGAAAGACTTTAGAACCTCCAATTACAGGAGAGAAAGAAATCTGTACACATAGATATATATAAAATAAATAGATATATATTTCACTTGGACTGCTTTATGTGGTGATCTGGCCTCAAAACATCTGGCCAAAGGGCTACAGTTGGAAATAAGCCAGCTAGTTAACATTTGCACATTTACAGAATAGTTGATTACTGTAATGTGTGTTGTCCTTATGAACAAAATTTATAATAAAAAAACAGAAATGTGAGAGCATAAGAAAACGCATACAGATTATACTCAGCATCTCTTCCACTGTGCCATGATGGAGAAGTACAGAACTATGTCTCAATATTTGTTATGATGAAAATAAGTCTGACAGTAAAGTTCATTACCTTTGCCCAGGGTACCAACATAGCAGCGGGCCGTGCCATTGGGATTGTCGTGGCAACAGGAGTGCAGACAGAGATTGGGAAAATCCGAGATGAGATGGCCTCCACTGAACCCGAGAGGACCCCACTACAACAGAAACTAGACCAATTTGGAGAACAGCTGTCTAAGGCAAGGACCTGTGTGTGTGTGTGTGTGTGTGTGTGTGTGTGTGTGTGTGTGTGTGTTGTGTGTGTTGTGTGTTTGTGTGTTTGTGTGTTTGTGTGTGTGTGTGTGTGTGTGTGTGTGTGTGTGTGTGTGTGTGTGTGTGTGTGTGTGTGTGTGTGTGTGTGTGTGTGAGATCATTGTTTTTGATACTTTATAATCTATCTAACATGAATATACTGTATATGTGGTACTACCTCCCACTTGTTTTAACCTGCAGGTCATCAGTGTGATCTGTGTGGCAGTGTGGGCCATCAATGTGGGACACTTTAATGACCCGGTCCATGGAGGCAGCTGGCTGCGAGGAGCTGTTTACTATTTCAAGATCGCTGTTGCACTGGCTGTAGCTGCCATACCAGAAGGTCAAACATCTTCTCTATCTAATATGCAGAAAAATCACTTCTTACAGATGTGTATTTCCTATGTTTTTTTATAATTGGAGGGATATGTTTTGTCAGTGCAGGGACCAAAATATAAGTGTGTCATTTTTAAAGACACTAAGCTGGCAGAATTTGAGCAGGGAAACACAATAACCAGTCCCTCCAGAAAAACGCGATTATGCAATCGCATAATTCAATGCATAATCAGCCAAAGTCTGCATATTAATGCACGTTTTTTCAAATACGCCGCAATTTCGCAGCCTAAATTGCAGATTTCCGCGCAAAATATGTGGGGCTTGCATGATTTCATAATCCCCTCATTTTCGTTTAAAAAAAGTCACATATATCTTAGCAAGTTGAAAAATGTTGCGTTTACTTCACACAAGAGCAGCCATTTTCCCTTTTCCCCTGTTGCCATGGGAACGTTATGAAGTGACGTAATTACGCGACGTGAACATCATCGAAAAGCAGGGTGTTGGGGGAATCACCTTTTTTCTCTTTTTCATCAAACCGCAGTTAATGCAAGTACCCACAATTTCATCGCATAAAATTGCATTAATATCCTACATATTCCATCGCATTTTTTAAGAAAACGTGCAGCATAATCAAGGATTTTTGCCCGCAACAATCACAAAAAAAACTCAACATTTTCTTTAGCTGAACTCTAACAAAACAGAGATCCTTGTCATAGGGTCCAAGCACATAGCAATACAAACTCTGGCCTCGGCTGGTCCCCTATTGGTCAACATCAAGCCTGTTGCAAGAAATCTTAAGTTTTGAGCGGCACACCACAAAACTGGTGCAATCATGCTTTTATCATCTTATATATTTTAAAAAACACGATCCATCTTAACCTTTAAAGAGACATAGACCATTTTACATGCCTTCATCTCATTACGCTTGGATTATTGCAACAGCCGTGAACCAATAAATCTGTGAATCAAGTCCAGACTGTGCAGAACTCAGCTGCTAGGCTTTTAACTGGAACCAAGAGACGTGATCACATTCTTCCTGTTTTAGCCTCTTTACACTGGCTCCCAGTATGTTTTTAGAATAGATTTTAAGATTTTACTGATCACTTTTAAGGCCCTTTATGGCCTCGCACCTGACCTCCTGGTATCATACACAACGGTATGTATTTTTGTCTGTTCCACTGAAAACTTAAAAAGGTCAGAGCGTTAGGGCGCTCTGGAACGAAGATATCAGGTCAGCTGGGTTGTGGTCTCCTTTAGGTCCCTTCTTAAAACATATTTTGTTTTAGCTTGAACCTCCTTTTATTTCTTTTAAAAATATTTTTTACTATTCTTACCTACAGTAAGTAGTACTGTACAGGTATTTTTTTTTTTAAACTGATGTTTTATTACTGGTCAGTTTTATTTAGCTTTTTTTGTGAAGCACTTTATTTATTTTATTTTATTAGTTTATTTGTTAGGGACCATGTACAGTTCAAGCTCTGTACCACAGTTAGCTATACAGCTAATTTACATCTGTGGTCCTTAGACTTTGTAACGTGGATTTTGAAAAGTTCTCCAAAAATAAAGAATATTATTATTATTATTATTATTATTATTATTATTATTATTATTATTATTATTATAAATAACACTTGAGCCCTTGAGCAAGGCACATGAAACCAAACCGCTTGCTGGCAGAAAAAAAGGAAAATCTGTTAAAACTCCTTCCTTCTCCTAAAAAGCGTTCTCATTACCATTGTCTGCCTGTCGTGCTTTCAACCAGGCCTACCAGCAGTCATCACCACCTGCCTGGCACTGGGCACCAGGAGGATGGCCAGGAAGAACGCCATTGTCCGCAGCCTGCCATCAGTGGAGACGCTGGGTTGCACCTCTGTTATCTGCTCTGACAAGACAGGAACTCTGACCACCAACCAGATGTCAGTCTGCAGGGTAAGATGTAACATCAGACTGATACATCCACCACTGCTGTGTGGGCCAGTCAGCCATATTTAGCTCTTATACTGTATGCTTAATATGATATAGTGTTATTGATTATGTCTCAGTCATTATGGCATTGAAGAGTAATACAGTACATGAGGTGAGCATCCACAAGCAGGCCACATAGTTTCAGTAACTGGAAAATCTATAGTTTGCTAATAGAAATCAACAACTAATGGCTTGTCATACTAAAATTAAATTAACAAAGGGTTAAGTTTACTAACATTCTATCAAGACATAGATGTACTGTAAATGATCATGTTAAAGCCAGTATTTTAGTTATGGCAGACTGCCAGCAGTTGCAAAAAAAACTCCTGCACACTGTTCCGCACATTTGCAAAGATTTAATAGCTGGCAGTGTTTCAGTACTAGACCTTCATCAGGCAAATGGTATTACAATAGATGCTGAGAAGCCATCTTTTGTAGGAGGTGAATGTGGGTCTGCACCAGTCACCTAGGCTATTAAATGTATCTTTGCAAGTTAAGGCTCTGACACACCAACCCGACCTTCGGCAGAAAAGGCAGTCGGACTGACTGCCTCCCCGAGTTGGTCAAAAAAAAGTGCCTCTGAACACACCGAAGCGATGCCGACTTGAGCGTACGTTCTGCACTTGCACGAGACGTAATACGTCTCCATAACAGCAGGCGGCACTAATCTGTATTGTCGCCAGAGATAGGGACTCGAGTCTGAGACTCGGACTCAAGTCGCACTTAAGTCTCTAGCTTCGAGATTTGTCAACAACCTGTTTACATGCAATTATTGCTTTTGAAATCTAAATGGATTCATGTATTTCTATTTCCTTTTATTGGCGCATATACCTTGGGGAAACATATGACGAGCTGCATGTCCCCTGCCCTTTGCCATAATGTGCAACGTAATGCGTGCGCTAATGCCTTATGTGCGCACACTCACATATCAAAAAATGCATTGCCGATGGCGACACCAAGTCCTCCCAGAGTTGTGCCTTTTGTCATTAGTTTTGCTTTCAATAACTTGGTAAACAGTGGCAGTAAGAAAACAGATACATGCAAGGTGTGTGGCACCAAGATAAATGATGGCGGATCAATGTCGGACTTCATCGGGCATCTGAAAACACACCCAGATAGGTCAGTCACTTGCTAATGTGAAAGACGTTACATTTAGCATATATCGTTGTCAGGTAACAAGCTAACCATCGCAAAGTGTTGTGCTAATGCTGGGAACAGGCAAATTGTATCTTTATAGTTGTATCCATATGATGTGGCAGACTTAGGTTAATATTTCACCAGGTCCAAGGGCTAGAGGGATGTGTTAAAGGTGCCATGACATGGTGCTCTTTGGATGCTTTTATATAGACCTTAGTGGTCCCCTAATACTGTATCTGAAGTCTCTTTTATATAGACCTTAGTGGTCCCCTAATACTGTATCTGAAGTCTCTTTTATATAGACCTTAGTGGTCCCCTAATACTGTATCTGAAGTCTCTTTTATATAGACCTTAGTGGTCCCCTAATACTGTATCTGAAGTCTCTTTTATATAGACCTTAGTGGTCCCCTAATACTGTATCTGAAGTCTCTTTTATATAGACCTTAGTGGTCCCCTAATACTGTATCTGAAGTCTCTTTTATATAGACCTTAGTGGTCCCCTAATACTGTATCTGAAGTCTCTTTTATATAGACCTTAGTGGTCCCCTAATACTGTATCTGAAGTCTCTTTTATATAGACCTTAGTGGTCCCCTAATACTGTATCTGAAGTCTCTTTTATATAGACCTTAGTGGTCCCCTAATACTGTATCTGAAGTCTCTTTTATATAGACCTTAGTGGTCCTCTAATACTGTACCTGACGTCTCTTTTATATAGACCTTAGTGGTCCCCTAATACTGTATCTGAAGTCTCTTTTATATAGACCTTAGTGGTCCCCTAATACTGTATCTGAAGTCTCTTTTATATAGACCTTAGTGGTCCCCTAATACTGTATCTGAAGTCTCTTTTATATAGACCTTAGTGGTCCCCTAATACTGTATCTGAAGTCTCTTTCCCGAAATTCAGCCTTGGTGCAGAATTCCAGCCACTAGAGCCAGTCCCACAATGAGCTTTCCTTAGTATGTGCAATTTCTGTGTCTGTAGCTATTGAGGAGGAGGGAGAGGGGGGGGGGCAAGGTGGAGGGTGGGGTGTGGCCTTGACCAACTGCCACTTTGCTCGTTTGAAAGCCATGATGCCTCTCTCTCATGGGGGGGCCAAATTCTCTGGGCGGGCAAAGCAGAGAAAGGGGAGGTAACCTTGTTCCTTATGACCTCATAAGGAGAAGATTCCTGATTGGTCCATCTGAGCTTTCATTTTCTCAAAGGCAGAGCAGGATACCCAGGGCTCGGTTTACACCTATCACCATTTCTAGCCACTGGGGGACAATAGGCAGGCTGGGGGAACTCATATTAATGTTAAAAAACCTCATAAAGTGAAATTTTCATGCCGTGGGTCATTTAAGTAGACCCCATAAAGTTATCCTACAACTGATTTTGATACTGTACTGTATGGATGGTAGCTACAGGACATGCTTTGAATTCATAAGATTTAACAATACAGTGTTAGGGACAGATCAGATGGCCAGAGACTTGAGACTTGACTTGAACTTGACCTTCAAAGATTTGAGACTCGACTTGGACTTCCAAAAAATGACTTGTGAACATCTCTGATTGTCGCCCCAAAAAATGAAAACCGGCAGCTGATCACGTTGGTCTGGCTGCTCCCGAATTTCAAAACCGACCATAATGGCGGCTTGTTCAGAATCCGATCTCATATTTTACGAAGATAGTTCGCCGAAACGTGTTTCTGTAAACATTTTAAGTGAGAAATAGGCCATGCAGTTGGCTGAATCTGTTGTGTGCAGTTTCATCTTTCTAGCATTGGTGCGACACAATCAGGTACAGGACTTTGCCACATACATTTTAGAATGTCCATGTTAATCACCAGGAAGGTGCCCTAAATTTAGTGATGGCTGGTATAAAAACCTGAGACTCATGAGGTGGAATGGCCTGTTGGAATGTGGAACTAACCTCAAATGTGATCTTCTAATTTTATTATAACTAATAACTAATCAACTACTGCAATGTCTGTCCATGTGTGTGTGCATGGGTGTGTGTGTTTAGATGTTTGTAGCAGACAGTGTGTCAGGGGAGAGCTGCAGCCTGAGTGACTTCACAGTGACTGGATCTACTTACGCCCCTGAAGGGGAAGTGTGAGTGTCTTTAACCCTTAACCCCTGACAGTCTTTGGATAGTGGATGGATATGGATTATGAGAGTCCACAATGTATATCTTCTTCCTTTTTCTTACAATTTCTATACATTTTCCTCCCTTTTCCCTCTTTATTTCTTTATTATGTATTATTGTTTCCTGTGTCATGGCCTGTCCTTCTGTCTTTATAGTTATAAGGATGGCTCAGTGGTGAAGTCCAGTCAGTACGAAGGCCTGGTGGAGATGGCCTCCATCTGTGCCCTGTGCAATGACTCATCACTGGACTACAATGAGGTACAGTAAGACATGACTGCAGCGACGGCTCCAACCATCACAGATTACCATATATGGTGCTGGAACATTTACCGCTGGAATCTGATTCTGAACATGTGTTACCACTAGTAACGTTAACAGCATACATACTTTAACCTGTGTGTGTGTGTGTGTGTGTGTGTGTGTGTGTGTGTGTGTGTGTGTGTGTGTGTGTGTGTGTGTGTGTGTGTGTGTGTGTGTGTGTGTGTGTGTGTGTGTGTGTGTGTGTGTGTGTATGTGTGTGTGTGTATGTGTGTGTGTGTGTGTGTGTGTGTGTGTGTGTGTGTTTGTTTTTTCCAGACAAAAGGTGTGTATGAGAAGGTTGGGGAGGCAACAGAGACTGCCCTTTGCTGTCTGGTGGAGAAAATGAACGTGTTTGACACTGACCTGAGAGGATTGAGCCCTGTTGAGAGAGCTACAGCGTGCTGCTCCGTAAGTGTGTGTGTGTGTGTGGGGGGGGGGGATCCATTATTCTGAAACCTTTTCCATGCTTTAATTTCTCTATTATGTCTCACTACCTAAGAGACCATTAGAGTAAGCGACCCGACCATTTGCCGCAAGGTTGTGCGACTGTGGAGTGTAACTTTTAATGGCCCATTTGTGTCACATCCTGGTGTGTTCTTCAATCCCTTGATGTAGCACAAATAGACTTTATGTGTTAAAATAAGTAAGTAAAATATATGTATAGAGTGCTTATCACAGGTAAAAATCACAAAGTGTTTTACATAAAACATACAAGATTTAAAACACAATACACAATTGAAATTTCAAAATAATACATAAAAAACAAAGTGCCAACCGGTCAACCAAAAGTTTTAAAAAGTAGGTCTTAAACTTTTATTTTAAGAGTCCACAAACACAGCAGAACGTAACGGGGGAGGCAGAGCATTCCACAGCCTCGGAGCTAGGGACTCAGAAAATTGATCAACACAGGTCTGTTGCTTTTTCAGATTTTGAGAAAGGAGAGGCTTGGTCCAATGAAGATTTAAAGGTCCCATGGCATGAAAATTTCACTTTGAGGTTTTTTAACATTAATATGAGTTCCCCCAGCCTGCCTATGGTCCCCCAGTGGCTAGAAACGGTGATAGGTGTAAACCGAGCCCTGGGTATCCTGCTCTGCCTTTGAGAAAATGAAAGCTCAGATGGACTGATCTGGAATCTTCTCCTTATGAGGTCATAAGGAGCAAGGTTACCTCCCCTTTCTCTGCTTTGCCCACCCAGAGAATTTGGCCCACCCATGAGAGAGAGACGTCATGGCTTTCAAATGAGCAAAGTGGCAGTTGGTCAAGGCCACACCCCCACCCTCCACCTTGCAACATGAACATTCTTTATTCTAATCTAGTCGGCACACCAGCAGGGGTCGGCTCCAAGACAGATACACAAAAGGTTTCTTCCTGCAGTGTGACAAAAGAACCTACCTACCTTTTGGAGAGCCGACAGACATGATTTAATTAACTTGTAGAAGCTTAGAAATCAGTACAGTGTAGAGACTTACTTGTTTTTTGTTTAGGAGCCGAGATATGCTCCATTTCAACGAGGTCCTCTAACAATTGTAGGCCATCCAGAAGCTTTTTTAATCCGTCATGGAATTACAGTGTCTTTGCTAAATAAATAAATAAATCAACTCATGTAATCTTCGATTTGCTCCATGACCTTTGAACCCATGGATGCTGACTGATGGCTGTATCGACCAATAACATGCAGTTTTATCAGCTGAGAGGGCGTTTTCAGCCAATAGACAAGCCTAGCGGGAGGGACTTCTATTCAGTGTGTGTCTATTGGAAGATGAAAACAGAGGACAGGAGGACACCTGGAGGTTGAAATGAGTGTGATTTTTGCCTCAGATGTCTGACAGCAGACAGACATGGACTTTTCTGGGAAAAACCCTAAATAAATTTATTTTTGTGTTTAGTTACAGAGTTTATTTTCTCTGTGTGATTTCAATACATTTCTGTGAGATTCTTTTTCCATTTAGTCTTTTATTTTGTCTTTATAGTCATATAATAATGTATACATTAATGTGACATCCCTGTAGCATACATATCCTGATAGAAAAATTATGTCTTTAACTTGATTTTGCATAACAGGGTTGAGGTTATAAAAGCAACGTGTTAGTGCACGTCAGCGCACGGGTCCACTATGTGACAAACACTACAGAGCGTACCACGTGTGTGCATATTTCGACAGAGTGGCAGTGTGAGTGAAGAAATAGATAGGCAACTAAACGGAAGTTGGGTCCTGTTCTCTTTATTTATATATTTTATACTGTCCAACCAGTAAAACGTTTCCTGTTCTATAGACATGGTCCTTATTTATGTATTCATGTTGTACCAGTCCAATATGACAGTCAGTTGAAATAAACTTTGTGTTGTATTTGTTATGAATCTGTTTTGATGCGTTTTCACGTAACTTTTGTAATATTATATCATATGTTTAAAAAAATCTAAATTAAAATCGATATCGCAATATCACATTTTGTCAATATCGTGCAACCCTAGTTGACACATCCACATGATACAAACCTCCCGTCTCTCTCTCTTTCTCTCTCTCTCTCTCTCTCTCTCTCTCTCTCTCTCTCTCTCTCTCTCTCTCTCTCTCTCTCTCTCTCTCTCTCTCTCTCTCAAGCAATCGACCCATTCCAAACAGGCACATTTTCAACGGGCACTGTACTAGTTAATATAAAAAAGTTACGCACTAAAGCTTTAATGATAAAATAAGTTATTAGTTGATAACTAATCAATTAATCTTTGCAGCTCTATTCTGTACTAAAAATGAACTGTATATACTGACGTTTTGACTGTGTATTTTCAGGTGATTAAACAGCTGATGAGGAAGGAGCTGACCCTGGAGTTTTCCAGAGACAGGAAGTCTATGTCTGTCTTCTGTTCATCCAGTAAACTCACCAGGTCTGCCTCTGGAGCCAAGATGTTTGTCAAGGTGTGTTCCACACTACTCACTATAATACAATTGGTCATTCCTCTTCCCTCCGGTGTCTAATTGTTTCCCCCTTCTCTCCTCAGGGAGCTCCAGAGAGCGTGTTGGAGCGTTGTAATTATATCCGGGTCAGCGGTTCTACTCGTGTGCCTTTGAGCCCGGTGGTCCGAGAGCAGCTCCTGTCCACTGTGCGGGAATGGGGATCGGGCCGAGACATGCTGCGTTGCCTCGCCATGGCAACCAGGGACACACCCCCTGACATCCATGGCCTCAACCTAGAGAACTCCGCTAAGTTCGCTGACTATGAGGTGATGATGATAACAGAAATAGAACATTCTTAAAAAACAACTGTAACATATCATTTTTCACAAGTATGAAATTAAGATATAGAATACTTGCATTGTCAAAACTTGCTCTGTCTGTTAAATGGGAATTGGAAGCTCTCCTCTTTCTCCCTCCCCAGTCGGACCTGACCTTTGTGGGCTGTGTGGGCATGTTGGACCCCCCCAGGAAAGAAGTGCTCAGCGCAGTCCGAATGTGTCGGCAGGCTGGCATAAGAGTCATCATGATCACAGGTAACGTGTACAACCACGCACACGTCTAAATGTATACTATATGAGTGCACACCTTTAATACACATATGCTTAACCACACCGATACTGTACAGTTAAATCTCAGAAATATACCAGATAAACGATAGAGACGTTGAGATTTGCATAATGTTGTTGATTTAAATTGCAATTATTTTGTATTATTTACACTTGCAGGCTTGTGTTATGTGACATCATGGTATGATGTGTAGGAGTTTAATCTTGAGATTACTGTTCATAATCTACCGAGCTAACGGCTACTGCTGCTGTCTGAAAATGATGTGATCAGCTAGATTGTTTATGCAGATAAAGACTCACCACTATGTTGGTCTTTTTTAGGGGAAAACTAGTCTTGCTTAACCAGACCTATCGCCACAGTGCTGTGGAGTAAGGCCTGGCTACAACTCAAATACATTCTGGGATAGGAAAAAAAACAATCACAATCATCTTGGTTAAGCTAACTTCCGGCTCTTCAAAATAGTCTTGGGAAGGAGGAAGGAACTTGTTTCGGTGGAACATTTGGTGGTGATGGCGCAGTGGATATGACACATGCCTTTGGTCTGGGAGACCCGGGTTCGATTCCCACTGCGATACATCAACCAATGTGTCTCTGAGCAAGACACTTAACCCCTAGTTGCTCCAGAGGATATATAGCAATTGTAAGTCGCTTTGGATAAAAGCATCAGCTAAATGACGTTTATAGTATAGTATATTTGCACCCCGCAAAAGAAAACACCCCATACAATATTATCTGAAGTTAGCTGTTCACACAATACAGTAATGTGAGCTATCTAAATTAGCTGGATACATGGTTAAACGTTAAGTGTATCGCAATGTGCACTTCATCCATAGCAAATCCATCCAATTAGTCCCGGAACATTGGCAGGTTGCTTCTTCATCTATTGTTGACAACGAATGTTTCTGGTGAGCGGTATACAATGGGAAACTGTACAGCAGCAGGTTTTTCGTCCGTGTATTTATCCTGCCCACCGTGTGCAAACATGCTAGCACGTACCAAGATTAGATAGATAGATAGATAGATAGATAGATAGATAGATAGATGATGTAATAATATTCTTTGTAAATCTTTACAATCATTCCCCGAAAGAACCAAGCAGGCCTGCCTTGTTGCACAATCGAAATTATCTTCAAATTTGAAGGTTGTTGGTGTTGTTTCCCGTAGCGAATGGATTTTGAGAACAGCAACATACAGAGAGCAGAGATGAGGGCTTTATCCTGGCAATGTACTTCTGTTGTACCAGGCTATAGGAAAACAGACACAGCCCCCTCTACCGAAATGCTACGTGTATTAACCAGACAATATCTTAATTTTATGTAGAAAAAAGGAAAATCCAAGGCACTCTTCTTCAAAATTATTTAAAAAGCCTTTATTTAAAATAAAGGCTTTTTAGAAGAGTGCCTTGGATTTTCCTTCTTTTCTACACTTAATTGAATTCCCGACCCTAAAGAGCACCTTCAAACATCTGACTGACCAGACTTTTTGTTTTTCCAATATCTTAATTTTATTTAAAGAATAGGAAAGTCTTATTTTTTATTTTATTTAATTTTTTTTTTTTTTTTATAAATATTTGTTCTTATCTCATGGGGGGGATAACAAAAAAATAGAAAGAGGAGTACTGAGGTAATGTTGGTCTTGAACAGTATTAATCATATAAAGTGTATTGTTATTACTCTGTAATCAACAACAAGAAAGAACTGGATGTATGCAATACTATGAAAATTAAAAATTTAAATTAAAAAAGAATAGGAAAGTCTTCAAATTCCATTTGCAGGCTGCAAGAAATGTAATGTCTTTAATCTATAATCTGACTTTTTCAGAAACCTTACCTGGCTAACACATAATGAATTAGTAATATATCAGTAAGATGCTGAAATGTTGTTTGAGTAAACACTTGAGGCGAGTCATTCCCCATAGACCCCCATGTTAAAAAATCCAAACTTTACAGAAAAAATAAACCTGTATAGCCTGGTACAAAAATTACAGTTTAATTATATTAAGGCTTAAAGCCAGGTGCTGTTACTATCTCATTAGAATAGAATAGTCTTTATTGTCATTGTACGTGTACAACGAAATTGCAGTCCTCTCAGTGCAAAACATTAGTAAAGTGCAAAGCAGCAAAATCTACACGTCTACACAAGATAAGGTATTTTAGTATGAAAACCTGCATTTTTAATTTAACCAAGCATCCTCTATCATAAAAACATGTCCAGCATCTTTAGCAAAGCAAACCACTTAAAAATGGGTTGGAAATTCAGCGAGAAATTATTATTTTAATTGTGGCTAAACCTCCTGCCTCGATAGACATACATGCATAAGGTGGCGCGACATGCCCGTCCCAGAATGGCGACCGCGTCGACGTATCGCTCCAATGAACAGCCGCGTCCAATGCAATATCTACCTTTTATATATCTATGTGGCTAACCAATACAAGCATTAACTGAACAATTAATCACTCTTTCTTTTTTCTCTCAAGGTGACAACAAAGGGACAGCCCTGTCTATCTGTCGGAGGGTGGGCATCATCACGGAGCAGGAAGAGGAGCATGAGAGCACAGGGGCCATCGGGGGCCTGACAGGGCGGGAGTTTGATGAGCTGCCCCCTCACCTTCAGCGCGAGGCCTGCAGGACGTGCCGGTGCTTCGCCCGGGTGGAACCGACACACAAGAGTCGTATAGTGGAGTACCTGCAGAGCCTCGATGACATCACTGCCATGGTGAGAGAACAGTCACGTACTTGAAGTAGTGTCGATAACCATTATACACAGCACCACTGCTCCTGTGATATCACTGAATATCCCTCCCTCTCTCTCACATGGTTTCAGACAGGTGACGGGGTAAACGACGCGCCTGCATTGAAGAAGGCGGAGATCGGCATTGCTATGGGCAGCGGCACAGCGGTGGCCAAGTCAGCCTCTGAGATGATCCTGGCTGATGACAACTTCTCCACCATTGTGGCTGCAGTGGAGGAGGGCAGAGCCATTTACAACAACATGAAACAGTTCATCAGATACCTGATATCATCCAACATAGGAGAGGTGGTCTGGTTAGTAAAAGACCGATATTAGTGAATGCAGAGAACAACGTGATATCATGACTTTGCGTAAACATACATCTTACGCAGTTATCTGTACGCATTTTGAGCTATCCGCGTTTATGTTTACGCCGAAGAACGGGACGTTGCATTTGGAGCTAACCGCGTGTATGTCTACGCCAGAATGGGACGTTGCATTTGGAGCTATTCGCGTTTTCAGCGGACGGGTTGGGTTTAGGAAAAGAACAACGGGACGGTTGGATTTAGGAAAAGAAGAACGGGATTGAGTTTAGGAAATCAGAGTTGGGTTTAGGAAAGGGACACGATCCCCGGTCTCCTGGGTGAAAGTCCTGTGTTTGACCCATCCACCACCGCGACCAACTTTTCGGCCTTTCATACTACTCACTACGGCGTAAATTGACACGCAGTCGCAAGGTAATGTAAGTCAATGGAGGCCACACGGTGTTGATAAACACGCTACAAAGCGATTATGCGTCTTGATAACACGCCAATAATGGTATACGATTATATACAAATTGGCTTGTCATACATACGCCACTTTATGAGATTAGTCTGCAGAGAAAGTGGTTCACCAACTTTAAGATTGACAGATACATTCAGGGCCTGTTTCCACCTGGTATTAAAATCTGATCTAAGTGATCCGATCACAAGTGGACAACTATGTGCGTTTACTCCTGTAGATTGTAAAAAGACGGGATGTAGCATCAGTGACATCACCTATTGGCATGTGGCCTGCTTCTTTGAAGCCCTGAGTCTTGTTTTTTTGCAACTGGATGTGATTTTTGGAGAGAGAGGGGAGCTGGGGAGGATGACGAGGCCCAGCCAGTAATGTTTATGGTTGCAATGGCGCTGAGCTAAGCTAAACGCTAAAGAGGAAAGTTGCAACCCTTCTGAAGCGCGTCATCCAGTGGAGATTTTACCGGTGGGGGCCTCCATGTCTTTGCGCCGTTCATCTGCACGTACGGCAGAACATCTGCAGAATTTCGCTTAAGATACCAGCTAAAGCTAGCGGTAGCTAGCTAGCTTGGTTTGAAAAATGCTGAATAAGAAATTTTTAGGCGACCAAATGATCCAATCAACTTTAATGAATTGAAAACACACAGTGAGAGGGCCAAACGTTTAAGATGAAAACATGGACAACACCCAAAAACAAGTTCACTGCTATTTTAATGTACACAGTGGAGTCTCCCCCTGCTGGAAATGAGATAGAATGCACTTAAGGCACTTTTGCATTGGCTTCACTTTTCAGGCCCGGAAGTTTCGTCCATCATTTTTACAGTCTGTGATTTACACCTGGCAGGAGAATGTGTCTCCACATGGGCCACTTGTGATCGGATCTCACTTCCCTGCAGTATATGTAAATAAATACACTATATTTGTGTGTGTGTGTGTGTGTGTGTGTGTGTGTGTCTAATGAAATGAGGGGCGGCGGGACCTGTGCAGGAGAAAAATATGTTTTTAAAAGCCTTTAAAAGTGTGTTTAGCTCTTACTACGTTTGTAGCTTCTAACTGAATTTCTGTGGTTTAAAGTTTAGTTTCTATATCTGCTTTATTTTACATTTAATGTTTAGTGGTTTCGGTGACATGAGAAATACTTTCAATAAGTACGTATTTAGCTCACAGTTAAGTAGGCAGTCTTTAATAAGGCTCAGGACACTTTCACACTGCTGGGATTGTGGCCCAGACCAAGTTCGAATTTGGTCTGAGTGCACGGATCTCAATGCGTTCTGGGTGCATTCCCACCTGTGCTCAGAGGTGTCCACTTGAGATTTTAATACCAGGTGGAAATAAGGCTTTAGTTTATGGATAATATGGTCCTCTCACTGTTACCTTCTCATCTATATTTCCTTCCTTCCTCCTCAGTATTTTCCTGACAGCCGCACTGGGCATGCCTGAAGCGCTGATCCCAGTCCAGCTGCTATGGGTCAACCTTGTCACCGATGGTTTCCCAGCAACAGCTCTGGGCTTCAACCCTCCAGACCTGGACATTATGTCCCGCCCTCCCCGCTCCTCCAAAGAGCCTCTGATCTCCAGCTGGCTGTTCTGTCGCTACCTCATCATCGGATGTGAGTCATCATGATCACTAATACTACCACATACTGTACACACAAAAATCTCTATATTTATGTATTCATCATCAGAGCATCTTACCTGTTAGACAAGATGTCCTGCTGCTACACAGAATACTTACAAGCCTTCTCTGCAGGTTATGTGGGAGCTGCTACTGTCGGAGCTGCTGCCTGGTGGTTTATGGCAGCCCACGACGGACCCAAACTTACCTTTTATCAACTGGTAAACACACACAGTATCTCCCCATCACTACACCTCTATCATGCTTCTCATGCTCTGGTCTACATTAAATACTGTAGTAGAATGGATACACTAGCAGTAACACAACATGGGTGAGCAGTTAAAACCTTCATGTGACCATAAACATGGTATTACATGTTGCTAAAAATAGTATTAGAAATTAGGCAAAAAAGAGATTAGCTTCATGTTCATTTCAAACTATCAAGCAACCTATTGACACACTCACAGCTTATGTTTATTATTGATAACTTAGGTTTTTAAGTAGAATAGGTTAATAATTTAACATACATACATTTAACATTTTAACTTGCTAGCTCAAAGTTTGTTGTTGTGTCCCGTAGCGAAGGGATTTTGAGATCGGCAGCACACAGAGAGTGGAAGGCGCGGGATGTAAGGCTTTATCCTGGACATGTACTCTCCTTGATCCAGACTAGGTCAAACTTAAAGGAGCTGTATGGCCCAAGCTCTGCTTTCTAGTTTTAAGCTGCTCTGTCCCAAACATTTTTAATTCCAGTGTCGCTACAATACCTGAGAAATTAGCCAGAAAAAGAATATTTATGAAGTAAACATTGAACAACTGAATAAACAAATCTATGCTGATAGTGATAGATCTGTGATTAGCTAATACTGACTGATAATATTGGCCATGAGGATGTATGGGTCAGACTCAGTTTAAGAGATGTGCACCTGCAGGGTAATCACTGAACAACAAGGTGTCAATAATGTACAGGAAGGTGTCAATAATGTTATTTCCCCGTTTGTTTCCTCCACAGTCCCACTACCTGCAGTGCAGTGAAGGCCACGCTGAGTTTGCTGGTGTCCAGTGTTCAGTCTTTGAGTCTCCTTACCCCATGACTATGGCTCTGTCTGTCCTTGTTACCATAGAAATGTGCAACGCCTTGAACAGGTAAAAATAAAACAAACATATATACACACTAAACCACAGGAAGTAAAAGATGTCCTCTTAAAATGCACTTAAACACAAGAACACACAAAATCACTACAAAGAAAGAGAGGCCTAACGTTAGACACAGCACTGCCGCTGTTCAGCTTATTTCTATTGCCAGTGTAGCATAAAAGCATGGTGGAGTTAGCTGTTAAATCAGTAAAATTGAACAACTCAATAATCATAACACTCTTGGCACAGCATATGAATGCACATTCCCATTGACTGATAAGTGAATAACTTTGTTCAGCTCATTTTATATAATATAATATCGTCCAGAGCTGTCCTGTTTGAAACAGCTCTGTGTCGCCATGTCAGTAGCCACATTTCGACCAAAGGTTCTGAGGTCTTACGGGTCTCCAGGACTATTTTGAAGTAACTTGAAGGTTGCTCAGCCCATTGCTGTCTGTGTTTCCACTTTGGTCTAAAAAAACCTGTGAAGATAAGGCAAATTAGTCCACTGACGTATAAGCAACATGACTGGATGAGAGGCTTCTGGTGGTCACAGGGGTAAACACTATGTGATGTGATGTCCAAATGAAGCTTTGTGAAGCATTTTCTTTGTCTTCTGAGCCCAAAAGATGGATCTCTCTGTTCAACAAAGTGCTGAAAAGACAAGGAATTGCCATTCCTTGACCCTTTTTCTTTAAACAAAGAGGCCATCTAGTGGGGTCACAAATACTACTAATAGTTCATGAAGCTTTATTTGGACATCACTAGTAAACACACTGCCGCCCTGCACTTCAGTGTGCCCAACAACATATATTTTGTCTCACTGTGCTTAAGATGGTAACAGCTGAGAAACCATTAGGAAATAAGGGTTTATTTCTCTCATTCAAACATTCAAAGCACCGCTGTGCTCTCTCTCTCGCCCGCCCGGGACACATCTCTGCAACCTGCAGTTCAGTGCGGCATTGGCTCGCAGCTCTCTCTCTCTCTCTCTCTGACTCTTTTTTCCTGTCTTTCAAAATGAGTCGGGAAGCTGACAGCAAAAGCATAATCTACATAACATACTTTTAATGCTCTTTTAATGTGTAATCGATATGAGAGTACTTCCTTGTTGGATTAAATGAAGCTGTCGGTGAGTTGAAGCAGCCGTGCTATGTGTGTTTGACCAATCAGTGATGGTCATTCCTGAAAACCCCACACCGAAGGCTTCTGTACTTAGTACTACCCTCCAAACAGTGACTTTTTGGGGGGACAAATAATGCCTCCAGAACAAAATTTAGACCCTGGTCGAAACACAACCAGTTCCTCAGAAAGGGAAAGTTTCTGTGGTCGAAAACGCGGCTATTGTCTGTAATGGTTTGGTTTTTGAAGGCTGTAGATCCAGAATAAAGATGAAGCTGTGGCAGAGAGAAAGTGTAAACAGTAAAACTGTGCTGTCCAGTCTTTCAGAGAACCAGTCCCTGCTGAAAATGCCTCCCTGGTCAAACCCCTGGCTGGTCGGGGCCATCTGTCTGTCCATGGCTCTACATTTCCTCATCCTATATGTCGACCCACTGCCGGTAAGCATGCACATGTCATATATCTGTTCGCAGACACTCCTTATCTATCCAGGACTTAAAAATTCTCCATGCGCTCTGTCTGTGTCTTCAGGTGATTTTCCAGATACGCCCTCTGTCGTGGCCTCAGTGGGTGGTGGTGCTGAAGATGTCACTTCCTGTCATCTTTATGGACGAGGCTCTCAAGTTCCTGGCCCGCAACTATATTGAGCCAGGAAGCCAGATGCAGGTCAGGAGACATGCCCGACAGTGTTTCTGTTAAAGTGGACATGTTATACTTTTTTTCTATATAATGTTGGATTTTCATGTTAAACGTGACCAAATAATTAAGTCAAATATTTCCTCTTAAAATGCACTTAAACACAAGAACACACAAAATCAGTACAAAGAGAGGGAGGCCTAACGTTAGACACAGCACTGCCGCTAGTAGCCGAGTAGCCAATCACAGCTAGAAAGGGGCGTAACTTGAAGCAAGGGCGTAATCTGAAAGGGCGGATCTTGAAGCAGGGGTCAAAACTTGAAGGGTCTTGTGGTCTGGAAGCCATCCTTGGAGCGTAGATTCCAGGAAACCCTCAGGCCAATCAGAGCAGACTGGGCTTTGTCAGGAGGGGGGCTTAAAGAGACCGACAGAGACCGCTCCTACAGAGCATCTCATAAAGAAGGTGAATACAGGTGCAGCAGCCATGGGCAGTATGAGAAAAATAAAGTGTTTTTTTTAACATTAAAACATGTGAACATGTACCAGTACAAACACAAAATACAAGTATTATCCTGAAAATGCTATATATAGTAGTATAGTTGCCCTTTAAGGGGAGAAAATACAGTCAAAAATTTAAAAAGTCTTTGGGCTATTTGCTTCCATAACATGTTTTCTTTCAAACTAGTTGAAAGAAAACATTTATTTTACTACACTTTGTCTATTTGTGTCTGTAGATTTCTCCTAAATTCACAAAAAGTTAGCATTAGATAATGTCTCATTTGCATATATAAAAAGTAGAATGTCAGAAAACCTGTGATACAACATATCTGATACATATCTGTTGATTAAAATGTTCAAAAGTTTTTCTCAGACTCTGAGCCAAAAATCTCCACTTCAGTAGCACTTACATACTCCAAAACTGGATACATGGAGAAAATGGATTTTGTAATGGCTGTTGACAGTATTTTCTATCATATGGAGTGATAAAAAGAGATATCCAAAATTCCCTCTGTAAAAACCTTTGAGTATAGTGTAATATGTCAACTAAATGAAACAAGTTTTCGAACCTGGCTTTAGCCAATGTTCACACTTCTGTGCTGGAAATGTATGCAAATTAGTCCATATCTGACAAATGAATGCCTCATTTTTATATTTAAACATAACATTTCCTGACAACTTGTACTACTAATACAGAAAACACAGGGCCAGATGTACTAACGCTTTTGCGCCCACTTCAGGCGTATTTGTTTCGCAACGGGTGCGTAAAAGCATGATGAGGTATGTACAAACAGGCCGCACCGAGGTAAAAGTGCAGACTGCCTGTCG
Source organism: Perca flavescens (assembly GCF_004354835.1). Taxonomy (NCBI): domain Eukaryota; kingdom Metazoa; phylum Chordata; class Actinopteri; order Perciformes; family Percidae; genus Perca; species Perca flavescens. The sequence goes on along the minus strand of NC_041332.1, from coordinate 41,719,502 downwards.
CGGGGACTGAAAATGGCAAATTGCGCTTTTCCAAGGGGAGGGTCAAAGGGACAGTGGGAGTTTCCCATAAAGAGATGGGAGGGAAAGCGTAGAGTGCGCCTAATTATGTATTCCGTGGTATGTACAAAAACCGCCCATGAAAGCGCGTCTCTATTTTGCGGTGAAAATTCTCCGCCTCTTAAAAGCAGGTGTAAACCAGCCACAAGCAGGTTTCCTGGCATATGCTTCCTGGTGAAATGGCAGCAATAATCCGAGCATGACGAAGACATAGGTCAAGGAGACAAGCTGAAAAGATCACCCTTTTTCAGTTGAGTGAACACAAAATCATTAAGCGTTACAGATTAAGCAGCCATGCAATATTACAGTTACTGGAAGAAATAAAAGATGACATTGAATCTCTGACTCAGCATAGCACCAGTACTTAACGCTTTGCTACAGCTCAATTTACGGTATAGTGGGCGGAGAAAGGCGCTGATTACTCGATGAACTGCAGGTTTGGTAAATACGACGTAAGCTGAAGTATCACAGCGTGCGCTTTCTGCGGGTTGGCCATGGCGCTGATCACGCTCCATTCGCAAATGTACGTACATCTGGCCCTCAATGTCTTCATGTAAGTAATCAACTTGGGAAGTTTCATGGTTGTTATCTGTTAGTTCAAATATTTTCCCTATTCACCTGCAGTGTCTCACCTTAATGTGCAGCAGGGTAGTGGTCTGTGTCTAACCCTCTCCTTTGTTACAATCAATCTCTCAAAAAGACACTGGAAGAGGAAGAGGAGCAGCAGAGGACGGGGGCTAGCAGGGGATTGGTCAGTCAATCACTGAAGGGCGTGTCCTGGTCCTTTGTCCTGATCTCTGCACCACTGGTGATCTGGATCTTCAGCCTGGACTCTGACATCACCAACATCTTCTGGGAGTGATGGGAAACAGAGAGAATTGGGGGAGAGAATCTAAACAAAGACTGTTGGAACAAAATGAAGATTGGGTGTGTACGGGTGAGGCGAGGTGAGATACGAGATTGTAAGGGAAAAAGAGTTAAATATTAAACCAACAGACAATCAGAAAACAACAACAAAGAAAGAGCATCTCGTCCTTAATACTAAAAGGTGCTATGTGCAGCATTTCATTTAAATCCCATAGCTTACTTAGCCTGTACTTTATGAGTTGCTCAGTTTGTCTGTCCAGCACTTAGAGTGAAATATGTCTCTGACATGATATCTCTGAAGCTGTACTTTAATGCCAACATAGCATGCTCACCTCATTCTAAAATACTAAAGGTTACATGATAAATACTAGCACGTGAGCATGCTGTAATCTGTTTTTGTGTTGTAAGGCATTCAGATGGGGGACATGATGTAGATCATCAATGGTTCCCAGGTGAGTTTCCCTCTCAGATTGTTTCACTCGGGTTGCAGCTATTCAGAAAACCTTCACACACTTTGTGTACCGTTCTCAGTAAATACTAGCTTCTAGTCATTCAAATAAAAATACTAGTCATTAAAGGACAATTCCGGCGCAAAATGAACCTAGGGGTTAATAACGTGTTTACCATGTTAAGCGTTCTCTGGGACATGTTTCCATAGTAATCGAATGTGTATCTAGCTTCAGCTAGCTTTAGCGCGAACCCGTGATTAGCTTTCAACGCTTGTATTCGGGGCACTTGGAAAGTAAAAACAAGTTGCTATTTTATACCACTAACAAGGCTCAAAATAGCACCACCCTTCAACGGTAGCATAATGAGGGTCCCTACATGTAAACCGAAGCAATCAGAACTTTGTAAGCGTCCAGACAGTTTATTAAAAAGATAGTTTAAAAATCAATAAACTGATATTTTGAGCCTTGTTAGTGGTATAAAATAGCGACTTGTTTTTACTTTCCAAGTGCCCCGAATACAAGCGTTGCAAGCTAATCACCGGGTCGCGCTGAAGCTAGATACACATTTGATTACTATGGAAACATGTCCCAGAGAACGCTTAACACGGTAAACACGTTATTAACCCCTAGGTTCATTTTGTGCCGTAATTGTCCTTTAACTAAATCAGAATGCACCAACAAAACTTTAGAAATGTCTTAGGTAGTAAAGACTTTAATAATATGTAAACCTGTTGTTCGGAAACATCTGTAACGCTGTCCAATCAAATACAATCAACAGGAAGTTGCAGCACAAGCTGTCACATGACTACTCAACCATTTACGTTCTATATGAATAGCGTGAGAAATGGGCGTGTTCAGGGTTAGCAGGATTCATGTACTTTAGAGTGGGAGGGTAATATCTGCTTAAGCTAACCTAACCAACCATATTCTGTGTGCGATTATTGGCATGACGTTCTGTAATGTGACATATATTGTGTGCTTTTGTGAGTCTTTTTTTTCAGTTTTCAATAATTAAACATTGTTTCGTCTATATCCCATTACCTCTATTACTTTTCAGTCCAAACGGGTCCAATATTAGCTCAGTCAGTTAGTGGCTGTAAATATTTAGTAACAACTTATCTCTACATAAGAACTTCTTTGTTCAGTTCAACCTGTTTTAATTTAGCGATGCATAGATCTCCGCTTGGTGAAAACATCGGTTATAACAAGGCTAACACTGAACTCGGGGAGAGCTGAACGTAAACACTCCTTCGAAATAAAAAGATGAAGATCAGAAAGTCATAAAAATAATTTGTTTAGCAGAAATATGTTAGTTCCTTTTTTTATGTTTCTTGTTAAGAATCCCTCTGTGGTCCCGACCTCCAGGTTGGTAACCACTGCTGCAGAGGTGTCATCTGTTTAGTCATTCTAACAGCATGTTGATGATTTGTTGGTGATAAAATGCTACATATAGCACCTTTTTAGAAGAAAATGTGCAGTGAAAAATGTGTGGATTAGATAAAAAACTAAAAGAAGTGCTGAGTGGTCTTGAATTAAACAAACACACACATACACACTGTAATTCAGTAGTAATAATCTGTGGTCAGTAACAAGTGATGAGGCCAGATGACTAGATGTACAACAGTCTTCATGCTGCAATGCAAAAATATTCAGTTGCGTTATTGTTAGAACTTGCGTGTAGATACTGTACATGAGACTAATACAAGCATTTATCCTGTGAAGGAAGACTGTTAGCAGACCATTAACAGGATGCATGTCAGCGCACGTCACATAATTTGTAACACATTTCAGCCCAAATCCATCCTGGGACTATTGGATTGTGCAGAAACGCATCACTTCTTGCAGAGTCTGGGCTTGAAGTGGGACAGGTGTACAGTAAAGCTGGGTGTCTACAGCTTGTAAAGGGATCACATGGAGTACAGTTCATCATAGCATCTTAAGTGCAGTCATTCTGCTAGATCTACAGTTCAGTATCCTTTGTCGTTTCTTTGTCTTAAAGCTAACTTGACTTGATGCCCTGAGGCTTCACAGACCGACTGAAGCTGACTTTAAGCCTTCACAACCGGAGAAATAAAAGGTTCTATGTCATGTTTAAACACAGTAGAGGTTGTTGTGAACTCCCAGGTACAGTACTGCTACATGTATGTCAGCTAAATGGAGTAATATGGTTCTTTATGTTAGGGCTGAATATACAGACTTTGTTTAGTTGCTTACACCTGTGAGTCTGCCTCTGTGTTGAAATGATTTCAGATGCAGGATTTCAATTTGTAATAGATAGATTCTTGATGTCAGCCTGACAGTGAGTCAGTATTTAATTTAAACGTGTTCTTTGTCAAATCAGTGACCTGTCTGCCATTTCTCCACTGATGCCATTGTGACATCTCACTCTGTTTGCCATTGAGGGTTTTTTTTATTTTTTAATGATGTAGTTATAATAACTTTTGTCATGTATCTAATTTGGGCTCCTGTTAGGAAAAAAAATCTGAGATTCAGAGAATAAAGCCATCGTGTTCCAAAAGTAAAGTCATAATTTTACGAGAAAAAAGTCACAATTATTTTATATGAAATCACACTTTTATGAGAAAAATTGCCATGTCTTTATCAGGTAAAGTCACAAAACGTACAACTACTATTTATACTTTCCTCGACGCGCTATACAGCTGTTTCCCCTGGATAGGCGACAGATGTTTATTTTAGACTGAGCTCACTTAGCCAGATACTAGCAGAGCGTTTACATATGGAAAAGTGTGACTTGTAATATTATAACTACTCATAATAGAATGTCTATTTCTCATAATTTCATATTTCTCATCTGACTTTATTCCTGTAATATTATCACCTCATCTCATAAAAGTGCTACTTTATTCAGAATTTAGACTTTATTCTCACAACAGTATGATAGTTATTTTTTTTTCTCAAAATATTGCGCCTTTATTCTCGAAATGTCTGATTTATTTATTTTACTAGAAGTGGCCCAAAAATAGCCTTTAGGAACTTTATGATATCATTAAAAAACATAAAGGATTAAAGTGTTTTGGAGGTGTTAGAACAACTAACCTGTTGTGAAAACAGGCAGTTTTTTTTTGTTTTTCTTTTATTTGAAATTGATTTTTAGTCACTACTACCACTTGTTATAGTAATTATCCAAACCAATAGAAATATGTTTGCTTCTTTGCCAGTCCTGCCTCTTTTTGGTGTTTGTTTGATTTTGCTCAGTTTCTCACATGATAGCTTGAAATTGCAAGAATGACTAAGGAGTACGTTTGTTGCAATATAATACTTTGGTTTTGATAACATTAAGGCAGAAGAAACATGTAGATGAAAATGCACTTAGTATTGAGTATTTGCTTTCTATTGTCATTATTTATTCATATTTTATTTTTCTGCAAGGGTTTATTATGCCATGACATTATTATTATTATTCTGTTAGCTCACAGCCATGTCCATGAGAGAAAAATGAGTGGAGGGTGTGTATGTTGCAGACTGTCACAATGAATCAAAAGTGGTTCATGACTCACCTGTTTAAAATAAAGGTTGAATTGAAGAACTTATGCAAGACTGTTTTCTCTTTTCTTTATCTATACTTCCTTCCCCTCTCATCCTCTCTGTTCCCTCACCATTTTGTAGATTTTATTTGTATCTTTTTTTTCTTGTTCATTCTACTTCCATCATGTCTGCTGCTGCTGCTGTTACAGTCGTACTCTATGGTCAGGACTTTGACTATTTTGACGTTACAGGAATTGAAAATATCAGCGGTGGTGGAGGATTCCCAGCATAGATCTCAATAATCATGTTCAATAACTAATTGCTGCTGTATGTGATGACTCAGCACAGCTGTTTGGTTCATGCGTCATGTGGGAGCATGTTCACGCCCTGCAGGCCAGATCAGTGGAGTTCTCAGAGGGTGGGACGACGTTACTGCTCGGTGATAGGACCCGCTTAGTGTAAAACTGTTTAGAGACATACTGTAGCTGACCACATGATCGAGCCAGTGAGCAAGTTACCAGTATGTCAGTGGAACTAGTGCCAGGTGAAAAACCTTCAGCTCTTCAGGAACAGAAACACTACAAGCAAAGAGTTGGTGGCTGAGAAATGTATTTCTATCAAACCATCAGACCGTATGAGTCCAGAATGTTAGACACAAGTTTTGCATGGCTTCTGGTCCCTTAAAGCTTAAAGGGGTGTGTGTGTGTGTGTGTGTGTGTGTGTGTGTGTGTGTGTGTGTGTGTGTGTGTGTGTGTGTGTGTGTGTGTGTGTGTGTGTGTGTGTGTGTGTGTGTGTGTGTGTGTGTGTGTGTGTGTGTGTGTGTATGTATGTATGTATGTATGTATGTGTGGGCTTGTTTAACTATATTCGTGGGGTCCAAAAACCAGGTAAGGGTTAAGGTTAGGCATTTAGTTGTGATGGTTAAGGTTAGGGTAAGGGGCTAGGGAATGCATTATGTCAATGAAGGGTTCCCACAAAGATAGTGCCACAAACCTGTGTGTGTGTGTGTGTGTGTGTGTGTGTGTGTGTGTGTGTGTGTGTGTGTGTGTGTGTGTGTGTGTTTTAAGGTCAGTGTGGTGGGCGGGCGAGACTTGAGCTCCATTTATAGACATAGTGTACTTGGAGAGAGAGAGAGAGAGTCAATGTGAGGGCACATGTGCCAGTGAATACAGCTGCCACACGGATAAGACACTTTAATTCTACAAGGAAAAGAAAGAGAGAAAGATTAAACTCTAAAACAGAATCTAGAACTTTCTCCTATTGGGAAACAGAAGCAGCAGTGAAGAAAACGTGTTGAATCATCACTATATCGACACACATCTCCTGGAGGATCTCAACTTATAAAGTAAGTGACTTTAAACATGATGCATGGTTGTTCCTCCATATTTTGCCACATGTAGACAAATGTGACTCATAAACCCTGCGGGGGAGGATTCATTGACTCGACTGCTGTTGCTGAACGGGATTGGGAGGTACTGCTGAGGTGGGGTTATGTTGTCAGAACTGCACTGAGATAATTTTGTTCCCTCTCCTGTCAACCACGACCATCTTGTCATTGTTTGTTAACTGGGCTGAGTCATATTGTCCAACAACATTTGAAAGCTCTATGTGAGCTATAAAAATTATTGTGAAGGTGAGATGCAATGATATGAATGAAGCATGAAGCTATGAAATATTTCTTTTGTATAATTCAACTTCTGGCAATGGGTGAGTGTCACTTTGACATGGAAATGGGCATTTATTAACACAACTGAGAAAAGGTATTAGCGTAGAAGCATATGCTTTTGACATTTGCTATTTTGACATTAGAAGAGTCCCTTCCAACTGAAGTGGTATTCATTTTATGATATTTCTGAGTTCACAAGGTGTGACCTATGTTGTTGTCTATCTATTTGTTGATCTTAAACATACAATTTAAAGGTCCCATATTGTAAAAAGTGAGATTTCCATGTCTTTTTTTCATTTTAAAGCAGGTCGAATGAAATACTGTGAAAGTATCAAAATGCTCAAGGACTTCCGTATGGTTGTGATGTCACAACTATACTATATATAGGTAGAAAGTGCCCGATCCAGTGCCGTTACAGTCGTTCCCTAGAACAATGATCAATCAGAGCAGACTGGGCTTTTTCGGGAGGGGGCTTAAAGAGACAGGCGCTAAAACGTTTCAGACAAAGGGTGAATGAAGGTGGGTTTATCTGTGGACTGCAAGAGAGGGGCAGAACTTGAAGTTGTCCAACCACACGAGATGTCAAAACGAGATGTTACACTGATGAAGAGTGACAAGCTGTTTTGTGTCGGCAATAAATTCTTCAGGATATATTGTATTACACCCCTTGGATATCTATTATGATTTTGATTAATACTCACACTTTTCTCTGCTTGTTTTCTACGAGCAGAGATACAGAGGATTACATATAGTATGGGATATCACGCCCCCGCTTGGCCTGACTGAAGACACCTCTATTCACGCTTATAAGGTGTGGTGACCACAGTCATCCTTCAGTTCGATGGCCGCTCTTCACCGAGCCCAGCTGCACAGCGGGCCAACCTAGAGTTGTACCTCATTCCTCTCCTTCGGGGAACAGAAGTTATAGTCCTGAAATTTCGTTCCATTTCAGTTGATTCACACGGTACAACACATATAGTATGGGATGTGTATTTACGCCCCGCAGAGCAGCCACCAAAGCAGAGTCAAACCTACAGCACTTAAGTGCATCGTAGACCCAGCAGAAAGAACAGAGTGAGCCACCGTAGGGTCTGTCACATCTAAACGATATACCGAACAAAAGTATGCGGTGATCAGACATGTATAAAGTACTAGAGACCCAGACTTGAGTAAAAGTACAAGTGCTCTATCAAAACAGTGACTTGAGTAGAAGTTGAAGTGCTCTTTAAGCACCACACTTAAGTGAAAGTACTAAAGTATTCAACATTTTTTGTAATTAAGTATTGCAAGTAGTTTATTTTAAAATGTACTACTCAAGTACTGAAAGTAAAAGTACAAGTATTGTGTTATGTTTAGTTTAGTTTATTAGTTTATTTGTCAGGGACCATGCACAGTTCAGGCCCTGTACCAGAGTTAGCTATACAGCTAATTTACATCTGTGGTCCCTGGGCAAGGGAGATAAAAAGACAATATAGACAATACAGACAATACTATCAAAACAGATAGAAACTTAACAACAAACAACATATAACAAGCATTACATCACATATAAACCAGAATACAAAATATACATTCCATGTTATAAAAAGATCAATGATCACATAGTTGATTCGCTTTCAGCCAAGTCTTTAAGGACATTTTAGAACTGCTGAGACTTGCACAATCTCTAATGTGAAGTGGGATTAAGTTCCACTTTTTTACTACAGTAAATGAAAAAGCTCATTGACCAAATTTAGTCTTCCTAAAATTTGTTTAACAGTCACCTCTTACAGAAGCCCTAGAGACCCTTACACTGTTTCTGCAAAATGACACACATTGATTGAGTGCGGGTGGTGCAAGATCATGGGTCAATTTATACATCAGGCACATGTCTGCAAAACAGAGAAAACTGTCAAAGGTTAATAGGTTGTGTAACATTCCTCTTGATAGAGAATTGCATGCCCACTGTTTTGCTTACATTAAGAGTAAGACAACTGAGAGTTAACCAGTCTGATACTTTGTTTAGTGCTGCAGTAAGTTTTGCTACAGCTTGTTCTTTAGTTTTTGCATAAGTATAGATAACTGTATCGTCTGTGTACATTTGGATGTGGACTTCTGGGCAAATCAAAGGCAGGTCATTAATATATAAACTAAATAAAATTGGTCCTAAAATAGATCCCTGAGGGACTCCAGTAGTGCAGATAGCAAAGGAGGAGCATCTATCATTAATCCTGGTGCACTGCTTTCTAGAATCTAAATAAGACTCCATTCATGTGGGAGAGAAATTAATCTTTGACAGTTTGGATAACAAAACATTATGATTTACTGTATCAAACGCCTTCCTAAAATCAAGGAAAACAGTCCCAACAACCCCTCCATTGTCAAATCTGGATTTTATTTGCTCAATAAAGTAACAAGTAGTTGTTTCTGTGGCATGATCTTTCCTGAATCCAAACTGCATAGGGTGCAGTGGAAAATGGCCTTGATTTAAATAGGCTAGCAACTGCTCAAAGACTCCTTTCCGTCACTTTGGAGACAACAGGGAGGATACTAATAGGTCTATAGTTGGTTGTATTAGTTGCATCTCCAGCTTTAAATACAGGGGTTATTACTGCTGATTTCCAGGCATTGGGAAAACAACTTTGTTTAATGGATAGATTTAGCAGATGACCAATTGGAGTACAGAGGATGCTTTTATACTTCTTCAGGAATGCACAATCACAATCAAAAACATCTTTAGCCTTAGAGTTCTTAAACTTGCCTAAGATTTTAGTTATGGAAGATTCTGGCACTTTGGATATGCTAAACAGTGGAAGATTATCATTTGATGGTGTAATGATCTTCCCTCTTGGACCAAAGCCTTGTGCCAAATCTTGAACCAAATCTATAAAATAACTATTAAACACAGAAGAAATTTGGTCTTTGACTTTAGTAAAGGTTCCCTGTACTTGTAATTCAACATCTTTATCTTTTTTTTTGTTGTTCTTCTTTAAAGCTCTATTTATGTTTTCCCAAGTTTGCCTACTGTTCCCTTTAGAATCATTGATAATATCAATAAAAAGCTTTGCTTTTGCCTTTCTCAATTCATTTACATTTATTTCTTTATTACGTAACTGTTGAAAAGTTCTCCTATGATGGGCTAACCCTGACTTAATTGCAGTTTTCAGTGCATGATCCCTCTGCTTCATTAGATTCTATACTTGTTCATTAAGCCAGGGCAGATTTAGCTTTTTTCTAGAATGTGTAACACTTTTACTAAACTCGCTTTTAACGCTATTAACCTTGGTCATTAAGCTCCTAGAAGCAACCTCCAAGTCCTCTGTGGACAGGATCTCACTCCAAGTTAGTTGATTCAACTGGCTTTCAAGTTCATTGATAAACCTCTTTGGTATAATGTTTAAGACCTTTTTAACTTTCTTGCTGGTATATGAACCTTTGTTTTGTTAGTTTCCTTGATACCAGTGTCAGATTATGATCCGATAGCCCTATTAGAAAACTAAATGTTTTAGTTATTCTTTCTGGTTTATTACTAAATATACAATGTAGTTATTAAAGAAAGCAGTCCAAAGTTTGAATATCATATTGCTTCATTGAATAGACCTTTTAGGCTAGTGACAATGCCCCAAAAGTTTTGAGATACCCCTACCGGAGGTAGAACTAAACCCAACAATGGGTTTAGTTGGGAGACTCAAAGGTCTCCCATCTATGAAATGGATTCTTGGCAAAAAATATTTTACTACTAAGATTGTTAAATTAACAGATATTGTAATACACCCCAAAACCAAAAAAGGACTAAAATATATGGTAGTTAAGGCATAGAAACTAATGCAGATCAATCACACAAGTTCTGAGAGCTTTGAAACTTTGCCTGGTTGTAGTCAGGCAGTTGCTTTACCTACTAGAAAAGACTGGATGTGAATATCTTGATGTATGGAATAAATAGAGATCTATAAACACATACCTAAAATAGGCGAACATGCAAAAAATGAATATCTATGCAGAATGGTTTCATTTACTTTGTGGTTACTTTGCCAGGGATTATCATAGAAACACATATGATGGATGTTGTTGGAAAGGTGGGGTTGTGCTGAATCCAGCAATACCAAATATATAAATATAGCATGACAAGTCAGGTTGTTCTTACGTATGAGGTGTCCAAAATGAAAGAAAATGGAACACTGACATAATTTATTCTCAAGTCCAAAGCTCATTATAAGTGGTGAGAAGAATGTTGAGAAATTCAAATATAAGATACATTTAATAATGAAACATTTCATATGGCACCTTGTACTATACAGTCCATATGGAAACAAAGACCATAGCACAAACAGGAGACCAGGAGTCAGGATTGCAGTTTGACCTTAATGAGCCTTTTAATAAAACTATAACTTAACACAATACAAATTAAATGACTGTCTTAAATCAAACAAATGGCAATCTAACAAAACAAACACTGTGAGGGGGAATGAGCCCACTCCTCACTGAATCTCCAGCTCTTCTCAGGCTGTTTTTTTCTAGCAGCAACCATTTGGAACATGAACTGCTTTTGGTAGCCATTCTGGGGGTTAGGCCATCTCCAGTGGCCACTTTGGGGTGGTCAGCCCCCCATGATGTTACAACTGCAACACACCACTGTCACTCATCTGGGTTCCAGAGAAGAGGTTTGACCAGGTGGCTGTGACGCCAAACTACTGTTTGGTACAAGGCTCTAACAAGGCTCTAAGCACTTGTTAGAGCCTTGTACCAAACAGTAGTGTGGCCACTGATAAAGTTCCCTTGGCCTTTGGAATTAAAATAGCCCCACATCATCATCACATTCCCTTCACCATACCTAGAGATTGGCATGGGGTACTTTCCATAAGATCATCTCTTAATGCAAATCAAACCAGCTATTAGGCCAACTGAAATAAAACCATGCCAATCTCTAGGTATGGTGAAGGGTATGTGATGATGTGTGTGAGGTGTGAACTTTATCAGGATGTATAGTATCCTGGATCTACGAAATAACTGGCCTTTAAAAATAAAAATCTTCCTGCCTCTATGGGAATTTAACATAGGGGTGTCTATACTTATGCCCTCCCTGTATTTTAAGGAAGAACATTTATTTATTTACAATACATTATTTATTCACAAAGAAAATTGGTTATCTCAAAGTTTGGATTTTTTCAATTTTTTTCAATTAAGGCATTAAGATCAATTTCCAAAAAAAAATGTTTGTATTCCTCTTTTTAGCCAACTTTAGCATTGGGTTCCTATACTCATGAGCAGCACTGTATCTATCAGGCATCAGTAATATTGGTGAGGTGAGATTTGTGTGATGCTGAGTTAAATATAATTATAGTCAAAGGAAATCCACACCGGGTTCCCATGTCAGGTTTTTAAGAGTGTGATATGCACTGCTGTTTATTCTTTTATTGTGAAGCAACTACAGAAAGTGTTTCTATTTCATTCACGGTACTTTGACACAAACAAAGCTCCAAACACAAATATAAACACAAACACGCGCACACACACACACACACACACACACACACACACACACACACACACACACACACACACACACACACACGCACACACACAGCTCATTGGATGACATCTACCCCAGGAACCCAGAACTATTACAATTCACTGAATAGTGTACAAAGTGTTTCCCGCTGACATGTGTGTGCGTGCACGTGTGTGTGTGTGTGTATGTGTGTGTGTGTGTGAGAGAGAGAGAAAGGGGAGGGGAGGGGGGGAGACTACTATTTCTGTGGTCAACCAGACTCCCAGTGTGCGAACACGTGTCTTATACAGGTTGAGTCACTGCTTTCCAACGCATATCTCTCTCTCTCTCTCTCTCACACACACACACACACACACACGCACACACGCACACGCGCACACAAGCGCACACACGCGCACACACGCGCGCACACACACGCACACACACACACACACCACAGAAGTTTTTAATTGAGAATCAAATATTTACACACTCACAGCTGGGAAGGACACAGCGTCCATTGATTTGGAGTTCAACATTCAACATGACTGTTTCTGTGTGCGTACGTAGGTGTTGGCACATGGGTTAGATCAGTGCATGACACCTGATAGCTCCAGCTCCAGCAGATGGTCAAGTGGGGTCAACCTCTTCCCAGTTGGGTCTCAAACAGAGACATTCTGATGCAACAGTGGTGGTGTTTACATTTTTTTCCAATTGCTAAAATTTTGCAAACTAGGCTGGTTTTATCAAAATACTTTTCACACAATTCACCAAACCACACACCCAAACTGCAAAATACCTCATATATATCCTGCAAAATGAAGCACTGCAACTAAAACTGCATATAGCATTATCAAAATCAAACTTTTGCACCAAATGGCACACACTTCATTCATTTTACCAGATTTGTGTCTAACCAACTACACACTGTTGGGCATAATGAAAAGCACTCTCATCTTTAGTATGCTTTACCATAATACTAAAATAGTTCAAATAATAGAAAATTCTTCAGATTGTTGCACAGAATTATTTGCAGATATGTTCACATGCTGTTGAAACATTTATTTTTTTTACTTTTTCACCAAACAAGTCAGTGCAGCATATGCACAGCAGATATATTTACATTGGACCGAACAAAAATATGCTCACAGAAAACAGTAAACTGAAAAAGAAAATTGCTGAAAAAATGTGCAGAAATGTTGCAGAAAGGTGCTCACCTGTGGTATTTTAATTTTAATAGTGCTTACTTCCTGATTGAAGTGGTAACCATTAACCATTGAGGTGTTTGGCCAATTAGCTCATGTAGTGTCTTTTTGAAAGGCAGTGTTTTGAAATGGCAAACATGTGACTTCATGTCAGATTGCTGTGTCTTATGCAGAGAACCGTGTTCAGTGCATTTAAAAAGTGCCATTTTAAATTGCAAAATGTGTGTAAAGCAGAAAATTTGGAGAATTGAGAAGAGGTTTTGCTCTCTGTCTCAGTTTAAATAATTGTGCTATGCATGTCATTGTAGTGTGTTAGCAATTGGAAAAAACTGTAATGAAGAAACAGTACTCACACACACACAAATACACACACACACACACACACACACACACACACACACACACACATATTCAGTGTTTTCACTAAAACTAATTTTGTGTACCTGATGACCTAATACTCAACATTTAAAATTTTAAATATATTTTTACAGTTAAACTTACTTTTTACATTCTTTAGTATTCAATCATATTATATTCAGTCACAGTGATAATGGCACATTTTTAAGATGTCCTATAAATATTAGCTAACTTTGATATACCAAGTGGAATGAAAACTGTGGGTTTTCATTTTGTAGTCAGACTAACCCCAGGCAAACATATTTGGCAGAGAACAAGAAGTGAAAACAGTGAAATGATTGCCTAAACATCCATTACAGTTCACAGACCTACTTCCTGGATCAATTTTGACCCATTATACTTGCTGTTTGTGATGTCCAAACAATTCCTGAACCATGGTCTTCATTTTGTGAGCCCAATAGGAAGGGTTGAAAACACAACAAATTGCAATGCCTCGAGCACTTTTCTTTCAACTTATTATTATTTTTTTGTGATTAACAATTTTGATTTATATGAACATATAAAACAATACAATTTGCAACAATTCTAAACAATCTGGAGGGGAGTCCAACAGAATATATGCATAATCTTGAACTGCAATGCTTGAAACTTTGAAGCATTCTGGTCAGCCCTACTTAAAATAAAGTAAATATAGTACAAGATATGTGCAAGGGAGTTGAATGGTATGTAAAAGGAAACTGTAATGTGACACTCAGATAGTAAAACAGTGTGGTGCAAGTAAAGATTTGTTGAACTTGCTTGTTTCTAGCTGTTTGGTGGACTAATATTTGCCTGTTGTTGTGTGTCTGCAGCTGTCATGGCTCCCAGCTTGGCCCAGGCCTACAGGAGGAGGTGGTGGATGGCTATCACAGCCATTATAGAGAACCTGCTCTTCTCCGCTGTTTTGCTGGGCTGGGGCTCACTGCTCATCATGCTGAAGAACGAAGGCTTCTATTCCCACATCTGTATCGGTAAGACCACCATCCAAGCAGCTTATGGTCAGTCAGTCAGATATGTCAGACACTCTATCCTCTCTGGGATAGTTTGAAAGCTGCAGTTTCAAAAAATGCATTTACACTGACATTTTGACTGCACTTCTGGTACTACAGTACATGTTTTGGTGTCTGTGACTGCTGGGGAAGACATGCTCTGACTATGGTGAAGGTGATGTCTCTGGTTCTTTCTTAAAGCTACACCAAAGCACTTTTCCTCTTCGGTCCCCCTACAGGTTGGAAGTGGAATTGTCCATTACCACTGTCGTATGTCTCATTCAAACTACAGATCCGCTACCCGATCTGGCAAACTTGCATAGTGCGGTTATAGCCGGTAGAGGGCCGCAAAGCGAATGAAGAAGTGCTGTTCACCCTGTTACGAGTTGATGAACGACTGAAATGATTTTGGAAACATAATTTTAAGGTACAAAAGAATCTTTGGTGTTGCTTTAATATTGCTCTTTTTAGATACAGCATGACCGTAATAGAAAAAAATTATTTTGATTTGTCTGCCAACAGGACTGCAAAGAGTTTTTTGTTCCAGTCTTTGTGTCTTGCATTGCCCCTGACCTTTTTTTCTATTAACTATTTCTATTAAGTATTGAAGTTAATTCATGTTCAAACTTCCTCCAAGATAAGGAGAATGGAGGCTGTTTTGCCAGCTGGTTACCGGTAGAGATCAGACGTGAGACAGGATGCTTCTTTTAATATACCTTAAAGGGACAGTTCACTCAAAAAACAAAACGATAATGATATCTGTATTGCAGATAGTTTTGAATTAATGTACCAAGGTTTTAACACCTCTGAAGCTTCTACGCACCTTTGCATTGGTCAGAACACCATCCAATTAGTTATTCTAGTCATCTGTAGATACCGAACACTCGCTCTTCCTTCATCCAGGATCCACAACGATTTCTTTTGTTTCCTCTCATATTTTTCACAAGACGCACAGCTGTCAGTGGTACCATTTCTTTAGCTGAAAGTAGTTCAAATGAAAGTGTCTTACTCAAATACTGATTGTAGAACTTTTAGACAGCCTATGAAGTAAACCACACCTCTTTATTATAATAAAACATTGTATTTTGTGTCTTAGATGAACATAAATTTGACGATAGAACATTTATCCTCATCAATAAACAACAAAGCATTGATCATTAACAAAATCAATTTAAATTAAATTAGGAGTAAAAGAAATTGCCATCACTATTGACAAAATAGTCATCACTGCTTCTGAACTTGTGTTTTTTTTTTTAGCTCAACAGTCCGACCAATAATTATATAATGAAACATTTATATTTTATATAATTACAATGTAAGCATATCCAAACAAAATCAACAGTTACCATCAACAGCCACACCCCTTAGGACCTCAGTTAATGTAAGCAATTAATTGCGGATAAACAAATAAACCACAGTTACATAAAAATATTGTGATTATGTAATAATCTGTCTATGATTACACCCAGATTTCCAGCTTTACTTTTGCTCTCCAGAAACAGATCTAAGATGATCTGCCATTTTCTGTCTGTGAGCCTATCGTGTCAGGGTCCTATCCTATCGTCTTAGTAGTATACTGTGTTTACTTTGGTTCATACAGTACATTGTCTTGTCTATTCTTCTCAGTGCACCAGAGATGGTTTGGTTCTCTACTTTCAACAGTTTATCCTGTTCTGACTTGTTTTTTTCCATGACTTTATCCAGAAAATGAGACTGTCGACACTAACGTGACTTCAATCAAGAGTGTGGAGTGGCAAAGTTGTGTGGAGCAGGAAGAGATATTGAACCTTGGCTTTACCATTGGCTCGTTCCTCTTGAGTGCAGCCACTTTACCCCTGGGGATCCTGATGGACAGATTTGGGCCACGCCCAATAAGGCTCATTGGCAGGTGTGACAGACAGTCTTTCTATGATTTGCTTTTTATCTGAAGATGAGAGTTTCGACATATTGAATGAAAATGACATTAAAACCACACTGTTATGTGCTCTGACACCCTGTGTATATTCCAGTTCATGTTTTGCAGCCTCCTGTGCAATGATAGCTGCCGCTGCATATGACCCTGAAGGTAAGACTCAATCAATACGCCATCAATGCACACTCACTTCCTGTTGGGAATGATCCACTCGGCTTTCACAGACACTTACCCAATACGTAGTCTCGCATTGTCGCATTGCCAGCTCTATCTCCTCAGCCCTGTGGAGTACAGTCTGGCTACACCCCCGATATATTCTGGGATAGCAGAAAAAATGCTATGGGTTGTTTCTATTTCTTTAAACCAATCACGAGTGCCTTGGTGGCACTAAGCTGTGAAAAAATTGTAATTTCCTCACTGGGGATCAATAAAAGATAATAAATAATATAAACAAAAATAATAATAAAAAATTAAATTAAAGCTCCGGACACAGCGCCAGTGGCTTGGCAAAATGGTCGTGGGAAGGAACTTGTTTTGGTGGAAAAACTGTTTGAGTTGTGACTCACTCTGATCTTTAACCCAACTCTTTAAATTAACTCATGAGTCGCGAGTCTCTAGTATCATTAACTCGGATCAGTTGAGTCCTACTACAATTCAATCTAAAATGATAACAGCGCCACACACAAACCTCTTGCAACATTAGCTACTACTAGTCCTAGCTATCTTAGCTGCAAAAAGCTTTATTATTTACGTTTAAGTCAACTCAAGCGAGTGAGTGAGCAGAGACAGTCCGAGACAGGTTATAGGAACTTCCTGACCCGCAGACTCAGAGCCGGAAACATTGCAAGCTCGCCTCGGCTCGCCTCGCAGACAACTCATGAGTTGACAATGACTCCTGAGTTCTCTCGGGAGTCAGTCAATCCCGCGAATCAGTCGGCTACGTTGTCATGAGTGGATCTGATTCAGACGAGCTCAAGGTGAAAAGCAAATCCACAACAAAAGCCATTCTTTCAATTCTGAAATAACATACAATGTTCTGCATGTAGCCTAGCTAGGCTTACTGTAGGTTTGGTGTATAAATGTAGTATATTAAAATGTAATTAGGTCAAGCAGACAGTCCAAAACATTGCAAGCTCGCCTCGGCTCGCCTATAGATCAATTCTGACTCAAGTGACTCAAGTGACTCGCAAAACCTGGATCAGTTTAGTGAGTGAATCAGAATAACAATCAGCTGTTTGCCAGGCCTATTTGGTGGAACATTTGCAACCTGCAAAAGAAAACGCCACATACAATATTAAATGAAGTTAACTCTTCACACAATACAGTAACGTGAGCTATTTAAATTAGCTGGATACATGGTTGAACGTAATTTGCTCTTACCAGTGTATCGCCGTGTGTACTTTGTCCACAGTAGTGTGGCTACATTTCCAGGATAATTGCCTGACATGCATCGGTCTGCTCTGTGTTGCGGTTCTCAAAATCCCTTCGATTTCAGGAACAACAAAAAAAGTTTGAGCTAGCAAGGTACACACTGAAAATGTACAAAGAATATGTTTAGGGCATTTCCTCTCTAACTGGGACGTTTTGGGTCTGATGGGTGGGATTGTTGTGGACAAAGTACACACAGAGATACACTGGTAAGAGCAAAGGACGTTTAACCATGTATCAGCTAATTTAAATAGCTCACGTTACTGTATTGTGTGAACAGTTAGTAAGTTAGCTTCATTTCCTATTTTATGTGGCGTTTTCTTTTGCGGGGTGCAAATGTTCCACAAAAACAAGTTCCTTCCCGAGACTATTTCGCAGAGCCACCGTCGCTGTGTCCGGAGCTTAACGCCACCCAAGACGATTGTGATTGGTTTAAGAAATGCGAACAACCCGTAGCAATTTTTTTCCTCTTATCCCAGAATGTATCTGTGGTGTAGCCAGACATTACTTCACAGCACCGTGGATATAGGTCTGGCAATGCGAGACTATGGACACATGCACTTATATGCACGTGCGACTTGACCGGATAGCTAATCAAAGAACAGAGAAACTCAGATAAGAACACACGCAGAGCAAGTGTGACTCAATTATCTGGTCAGGACGCCATTACTCCACTATATCTTTACATAGCAAATATTTGTTAGCTGTTATATTAATATTCTGAATGCAGAGTACAGCTCCTTTAAAGTTTCATTATAGTTTATGGTGACCTTCATTTCCATGTGTTCCTTCAGTGCTGTCTGGCCTCATCTTCCTCGCTGTCTCCTTTAATGGCTTTGGAGGAATCTGCCTGACCTTCACCTCACTTACAGTATGATTGGCACTGACACATACACACACTATATTTTTCAATCTTTTTTAACATGATTATTATTACACATATTTTTTCAAACTTGCTGAGAAGTGTCCAAATGTATTCACAAGTGAACCAGTGCTGATGGTTAGTTTTAAAAAATAGGTCCTCACACTGGAAAATAACAACTTACTCTCTTTAGTGACAAAAACACAATATTCACCCCAATCTGCCGTTCAGCTCTATAAAGCATTTTTCAACATATTGTTTTGTTTTTACACCCTGAAACTGATCCATCTCAGTTCCAGCAGAAGCTGTAGTCAGCAAAAAAGGTTCTCATTAACCCACTGTACACTGTCCAGCACCAAATAGCAGACTAAAGAAATGAGAGACCAGACGGTGAACATAGCGGAGATTTAGCAGCTAGACAGATTTCTTTTTTCTTAGGTGGAGAACAAACTAGAGTTAAAAGCTGGTCTGTGTCTGCCGGATGTGTAAATAGTTTGCAAAACTTTTCACTATAACATGTTTTGCGTTTACAAAGGTCCATAAAATGTATGTCAGTGAATGCAGCATTAACAATGTAAACTGCTTCTTTAAGTTTTCTTATTTGTAACTGATGACAGCCTAGAAACCTACATTTACTTTCAGTCCTCTTTGACATTTTATAATTGATGCAGATGAAACACAAGATATTTAGTGTCTCTATGTCGAACTAAATGAGGCAATCTCAAGTCTGACAGACTGATCTGATCTGTGTACAACATCAGTGCAGGGGACGCTAACCAGTGTGAAGTCATGAACCTCAGTCAGCAGGAGAGGGGACAGAGACATGGGACAAAGGTCCCTGCTGTTTGGAACCTGGGACATCACAGTGACATGGTACATTGCATAGACTGCAAGGTCACCAGGACGCCCCAAATGCCCACTTTTCTATCTGTCTATCACAGACTGGGGCGTGGCCAGAGGTGTAAACACTTGAAGGTTTCAACCTACAGAGCAGAGCAGCAGCGTTCTCTGACCCCGGGGATTCACTGTGGACTCTTTTAGGTCCAGTACACCTATCTACAAGCAAAAAGTTTACTATTTTTGTTCCAAACGTGTGTGTGTGTGTGTGTGTGTGTGTGTGTGTGTGTGTGTGTGTGTGTGTGTGTGTGTGTGTGGGTGTGTGTGTGTGCTTTTGACTGCTTTGAGTGTACCTGGGATTATAAACACATGTTCATTTGTGTGTGTGTGTGTGTGTGTGTGTGTGTGTGTGTGTGTGTGTGTGTGTGTTGTAAAGCAGCACATGCTGTTCCATTTGTTCTAAATTCTGCTGTGGCCTCTCAGCCAATCCAAAGCATGGGAAGCCAACACACCCTCCCACCCCTTGTCAACACCACTCTCTCTTTCTCTCTCTTCCCACTGCCTGACATGGACCATGTCCTGGACTTGACAGGGTCATTCCATTCTTACTGCTTTGCTGGTCTCGTGTGTGTTTGTGTCTGGCGTTTGTTTGTGTCTACAAACACATGCTCTGTGAACTTTGATTAGGCAGTACTATAATAAACTGACCAGAGCCAGCACTTTTATTATAATCTTCTGAAATCTTATCAGAATCGGAATCAGAAATACTTTAATAATCCCAGGGGTTACAAACTCCAGATATACAAACATCATATATTATCCAGACAACATATATATTAAAAACAAATTTACAGTAGTAATATATAAAAGATCAAATGTACCGTATTATGTGCAAAGAGTGCAAAAAAAAATTATCTATGTTTGAGAAGATTACAGAGAGGGGGTGTTCGACTCTCCGAGGGAGGCGTTGTAAATTTAATGACCACAGGCAGGAACGATTTCCTGTGGCGCTCTGTAGTGCATCTGGGTGAGAGGAGTCTTCTGCTGAAGGTGCTCCTCTGCTGGGCCAATGTGTCGTAGAGAGGGTGGGAGACATTATCCAAGATGGACTGAAACTTGGACAGCATCCTCCTCTCAGCCACGATCGTCAGTGTGTCCAGCTCCTCCCCCACAACATCTCCAGCCCTCCTGATCAGTTTGTTTAGTCTGTTGGTGTCTGCGACCTTCATTCCACTGCCCCAGCATGTGACAGCGAAGAAGATAGCACTGGCCACAACAGAACATCCTCAGCATCGTCCGGCAGATGTTAACATTCCTCAGCCTCCTGAGGAAAAAGAGTCAACTTTGGCCCTTTTTGTAGACAACCTCTGCGTTTGTAGTCCAGTCCAGCTTATTATTTAAGTACATCTCCAGACACTTATACTCCTCAACAGTGTTCACAGGGGCCCCCTGGATGGAAACAGGGGTCCCAGATGATTTCGCCCTCCTCAGATCCACTACGAGCTCCTTCGTTTTTGTCACATTGAGCTGCAGATGGTTCAGCTCACTCCAAGTGACAAAGTTGCCCACAACAGTCCTGTATTCATTCTCATCACCCTTTTCAATGCAGCCAACTATTGCTGAGTCATCAGAAAACTTGTGAAGGTGGCAGGACAGTCCCCTGTGGGACCCCAGTGTTGCTGACCACCCTGTCAGACACACAGTTCTTTAGGCATACGTACTGTGGTCTGCGCGTCAGGTAATCAACAATCCAGGACACGATGTGGGCCTCCACCTGCATCGCAGTCATCTTCTCACCCAGTAGAGCCGGATGGATGGTGTTAAAAGCACTGGAGAAGTCAAAGAACATGATTCTCACAGTGCTCGCAGGCTTGTCCAAATGAGTGTAGACTCTGTTCAGCAGATAGATGATGCTGTCCTCAACTCCCATGCTGGGCTGGTAGGCGAACTGTAGTGGATCAGTGAAGGGCCTGACCATAGGCCTTAGCTGCTCCAGGACGAGCCTCTCGAAAGTCTTCATCATGTGGGACGTCACAGCCACCGATCTGTAGTCCTGAGGGCCGCAGTCTGTGTGGACATTGCAGTCCACACAGAAATTAATGTAGTCAGTGATGCATTCTGTGAGCCCATCAATGTCTTCCCCGTGGGGCTCACAGAGTGCAGGCCAGTCCGTCACTTCAAAGCAGCCCTGCAGTGCCTCATAAGCCTCCTCCGACCACTTCCTCACTGTTCTTGTGGTTGTAGGCTTCCTCTTCACCAGAGGCACATAGCAGGGTTTGAGGTGAACCAGGTTGTGATCTGACTTGCCAAGAGGGGGGAGAGAAGAGGAGATGTATGCATCCTTAATGTTAGCATACATCAGGTCCAGGGTCCTCTCTTCTCTGGTAGGACAGCTCACATATTGTTTGGACGTCGGCAGAACTCTATCCATGGTGACGTGGTTAAAGTCTCCCGACATGATGATGAGGGAACTGGGGTGTTGAGTCTGTAGTTTGGAGATGGTGGTGTGAATGATGCTGCTGGCAGATGTTGGGTTTGCAGAGGGAGGGATGTACATGACAACGATGACATGCGGAATCTCTCTAGGCAGATGGTATGGACGGAGTCCAACGGCCAGCAGTTCAACATCCGGTCTACAGAGCTGTTCTTTAATCGTGATATGATCATGATAACACCATCTGCTGTTTACTAGAACGACAAGCGCCCCGCCTCTCCACTTACTGCTCTCGGTGCAATCCCGGTCAGCCCGGACAGTGTGGAAGCCATCCACGGAGACGTTCCCTGTGCAGCCATGTCTCCGCGAAAAACATCAGACTGCACTCACGGTACTCCAGGTGGCTCTGCGTTAGTGCCGTTAGCTCATCCATTTTGTTGGTAAGGGACCGTACAACTCCCATAACAACAGAGGGAAGACGGCTTAAATCTTCTCCTCTCTATACGCCCATCCCGTCTCGACAATCCTTTATTCCCCCAACGTTGCTTCCCTCCTCTGCATCCCCGGTGTGTTTTTCTCAAGAGTTCAGGTGATATATTAGCTGGTCTGGCCACAATGCCGGCCGGCATTATCGCGACGGGGAGGGGGCGTAACCCCCCTGTTTGAGCCCTGTTGCTACTGCAAAAGGCCCAGACTCAAAGCCGCTGTTGCTGAGAACTGTGGCTGACATGCCATCATGTAGTAACCTCAATATTCTGATGTATTTATCATGGCAGCCATGCCTTGATAGTATGCTCCAGAGAGCCTGGCAATCCACCGAGTCAATGGCCTTTGTAAGGTCTATGAAGGCCATGTACAAAGGCTGCTTTTGTTCACGGCATTTTTCCTGTAGATGTCATGCTGTGAACATCATGTCTGCTGTACCTCTGGATGGGCGGAAGCCACACTGAGATTCAGGGAGTACTTCCTAAGACAGTGGTACCAGTCGATTGGCAAGGACATGAGCAAGCACTGGCTGTTGTTGATAGAGTGAGGTTGCTCTGTAGTTTCCACATTCAGCCTTGTCCCCCTTCTTAAATATAGTCACGATTAGAGCATCCCTGAGCTCTGACAGGAGTTCTTTTTCTCAGACCTTGAGGAGTAAGGCATGGATGTGAGTTCTGGCCCACCTCTTCAAGATCTCAGCTGGTATACCATCTGGACCAGTGGCTTTGTTGTTGTTTAGGCTCCTAATGGCATTTTGGACCTCAGTTATGGTGGGTGGTACCCCCATGTCTTCTCTGATGGGACTCTGAGGGATGTGGCTGATGCTACCTTGTTCAGCTATGCTGTCGCGGTTGAGGAGTTCCTGGAAATGCTCTTTCCATCAGACGTTAATGGTCTCATTGTCCTTCAGCAGCTCCTCCCCGTCCTTTAAGGGCAGAGGGTTTAGGCCGTGGTGGCTTGGGCCATAGACAGCCTTAGTAACGTTAAAAAAGCCTCTGGTGTCACTTGAGTCTGCCAGTCTCTGAATTTCCAGAGCTTTTTCATACACTTTGGCTCTGGAATGAGCCAATCTTTTTGCCTGGCGTGAAAATCTGCTTTTTTTTAACCCTCCTTTTCCTCTTGAGTTTGATGGCCATCTTGGAGCAAATGAGACGATGATCTGTCCAATGGTCATCTCGATCATGGACCTTATATCGTCATGTCACGACGGTCCCTGACTCGTACAATGACATAGCCAATAAGATGCCATTGTTTGGAGTGCAGGTGTCTCCATGATGCCTTAAGTTTGTTTTTCTGGTGAAAGAAAGTGTTAGTGATGGTGAGGTCATACTGAGCACATTTGCTGAGAAGCAGAGCTCCATTTGAGTTGATGTTCCCAATGCCTTCCTTCCCTATAGTCCTTTTCCAAAGATGGTGGTCCCAGCCAACCCTGGCGTTGAAGTCTCCTAGTAGGATTATCTTATCCTCCTTGGGGATTCTTGACAGTGTCTCATCAAGACAAGCATAAAAGGTCTCCTTCACTTCTTCTTCAGAGTCTAAAGTTGCCATGTGGTTGTCGCATGGTCATGAGACGCTCACTAATCCCAAGAGGAAGTTAAGAGAGGTGACAGATGAGGTGGTTTCTGATGGCAAACCCAACTCCATGGATCCCAGGCTCATTTGTAGCTTTTTCTTTCCAGAAGAAAGTGTAGCCAACCTTCTCCTCCTTTAGTTGTCCTTCGCCTGCCTGTCGTGTTTTGGAGAGAGCAGCTATGTCAATCTGGCATCTCCTTAGTTCTCTAACGATGATCCGGTTCTCCTCTCTGGTCTGTCACTGGTTGCACCAGCCATTAGTGTGTGCACATTCCAGGCTCCAAAGTTCATATGTCTGTGTTTCTAACCGCAATATGGTGATCCCTCTGGATGCGGTAGTCCAGTCAGGAGGTTTGAGGCAGGCTATTCTTAGGGCACCTTTTCTAGCCCCTTCTCTAAGGTGGGGTGAGCAGAGTGGATCCTAAAAAGTGCTGCTCAGTCGTGGGTGCAGCTACCGAAGGGCTCTTATGCCTCATTCCACACAGCGACTTAAGCCACCCACCCACCGCCTGATTTGCCAACTCATGAATAGGGGCTTCCAGATCTCACAATTCTGCCCCAATCACCACTTGCTGGTCACCATAGGACTTAGATACGGGATGTTTAGGTGGATTCCCTTCTATAGAGGACGCCTGTGCGTGACAAACAGCCACCACACGGTTCTTGACAGATCTAGGCCAGAATCCAGTAGCATGTAGTCCAAGACGACAGGGGACCCTTTTCAGATATCATCTTACGCCTGTTTCAACGTTGAGGTCTTGGCTGGATTGTTTTAATAGTCCAGGGATTGCTATTTGCCCATAGCTGGGACAGTGGTTGAGAGACGTCAGGGCATATCCACACACCGGTGGGCCTGCAGCCGATCTCTCTGGGGCCACTGCTGCTCAGAGATCCCCACAGTTTAGCTTGGGACTGCAAGGTACCCAGTTACCGTGTGTGGCCACGAGGAGGTACTGCAGGAGTCTTGGCGGCTATGTACCTATGTACCAGCAGGAGAAGACTTACTCACTCGGCTCTTCTTTTCACCCCTCTTTCAGAGGGCTAGCTGGCGGTAATAGCTTATGGCAGAAAGTAGCAATCAGAAACACTATCTACAGGCTCTACTACACCCAGACTACCGCACTGACGCATCATACATGCCCCGTACACACACACATACATACTACATCAAACCATCTAAAACACGGCAGGGGAAACCTCCAGAAAAAGAGATTGGATAAGGTAATTCAGCTTGGGAACACAAACCATTTTAAAACATTGACCTTGCCTGCCATTGAAAGATTGAAAGTTGCACATCTATTAACATCAAAAGAGCCACTGAAATGCACCTGATTGGAAGGCTGTAACTGGGCTGTTAAAGGTAACGCTGACAAAGAGTCAATGATCCCGAATAGACAGGGTATTGATCTGCTAGGTTTGGACACAAAAAGTAATATATCATCTGCATAAAGCATAGGTTTATGCACCACGCGTCCTACCATAACACCTGGGAAATTAGTCTCCCCCTTGTGGCTGCTGCCAAGGGCGCTATGGCTAAACATAGCAACAAATAAGAAAGTCATTTGAAAATTAACCCATTAGTTTGCCTGCTTTTTAACAGATAGCCCCATTTAACCATCAACAGACTGGCAAAAATCCCATTAATTTTCTCTGTAGGATATTCATTTTCAGCCATAATGTCTAAACCATCCAAGGTAGACTGACTACGAGCTACGAGGTTGTGAAACAAAAGTTTCTGCTCCTATAAAAGCCACAAGTCTGTATGAAATCAACCTTGTTTTAAGAAAAACGTGTTTTATTCGCGATCTTCTGGAAATACTACACTACCCACAATCCTAAGCATAAAACTGACGTCTCTTATTGGTCGTTTACCACCCCCGCGAACAGCTTAAGCGATCTGAAGTATAATACCGGTAGTTTATGTGTTTATACCTTTGCCGTTTATTGCCGTTAAATTAAAATGTTATTTTGAGCAGGAAAAGAATTATAAGAGGAAAATTCAATTAAATTTTCAATTCAATTTTATTTATAGTATCAAATCATAACAAAAGTTATCTCGAAACACTTTACAGATAGAGTAGGTCTGGACCACACTCTATAAATTCCAAAAGCCCAACAATTACAGTAATTCCCTCAAGAGCAAGCATTAGCAGTGGCTATTGCGACAGTGGCAAGAAAAAACTCCCTTTTAGGAAGAAACCTCGGCAGACCCAGACTCTTGGTAGGCGGTGTCTGACGGGCCGGTTGGGGGCGTGATGAACAGTGGTGATAACAGTCACATTAGAAGTCACATTGACTTTGAAGGTTATCGTGGAAGTTCATGTCATAGCAGGGCACATCGTGTCATACTGAGTAGTGCAGTCTCCTATACCGGATCCTGACTACTCTGTGCGTATGAACATCACAGCAGGGGCGTTGCGGGATGTAACGTGGGCGCTGCAGAGCACGGGGGAGGCTGCGGATGCAGCAGGACGCAGCAGGATGCAGCCGGAAATGCAGAGAATCGCAGAGCATAGCTCTGCGAAGAAGAAATAAGGACTCCGGGGAGTAAACTCCCCAGAGCTAGATTAGTAACAAGCATTTCTGGGACAGGATGCATACAAAAGTAACAAGTAGAGATGAGAGAGCAGCTCAGTGTGTCTTAGGGAGGAACAGCCTCCCGGCAGTCTAGAATTGTAATAGCATAACTTAAGAGAGGCAGGTTAAAGAGAGGTGCCTGGTCGGGCTAGAACTCCCCCCAACCGGTCGGGCTGTACTGGACCGCCTCCCTCTACTCTCGCTCGATTATTAATTATACAGTGTAGAAAAAAAAAAAAAAAAACTGATGACTACGAGGAGAAGCAGTGGGCGGGTTAGGTGGACGCTTCAACTCCTCGTCCCCTAACTATAAGCTTTATCAAAGAGGAGGGTTTTCAGTTTACTCCTAAATGTTGTAACGGTGTCTGCCTCTCGAACCCCGACTGGGAGCTGGTTCCATAATACTGGAGCCTGATAGCTGAAGGCCCTGGCCCCCAGTCTACTTCCAGAGACTCTAGGAACCATAAGTAGCCCGCATTCTGGGAGCGCAGTGCTCTAGTGGGACAATAAGGTACTATGAGCTCTTCTAAGTATGATGGTGCTTGACCATTTAGAGCTTTGTAAGTCAGGAGGAGGATTTTAAATTCAATCCTATATTTCACTGGAAGCCAATGCAGAGAAGCTAATACAGGAGAAATATGATCTCTTCTCTTAGTTCTCGTCAGAACACGTGCTGCAGCATTCTGGATCAGTTGGAGAGTCTTAATGGACTTATTTGGGCAACCTGATAATAAAGAATTGCAGTAATCTAGTCTAGAAGTAACGAATGCATGGACTAGTTTTTCAGCATCGTTTTGAGACAGGATATTCCTAATTTTGGCAATGTTACGAAGATGGAAAAACGCTATTCTTGAGGTTTGTTTTAAGTGGGCGTTGAAGGATATATCCTGATCAAAAATAACTCCTAGATTTCTGACAGTAGTGCTGGAGGCCAGGGTAATACCATCCAGAGTAACTATATCTTTCGAAAACGGTTCGGCGGTGCGTTGGTCCTATCACAATAACTTCAGTTTTGTCTGAGTTTAACATCAGGAAATTGTGGGTCATCCAGGATTTTATCCTCAATACACGTTTGAAGTCTTGCTAACTGACCACTTTCATCTGGCTTAATTGACAGATATAATTGGGTATCGTCTGCGTAACAGTGATAGTTAATCGAGTGTTTCCTAATAATATTACCTAGAGGAAGCATATATAAGGAAAATAGAATTGGTCCAAGCACTGAGCCTTGAGGAACGCCATGGCTAACTTTAGCGTGCTTGGAGGGTTTATCATTAACATTAACAAACTGGGATCGTTCAGAGAAATAGGACTTAAACCAGCTTAGTGCGATTCCTTTAATGCCAACTAAGTGTTCCAGTCTCTGTAACAGGATAGTATGGTCAATAGTGTCAAATGCAGCACTAAGATCTAGTAGAACAAGAATCCACTAAGGTCTATATAAAAGAGACTTCAGATACAGTATTAGGGGACCACTAACGCCTATATAAAAGAGACTTCAGATACAGTATTAGGGGACCACTCTTTTATATAGGCCTTAGTGGTCCCCTAATACTGTATCTGAAGTCTCTTTATATAGACCTTAGTGGTCCCCTAATACTGTATCTGAAGTCTCTTTTATATAGGCCTTAGTGGTCCCCTAATACTGTATCTGAAGTCTCTTTTATATAGACCTTAGTGGTCCCCTAATACTGTATCTGAAGTCTCTTTTATATAGACCTTAGTGGTCCCCTAATACTGTATCTGAAGTCTCTTTTATATAGACCTTAGTGGTCCCTAATACTGTATCTGAAGTCTCTTTTATATAGACCTTAGTGGTCCCCTAATACTGTATCTGAAGTCTCTTTTATACAGACCTTAGTGGTCCCCTAATACTGTATCTGAAGTCTCTTTTATATAGGCCTTAGTGGTCCCTAATACTGTATCTGAAGTCTCTTTTATATAGACCTTAGTGGTCCCTAATACTGTATCTGAAGTCTCTTCTATATAGACCTTAGTGGTCCCCTAATACTGTATCTGAAGTCTCTTTTATATAGACCTTAGTGGTCCCCTAATACTGTATCTGAAGTCTCTTTTATATAGACCTTAGTGGTCCCCTAATACTGTATCTGAAGTCTCTTTTATACAGACCTTAGTGGTCCCCTAATACTGTATCTGAAGTCTCTTTTATATAGACCTTAGTGGTCCCCTAATACTGTATCTGAAGTCTCTTTTATATAGACCTTAGTGGTCCCCTAATACTGTATCTGAAGTCTCTTTTATATATACCTTAGTGGTCCCCTAATACTGTATCTGAAGTCTCTTTTATATAGACCTTAGTGGTCCCTAATACTGTATCTGAAGTCTCTTTTATATAGGCCTTAGTGGTCCCCTAATACTGTATCTGAAGTCTCTTTTATATATGCCTTAGTGGTCCCCTAATATTGTATCTGAAGTCTCTTTTATATAGACCTTAGTGGTCCCCTAATACTGTATCTGAAGTATTTTTTATATAGGCCTTAGTGGTCCCCTAATACTGTATCTGAAGTATCTTTTATATAGACCTTAGTGGTCCCTAATACTGTATCTGAAGTCTCTTTTATATAGGACTTAGTAGTCCCCTAATACTGTATCTGAAGTCTCTTTTATATAGGCCTTAGTGGTCCCCTAATACTCTATCTGAAGTATCTTTTATATAGGCCTTAGTGGTCCCTAATACTGTATCTGAAGTCTCTTTTATATAGACCTTAGTGGTCCCTAATACTGTATCTGAAGTCTCTTTTATATAGGCCTTAGTGGTCCCCTAATACTGTATCTGAAGTCTCTTTTATATAGACCTTAGTGGTCCCTAATACTGTATCTGAAGTCTCTTTTATATAGGCCTTAGTGGTCCCCTAATACTGTATCTGAAGTCTCTTTTATATAGACCTTAGTGGTCCCCTAATACTGTATCTGAAGTCTCTTTTATATAGACCTTAGTGGTCCCCTAATACTGTATCTGAAGTCTCTTTTATATAGACCTTAGTGGTCCCCTAATACTGTATCTGAAGTCTCTTTTATATAGACCTTAGTGGTCCCCTAATACTGTATCTGAAGTCTCTTTTATATAGACCTTAGTGGTCCCCTAATACTGTATCTGAAGTCTCTTTTATATAGACCTTAGTGGTCCCCTAATACTGTATCTGAAGTCTCTTTTATATAGACCTTAGTGGTCCCCTAATACTGTATCTGAGGTCTCTTTCCCGAAATTCAGCCTTGGTGCAGAATTACAGCCACTAGAGCCATTCCCACAATGAGCTTTCCTTAGGATGTGCCATTTCTGTGTCTGTAGCTATTGAGGAGGAGAGAGGGGGGGGCAAGGTGGAGGGTGGGGGTGTGGCCTTGACCAACTGCCACTTTGCTCGTTTGAAAGCCATGATGCCTCTCTCTCTCATGGGTTGGCCAAATTCTCTGGGCGGGCAAAGCAGAGAAAGGGGAGGTAATCTTGCTTGTTATGACCTCATAACAAGCAAGTTTCCAGAATGACTCATCTGAGCTTTCATTTTCTCAAAGGCAGAGCAGGATTCCCAGGGCTCGGTTTACACCTATCACCATTTCCAGCCAATTGGGGAACATAGGCAGGCTGGGGGAACTCATATTAATGTTAAAAAACCTTATAAAGTGAAATTTTCATGCCATGGGACCTTTAAGCAGAGAAGTTGGCATCCGTGAAAGGGCGAGGTCCAATGTAAAACGCTGTATAATTGTATATAGTTTTAATCAAATAAGGTTGTATTATTTCTATGTTGAGCTGCCTGTTTATGAAGCTGAAAGTGCACGTAACAAAATAATATATCATTTATGCAAACCAACAGGAATCCTTGCTTTAGCAGTTATCTGGGATTGTCCGTCAGCTACAGACCATGCAATATTAATAAGATGCCTAATATTATCTGAGGAGATACGCCCATGAATAAACCCAACCTGATCAGGATGAATTAAAGAAGTAATAACCTTATTTAATCTGTTTGCCTATTTTTTAAAATAATCTTAATGTCTACTGCATTATGGAAATTGGACGGTAATTCTTACAGTCTCGTGGGTCCTTACCTTTCTTAGGAACTAAAGTTATCAAAGCCTGCCTAAGACTTGTTGACAGGATGCCCTTCTCCAGTGCCTCTCTATATACCTCTAACAGAAGTGGAGCCAGTTCAGTTGCAAAACTCTTAAATAATTCTAGTTAAATGTGCATCCTCTTTCTGCTCTTCTGTCAGTTTGGGAAGCACTAGTGACTCTATGAAGGAATAACTTTCATCATCACCAGAGGTAGATAATGACCTATAGAGATCAGTGTATAATTCTTGAAAAATCGTGTTAATATCTAGAGTTGCTGTGAATACATCTCCAGATTGAGATCTAACTGAAGAAATAGTGCAAGGCAATTCTCTCTGTTTTATGTGTTTAGAGAGTAGTTTTTCTGCTTTGTCTCTTGAAAATAATTTTAATGAATAAATTAAATTCAACTTTTAGGGATAGAATATTATTGTATTGCAGTTTTCTTAGGCCATCCTGCAACATACTTCGCTTAATCTCTTTTTCAGCATGTTTGAAACTCTAAAAACTTTACTGCATCTCCTCCTTCTTTGCCCTTGGGAATTCCCACAAAATGAACATTGTGTCTCAAACGATTCTCCATGTTCTCTATTTTCTCACATAGCAGCTCTATCTCTTTCTTGCTAGCTGGTAGATTAGCTTTCCTTTCCTTCCCGGCTGTTTCCAGATATTCCTCTTCTTGACCTCATCTATTCTGGTGATTAAGGCAGAAAGTTTAGTCTCCACCGAAGCAGTAGCACGGCAAAGTTCTGCCAGGCATTCAATGTCCCGGGAGATCTTTGCAGCATAGATGTTACCAATGTCATCCGCTATGTTATGAGACTGCAGCTTCCTAGATCCAATTGTACCTCCGCCATCTTGGTCTTGCAAGGCGTCAGATCTGTGGAAGCTCAGATGTTTTTTTTGTTTTTTTTAAGAATATTTTTTTGGCCATTTTAGGCCTTTCATTTCATAGGACAGATGAAGACATGGAAGGTGAGAGAGAGGGGGAATGACATGCAGCAAAGAGGTTAGGGTCCTCTATACATGGGCGCCTGCTCTACCAGGTGAGCTCAGATGTTTTTCAATATCCCAACGAGCCGATGACTTCCCAGTTGTGTCTCCTCCAAGCTGAGCACAAATGTCCAATGGTAATGTATCTTTAAAAGGATAAATATTGCAAAGCGATGCCGATTTTGCTGCTGATGCTGACTTTTAACTGTGTGCCTATTACATTGGATCTTGCTGAAGGAGAAACACCCACCATCACACACTTTTTTCCACTTTATTTTCAGTCTGTTGTAAAGCAGCAGTGCTACATCTTACCGTACTCGCAGGGTCTTAAAAGTCTTAGATTTTATATTCTCAAAATAAGGCCTTAAAAGCCTTTAATTTTGTTCACAAAGTATTAGATTTCGTTTCAAATTATTTCTTGTCCTTTCATGGGATTAAATACATACCGTAAAGTCATAAATAAATGCTTTGTGTGTGTGTGATTTTACATTTTACTCCGTTTGGTGTGACCATGGATGTATTAAGGGGTGTGACTTGGATGTTATACAACAGTACAGGTACTGTTTACGTTTTTCTTTACGCTTATTATTATTTATTATACACATGGATGTATAATAATAACGGCGCAACATGGGCAAGCTCAGGCCAGAAATCCAAGCTTGGGCGCAAATCAATCAGTTGTCAGGAAAGGAAATAAAACGTCTCACACCGTGCTACCAACAAGCTAACATTAGCATGTCTGAAGAATGGGCAAGTATCTGAAGGCTGGCCACAGAAGTGGACAAGTTGGCGGACGAGGCGGAGGGCAATGGGGCTGAGGTTTGCACCACAAGCGGATCGGTGTGCGAGTCAGTCTAGCGCTAATGAAATGGGGGAACTGGAAGACCAGCCTGCTGGTTCCTGATCAGCTAGCAACGGAGAGATATAAGACAACGACGGTGTCGGTGGCCTTTTGTAGGGTATCTTGGAAACGCAGCCAACATGCTAACGCACATTTCACAGCATCACCCAGATGTGCCGATCACCAGGGTAAGGAAAAAACTAACTGGAGCCCAACTCTTTATCCCCGCTGCTTTCAATCAGGCTTTAGCACAACGGGACCAACTCAGTCTCCAACTCAGATTGAACACTGACGAGAGAAGAAGCCCCTCACAGCAATGTCAGAGGTTTTCTCTGGCCCTGTCAGGTCAGCTCCTCGGGAATGAAAAGATTTCAGCATGTTAATATGACACAAACGGGTTTTCTGTATATGTTCAGGAATACGGATGACATAATCGGTGTCTGAAACTTTACCTTTCACCACGTAAGGAGCTGAGAACCGGGCGGTGAAAGCAGAGCCAAGTATGGGCAGCAAGACCAACACTTTATCACCTGCTTGAAACTGCCGCTCCACAGCCTTCTTATTACACAGTTTCTTCATGCTGTCCTAAGAGGAAGAGAGTGACTCTTTGGCCAACTGGGTAGCATGGTGCAGGCGCGCTCTACAGCGGGAAACCATCCTCCACAGACAAAGACAAGCATGCCTCTTGAGCCTTACAGACTAACTAACAAGATAGCCCACACGTCTTTAGGCCACTGTAAAGCAGCAGCAATACGCTCAAATGCACAGAAAAAACTTCTACCTCTGACTCACAGAAAACAGGAACCAGTGAAATGTGCTCACCCACGACAGCAGAACTGGGAGAATGCACGCCAGCAGTGGTAACATTACGAGCAACTCCTAAACCCGCCTGTATTTTTAACTGACGCATCTCTAATGCAGTCTCCGCATCCAACTTCTTCAACTCTTACTCTCTGCAGAGCTGAAATCCCGTTCCTTCTCATCCCTCTCTACCTGAAGGCGAATTAAGCGCACCTTTAACCTGGCATCCAACTTAGACCCAGGAGTTGACTCTACAGACATCGGTTCATACTATGGTAATGTGACTGGCTTTCATTCGGTACTTGCATGTCGGACAACAGGAGTAACATTAACGGGCTGATCTGTCACATCATGTGCACTCACCTCTGGATCAGGGCCACTCACAGGTGCAGACAGAG
Source organism: Perca flavescens (assembly GCF_004354835.1). Taxonomy (NCBI): domain Eukaryota; kingdom Metazoa; phylum Chordata; class Actinopteri; order Perciformes; family Percidae; genus Perca; species Perca flavescens. The sequence continues at coordinate 41,685,708 of NC_041332.1, read as the reverse complement.
AGAAAAAAACCTGGCTAACGAGACCATCATACAGAAAAGCCTTTAGCTCAGCTTTTTGAAGGGAAACGGACACAGAAATACCGTAATATTCCGCGATCTCAAGCAGATAATTTTTTGGACATTTATCAAATTGACCTAAAGTCGGGTCATACACAGACGCATTTATAAATCAAAAGCTGGAATCCTCTTCACAGTATAAGCACAATCACGCTAAACGCTAAGTTTAATGTTCGATATTAAGCCCATGACAATAGGCATCAGCCTTGCCTCACAGAAACAAAAACTTCCTCAGAACCTGCCTAACCAACCCTAACCCCTATGTGGGCTATCTTCTGAAGTCGTTCCGGGCTTGAGGCAACTTACAGGCAACACATCAGCGGCCAAAACCCTGAAACGCCAGTCCTCTTTGAAGAACGATGCCTCTGTCCAGAATTAACTTAACTTAATAAAAAAGGCAAAATAATAAATTAGTGCCCAAAGGAAAGGCTGATTAACCCCAGCTGGACACTACCCTATCTAGAGTGAGGAAGCAGTTTCGCAGTCACACACAAGCAAAACCACGGAGGCAACACGCAGGGAAATATCCAACAGAAAGGCTTACCGTAACAGACAATGAAACGTGCAATCACAAAGTATCTTAAACTTGACAACGAACCTACCGAACCTGACTTTCAAAGGATCCCGGACGAGTCCCCAAAACTGTTACGTCCCTACTGTGTCTAGGGTTGGAGGATGCAAACAATTAAATAATAAATCCGGGGGGGGACCAGGGAAAAGGCGGAAACGCTTCAAAGTTAACTTAAAGGATGTTTATGTGTGTAACAAAAAAGAACACCACTGGCCCACTAGCTCTGGTACGCTACTGGCTCCTCTCGCTCCCCTTTTCAGACTGGCTCAGCACAGACTGGCTCAGCACAGCCATTTAATCAATGGAGCCCCCTACTGGTCTTAGGATGTAATAGCATCCAACAGTCACTACATAACACCCTCAAATACTGAAGAATTTCTACTCCTGCATCACAGAGAGCATCCTGACAAGGAACATCACTGGAAACGGCACAGGACCGCAAGGCCCTGCAAAGAGTGGTGTGTTTGGCTAAACATAGAATAGCCTGTGCCCTACTCTGCCTAAAGGATGTTCACACCAGGCGCTGCAAGAAAATGGCTAGTAGAATCATTAAAGATCCAAACCACCCAGGAAACAGCCTTTTCTCCCTGTTGAGGTTTGGAAGAAGGTACCAAATAGAGCTGCACGATATGAGGAAAATATGCAATATGCGATAACGTTGTTGAATATCCCGATAACGATATTACTTGTGATAAATAAACAGATATTAAAATGTACTCCGTTCTGCATTTCTGCTGCTTTCAGTATTATTAAATACAATCAGTATTATGCTAAAATACAACAACATCTAGTGGTCTTTCTATAATCCTACAACTCTGAACCTCCTTCTACCAAAATGAAGGCTTTTCATTGGTTGTGTTTTTTGATTGGTCTGTTTGAAAGCTTATAAGAAGGTCTCTTCCTGTTTTGGAAATCGATTGACTCCCTGACGAAGGCTTGTATGCCGAAACGCGTCGGAGTACTTTAAGATTTATGATGACTAAGCCATAAATAAAGGCTTTGTATTTTTCTAAAAGAGAGTGCCTTGGAGTTTCCTTATTGGTTTCTACATTATGTCTATCCCATCCACAGAGCATCTCAAGCTATTTTTTTGAGTCCTGGAAGCGCTCCGCTACAGACATTTGATAAATTGCTTGTTGAATTTAAAAAAAGAAAGAATTTTTTTTCCAACAATCTTTTATTGAACAAATTGAATTGAACGTAAAAGGCGCCACTGAAAAAAAGTTCAGTCAAATGTAACCTCAGGCCTTCTAGTATTCTAAATGAAGACACTGCCTTAGACATATACTTATTAATTCACTCGAATTATACCTTACATGTGACAAATAAAATTGATTGATTGATTGATTGATTGGGATTTACTATTGGTGACATTCTAGAACAGAAATGACCAGCCATCTATAAAATCTAATATGAACAGTAAGTTTAAACTGAACATGAAGGCCGGGTGGCGTGTGCTTTGTGATTGACAGCACTTCAGCTGCGTCTATAGTTAGAGTGAGAGTCTGTAGGAACACACCCACACACACCCACCCACCCACACACACACACACACACACACACACACACACACACACACACACACACACACACACACACTCCAATCTACATGGCCAGAGAATGTTCACAAGCACATACCCACACGCTAAGTTGGCATAACACAAGGATGGGTGACATTCACACAGATGGGCTGTGTGTGTGTATGTATGTGTGTGTGTGTGTGTGTGTGTGTGTGTGTGTGTGTGTGTGTGTGTGTGTGTGTGTGTGTGTGTGTGTGTGTGTGTGTGTGTGTGTGTGTGTATAAGAATACAATAGCACCGCCTTCTGGTTAATTTCATCTCAAATTCAATTTTATTTATAGTGATAAATCACAACAGGAGCTATCTCAGGACACTTTACAGATAGAGTAGGTCTATGTTGTTTCATAGAAATGTCTGAAAGAGTGCAAATTTCATAGCTGATTAATAGATTTCAGCTGCAGCAGCTTATTTGATCACATTTACTGCTGACTGATGGTTCATATATTCGTTTGATATTATAGAAGGTTCCTTTTTTCTCTGTCATCTAGCTGCCTAACATGTTTGGGAATGTACGATCAACCATCCTCTCCCTGATGATTGGCTCTTATGCTTCTTCAGCTGTCACCTTCCTTGGTGTCAAGGTACACATACGCATGCACGCACACACACATACACACACACACACGCATGCATGCATGCACAAATCTACTTGAACATAAAATTTTAATCAGCACAGAATAACTTTTCAACATAATCATCACAACAAATAATTATTTAGGATTGTTTTCGTCAACTTGCTTGATTTCAGTGATGACCTAAGCAATTGTTGCATATACAACGATGCCACATGTCAGGTTTACAACATGCCGGCTCGCCCTCTCTTCTACTCATTCCTATTATCTTCCTTTCTATGTGTCTCTCTCCTTACCTGTCTTCCTCCCAAACCCTCCTCTTCCTTCCCATCTTACTGCTCTTACCCCTCCAGTTGATATATGACCTTGGCGTGTCGTTCCGCGTCATCATGTGGGTTTGGTCTGGTATGGCCTGCATGGTCTTCATCAACTGCTTCCTAAACTGGCCTGCTGAATCATTCCCTGCACCTGAAGACATCAGATACACGTCAGTGTACTCTACATCCTGTAATCACATGAAAACACACCCAAACACAATCATCCCTAAGAATCCCCCCCCACCCCCCACCCTTTCTTTTAGGTTAAATATGGGTATGCACATTCAATTATGATTAAAACTATTTAACACTCAAACAATATTTAAAAAGCTGTTATTTACACAAAATGTGTAGGAAATGTTCATGAAATTTACTGAGCACCTTAATGCTGACCCCTTTCCATGTGACACTCCATGAATTGAACACGTATGTTCAGTAAAGTAATCATGTGTAGATAATTACTTGTCTTGCCATGGGCTTGTGAGGGCTGAAGTTATTTTAGATGTATTATACATTCAACCTCTTTGTCTTTTCTTGGCAGTAAAAAGGTGAAGCTTAGTGGAGTTGTGACAGAGGACAAGGTGACTGGGGACAGGTACATCACCCATGTGACTGTCATGGAAGACATGATGGGACCTAAGCAGCCAGAACCCCAGCAGACAGACTCCCCAACCACAACCCAGGGTAAGGAACACTGTCGTCGACATTAAACGCTTGTTGTATTTACATTTATATATTTGTGTTAAACAACAAATCTGGAGGTTTCTCCCAGAATTTTTACTTCTCATCAGAATGGAAATGTGTGAAACACATCTAGATGATTATATGACATAAATCCTCTGTTTTCTGGTGCAAAGTAGCCAGTTCCAATTTGTGTCGTGCTGACCGCTGCTAGTTTTGTGGTTTGGTAAAATGAGTGAGAAGATCTGTGTATTTTGTGCTTTGATCATGCAAATGTAAAGAAGAATTGAGCAATTTAGTATTGCACTTCTATAAAGTTAGGGATTCACAGAGGCAGATTCTTTAAAATAATGTTAAAGTTAGTGCGGCAGAGTTACAGCTCAGCTAAGGAGGACAAGCCTCTCAACAACCAATACAAACCAATAAGAAATGATTCTTCTACTATTTTTTGTGAAACAGGTTCTTTCAGTGTGGTGTGAAACTCCCTCAGGCTTTAATTAAAATCACTAATCATTGTGTCATGCTTTCATTAGTCTCAGCCACTTAATGAGAGTGTTTCAAGCAGGTTCCTTGTTGGTAGTGAATAACTGTACAGTGAATTTGGATACTGATGAACATTAGGACACTGATGTACAGTATGAGTTCCCTCCATTAACCTCTGAAGTTCTGCATGGTAATAATGTAACTCCAACTCCAGGGTTAGGTACAAAAGTGCCATAAAAAAATAAAAGAGAAACATTCTGGAAACTGAACTCCCAGTGAACTGTAACAATTGGGCTGAATTGTTTGAGTCCCTGGAAACATATTCTCTCTCTCTCTCTCTCTCTCTCTCTCTCTCTCTCTCTCTCTCTCTCTCTCTCTCTCTCTCTCTCTTTCATCAGGCTCAGTGCCACTCTGTCATTCTGTGTGCACTCCCATCTTCCTGTGGAGTATCATCACCATGGCAATGACCCAGCTGAGGCTGATCTTCTTTATGGGTGCAATGAACAAGATGCTGGAGTTCCTGGTCACCTACGGTGACCCCAACCGTAAGAATAATAACCTACATGACTATTTGTTTTAAAAAATTGAAATACCTCTTGGTTGAACCAAACAATGACAAGAGCATCAACATTGTATGGTTTCAGTTGTCATTATAGGTGAAGCAATTAGAATCATTTCCTATTGACAAAAGCTGATTGAAGAGTGATGTTGCCACTAACATTGTGTTAAAGCATACGTGGTGATCCCTGACCTGAAGCTGTTGTCTGTTTCAGCTTCTGAAGAGCTGCAGGAGGAGGTGGAGGAACAAGGTATGAGGCAAGATGCTCAGTATTAAGAGAGGACAGCCTGTCACTGGGCTAAGTGCATAAATTGTATTTATAGCATCAAATCATAACATAGGTTATCTCAAGACACTTTACAGATAGAGTAGGTCGAGACCACACTCTATAATTTACAAAGCCCCAACAATTACAACAATTCCAGTAATTCCCTCAAGAGCAAGCAGTGCGACAGTGGCGAGGAAAAACTCCCTCTTGGGAAGAAACCTCGGACAGACCCAGGCTCTTGGTAGGCGGTGTCTGACGGGCCGGTTGGGGGTGTGATGAACAGTCGCAATAATAGTCACATTAATAATGGAACAGTGACTGGATGTAGCGGGAAGCTGCAGGGTTCAGCAGAAAGCAGCAGGGTTCAGCAGGAAGCTGCAGGGTTCAGCAGGAAGCAGCAGGGTTCAGCAGGAAGCAGCACGAAGCTGCAGGGTTCAGCAGGAAGCTGCAGGGTTCAGCAGGAAGCTGCAGGGTTCAGCAGGAAGCTGCAGGGTTCAGCAGGAAGCTGCATGACATTGCAGGGCACCGCTGAGCTCAGCAGGGAGTGCAGCAGGACCACGGCGACAGCTGGAACCAGGATCTTGGTGTCAACGTTCTCCAAGGAAATACGCTGGGGGAAAAAACATAAGGACTCCGGGGTAAACTCCCCAGAAGCTAGGATTAGTAACAAGCATTTCTGGGACAGGATACACACAAATAGTAATAGTAATAGTAATAGTAATAGAAAGGGAGAGGAGAGAGTGTGTCAAAGGAAGGAAGTCCCCCGGCAGTCTAGAACTATAACAGCGTAACTATAACAGCGTAACTAAGAGAGACAGGTCACAACAAGTTACTACAATGTTTTGACTGATGTTTGTATTTTGTGTGGTTTGTGTAACATCTTTAAATCTTTACACCTTTGAGAGAGCATTTGGACCATTGGAAACTAGAAATTATTATTAAAGCGGACATATTATGCTATTTTCTGTCACATCTACACGTATTTTAGAGAAACCCCCGTGAGCTAAAACATCCAGATTTCCAACTGTTCTAAGTGTTACGCAACTCTAAGCCGGCCTGCTATGATTGGTTATCTGCTCCAGGTAGGCAGGACTGGAGTGTTTTTTTTTTTTTTTTACCACGCTACTGTGGTGGTGTTAACGTTGTCACATGTAACTACATGGCAGTAAAAGGTCATCTTGGCTGCCAGTGTTGTTAAATTCTCCCAAATTCCGGATCACATTACTCCTAAACATTCCCGGTTATGTAGTATTTGGTTAAAAAGCCTTTATCTGTGATTATTGACTGTAGAAAGTGCTGCTATATTCTATTAGTGTCCACTGCTAACTATAGTAGCTACATGGCTAACGGCAGTAAACTATGTAATCTGGGCTGCCAATTTGTTAAATTCTCCCCAATTTCGGGTCACATTCCTGCTGAAACATGTCAGATTGGGTAGTGTTTGGTTCAGAAGCCTTTATCTGCGATGTCTGACGGTAGAAAGTTCTAAGCTCAGCTATAACGTTATACTCCGTTGCAGTAGCTCCTGCTTCAACTAGTGTTTAAACCTGTTTGAGTTGGGACTCACTCGGATCTTTCACCGAGAGTCTCTAGTATCATTAACTCGGATCAGTTGAGTCCTACTACAATTCAATCTAAAATGATTACAGTGCCACACACAAACCTCTTGCAACATTAGCTACTACTAGTCCTAGCCATCTTAGTTGCCAAAAGCTTTAGAACTTACAATTTCGTAGTCAACCACAACTCCACAAGTCAACTCAAGCGAGTGAGTGAGCAGAGACAGTCCGAGACAGGTTATAGGAACTTCCTGACCCGCAGACTCAGAGCCGGAAACATTGCAAGCTCTGAGACCATGGGACTCACTCGAGAACTCATGAGTCATCATGACTCATGAGTTGTCAATGACTCACGAGTTCTCACGTGAGTCAGTCAATCGCGCAAATCAGCTGGCTACGTTGTGGAGCTTTAGCAGACGAGTGTGTGAATCTCTCCTCGAGTCCGGGTGAAAACCACAAGAAAAGCCATTCTTTCACTTAACATAATAACATACAATGTTCTGCACGTAGCCTAGCTAGGCCTACTGTAGACCATGGTGTATACATGTAGTATATTAAAATGCAATTAGGTCAAGCAGACAGTCCAAAACATTGCAAGCTAGCCTCGGCTCACACTGGTTACACACTGGATGCGTCACGCTAGCATGTCAGCTGTCCGTTTATAATTCGGCTCCCATGTTAACAGGTTAGAGCTTACACACTGCCTGCGTGACACGCGGCTTGAGCCTTGACGAAAACGCGTGCCTGTTAGAAATAGAACCAACGCCTATTTTTCACGTAGCGTGTTTGAAGCGTTTCCAGGCAAAATAGAATAGGAAAAGATGTTTATATGTCGTTTAGACATGAATAACTATTAATAAATGACATGTTGATGTTTGAAAGTCTCTAGGTTTTGATATAAATGCAGATATAAATGTAATTTTTAAAAAATAATTGATTTTCTAATATTGCACCTGTCAATACAGAACCAAATATTCTGTAGCCTATTTTGCCATCAATCCTGCCGACGTTGTCTTTGCTGTAATCAAATCAGTATATATTTATGTTTAACATGGTATTTCATTTTATCAATGGGAAACATACATGTGTCCAGACAAGGCTAGCAGCAGCAGCACCACGTCAGACACGTTCCTGGTGTGTAAAGACATCCACGCAGCCGCCGCGCAGCTGGCATGCAACAGAAATGCCACGCCACGCAGGCAGTGTGTAACCGGCCTTATCCTGAAAATGCTACAGTATATAATAGTTGCCCTTTAAAACACATAATAAAGCATTTTGAGCTGACCTGTTCAAAATATTGCAACGAAAACCACTTATTGTTGTTATGATATATTCATCAGTTGACAATAAGCAACATGTGGCTGAGGTCATGTTCTTGGTGTCATTGTCCTTGCCATGGATTGTAAAAATAATGGACAAAGCTTCTGGGTCTGAAAAGTGAAGCCAATGCGAAAGTGCCTTGAACCTGCATTCTATTTCATTTCCAGCAAGGGGGGCGACTCCATTAGTTGCCTCAATAAACATTTCCCTAACGAGTTTATGGTCTCAGTCGTTAGTTTCAAGTCTTCTCAATACAGCATGAGGTTTATTTAGTAAATGATGGTCCCATTTATTTTAAAATAGACTATAAAGCAGGGGACAATCACTGTGTAATTTCACTTGATTGGAACATTTTGGTTGCCTAAAAATGTCTTGTTCAGCGTTCATATTGGGAAATAAAATCTCAAAAATACTTGACATCAGTATTTCTAAGATAAGATATTAAGTACTGTTTGTAGTGGTTTCAATCTGTTTTCCATTTGCTTTTCTCCACATGTTGCTATGGACTTCTCTCTCTCTGTGTCCTCCCCAGTTGGTTTCTACTCATCGATCTTCGGTACAATGCAGCTGCTGTGTCTAGTGACCTGTCCTATGATTGGCTACATAATGGACTGGAGGTTGAAGGAGTGTGAAGAAGAAAATGCAAACACACTAACAGAGAATAGGTATGAAGAAGGTCCAGTGACGTGTCTTTGGGTTTAGGCATTGTGTTGCTATGTTTACATTGTTGTAAAGCAGCCAGCAACATGTATTGTATAGATTAGGCTTAGAAGGTGTATCTTGAAATTCAATACTCATATGCCATTTTTACATTGAAAGAGTTTTTGGTGGCTGTTCATACTGGCCCTGAAGTGAGCCCTATCTTGCCTACACTGTAAAAGATGAAGGAAACAACACATCATAATTCTGCATCTTGGACTCTGTAACATCCACATATCCTCCTTAGCTGTCAGCCTTTTTTGACGTTTGTCCCCTTCAGCCAATCAGAATCCCCAAAGAGAGACAGAAAGATCCAGAAACTGACCAATGCCATGAGAGCTTTTACCTTCACCAACCTCCTATTGGTCACCTTTGGAATAATTTCCATGATTGACAACCTGCCCATACAGGTTAGAAAAATACTGTACAGGAATACAACGTATTTTACATGTATGCAGACACAGATACAAAAAAAAAAGACAAAGTCACACTTTTAACGATCATTTATTAATCTGTTCTTTCCTTCTCTATTAGGTGGTGTCATTTGTTCTGCATACCATAGTGAGAGGATTTATTCACTCCTGCTGTGGAGGTCTCTATGCTGCTGTGTACGTATCACCACTGGCATCATTAAAGCTGCACTAATAGATATTTTTAAATAAACTATGAAACCAGAAAATTACACAGTTTTACAAAATGCGCTATTTCACATTTCCTACACTGTTTAACACAGATGATGACTGAGCACATACATCTTCTGTTATATTGCTCAATTCCCCATCTGTACAGTATGCGCTGTCAATTTGGGCAGCTATGTTTGCTCTGCTGCGTTTATGTTTGGTAATCCTCTCAGAAAGATACTTGAGATCCTGAAGGAAACCCTGAAAACCCTGAAAGCCTGTTCTTGACCAGTACCATCCCCTCTGAAGAGAACTAACGGGAAGCGTCTTCTCTGACAAGCTAGCACTTAGCCAATTCTTCCTGGAAAACCACTCCATGTTAAATCGTTTTTACTAGATGTTTGGTTTATAACAATATCCCATGGCTGCTTTTTTCAAAAGGCAAACTATCAAATGTTGTAGATGTTGTATGTTTTGTAGAAGATAATCCACAACATTCATGGTGACGACGGTTATCTTCTTTAAAATAAATACTTGGCAAATAGATAATCAAATTGCAGCAAGGCAACAGGTAATCAGCCTCACTTGGCATTACATGTGTGCCTCATTCACACCAACTGTACCACTACCAACTATAGTGGAGTAGAAATATAAAGTAGCGTTAGTCAAATCCTTAGGTGTTACCAGCGAAAAAGAGCTATTGTTTGAAATAACTTTAGATTTTGATTGTAAAATGCATTAAAATATAAATTAGTCTTTGAAAGTGACCATGGTATAAGTGGGTGGACACCTCATCGGCCATTAACCCGCTAATACCATTGTCACTTGCCACATTTTGTTTTTGTCCTATTGTGCTAGGTTTACAGTATTTTCATTGTGAATAAAGACAATGATTGGGGAATAGACATTCTTTCTCTTTTGTTATTATTCTGATGCGTTAATCATTTCAATCTCCCTAGGTACCCACCCAACCACTTTGGAACACTGACAGGCATGCAGTCAATGATCAGTGCTGCTTTCGCTTTGCTTCAACAACCACTGTTCATACTGATGGTGGGACACCTCAGTGGAGATCCTTACTGGGTAGGGAGCACACACACACACACACACACACACACACACACACACACACACACACAGACACACACACACACACACACACACACACACACACACACACACACACACACACACACACACACACACACACACACACACACACAAAATCAAAGAGAAGACAGGAGGATAACATGTTTGTTCCATGCACTGACATGTCTCTCCTTACAACAGATCAATTTGGGCCTTCTCATCTGCTCCCTTGCTGGCTTCCTGTTGCCAGCCTATCTGTTCTATCACCGTAGAAACCTGATCAGGGCAAAAGCAGAGCGTGATAGGTTGGCTGCCAGCCAATCTGACAAAGAGAATGCTCCTCTAACCCAATCAGATAGTGGAACTGCTAAGAGCCAAGCCAATGGGCATGCAGCTAATGATTACACACACAATGGGCATACTGTTCAAGATGATTGATCGAACAGGTTTTTTTTATGATTACTGTTATATACTATATATATATTGAAAACTATGACATCTAGCAAAAACAAAACAATACCAAATTCAAACATATTGAGCAAAGTTTCTTTTATCTTTATTTAAAACAAACACAAGTACATACAGGTTTTAGCCAACAATAGTACCACACCACAGCAAAGTTTAATACTCTTTGACTTTTCTCTGATTCCATTTACAAATGATATGTTAAGGTGGCTTAGTGGTTCACAACATGGATTTTAGTTAGTATAGTTTACATGCTGTTTATTGGAGTTTACTTTCCACACAAACACCATCAATTGCCCTTAAATGAGTACATGTACATGTGATGGAACAGGGAACTGCGTCCTGGGAAAGTTTCCAGTCCCCAAACCCTTGACCCAAGCATTAAAAGAACACGCCGACTTAGTGGGACTTTAGCTTAATCACGTATCCCCCAGAGTTAGATAAGTCCATACATCCCCTTCTAATCTCCGTATGTGTTGTAACTCTGTCTGACATCCCCACCGCTAGCCTAGCTTAGCACAGATGCACCTGAGAAGCCCCGTGGTGAGGAGCAGAGTAACAACGGTGCTTTTCAGGTGTTGAGCTAGTCACTCCGCCCAAGTAGCAGTGCTTTGCCTTTCTGAGAATATAGTTCCCAGCATGTATACGGTTAGAAGATGGCTGTGTCTCATGTGACCTTGTTATTTGTACACGCTGTGACTATACAAATCACAACATGTAAATAGGAAAATATTGCCGTTATTTATTCACTTATTGGAAGCAGTAGGCTAGTTGGGGCCGGTTACAGAGTTACGGCACGCACGGAGATGAGAAGGGTATGTATGGACTTATCTAACTCCCCCCAGAGTTAGATTCACTGTATCCCCCAATACAGTGAATAAGCTAAGGTCCCAATAAGTCGGCGTGTTCCTTTAAGTGACAAAAGAACATACAAATTCAAGGACCATATTGTGTTTATAAGTGCATTAGGAAGAAATCTCTTTATAGACAGTAGGTATGATTACAGAAATCAATGTTGATATGGGCACCTCACTATTATTTTAAAGCAGACTTAAACAATTGTGAACCTGCCCTTAAAGGTTAATAACTGCAAATGACAAAACCTATTATGATAATGACAAAAACTTTCATCTCAAGATAATGTGATGTTTAAAGTGAGACTATGTAAGAAATACACATTCTTCCTCTACAAATGGAAAGATGAATTCATAAATGTTGAAACACACTTTTGCTACATTTAATACATTCAGGTGTTTTGCTTCTCCTGCCTTACTTGGTCCGGTAAGACCAGTAGCTTTGGCTTGCTCAATGTTAGCTAATGTTCCAGACTTTTGCTGGATATTGCTTTATAATCGGTAAGCCACTTAATTGACTTTACTCTTCTCCAAGTGCAATTATTTTGCAATTGCTATTTGTGGTAACAGTGGCTACCATTTCCCAACAATTACAGTCTAGCTTTGTGGTGTTAAGATAATGGACCTAAACATAAGCAGCAACCACAGCCTTTGTGCTTCCATATTTAACATAGCAAACATAAATACGGTATATGTGACAATTTGACTTGGTAGTTTTTACTCTTGAAGTAGCTACTTACTGAATGCAGCACACTTACGTGATCAATAACATACAAGTAGTATTGCAAATAATCCACCAGTGGCTACTAAAGGAATAAATGAATAGGAGATTCATGTCACTCTCATGTCTGTGTGTTAAAGGGCTCATATTATGCTTTTTGGCTTTTTCCCTTTCCTTTCTGGTGTTATATATCTTAGTTGTGCGTGTTATAGGTTTACAAAGTGAAAAAGCCCAAAGTCCCCCCCAAAGGGACTTACCATCTCCAACAGAAAACACTGTTCACCAACTGCTCCAAACAGCTCTATTGTAGTCCAGCCTTTACTTCAGAGACAAACGTGGTCACTTTGTAATACACGTTATAATGCTCACCTAGCTGCTAGCATGGCACGCCCTCATACTCTGCTTCTGACTGGCTAGTAGTCCTTACCTAGGTACTGCGCATGTGTGACTCCCAACAAAGATGGAACAGAAGTGAGATGTCTCACTCTGTAGCTAAAACAGAGAGCTCAAAATTAGTTTTTTGAAAATTAAACCATGTAAATCTATTCTGGTACAACCTCTAAATACAATTATTAACCTGAAAAAGACCATAATATGAGCACTTTAATATGTAGTTTAGTTGATTAGTTAGTTTGTAGTTAGCTGATTTGTTTGAAATGATATGACCAGTATCCAGGATGCTACTTTGTTGTGATTCATTCTTTAACTGTAAAAAGGATGTAACATTACTATGATTGTAACATCAATTTAACAGGGTTATGTTTAAGCAACAGCTCACGAAAGGTCTTTGGACTTGGACTGAAAATTAGCATCAGCACCAAACAGCCTTTCTGTGTGACACCTGTCAAATTGTCAGTTATGATAATATATGGTGCTCTTTGGCAGTTTGTTACAGTGTCATGAGGCAACCAACTCTCTTAGTATCTCTGAGATATTTGGTTTTGATTATACAAATGTCACTTAATAAGTTGACTATTTAAATGAATAATTTAAAGGTTTTTAACCTCCAACCCCACCTGTGCAGACACAGTTTAGGAGTTCATATAAGAAAAATAAAGTGTTATATAGACACAAAAATAAATATTGTATGAGCAATTTAATAAGCACTTGAATGTCGCAAAGCCAGCACACCATGATGAATCAAGATTTGAAACACAACATGGCGTGTACAGTGTTAATACAAACATGTCACAATAGTTAAATGGTAAGCTTTATTTAGAGATGACATAATGATATTTAAAATAGTTCAAATGTGTGTTTGGATTTGCTTTGGAAGTGCTTTGGGTTGACCCCTGCAAAGTGCACTCTGCTGATGTTTAAGTGTCTTGATTTAAAGGCAGCATACGCACAAATAAAGAAAACAATGTTTGTGACATGCTGCTCATCTGATAGCTGTCTATAGACAGACTAGGCAGAAAATACGACAGGTGCACCTTAAAATATACTGCAATCCAATACAGAAACACCATATTGGACATTATAGGCTTCAGACAGGTAGTATTTATTCTATATCCATTGTACTGGATTGCATCAATTGCAATGTACAGGTGTGGCTTGTATTGTGTCCACCTACTGTTTGTTTGTATTTCGTTGTTTATCAGTGGTGCTGAAGTTGATTCTGGTCTCAACAGAATTACAGCGTTCATCATCATCACCACTTATTTTGGTGATGAAGAGGGAGCTAAAGTTTAATCACAAAATTATATGTTTTGGTAGTAACATATGTTTATCATCTTTAAAAACTGAATGACCACAGAGAATATAATTAAAAACAAATGTTCAGTGTAAATAACTTTACTCAAAAGAGGAAGATATATTTTGTGTTACATGTATTTGGCTTCTGACTAGATTTGCAATGTTGCTTTGGTTTGTTGTGGAGAAATGTAAAGAATTCTAAAACATTAAAAATGTTAAGTGAAATTGGGTTTCTGTTCTTTTTTTCCCACATTTTACATGTTTAAAATAGGAATTTGCTGAGAAAGCCCAAACAGATTTCTTATGTTCCCTGAATTATGATGATGAATGTAGTCTCGTATTGCCAGACCTATCTCCACAGCACTGTGGAGTAAGATCTGGCTGCACCACACATACATTCTGGGATAGTTCTTTAAACCAATCACAATCGTCTTGGACAGCGCTTAAACTCCGGACGCAGCGACGGTGGCTCTGCGTCATGGTCTTGGGAAGGAACTTGTTTAAGTGGAACATTTGCACCCTGCAAATTAAAATTGTTTACTATTACCAGTGTATTGGGGTGTGTACTCGGCGATATGCTCACCATGTACTGAAGGCTCAGTCCTTGCCGCAGCAGCAAGGGTTTGATTCTGACGTGTGGCCCTTTCCTACATGTCATTCCCTTTTCCTTCTCTAATCCTATGAGGCAGTCCCATCACGCGTTTGGGTGAAATAATAGACAATCAACGTGGAAAATATTATTAACGTTCTCTAAAAGGTGAACGTAGCAGAGCTGCTGTCGGACAGCATTAGTAAGTGTGTCTGAGAAACAATAAAAAGAAACAGCAGCAACTTCATTAGGATTATTTCAGAATGTAAAGGTCTATTTCTGTTTCCTCTGTCCAGTTCATCACTACAGTTAGTTTTGCTGCTTAAATATTGGACGATATCAGCTGCAGCTGTGCACATAAAAACGTTTACAAGCTGCATCTCTAATCATTAAAGTAAGCTAAATCATTATAGAAAACACTCATCACACAATACAATACAATAGCCTACATCATTTTAAAAGCAACGGAGCCTGCAAGGACTGCGGAAGGGCCAGTTAAACGTCCATGTGGGTTATTAAATCTGAGAAAATAATTCATTCAGGTGAGTGGAAGGTGGAAGGTGTTAAGCTTACAGGCGGATTTGGATAAAGAGCCAATCCACGCATTATTAATAGAGTGCGTTTGTGTGTATATAATATAGGCCTGGCCTTTATATTTGTATAGTTCTTTTCATACAAACATTTCTAGTGTTTTACACTAAAATAGCCTATAAAGGCTATAGCCATTGTGTATGTAGGCTATAGGCTATTATAAATATATAGGCCTGTGTGTGTGTGTGTGTGTGTGTGTGTGTGTGTGTGTGTGTGTGTGTGTGTGTGTGTGTGTGTGTGTGTGTGTGTGTGTGTGTGTTACAACAAATGTACGACCCCCGTACATTCTTATCACATTTTGCCACGTTGTGAATTGAACTGAAAGTACATATATAGAAGTTGTCATGAAATGCAGCGTATGACAAAACGATAGACAGCTGATGCCGTGGTGCTGCACGTCATATTTAATTGACGTGGCTTTTAATGACGGCGCAGAGGCAGAGATGTCTCGTGTTTGTTAAATGCCTCGATTCCTCGACTCCTCTCTCCTCGAGGCTCTTCCTCGACTCCTCGGTGCGGATCTCCTGTGGGGGCGGGACTAGACGCGAGGAGAGGAATCGAGGAATCGGGGATGCACAAACTGGGAATTGAGAAAGGGCTCATGTTTCTCCTGTGCCATGTCTTGTTTTACTTCCCAATGTGTTTCACCTGTTCATCAGCCCTGTTGTCACCTGTACCTCGTTAGCCTCATTACCTGGTGCATTTAGTCTCTGTTTTCTTTGTCTTTTGTCCGATTGGTTTCATTACGTGTGTCTTTTTCTGCTTCCCTCCCTGCGTAGTTTTCGGATATTCCTGCTTGCTTCAGGACACTTTTTGTTGTGGCCATTTTAATTTAATAAACCTTGAAAGCCTTACGCTGCCTCCTCGTCTTGACTCTGCATTTTTGAGTCCAAGCCTGCACAAATCCTGACACCAGATAACAGTAAAACCTCACACTATAATGATGTTGTGGAAGTGACAAGGATGGCTGAGAAAAATGTAAGAATTATTTAATAAATAAAAACATAGCCTCATAAAAACCTATAAAGGTTTAGAATTATAACTCAGCTTTTGTTTTTTTTGCTGACTGACTGATATTGTTAAGTCAAAGCCTTAAACGCTGAACAATAACAATAACTGAAATAGCTAAATGAAACATGAGCATCTCATAAAATTGTGAAAATCTCTAACCCTGTTATTATTTCAGGTTTAAAATACATTTCCCACAACGCTACAGTGTGCTACCCTGGAAATCCAGAGTTCTTGCGAGAGCACAATTTGAATTTGCTCAGCGAGTCACTCTGGCATTGAGTAATGATGCTCATTAACTATGCCCTTGGAGCCGAGCTGCACCAATCACATTGGTGTATCTGCTATAGGCGGGCCAGCAAAGTTACCAGTTAGCTCCGCTGGTAGCTAAGAGTTTAATCTACCAGTTAGCTCCACTGGTAGCTAAGCGTATGGGGCTCTGGATACGTCACCCCTTGTATTGTTGTGATTGGTCGTAGTGTTACTGTATATAAGCTACTGGTCGGCTTCCACAGAAGTGGGAAGCCGTCCCAGCCCTTGTACATCAATGGAGAAGTGGTGGAGCGGGTGGACAGTTTTAGGTTTCTAGGTACAACAATATCATTATCTTTAAAATGGGATGATAACATTACCAACATTACCAAAAAAGCCCATCAGAGGCTTTTTTTTCTTCGCCAGTTGAGGAAATTTGGGGTAGCCTGTGAGGGGATGTTACAATTCTACCGAGCCGCCATCTTGAGTGTCCTTACTTTTTCTGTTACTGTCTGTATGGCAACTCTACTGTCCAGCAGAGGTTGCAGCTGGATAGGATAGTCAAAACAGCCTCAAAAATCATTGGCTGCAAACTCTCCCCCATCTGTGAGATCTACGAGGCCCGTGTCCACCGGAAAGGCCTAAATATCCTACAAGATGAGACTCACCCTTTATACTCCCTTTTCACCCATCCTCCCATCAGGGAGAAGGTTGAGAGCTATTAAGACAAGAACCTCCCGCTTTCTCAACAGCACATACTGCAGAGCCATTAAATCTCTTAACAGCTCTCCATCTCTATACCAGCATCTCATAAAAAAAGGTTCCCCTAAGGTGCCTGTATAAATTGTACATCTCTTCACACCAGTTTTCTAATATTACTTTTTATGCCACCCACTAGCAATATTTTATGTGTTTATTGCAAAGTTGTGGAAAATAAAATAATCATCTCATCGTGACTGAGAGAGAGAATGTAGCCATGTTAATGGGCTGCAGATGATGAAGGAAAGGGTTGAGGAAGTAGCCAGCGGCCTTGCGCTATGCATTTGTCACTTTAAACTTGACATCTGTTATTTTAGCCTCCTGGACTTTCATCCAGGTATGTAGTGATCGGTGTCCCCTTTTTTATCTGCCTTTTTTTATCTGCCTGTGTTAAGTGTGATCCCATGTGGGATACCATATGTGTATATATTAGCTCTCTATTTTTTTTTTTATTGTGTTGATGTCCTGTCATGAGCACACTGAAGCAAATTCCTAGCAACTTGCACCGAGTTGTATGGCAATAAAGTATTGAATCTTGTAATCCAGTGATTCTTGAAACTTTGGCAAAAACATGTCCCACTAAGAAAAGTGCCAATTCTGTTGGAAATTAATAACATTTTCATGAATAAAAAGAATCTAGGTTATAATCAGGGGGTCCTTTACACACATGTAAGGTTCTTTTATAGTTTTATCTTTAATTTTTATTAATTTAATGATTAATTGCTGGCCCATTGCCTACAAAATCAGTTGTCCTCGGATAGGAGATAATCATTTCAACTTGATTAAAAAAACATAAAGTAATAATTTAATTGAATAATATCTTTACCACATGAAATAGTACATTGTAATATGTTTTAAAAACTGCAAACAGTGAGATTTTAACAATATTTACTATTATTTTGTGGTTGCTCAAAATGTGTCCGACATATTCGTCACCACCGTCAGATATTTATAAAAAGCAATAAAGTCAGGCAACTAAAAGGTCAACTACATTCCTGAGGACCCCATTTTCAAACCTTCAGCTCTACTGCATGCTTCAAGATCACTCAAGCTCCCTTAAATTTGCTATTTTCTCTTAAACTTGTTCATATTTTTGGACACTGCTACTGTCGCCACCATAACATGTCAACACCGTCTCTTTTGTAAAAAAAATCTTAGATTAGATTATGACATAAATGTATACTTTTTGTTCCTAATGCAATCAAGGCGCTAAATAGAAATGAAATACTGTGAACTGCCTTCTTGTGCTTTTTTTTTTTTTTTTTAATGGACGCTGTATTGTGTGAATGATTTATTATTATTGTGTTTTTACGTATTTGATCATGTGTTTTTATGTACTTTGATCGTGTTGCTTTGCATGACTAGACTATGCACGGTGTCCAAGACAAATTTCCCAGTGATGGGACTAATAAAGTATAAAGTAAGTAAGAAGAGGTCTGAAGTGGCTAATGTGAACAACTCATGCATATCATGTGAAAGAGTAGGTTTTTGTCACCACCGTCGGGTTTTGGTGGATATCCTCACGGCTGTGGTTCAGCCTCGAGGCTGCGGCCGAACCACAGCCGTGAGCCCGTATTTACTGTGATCAACAATTATATTCGAGCCTCCTTTAAGGACCATTTGGAGGTTTTTGTCACCACCGTCAGACTGGACGTCACAAAAAACCTGACGGTGGTGATGTCTGACGGTGGTGACAAAAACCTACTCTTTCACATGATATGCATGCTCAGGATTGTTATTTTTTGGACCCAATATTTAAATGAAGTTGTTAAGCAAGAAGCCATCTTGTGTGGTATACATTTTGGAATTGTATGTTGTTATGAGGCCACTGTCACCAGATTAGTGTCACCACCGTCAGTTCTAAAGTCACCACCGTCAGAGGGAGTTTTATTTGTTTTAAATGAATATGCTTACAATATGTTTCTTCAGTGCTGTTGAGTTATTAAAGTAAAAGTCTCTTTTAATACAAATATATGTTTGTTAAATAAAAAACATTACTTTTTTCTATTTAGGCTTAAAGTAAACGTTGTATGATGTTAGATCTTTTAAAGGAGTACACGTGAAACAGTATAAAAAAATCAACAAAAGTGAATATTCAACATTTAACAGCATATCTATGTACTACAAATGTCAGATAATGATTTAAAAACTCTAAATACATATTAGACTAAATAAATAAAACATAATATGCTTTTATTGTGTCTGACGGTGTTGACAAAAACAAAGTAATAACTGGAAAACCGTCTATTTTATGAAAAAAACACAAAATGAGGAGGTTGCACCAGTACATTGCTGAACAGCCAACACTTTGGTCTATAATGATATACCTTCAGATTTGTAATTTAACTAACTTTTTATTTTCAAAATTAAAACCTGTTTTATCCCAATTCCCAAGAATCAGTGAATCTTGAATTGCGTGCAGTGAGATTTTCAAATGCATGCTTGGTGCCGCCCCTCGAGTTGGGCCATTTTCATTACTCAATAGCAGACCCTTAATCTTTTGGATTTAGGTCTGGATTTCCAGGCTAACGGTTTGCATGATTCCTCACTGTAATGTCATTCAAATATTTCTTCTTCACACATTAGCATATTGGCAAACCAGACTGACTGACCAAACCATCACTGACACAGCGGGTAATGTCTGATTTAGTTTAAAGCTTTAGTGCGTAACTTTTTGATATTAATAAACGTCCGCTACATTCAAGCCATTGCCAAATGAGTGGCTGCAAAGCTAATTAAGACTATCAGCTCCACACAACTCTCTCTGGATTTCTCAGTATGACTATGTTCTGAAGATTGTGGAGTCCGGTGACATTTCCACGCAGAAATTTGAGTGAAGATAATGACCTCTTATGAAGACTCCATCATGTTTTTTAATCCTCCGTGTCATCCTTGGCTACTAGCAACTGCATGGAGGAGGGGTGGGGGCGAGTGCGCGATCACAGAAGGCTTGTATCATGTGGACGCGCCGACAGATTTGTTGTCATTACTTACCTAACCCATACTATTCCTCAAGGGGGAGACAGAAACTACGCACTGTAGCTTTAAGTTGTGTGCCACTGTGTCTCTGACTCAGGCCATTCTCCTTGAGAAAAATAACCATCTCATCGTGACTGAGAGAGAGAATGTAGCCATGTTAATGGGCGGCAGATGATGAAGGAAAGGGTTGAGGAAGTAGCCAGCGGCCTTGCATCACTATTGTACCTGGAGGCTGCTGCTGGGCTTCTTAGCTAGTCTAATAATCCAGGACCATATTCAGGAAACATTTTAAGGCTGAGAATAGATCTGAAATGGTGAGAGTAGACACATATTGAAAAACATTTTTTGTTTGTTCGACCCCCTATGGAAAATGGGTCATCACGAAATCAGCCATTGTTTTTTTTTTAATACCATGATTGCCCCTTTAGTGTAAGAGCTTTATGGACTTGCATGCCAACTGCCAAGGGGCTTCAACGCGCATGCACGCACACATGCGCACGCACACACACACACACACACACACACACACACACACACACACACACACACACACACACACACACACACACACACACACACACACACACACACACACCTAATCATACATGGAATTGAATTGTGTGTGTGTGTGTGTGTGTGTGTTGATGAGGGGCTGTGTGGGTTTATCCTCATAGCCCCTGCTGTCATTTTAATCTCCCCTTTGTGTTGCTTGCTTGCCTGCCACACACACACACACACACACACACACACACACACACACACACACACACACACACACACACACACACATTACTGTGTCAGTGTGCCACATGAGATGATTAAAACCTCATGTCAGAGACAGCTTATGTGCCAACCATGCGACAATAACATGTATTATTAAGGCGTTATTATCTATTGCAACTCAGTCAACAAGCCCCGGACTGTGTTTTGCTATGCTGGCGAATACATTTAATCACGATTTAGTGCAATCATGACGTTCATGGCTGGAGAAGCCATAGAATAACGTTACGCCTGCAGCTTGATTGACACCCATGTCGTCCAATCAGTGCTATTTTTATTGCGACAATTCTGCTGTTGGACCCTGGCATTAGTTTTGTTGTCGTACTGACAAATATGTCGGCCTCTTGGAATCTCCTGACCACCAATATTATGGATATATGAGAAGAAGCACATCATTGTTTTGGGATTATATTCACCTGGATTTCTTCTCTTTAACTTCCGCATTGATGGAGCGGCCTGCAGACAGATGCTAGCTATTTTACAGAAGTTAAAGAACCAAGCAGCTTCCACCCCTAGCTAACATTTAGCTAGTTCAGCTAAGCTGCGTGTAGTGAAATAACGTCAGACATATCGTTCTCTGGCTAGCTAGCCAAACATTTAACGTTATCTGTATTAGCTTGACGCTGGGATAGCTAGCCACCACAGCAAGACTCGTAACGTTACATCCTGCTGGCACCGCTGAATGAGTCCTATGAATAATACTGAATGTTGCATTAAGGAGTTGTCTCTGCTGATCATAACCCCATGAGGAAATAACAAGACCAAGACTGGCACATCCCATTCACCGTTTTTTGGACCCAGAACAATTGTAAACCCCCTCACAGGTGAGGTGAATTGTTAGCCTGCTGCTAGCCAGGGCTAACCAGTGGAGACCCGAGTAACGTTAGCTTAAGGCTAGCTAATGTTAATGTTATATGGAAAAGAAGCTCCTACAGTAACGTTATACTGAGCATTAACGTTACCAATCACACTAACGTTAATTTTACTTATCGCCTAAACCACGAGTCGTCTTTGCTTTGGTGTAACTAGCTAGCTAACGTGAATGCTTGTGTGTAATAACGTTACATTTCCCCTGTATCCTGTTAACGTTAGATCATTTTCATTATCGTGCAGCTACTGTGACTCATTACCGCTAACGTTAGTTTCTTTCATCATTATTGACTTGCTAACGTTACAGTCAGCATGTTAATAATAGCTATAGCTATCGTAACGTATTTTTTAAGTTGTAGCTTAATTCTGCTCCCTATGTCAGATGTTTAACGTTATTAATCGTCCTCACTAACAGTTATGCGTCCCCACCCCGACTTCAATATTACACACTGGCTAATGTGGGCTGGATGCCACTGCACGATATGTAATGCACGCCAATTTACAGAGTGCATCCCATAATGATCAAGAGAAGGCTTTAAATAATGTGTTTTAAAAAAACAAACATGTAACGTTACACTTGTTAATCACAACCGCCTCTCTAAATAGTGAGATTTTCAATGTAGTTTGGCGTGACGTTCCGTGTTAGTTGCATCGTGTCCACTGAGCTGTCAAACCAACGCTGCTGGGCCGTACGACTGAATCAATTAGGGGCTGCTTGTCACCTGGCTCAACGCTGCACAATGTCAGTAAAATGGCAATCCATAATTGGAGACTCGTGGTCAGGAAATTAGGTTGTTTGCATCATTTAACCAGTTTGGTGAATATACTGTACCGATGCTGTAGCTGCTGTTACAGCGCTGCCATGACTGCAGCAGGCCATACACACCCAGGATGTATGGGTGCAAGTGCTGGCAGTGCTGTATGCCTCTTTTGAGATGTAAGAAGGTGCCATTGTGTCTGGGGATTTTCGAGCATTTACAGCATTGTAGGGTAGATATTCTGCCCAATAGAGTAAGGATGATTTTGATCAGATCACATGGAAGGAGCTCATGGTTTAAATGAGGAAATAACTAATGTCTTATATCTTCATGGAGCTTGAGTAAATACAAATGATGTGGTGCATGTTCAGAATTCCTTTGTAATACAGATTTGAGTGAATTAAGAGCACTTAAGGTAAACCATCTTTTTCTGTGTGTAGTCCCTGAATGTGATGGCATGGGATTTATTAAATGGTTGGCTTTCATAAATACAATCCTAGCATGTCAAAGCAGGTGTATCCCTTATTGTACAGGAGTGTATGTTCAGTATTGAGCATCATGCCACTTGGAAGTACCAGTTCCATTTGACAGTAACTATCCTTAATTTTGGCCTTGACATGTCACAGTGTGGTTGCTTGCCAAGTTCAGGGAAATATTGGGTAGTAAACAAGAAGCAATATCTTGTATTCCTGATAGTTTGCATGGCTGGGTGCATGTGTTTCAATCTAAACATTGAACTTGTGTTCATTAATTCAAAGCCTATTCAAAGTGTAGATTTTCTTCGAAATCCCTATTTGAAATTTTGTTTGCTAGAAAAACCTACTTATTTAAGGTGTTGATAAAAAGTGGGTAGAACATGACCTCAGCCGCTGCCTTTTCAGGATGGCATGACCAAGATTTGCTGAAATATCAGTGTATCAGCAATTGTGTGGTACATACAGTTGTAAATATAAACAAAATAGGCCAACATTAAAAGGAGATGTCTGGCAGTAGTACTGGGTAGTCTAAATCCATTACGTTCCACTTCCGGGATTGATTTGGTGCCACAGGAAATTCCGCCGAATGTCCCTCTTTTCGGCCGGATGTCTTACCTTCCGCTTTCTTTGTGATTGAAACTCTGAATAATCATACAGTTGCAGAACAATCGTGCCATGTAGTTAAGGGATTTATTTCTTTGGCTATCTCACTGCGAGCTAGGGTGATTGTAAGAATACACATACTTTGATTCTCACTACCCCGCGTTAATTATGTCAGGGATGTTAATAATTAACCATTAACCGACAGTAGGATTTTTGATAGATTTAATACTATCACTAAAACAATATTATAAACAAGTAATTAATTAAAATAAAGTTTGTTGCACGGTAAAGAAAAATATTCTATTTCTTAACTGTTAGTTAACCCGTGAGTGCAAAGTTTGCAGTAGCAAGTTGCGTTTTAACCTTTTTTTTTTTTTTTTTTTTTTTTTTTTTTTTTTTAAATGGACGGCCAGCTACGTGATACAGGCCGCTATATCGATGAGGACTGGCGGGTTAAATTGGCCGTCCTACACGCAGAGCACTATTCCAGGCAGACGCACACAGCTGACAACCTCGCAGCTAAACTAGTTGATGCTCCAACATACATTCCGCCTCATCAGCAGACAGCTGCAGACGTGTACCGGTCTCGTAGACAGGAAAGGGGCTGCATGCACTGTTGTAATGTGGACAGAAAGTAAGATTTATTTCATGTTGTAGACTTTATTTGATGTGTAGGCTGACAGGCTGGGGTATGTGTTGCCTATTATTACCCACGTCTTGTAATTTGGACTGTATAGAATGTTCAGAATGATGAGAGTAGATAATGCGGAGCATCACTCTTGTTAAAGGTACAATATGTAACATTTCTGCATTAAAATGTCTAAAAATGACTTTGTTATAGTAAGTTGTAAGTAAGTTGTGTACTAACACTATCCTGGGAATTGGGGAAAGGGCTATTGTCTCTGTAAACAGCTTTCTCTGGTTAAGCAGCTGAGTTGTGAGTCCTATGTGATGAATCAAAGAGGAGGGACAGATGCTAGTCGTAGCTCTGCTGAGACTTCGGTCCTGCACAGCAAAAGTGTTTTTGTTGATGATGTCCTTTTTTAAATAGTTTCCTGCAGAGTAGTAGTAGTAGTAGTAGTAGTAGTAGTAGTAGTAGTAGTAGTAGTAGTAAAAAAAGCTTTGTACACTAAATACTACTAAAGACTCTAACATACTTTCTGTGGATGGTGGTTCTATCCATACCTTTTATGGGTCTGTGTTGGTCTGGCCTTCCACACGTGCATTTCCTTAACCACAATCCACACTCTATTCCATAGGGCTGCAACTAACGGTTATTTTCATAGTCGATTAAACCGTTGATTATTTTCTCGATTATTCGATTAGTTGTTTGTTCTCTAAAATGTCAGAAAATGGTTAAAAATGTTGATCAGTGTTTCCCAAAAGCCCAAGAGGACGTCCTCAAATGTCTTGTTTTGTCCACAACTCAAAGATATTCAGTTTACTCTCACATTGGAGAGAAGAAACTAGAACATTATCACATTTAAGAAGCTGGAATCAAAGAATTTTTACTTTTGTCTTAAAAAGATTACTCAAACCAACTAATCAATTATCAAAATAGTTGATCATTTAAGAGTTGACAACTAATCAATTAATCTTTGCAGCTATACTATTCCACTTGGTGGCAGTTGGGGGTCTTTGTATTCCTTTAAAGACGAATTATATAAATGTGGGTAACCTCTCTTCCAAACAAGAATCAATTTTGATATCTTATTTATCTTTTTTTTTCTTCCAAACAACTGGAGCATGCGCAGTAGGTCTGCTTTATATGTGGACATTCGGCGAGATCGCTTTTTTGGGCTGTACGCGGACATGGGCAGATGACAACATTTACGTCACATTACACGTGCTGTGTTTTGTTTAACTACTGAGGTAATGGACAGATGAGTGTAGTTTGTTGGACTCCTGTCAGAATGACCTGATGTATATTGCACACTACTGGGGCTGAACAATGAATTGTTTTCACATCGAAATCACGATTTGAATGCCATCAGCTAATCGCCAAAACCGCAATTAATCAAATGTGTAATATTTAGTTGAATGTTTGGTTTAAAATTTTGTATTCCTCTTTTTTATTATTATATTTACTGTTATTTCATAAGATAAATGCTGGAATAATGTTACATATGACCGATTCAATGTTCCATGCTTATTAAAAGAAAAACCCTTATTGATGATTCATATCTATGTTCTGATCCTTGCATAAGAATATAGAGCAGTTTTGATGGTGTCATGTTATAATGCTCCATGACATGTTTTATCTTACACAGTGAATATTGAACTTTAGCTAAACTTAATAATAATCCCAAATCGAATTTTAATCGCAATATCTGGCAGAAAAATTGTAATTAGATTTTTTTTTTTCCTCAAATCGTTCAGCCCTACACACTACTGACTTGAACAACTTATTTGGTAGGGCTGCCCCTGGAAAGTCTAATATTTGAGTCGGATCAGTGGGTGATCAGTGAACTGACATTTGAGCAGTTTTTTTTTTTTTTTGGTCCGTCAGTGTTCAGTTACTTCTTGGGACATTTTGGTCAGAGTGTAATAGTGCGTTCCGTTTGTACTTGGAACTGGGAATTTCTGAAGTCAAAGTCGGAAACACACCCCCTGACTAGGGCTGGGCGATATATCGATATAAAAAATATATCGATATATTTTTAAATGAGATATGGAATTAGACCATATCGCATATATCGATATAGTTCAAATGTGATCCTTGCTCCCATAGATATATACACAGATGTCGCCTTGAGGTTCTAAACATACGTCAAAACCGCCGCCATCTTGGAACAGGGGTCCGAAGCATTCAGATCAACGCTAAAGATGCCGGACTTTTGTACTGCTTAATTGTGTTCGATAGAGGAAATGAAAAGATCAAACCGCAATGAATAACATTTAACAGGTGACAATGTGTTTTATGATTATGTATGCCGCCTTCGACCAGCAACCTGAGCTCCGGCGGCAGCGGGAGGCGGAGAGCTCCGTGGCCGGCCGCAGCGCCTCTTCCCCGGAAAACACAGCTTTGCCTCGCTGCTGCGCCGGTCCCCGCTGATCCAGATCGGACCAGCCAAAGACAGAGTGGTGATCGGTAGGATCTTACACGTAGTCCAGGACGACCTGTATGTCGATATCGGGCGGAAAGTTCCACTAAGTTTGCCGGCGGCAGGCGGACGGAGAGAAGCTACAGCGGGCAGCAGAGACCGCCTGCGGCTGCAGGATCTGGAGCTCAGTGCCCGTTAAAATGACATGTAACGATAAATACATACAGAAATAAATAGTGGAGGAATGAGCCTGGACATTTCAGTCTGTTTTAAACTTCACCTTGAAGCAGAAACTCTTAGTTCAGAAGGGTGAAGTTTCCGTTTGACTCAGATCTGTGAACCGATCATAATAAATATTCTTTGTATTAACACATTAATTAGTTTCTTTGTTTTGTAGTCGATAGTTCATCTTTTAGTTTACTTAAGTGGAAGCAGTATCAAGTGGAAGAATGGGACTATAAACCTAGGCTTACAGGCATGAGGCATTACATTTTGAACAAAGTAGATTATATTAATATCAAAAGCTTAATTGACCTTTGGAACAAATCACAAATATGGAGCTTTGATTTCAAAAAAGGTACTCCTGTTATACAGTATTTAGGTTTACATTTTATTGTTATTTGAACAGCTGAGCATTTAATCATGAACCAGGTGAAGAAACCGGTTTATTATTTATTTGATTTTGCAACTGTTTCTATGAAACTATATGTGACATGTCATATTTGATTTTGGCTTTGACTGAACATTTGCTCTCACTTAAAATATCGGGATATATATCGTATATCGATATTCAGCCAAAATATATCGGGATATGACTTTTGGTCCATATCGCCCAGCCCTACCCCTGACCTCAGATTTCCGACCTCAGAACTCGGGCAACCACCGAGTACCCCGCGCTAAAAATCCAACATGGCTGCTCCGTGCATCAGCAGTAGTGAAAGCTGTAGTAACATACAGTTATAAGCACTTCTGTGTTATTTGTAACTCACTAAATCAGTCGTACACACAGCGCTGTCCATATTCTATCTGTGGACATGTTGTTAGGCTGTTTGTATGCAGCGCAATGCGTTGTTATAAACTGGCATTGCTAACAATGGCTAACCTGGCTAGAGCTAATGAAAACAATGAAAGTCTGACTTGTAAATGGAACGCATTCAACTCGGGTGTGACGTCATTCCCAGCTTCTGCTTCAGAGTTCCGAGGTCAATGGAATGCACTATAACCCTTGTTTTGTCCTTCGGGTCACCGGGACCCGAAGGACAAAACAAAGTGCACACTGACCAAAACGTCCCCAGAAGTAACTGAGCACTGACTGACAAAATCTTCTTTTCTTAAACGACATTGCTGATTGAAGTGTCACCGATTGATGACTCGACTTTCAGGAGGCAGCCCCAATTATTTTTAATTTTTTTATTAATAGATATTCACTGTCAGTAGGGCTGCAGCTGTCGATTATTTAGAGTATTATGATCGAGTAATTGGATAAGAAATACTTTGCAATAATATACAAGAGTGGTTTAATTTTCAGAAAAAAGCAACTTTGTTATTGCCTACATTGCTTACAATATTATCTCTCAAGAAACTAAACACATTTTTATTTAAGTGCCATAATACATTGTTTTTAAAGAAAACATTTTCTGAAATGCAATAACAACCTCAAACTAAGGCAAATATTAAACATACATAAACATTACAACTTTCAGAACTACAAGTTTCAACCTGAGACTGATGTGTAGATAGGCCTATATGTAAATATTAGTTATACTCAACCTAGTGACCCAAAGGACAAAACGAGGGTTATGTACTCTTGTTTACTTTGTTGAGAATTGCTCTCTAAACCCTGTCACTTGTTAAGTAAGTAAAGTTTATTTCTAGAGCACATTTAAACACAGTTTAAGCTGACCAAAATTCTGTACAGACAAGCACTAAGGTGCTGTATTAACCCTTGTTTTGTCCTTCGGGTCACCGGGACCCGAAGGACAACACAAGGGTTAAAATGCCACACAGCTCTGTTACACTTATGCTAGTAGATCGCTGATCAGCTGTTTCTCAGTGAATGGGAGAGAGAGTTGGAGAAAGAGGTGCCAAAAAAATCAGCTGTTTTTCCGAAGGGATAGTCAGCTCTTTAGATCAAGTCGTGGTCACCACTACGTATTTTCTTGTCTTTGATTTTGGTAGTTGTTGTGTTTGGTGTAGTTCCATCGTCCATACGACTCTGCTTCATGGAATGGAGGATTAAGTTAGACTCCATGTTTTCTGTTGAGATGCTGAAGCACTGACGTTGTGCTATTATTGTGGTAAGCTTGTTTGATTTTGCAGTAGACACACTGTACAGAGTTTTAGTTTTAATTACGTTTGAACTGATTCCAAACTTTGGACACTTTCTGTTTTCTCTTGCCCGTCTCTTCTCTTAGCCCCTCACTATTTACGCTCTCTTTCTTCATTTTGTAATCTGCGGCGTCAGTCTTCATGGCATGTGTCGCCAGCAGCGCCAGACCAGTTTGCGACAGTAATAATCATCCGTGCGGAAACACTGAGCGATACGTTAGTCTCGCTTTGGCAGACTGTCCAGACACTGCAGAGCGGAGGAGGGTCTGGCTACTCCACATAGCATTCTGGGATGGGAGAAAAACGTGCTCTGGTTTATTGGCATTTATTGGTAACTGGTTCCAACTAGCCTACTGCTCCGAATAAGTGACAAAATAGAGAATATAGTTCCCAGTTTATATTTGGTTAGAAGATGGCTGTGTCTCATGTGACCTTGTTGTCATGTGTACATGCTGTGACTATACAAATCACAACATGTAAACAGGAACATGTTGGCGTTATTTTGTCACTTATTGGGAGCAGTAGGCGAGTTGGAACCAGTAACCTGCAGGATCTGTGCTAGGCTAAGCTAATGCTGGGGGCGTCAGACAGCGTTACAGCACGTACGGAGATGAGAAGGGTATGTATCGACTTGTCTAACTCTGGGGGTTATGGTGAATAAGCTAAAGTCCCACTAAGTCGGCGTGTTCCTTTAAGCCAATCACAATTTTCATGGACGGTGCTATGGCCTGCACAGAGCTGCTGTAGAATAGTTGTGAGAGAAAACTCCGATTGGACAGATAGTCTAGCTTGCTGTCTGGATTTACCCTGAAAAGATCTGAGGAGCAGTTAACCATAGTCCTCAGAAATCCACCGGAGGTTACAAAAGATTACAACACAAAGAAAGCGGAAGGAAACGGTCCGCTCTGGTGCTGTTGAAGCTGCCTTTGAAAATCGTACAGTCTGTGGTGAAAACCCAACGTAAAGCACAGTAAGACAAAATGTGTGTTTTATTTTCAAAGTGTGCGGTGATAATAGGCGCCGACCTGTGACTGTCATTTCCAACCAATCACATAATTTGTCCCGCCCCGGCTGGTAGTGACCCTGGTCGGGCGCCATTCACATTGAAATTGATCCTTGTCCTACCCTGATCCAACCCACCTTGTGACCTGGGTCGCGAGGCCGAGTAGATCGAGGAGGGTTACCCCAATTCAGACCCAGTCGACCTGGGTATAACCCTGGTTGAGCTACTGGTGTGAAAGGGGTGCAACCCCCCATCATACACATTGTATTAATTATTTACACTTTAAAATGCACAAATTGATTTAAACGTTAAATGATCATGTTACCTTGTTTTGGGACTGTCCGTGGACTAGGTGGTAACATTAGACTGTATGCTTTCTGCTAAAATGCTGAAGCATTGACATCAGTATCTATCTATCTATCTATCTATCTATCTATCTATCTATCTATCTATCTATCTATCTATCTATCTATCTATCTATCTATCTATTTGTGGAAAGCTAGTTCGGTTTTACACACTGTACAGAGTTTTTAGTTTCAGCTTGAAGTGATCCAAAACTTTGGACAATTTCTGTTGTTTTCTCTGGCCTGTCTCGCGCCAAGCTATTTCTCTCTCTTCGTCCATTTTGCAATCCTCGCAATTACAGTGATATATATGTATATGATATATATATTAAATGCATTATACAAAGCCTCTATGCAAAAAAAATTGCATAAATGAGTTTTAGTAATCAAATTACTATTAAATGTGCATCTGAAATGTTCTGTCTTGGTTTCACTATTTCTTTTTACTTAAAGATGCAGTACGTAAGTCTTATAAAACTAACTTTCTGTCATATTTGCTGAAACTGACCCTATGTTCCAGTAGAACTACATGAATTATGTAATATAAAAAAAATCCAGCTCTTCTGGCACCACCTACAGCCTGTAGTGCGATTGGCAAAATTCCACCGCTCCCGGTTGATTTTCTCCAATCAGGGCCACAGGGGGTGTCTATCTGCCTGTCAATCACTGCTCAGGGACGCACAAGCATATAATAGGGTTCTCCCCTCCCCGCGCACGAGCTGCAGAAAGGTTTCCCAAAACTCTGGTGAATATTGGAGTGGCTTGTCAGAGGTGGCGTGAGCTCCGGGATTTTAAAGATCTGAAGAACGATGCAGACGTAGCCACATTTCTTCTCGACAGGTTAACATAATTACCAAGAATGATTTATCTTTCACTTGGTTATTAGTAGTCAAAAGTCCACAAAGCTACGTTGGTGAGGATGATAGTAACGTTTGCACAGTGGTCGGTCTGGATCTTCACAATCTTACCTACAGCAGCTTTAAAGTATACTGAAGTAGTTTATCACATGACACAGTTAAGGTACACTTTTTCCTAAAAACTAAAATTTCCTTAAAATGTTTAATCTAAAAAAAAAGTTTTATAATGAAGCAAATGACATCCAGTATATGGTAGAGTGTATTAATTAGTTGGTATATTATACAGTAGTTTATACTAAGTGAAACATGGTATACAAGGTATGAGCATGACATAAAGTTCAGGGTTCTTACTTCAGTAAACATTTGGTTTCATTTATTCATATTATTTGTGTATACTTCATGTCCTGGGCTGCCTGATTACCGTGCTCCTTTTGCGAGGAGGTCATTGATCCTTAACTCACGGGGAAACATTGCCTGCAAATTTGACATTTTACAGTCACGCTGACATAAATGACCTTGACCACTTTGCTCGTTTGAAAGCCATGATGTCTCTTTTTCATGGGAGGGGGCAAATTCTCTGGGCGGGCAAAGCAGAGAAAGGGGAGGTAACCTTGCTCCTTATGACATAATATTTTATTCTCTTTCTCCCGCTTCTTCTTCTGTTATATTTCCGGTGAGGTGAAAACATGATTTTTGGTTGAGGGTAATAAAAGCTTCAATGTCAAAATAATAGTGTTTTTCCATTACATGGTACCTGCTCGCCTTGACTGTACTCGGCTTTTTGGGTTTTCCATTACAAAAAAAAAGTCCCTGGTACCTGCCAATGGGTCTTTTATTTTTTTATTTATATAAAGTATCACCTCCGTCGAGGTTCCAAGCGAGCTGAGGCGATACCAAAAGGTGACGCGAAAACTTGCAGACTACTGATTGGTCGGAGAGAATAGTCACTAGTCACTGTGTCATCACTGCTAGCGACAGACTGGGGTGTAGTGAACAAACCCGCCATTTTTAAATAGTTTAGCCAGCGGTGGGTTTTTTTGCTGCCTCTAGCTTCTTTCGAAACTAAATTTGTCTTGCCGAGAGTAAAAAAAACAACACACCTTCGACGTTCTGTGCGTGTGTCGCGTTAGGTCACAGTTTCCTGCGGCATCGCTATGAGGACCAGCCACACTCACCTCACGCATGAGGCGGTACTAAATCTGCAATGGAAATGGAGGACGGGGCACCGTGGTCGAGTAGAGTAGAGCTGGTACTAGCAGTGGGTAAGCGCCATAAGAGCTTTTGGGGAAAAACGGTAAAACTGCCAAGTATTTCTCTAACATTAAAAGTGACAAGACTCTTCCTTAGGTCTCCAGCAAAGTGTGAAGTGAATTGGTTCAACGGTTCACATGATATGCATGTTCACACAATCCAAGCCACCACTCTCCAATTATAGTAGTGGGGTTACATTGCCCTGTATTTCTGGTTTAACCCTAACCCTCACTCTGGCATCTCTCCATTAGTGCATGTATAGGTTCTGGCATGTGTGTGTAGTTCAGGCCTGTGTGTAATGTGTATAATAACAGAGTGAAAACGTAATTTCCCTTACAGGATTAATAAAGTATACATTCTTATTATTAATATGCTGCCTGGAGAATGCCACTTTTCAAGCACGGGGAGGGTTTTTAGGCTTTCCCCCCTTGCCCATTCTCTTGCAAATGATATACTGTCTTTAAAAAAATAAAACCCTTGTGTATTACACTGAACACTGAACAGACACTTTCCCAGAAGACAACAGGTCACAACTCAACAGGCTATGAAAATAAAAAATGTGTCTTTAAAAGTATAAAATCGCACGGACAAAGAAAATTGACTGACTGATTAAAAATCAATTGCTGACATTAGGAGAAACTCATAAGAGGTAAAAACGGCAGCGTATACATCAAAAGGGCAACACATCCGTGGTAGAAAGGTTTAAGAACGGGATCAAGAGTGTGTTTTTAAAAATAATAATTGTTTACACACGAGTATTTGATCTTAACCCAGCCCTTGTTCCTCTCATTGCTACTGTAGGTGCAGCATCCTGACCAACCATCAGACTGGATTCACTTCTTTTGTGACCCAGGACCTTTTATAGGGAGTTTATATTCAGTACTGCCTCCTCATCCATATACACAAAGCCATCCAAATCAACAATCGAGGAGGCCCCAGCACTGGGTCCTGTTTTACAGGTTGGAGAAGATACTTTAAACCTGGAAAAAATACAAATGGCCTTAGGAATTTCTATCTTCCACAGATAAAAGCTGCAGTTTTTCATATTTTTGTTGAGGTTTATTGTAGGAAGTTGCTCTGGAGAAGCTGTATCCTACAAGGGATTGTTGTAGAAGCATGTTATCCAAGCCTCAGTGCTCTCTGCTGGGGAAGGAAGCAGAGGGAAGGCCCTACAAGTCCCTGGAGAAGACGGCAAAATAGAAAACAGCCTGTAGCTGGAAGGCTTACAGTTACATAACTTACAGGCACAGCCATCCACTAACACAGTTGAACAAGGAAACCAGTTGGGAAACTGGGTTGTTCTATATGTTGTTATTGCTGGCTGATGTATGAGATAATGCCATTATCTATTCACACATAACCCCCAGCGCTCCATATCAACACTGTAATTTTGAGCTCTTTCTCAAAAATTTCTTTTACATGGATACTAATGGATGTTCGACTGGATTTTCCCACCAATGTTTTGGAAAGAATCACACCACCACTTCTTGCATTTTGTCTTCCAATCACATCCCTGGTGCAGCTGGCAGGTGAGGTGGTTTGAATCAGCCACCGGCGGGGTTTAGGGATGCCCCGACACAGGAAAACCAGGATCCTCCACTGGCCCGTTTACAGACTGCTGTTTCTAATACGAGTTCTGGACTGAAGGCAAATTTTCTCCTTCTCTAGGAGTGTAAGGGGTTGTCACTTTTTATTTACGAGACTTTTTCTTACACTGCTACAACTGCCCAGACTGCTGATCTCTGGGTGCATAAAAGACTTTATATTTTAGTGGTAATCTCATACATTCTGCTAGCACATTTAACTACACACCAAGCTGAGAAAAGTTATCGTTCTTTCAAGCTTTCCTCTCCATTTTTTGCTGTTTCTTTTAGTCCATCTTGTATGTCCATCTCCTACCAAAACAGGCCTTCCTCTGCCAACTTTTATACCTCACAAAACTCCCGTTCTTTGACCAATCAAATCCAACTGGATGAGGTCACATCAGGCTCATCAGTTTAGCTGAGGTTCTCCGTCAGATTCTGATTCGATTGGACTTTCCCAGCAACCAAATCACTAACAAACTACATTTTTTGTGTTTAAATGCAAAGGTCCAACTAGTTTTGTAAATCTCAATAACGGCCATGTTTTTTGTATTGAACTATTATTTTTTTCTCCAAGCCCTTATTCACTTTGCAATCCAACAAGCAAATGTCCTCTTTTTAGACTGATTTTACTCAGTCAGTTTCCATTGGCTTGTATACGTAATTGACTGGCATGTTGGGTAGAACTGAGACAAGCTAGTGTGTATTTACCTGCAGCTCTGTAAGAGATAGCTGTTCCGGACAACTCCTCTTCTGTTGTTCATCCCGCCTTGCCACCGGTTTTCTGGCTGACAGGAAAACAAGGCTTTCACAGCTGAGGTTCTTTTAATCTCGCAGACAAACACCCAGCCGATCAGGATCGACCTTTGACCTAAGAAAGCGATCGCTCCTCCTTCCATCTTAGTGTGATGAAGCAGAGGAGTGTTTTCCTCTTTTCCACATGAAAGAGGAAAACACTCCTCAATTATCCCTCCATCTCTTGTATCTGTTCTTTCCATTTTTGCTTTTTTGCCAGTCCATCATTTCTAACCACAAATTACAAATCCACCCAGTACACCACGCCTAAAGAAACGTTTAACTCTGAACGACAAATTCCTCGGCGTAGCAGTTGCTGGACACACACACATACACACACACACACACACACACACCACTACACGTTAAAAGCGATGCCAGGTAGCAGCAGTAAGAGTGGAGGGCGGGGTCCATCCTCGTCACCCCTCCCCCACGCCGTGATCCCGCCCAGCAGACCCCTGAGACCCTCCCGCTATGTCCCGGTGTCGGCAGCCACTTTCTTCCTCGTCGGCTCCACCACGCTCTTCTTCTGCTTTACGTAAGTGGCAACAGTGCATTGTCTTACACACCTACAGGCCTGATTATAAGCTGCAATGAACTATTTCATAAAATACTTCAAAACAAACTTAAAATCACTGATACTAGAGAGGGCCTCTTTCTTTGTACGTGGACAACTAAGTTTGCTTAATCGGATGGGTGATGATTTGACACCGGAGCTGTTTTCAGTGTTACGCGTCCTTAACCCCCTTAGAGGCCAACGATCTCGTATAGGACTGCAAACTGCATGTTTTGTCATATTTAATATATACAGATCAATGCAGTGTGGAAGACTAAGGACTTTTTGTTTTGTTTAGAAGCAGAAAGAAGCAATTTCATTTAGGTCTTCCGTGTGTTTGTAGGCCTTCCTGAAGCTTTTTAATCCAGCCTGGAACTACAGTGTCCAGTATGATAAATCCATAATCTTAAATTCATAAATCACATTATGTAATGTTCGATATCTTCCCATCGCTTCAAGCTAGTTTTGTTCTGTTTGTTTAGCAGGGAAGATTACCTTGGGCCTTTTCAAAGAGGGCTCCCGTGTCTTCCTGAATGTGTAAGAGATGGTCGATCTACAAATGCCCTGCTCTGTGATGTCTGTGTGGATGCAACCCAGCGCCATTACGGATGTGCATTCTCATATTCTGTCAGATCTATAGCCTACTATTATACAGTATATGGTAACACCCAAAATGTGTTATGTTGCTGCTACGTACACTAAACGCGTAACAAACAAGCCGAAAGAGTGTGTGTGTGGGTGGGGTGGGCAATTCTGCTTTAGATTAGTGAGGCGAAAATAGGCCAACATCTGTCACTCTGACAAAAGCCCGTGATTTAGTCTTGCACAGTCTGTTGGTGTTTGAATCCTTGCAGTCACTCTCAGACTTCTCTTATTTTCACACTAGGGAATTAATACAACACATTAGTGAATTAATTCAACACTACATGAAATGGTTGTCTGAATAATGAGGGAATAACACAAAAGTATATATACCATGTGTAAACCATAAAGCATTAGTATGGTTGTAATTCATTTTGACATGTTGGTTTGTTAATTTTTATTTGGAATTTAGGAAAAAGCATAATTATGGGCTTGTTTTATTTTGGTATGCATATAGTCAAATACAAAAAAAAACTAACCACACCTAAATACCAGCACAGTGTCCACTATTTCCAGCTTTATTTATTCCAAACAAATTGTATCCTCCTTCAATAACCTTATTTTGGTCAAACACACCTGTGTGCTGTCTTAGATTATCTTAGCTGTGTGTGTGTGTGTGTGTGTGTGTGTGTGTGTGTGTGTGTGTGTGTGTGTGTGTGAGATCACACACTGTTTTTTGGGGTTAAGGGGTATGAGGTAGCTAATGTTAATGAAATGAATTATGGTTGGTTATATTATTTAACTACTGTTTTCTTTCTTTTGTATAGGTATGTAGCTGTAAACTATAAAAGAGTCACAATATTTGAAGATGTGTCTTTGGACGGGGAAGAAATATAGGATAGTTATGTTATATTATTTGTCTTACTGTCAACAAATTCTGTAAAAGCACCAAAATCAATTACTGCATTCTACTACAAATGTTGTCTGTATCTGTGCCAGAGAGCTCCATTGTTGTTTAAAACGCATCAATAAGCCACTTTGTTGCACTGGGTGACATATTCCTTTATCAACATGAACACACACTGAGTTAACTTTGACTCAGTCCCACATACACCACCCTGCTGCCACAAATACTCATTAGAGCACCACATGTGGATTAATCTGCCGCTGAAAGTAGTCCCTGAGAAATTTCCTCCGGTTTGTTTGCTAAAAACTACAGTGACCAACTGTTTTAGGAAATGTCAGGTATGTTTTAGGTGTGAGCCAGTTTCATAGGTGTGTCTTGGGTAGGTATCAATGGGCGTGGGGCCGAATGCCACAGACAGCAGGGCAGTCGTAAAATTGAGAGACGGACTACGCATTGCTTGGTTTGGTCTTTTAATAGGATTTGTTGACAAAAAGAAAAATAGAGGAACCCACCAGCCTTATCCTTTTTAAAGTGCTTGATCAATGATTCAGCTCACTTTGAATCGTCGTACACTTTTGCAGGTTTGATCTTACAGAAATTTTGTAGTGATAACACGTCAGTCCAGGCTTTGGTGAAATCAAACCAACTCCCAGTAATCCACATATGGAGAACGATGCCCAAGACCTCTCTGTTCTGGATCCAACGGATTAAATAAATATCGGTCTAAATCGTCACCAAACGAATAATGATAATAGTCTGAGTCAGGTAAAAGTACCAACAAGTTGCCCTGCAGCTTGTCTTCCAAGGACACGGCCTCAATTATATTACAGCTGAACCATATAGTGTGACAGAATCTTTGTCTTGTTTTTGCTTTTTTTACTTTACTGAGTGACGGGCACTGTCCTCTCCATGTTTCAGGTGTCCATGGCTTTCAGAGCGTTTCTCAGTGGCTGTACCCATCTACAATGGAGTCATCTTCATGTTTGTTTTGGCTAACTTCTGTATGGCCACATTCATGGACCCCGGCATCTTCCCTAGAGGTGGGCGCATGGATGTTTTTGAATGTACTGTATGTGTGTGATGTTGTATATGTGTCACCAAATAGGCCAATAAATACTGTCTGCAGTATGTTCATTGTTGTTTGCCTTTTGGCTTCATTTTCAAAGTGTAAAAATGTCTGACTTATCAACACTCAAAGACAATTTCCTGTTATAGCCCCAGAACTCGTTTTTTTATTTAGTTGAGGCAGAAGTTAACAATTCTCAATTTAATTTGTTTGATTTTAAATATGATCAGAGCTTAGAGCAGTCGTATTAACTGATATATACAACAATGGCTAATTAACTGACCTGTAGTCAATCTAGGATAGGATAAAGTAGGGTGAAGAATCTCCAAGTGTACAAGTAGAATCTGTGTCATCAGATTGTGTGCTAATCAGTTCTTTTCTGTAGGAATATTGAACATTTAAACCGTTTCTCTGTGTTTACTCTGGTATTTATATTTGAAAACTTGACCGGTGAGCTGGCTATCCAGCCCAGGCTAGCAGAGTTGACAGGAGGCTGGCAAGTTGATTTCCCGAACCTGATGAGCGAGAGACAATTATGCATACATTTTGCGAAGCTGACGAAGAGGCGACTGGAGAGGTCTGCGCCTTCTAGAAATATGTGTGTGACTTCTGTTTCTGTCCCTGCAGCTGAGGAGGACGAGGACAAGGAGGACGATTTTCGAGCTCCCCTCTACAAGACTGTGGAGATCAGAGGGATCCAGGTCAGGATGAAGTGGTGTTCAACCTGTCGCTTCTACAGGCCGCCGCGGTGCTCCCACTGCTCCGTCTGTGACAACTGTGTCGAGGTGTGCTCACACTCACCCATTGACTTTTTACATAGAATAATGTACACCGTCTCTAAATAAATGATGTTTAAAAAGTACCTAATACATCATGCACATTTAGCCTGACGTAGGTCTACCTTAACATTCGTAAAGCCAATCCAGTTTAGATATGTTTAAGAAAACTGCATCGACAGTATGTCTCCTGAAACACGGCTTTCCTTTAGCGGTTTCTGGTCGAGAGAAGAGTGTCAGTGTTAATGGGCCAAATACGACCGGTAGCAGCACTTTAAGGGCCTTTTCTCACCTTAAAGTCTGAACCAAGGTCCAGAAAGAAAGTCTGGACCAAACGAGGTAGGTGTGAAAGGTCCCTAAGACCCAGACACACCAAACCGACATCGAAGAATTATTGGGAACGAAGACTGACTGTTGTTCGCCTCACGTCGCCTGTGTAACAGCAAAAAAAGTAGCACTTGGAACACACCGCGCTCTTTTCCTGGCAAAGAAGTCTCCCTGCCGTGGGAAGAGGAGGGACTCACCAGCCCGCTATAACCAGCTTACTAATGGATGGGTGCCTAGCTAGCGAACCTACTAATTCCACTATCATGCTACACTGTTTACAGAAAATGAGCCGCACAAAGATGTCACTCATTCTGCAATGAAGCAATGCAATAACCAGCAGGTCGCCCCTAAACCCCACCTGTTGAGTGAAAGTACTTTCGGTGTATAAATAAACTGCTTAGCCTACAGACTGTCGGGAGTTTTCCTTTTGTGTGAAGCAGCAAAAAGCCATAGCATGACGTGTTGAGTTTTTATTTGTCTGACTTGACATTGCTTCCTCCTGCAGTGTGACTATTGCGCATGCACACGTCACAATGTTGATGCTGAAGCAGTTAATCATGCAGCCCTATACCAGTCCATTTAAAAACTCTTACAGTCTGTCAGACCTGCTTGGGTCACTCACTAATCCTTTTTCTTTGTGGTAAATGAGTCATTGGATGTCAGACAATGGTGCTGTAGTTAGCACTGCCGCCTCACACCAGCTGGCCAGCTTGGGCCCTTCTGTGTGGAGTTTGCATGTTCTTACTGTGTCAAACATGGGTGTTCTCCGCCTTCCTCCCTTGGTTAATTGTTGACTCATTTATTTCCAAAAAATCTATACTGCTATCTCTCGCAGATGCCACTATAGTAACAGAAATAACTGAACATCATACTTGAGATGAACCTGTGGAGACCTGACTGTAGCTCATGTAGTGTGAAACATTCAAATGTATTGTAATGTTTACCACATATGGAGCTCCTGCTAAAGTCAAACATTTTGTGGTGTAAATGTAAATTGCAGCTGCTGTACCAGGAAGTATGGAATGCTCTTTTTGATAACTGTATGCATGTTGAACAGGGCAGACAAAATACCATTACTTTTTTTTCTTATCACAGTGTTTTTAACCCTCATAATGTAGGACTTCGACCACCACTGTCCTTGGGTGAACAACTGCATCGGCAGGAGGAACTACCGCTACTTCTTCCTCTTCCTTCTGTCTCTGACCGCTCACATCATGGCCGTGTTTGGCTTTGGCCTCCTCTTTATCCTCTACCATCGCCAAAACATCGACCGCTTGCACGCCATCGTCACGTATCCTTTAAGGATCTTTCCTATGTATTTTTGTCCCATTCATTTTAGGATTGCAGTTCTGTTCAGTTACAGTAGGTGTCCACTAGTGCTGTCCAAATTAAGTTTCATGAACTGTTACTTGTATTTGTTGACCCCACTAGGTGACCCTTTTTTGACTCATAAAATAAAGAGAATGCTTCACAAAGCTTTATTTGGACCTTACTAGTGTAGTAGCAGTGACTAAAGTTCCTCCTTGGCTTCATTTCCATGATCAATTCTAATTCTTTTGATGACTCAGTCCATGTATGCACAAGATATACTGTATAATACTGCCATGGAATGTATTCTTCAATCAGTTTTAATCTGGTCTTTTAAGATATTCCTTGACCCTCTGTGCTCTCAGGCTAGGTGTAATGTGTGTTGCAGGCCTGTTCTTTATCCCTGTTGCTGGCCTCACTGGTTTCCACATAGTGCTTGTGGCCAGAGGCAGGACTACCAATGAACAGGTGGGAAACTCTGTTTTTACTTGTATGTGCCAGTGTCAAGTCAAATAAATGAGTCACAGAAATCCTGTAGTTGATATTGGGGGAAAAAAGTGCAGTAGGACATCTTACAAACAGTAGGGTATAGGGGTGTGACGAGACGCTTACTCCACGAGACGAGACACATCACGAGATTGGGTTCACGAGAACGAGACGAGACGAGATTTTAAATTTTTTTTTTTTTTTAAATCCTCAATGATGAAATATATGAATGGAAAATAGTTTTTTTATACAACTGAAAAATCACAAAATGCAAAACAATTTGTGTGCATTTTGAAATCAACTATTAATGATGAATGTTATTTAACTTTTTTTTACTATTTTAATGAATCATATGCAGTAAAGGACGTGCAAACACTGCAAAATGTTTTGTATAAACTCTACCAACTGGCTTCTGCCTTGTACAATTTCACATGAGAAATCTAACTCCTTTCCACAAATCGAACATAAAAAAATAAACAGTATGTGTAAATAAAATAAATGTGTAAATAACAGAAAAACTTTAAATGCAAACAGTAAGTGTATCAATAACCAAAGTACTGCTCTCTCAAAACTACAAGTGCAAACAGAAACAATTTTTTTTCTATAAGATAAACTACACAGAACAGCCTAAGATATGGTCATGTTCTTTTTCAAGAATATAAGCATGTCGACTATTTCTGGCAGCAGTTGAGACCTTTGGGCAGTAACTATGTCTCCTGCAGTAGAAAAAACACACTCACTTGGAACAGAGGTAGCAGGGATGGAAAGGTATGCTTTGGCAAGTGGAGACAGCAAAGGATATTTAGGAGTTGCCGAAATCCGACATTTTCCACCACAGAAAATGGCCTCATATCAGCTGCAATGAAAACCCTATGTCCCTCGTTATTGCCGTGGCTCTTGCACGGCAATTATTTGCAGAGATGCAAAGGCTTTTAGAGTTGTTTGCCCTTTTAATGTTTTCGTCGCGGGTGCAGTAGTTAGTAGAGAGCTGTGGTGGTGCTGGAAGTGTTTTTGCATAGTGCTCGTGTTAGCCGCGGTATACGGCATTTTTTTCTTACAATGTTTACATATTGTGTTCGTCTTGTCTGTCACTCTTTCGCCGTTTATTATTTCCGGGAAAAACCAAAATGTTTGCACACAAATGATTTAAAAGTTGCAGGGGGATCTTCAATAGTAATTTCACGCTCCATCACGCTGACATCACATCGCCTCACGAGACAACTTTTCACCTCGACGAGAAATCTCGTCACGTTTTAATCTCGCGAGATCTCGTAAAACGAGATCTCGTCACACCCTTAGTAGTGTATTTAGGTGGAAACCATTGTGGACTACTTTAGAAAGATGCAAAACCAGAGAATACACTATTTTTCAATCTGGCATAATGCACTATTTCACAGCAGCCTCTCGAACCAAGTGCTATTAAATACCATTTTAAAACAATTGATTTATTAATTTATAGGTTACGAAGTGCCAGGAAAACCACACTTTTTTTTTTCTGCTGCCAGCAGGTGGGGGTTGGCCCCAGATGGCCCTTCCTCTCTACTTAGAAATATTAGAAAGATGTTATTATCAGTGACCTTATTTAGAACACATTTACAGTAAGAGCCCATGCCTTAAATCAAACTAGGGCTGAAACGATTCCTCGAATAATTCGATTACAAAAAATCCTCGATGCAAAATGACTTGCCTCAAAGCTTCATTAAATCAATGTTACCAACGTTGTATCGCTGACGGACGGTGTTTACGCACGGAGCATTATTACTGTTGCACAGACGCTGCTCAGTCTGCTGCTGGCGACACATGCCAGAGCGTAAAGATCCACAGATCCACTTTTGCGATACGACCAGAGACAGGCTGGAGAAAAAGACAGAAAGTGTCCAAAGTTTGGAATCAGTTCAAACGTAATTAAAACTAAAACTCTGTACAGTCAGTGTCTACTGCAAAATCAAACTAGCTTAGCACGATAATGGCACGACGTCAGTGCTTTAGCATCTCAACAGAAAACATGGAGTCTAACTTAATCCTCCATTCCACGAAGAGGACCCAACGATGAAACTACACCAAACGCAACAACTACCAAAATCAAAGACAAGAAAATACGTAGTGGTGACCACGATCTGATCTAAAGAGCTGGCGTGTTGACTATCCCTTCGGAAAAACAGCTGATTGTTTCTCTCTCTCTCTCTCTCTCTCTCTCTCTCTCTCCACGGAGAAACAGCTGATCAACAATCTAATAGCACAAGTGTAACAGAGCTGTGTGACATTATAATCAAATATATAAATTAAAATAGGTTGAGTATAACTAATATTTACATATAGGCCTACTGTATATACAGATCAGTCTCAGGTTGAAACTTGTAGTTCTGAAAGTTAAGTTGCACAACTTAATGTAATGTTTATGTATGTTTAATGCCTTAGTTTGAGGTTG
Source organism: Perca flavescens (assembly GCF_004354835.1). Classification (NCBI taxonomy): domain Eukaryota; kingdom Metazoa; phylum Chordata; class Actinopteri; order Perciformes; family Percidae; genus Perca; species Perca flavescens. Next base: position 41,642,292 of record NC_041332.1, on the reverse strand, counting down.
ATATTTGAAAAAAAATTCTTTAAAAACAATGTAATATGGCACTTAAATGCACTTAATATGTTTAGTTTTTTAAGAGATGATATTGTAAGCAATACTTGCTTTTTTCCAAAAATTTAGTTTTTTTCGGTTTAAAAACGCAAAAAAAATAATCTGATTAATCGATTACAAAAAGAATCAATAGCTGCAGCCCTAAATCAAACTGTATTCATTTTAAAGTGGTGACATGTTTAAAAACTTCTTTTTTTTTATCAGTAGTCTTTCTCATCTTTTGAATCCTTTTGTTGGCGTTTCTTTTTTATTTATTTCTCCAGGTAACAGGGAAGTTCCGAGGAGGTGTTAACCCTTTCACCAATGGCTGTTGGAAGAATGTCTCTCATGTCCTCTGCAGCTCACAGGCACCCAGGTGCATTTTTCTTTTACTTCTTTTGTAACTACTACTCTCTCTACTACTCTTGACTATAAGCATTACATAGCATTGGAAAGGCATGTCTCCACCCAGTGTATACTGATCAATATGGCTCAGTATACAGTATATTGCTAAACATAATAACAGACATAAAACATCCAAATGTTAATTCCAGGTCTGGACACGGCCTAAGATGTGGACACTCACTGTCTCTGTGCTCTTTGCAGGTATTTGGGCAGAAAGAAGTTTGTGCAGAGTGTGTGTGTGCAGCCTCCCTTTCTGCGGCCACAGCTGACAGAGGCCCAGCTGGCAGCAAAGATCCTGGACAACGGTATACAGGGAGACCTGCACCGGGTAAGAACAGCAAGATGGGTGCTCATAGTGCCATAAACACTGGGGAGTAAGCGCTGCTTTGGCTGAATGACTTACCACGGGCAGTATATACAGTATATGCTAGGAAATAGGGCTGTTGAGGTTGACAATTTATTTTGTTTGGAAAGTTGACTGGTATTCTTCTAATTTGTCATTTTTATCTATGTATCTATGTATCGGTCTAACTGATAGACTGATACATAGATAGATAATTATACTATACAGATCAATCTGTATAGTATAATTATATGTGTACAAAAGGCACAGATAGCTGGTGTTTTGGTAATGGTGGTGGAGATCACTTCACACATAATTTCCATGTAAGGAAGTGTCTCCATGTTTCTCCACTCATTTAGTCGGGTTTTTCTGTCACTAGTCTGTAGATGCATACATTGTATATGAAGTGATGACAACACGTCTATTTCAGGCATCAGAATGTGATTCTTTGACTTTTTATCTCTCTTTCTCTCCAGTCCAAGTCCAGTCTAGAGATGATGGAGAGCCAGTCATGCGACGCTGAGCCTCCTCCTCCTCCTAAACCAGAGCTCCGCTACCCTGGAATCACCAGAGGAAACACAGAGGGTAATGCTGTCTAACTTCCTGCTACAGCTCTGACTTTCACCAGGCACCTGCAAATGGACTTTTTCTCAACTTCAACATTACTATGATTCTGTGTTGATTTCACAATTTTAATTTTAATATTCTTTGTCTTCCCACCCGCCTGCAGAGTGCAGTCTACTGAACAAAGCCCCTCCCACCCCCACAATGTACAAATACAGGCCCACCTACAGCCCCGGCAAGAACCACACAGCGCTCACACACGCTTACGCCAACCAGGTAAATGCACACATAAACACACAGAGACAAGAGACAGCCAGATGATATACAAGGACAGTCCGAGAGGTCCATTTTTTTAGCCACATATCACAAATTACAAATTTGCCTTAACTCACTTTACAAGAAACAGAAACTTTTTGTCTAAAGCAGGGGTTAGAGTTAACCCTCAAAGTGGGGGTAGCAAGGCGGCAGTTGCAGGTCAATTTACAGCCCCACAATGTAAACAATGTGTTCATGTAAAATACAACGTTTATGGTTGTTAGGCTAATCTTCAGTGTTAGGCTATCAAAGTGCTGTATTATTAGTGCGTGTGCACGCCAACGCTTGTGCTTCAACCACCTCTGGGGATAGTGGGGGTTTCTGGCGTCGGTATTTTAGGGCCGCGGGCTAAAAACTTTGAGAACCTATGATCTAGAGTTATTATTACTTTACTGTTACTATTTTGAAACAGGCCAATGACCAGCATCTCCGTTTTATCCTTCATAGCCGTCTTACTGTACCTGTAGTTTAAAAAAAAAAAAAAAAAAAGAAAGAAAAATCTTAAAAATACATTAAAATAAATAATTCCCAGTGGCTTAGGCCTGGTGGGGTGCAACTTAGGCCTGTTGGGCCACCAGGTTTGCAAAACACTGAGTGGAAATTATTTCATAACTGCGTATAATTTGGCCAAGAGGTGGAATCTACTGAGAGAAAAGCAGAGGGCTGACAACAGAGCTATGAGGTACTCCATATTTCACATCAGAAAATATTGATGTAGTATTATTAAAGAAAACACACTGTGTTCTTTCATATAGGTAAGCTTGGAGCCATGTGAGAGCAAGGCCAGAGACGCCAAATTGATTTTGAAAAGCTTAATTTCATTTTAACATTTTCCCATAAACCAATCCTATCATGGTCAGTGTAATCTTTTATGATTACGGCTTCGGTAGACAGTGATATGATATTAAGGAAACCAGATTTGGGGGCCATTTTGGGGTTGCAGTTTGAATTAGTAGGCATATCTGTAGAGCTGCCAATAGATGAGGTATTCTACGGTATATTTTTAGTAGAAAATATTGGTGGAGACTGTGTGGTGATACAACTTTGATTTCCTTAGATGTTTATGCTGCCGCGCTGTTGTTATGATGTCTGTCCATCACTCCGTACGTTGTCCGTACATCGTCCCTTTCTTGTGAACGCGATATCACCCCTGAAAAGAAATGTCTTCAAATTTGCACAAATGTCCACTGGGACTCAAGGATGAGCTGATTAGCTAAAATCAGCTTTACACTCCTGTAAGTGCATGCTGTATATGTGTGTTTTTTTTCCATTTGTCCCTTCCTCTGCTTCTTTTATCTCTTTGATTTCAATCTAATGCATCTCCATTTTTGTTTGTGTTTTTCCTTTTGATTTCCTGTCGATCATCTGGGTTTGGTTTCTCAGTGGCTTTCTGTTGATCAGTATCAGTAAGTGATTGTTCTGAAAGCATTTTTTCTCCTTACCTATACTCTGTTTGCTCTGGACATGGGTAAAATACTGTTTAAATACATGTAAAATGGTTAAGGACTAAGTTCATCTGTCTCGGCATTACTGTTTAGACACAGTGAGTAAAAGAGGAGTATAAGGCTGATAAAGAGAGTCAGTTTTTGTGTTTAAATCAAAGGATTGTACCTAAATACATATGGATTGATAAGTTCGTTCCACTCGGTATTTGTACCCATGTCCACATCCTCCCCACTATCAATCCACCACTCTGTAAAAATATTGTTTTGATTCATTAATTTCTCCCTGATTAGATGTATGTCTCCTGTAGATTCTCTTCAGAGTTTTTCAAAAGAAATAGTTCCACTTTAGCTCGGATAAAAAGTAATTTTGATGTTTCATGCTCTTGTCACCTGAGTCAGTTTCGTATGTAGACTTTCCCTCTTTTCCTGTATTGCATTGTGTCTTTTGGAGCTTTAAGGACATATTGTATATGGAGTTTTAATCCCGGTGCATTACTGCCTATAGAAGTAACAACAAAATTAATTCTGTTCATTATTTCCGGTAAATTAAATTCATTAAAGTGCTCATATTATGCTTTTTGGCTTTTTCCCTTTTCTTTGTGTTATATATCTTTTTTTGTGCATGTTATAGGTTTACAAAGTGAAAAAGCCCAAAGTCCACCCCAAAGGGACTTACCATCTCCAACAGAAAACACTGTTCACACACTGCTCCAAACAGCTCAATTGTAGTCCAGCCTTTACTTCAGAGACAAACGTGGTCACTTTGTAACACATGTTATAATGCTCGCCTAGCTGCTAGCATGTCTCTGCTTCTGACTGGCTAGTAGTCCTTACCTAGCTACTGCACATGTGCGACTCCCAACAAAGATGGAACAGAAGTGAGATGCCTCACTCTGTAGCTAAAACAGAGAGATCAACACACAGGGTGAAAAGAGGAGCAATGTACAGTACAACAAAAATATGGTGTTTTTTGAAAATTAAACCATTTAAACCTATTCTGATATAACCTCTAAATGCAATTGTGAACCTGAAATGGAGCATAATATGAGCACTTTAAGAAATATTACTGTATGTCTTAATTGTAATGATTTGTGTGACCTCGGTACTCCCCTGCAAGTAGTCAAGGGAGAGAAACACTTTTTTATATGATGTACAGTACAGGCCAAAAGTTTGGACACACCTTCTCATTCAAATGCGTTTCCTTTTATTTTCATGACTATTTACATTGTAGATTCTCACTGAAGGCATCAAAACTATGAATGAACACGTGGAGTTATGTACTTAACAAAAAAGTGTGAAATAACTAAAAACATGTCTTATATTTTAGATTCTTCAAAGTAGCCACCCTTTGCTTTTTTATTAATAAGGGAAAAAATTCCACTAATTAACCCTGACAAAGCACACCTGTGAAGTGAAAACAATTTCAGGTGACTACCTCATGAAGCTCATTGAGAGAACACCAAGGGTTTGCAGCGCTATCAAAAAAAGCAAAGGGTGGCTACTTTGAAGAATCTAAAATATAAGACATGTTTTCAGTTATTTCACACATTATTGTTAAGTACATAATTCCATATGTGTTCATTCATAGTTTTGATGCCTTCAGTGAGAATCTACAATGTAAATAGTCATGAAAATAAAGAAACACATTGAATGAGAAGGTGTGTCCAAACTTTTGGCCTGTACTGTGTATGTTGTACATGGTTAGTGCTAATACGATTGACAATGCATACATACATTGTCTTTTTCAATTCATACACTACTGCCATTTACAGTGTTCTTCTGTTGCATTTTTAGTGACTTTTAAAACCCTCACACCATTGTACTGAAACATGTGATATGACAATCTGAACATATTGATTATCTAACATGGAGAAAACAAATATGATTTGATCATTTATGAAAAGAAGCTTTCGGGTCAGTTGACCTTCATCAAGGCAAATGTTTGACCAAAGGGAATCTTTAAAATGATCTATTTATTAATTTACAGTGACAACAAATAGAGAACACTTTACAACAGCTGTGCTCCCATGTCGGCGTGACGTTTCATACATAGTGGCAAGGCCGAGGACAGTAAATGGAGTGCAAGCGGCATGTACTTGAATTCACAACTGTACTGTATTTGAATTCATGAGAAATATGTGTTTATCAGTTTTTTTTAACAATGCTGCTGGTATTTGTGGTATTTGCTAAGTGCCACACAGAGACACTTCTTCAAGTTAACGTGCGTGCTAAAATTAAATGGTGTAGAAACCACGCCCAACTGGCACAAACTCACACTGTGCCGGTCAGGCTTTGGAGCGCACCCAACATAAAAAGCCCCACAGATGTAACGCGTGACAAAAACACAGGCTAAATGGCCACAGAAAGTAATCTCCTGATTGCTCAGGTGAAGGTCCAGTGACAGAAAGTTTGGCCCTACTGTTGGATACTTGCACTGGACCTTTATGGCGCTTTTCCATTAAATGGTACCTACTCGCCTCGCCTCGACTCTACTCGCCTTTTTTGGTTTTCCATTACGAAAAAAAGTACCTGGTACCTGCTAACAGGTACTTTTTTTAGTACTTGCTCAGTCAATGTTCCAAGCGAGCTGAGGCGAGCCGAGAAGGTGACGTGAAACCCTGCAGGCTGCTGATTGGTCGGAAAGAATCGTCACTGATCACTGCATTGCTAGCGAGAGACGGCATTTTTAAATAGTTTAGCAAGCGGTGTTTTTTTGCTGCCGGAGGCTCCACGCAGAGCTTTCTCCGTAGCATACAAGTGGCCTGATGGTTATACTGGTGCGCTGGTGTGTGCATGTGTGATGTGTGTGTGTGTCGAGTCGCCGTATGTTTGTGTGTGTGGGGAGCTAGTGAGCGAGGGAGAAGTGAGAGAGTGACGACGATTATCTCCGCAGCGAGTAGCAACTCTAGAGTCATATATATGTGAGAGAAACAAAGCGAGTAGCGACTCTAGAGTCATATATATGTGACCACGGTGGGAAATCTGGAGCAGTAAACGTTAACTATCTCTTTGATATCATGTTGTTTACGGAGACTGAGAACCAGGAAATGCGTCGGGGATATGTCAATGGGAAAAGCAAGCTACTAAGCCACGCCCACAGCAGTCGCTATGACGACCAGCCACGCTGAGGCGATACTAAAATCTGTAATGGAAAACGGACGCACAGCGAGTCGAGGCGAGTCGAGCAGGTACCATGTAATGGAAAAACGCCATTAGTGTGCAGAGCTTTCATTTCTCAGTGGCCTTCCTTCATCTTAGTATTGTGTGGTGATATTCTCGAAATAAAAAGAAAAAAAGAAAAGGGCTGTATTAAGCTTTAGGTCAACTATATCAGCATTGACCTGTAAAGAGAAAGAAAGTGGAGGTGTTGTGTCAGGATGTCAACACTAGAGGGAGTTTGAGTGCAGCAGGAATTTCTGGTCCTCCCGTGTAGCTCGCTGCTCTCATTTGCTCTGCTTCTTGTTTGTTTCTTTTCCCTCCTGCTGCCCCTCCTCTATTTCACCTTCCCTCCTCTCTCCTCCTGCCTCCTCCAGTTAAGTCGAGGGGAGAGTGTTGGCAGTGCCAGGGACTCCTCCTCCTCCACCTCCTCCCTCCTTCAGGCCAGCCAGCAGCCTGGTTTCCGCTCCCAGCCCAGCCTGGACCGGAGGGACGCTTCATCTGACCGAGTGGGAGGGGGAGGAGGTGGGGAGAGAATGGAGGCCAGAAGAGAGGCGGGGGGAGGGGGCATCCCTGGCTACTCCCTTGGCGGGCGCTCGTACCCCTCCTTCTCCGACCACACGGTCCTATCGGGAGTGGCGTCCCGGTCTTCGAGTTCTACGCACACCTCGGCAGGCGGTGTCCAGGTTTCCGAGGCGACCACCACCTCGGCCAGCTTCAAGACCTTAGCCAATCAGACGCCCCCGCATCACCACCCGTCCCGCAACGGGAGCCTATCGTACGACAGTTTACTGGCAGGTGGGGACGATTTCGACAAAGCGGTGGCGGCGGGTCCGGCAGCCCCTGAGGTCTCCCCTGGGAGACCCTGCACGCCAGGCGGCTACAGCTCCCCTTTCCTGTCGTCGCAACCGAGAGACGCGGAGCTACACTCCCAGTCCTCCCAGTCGCCCCATCACTACCACCGCTCCTCCTCCCACCACCACCACCACCACCACTCCTTCCTCCATCGCTCCTCCTCCTCCACGTCCTCCTCCCCGCCGCCTCCTCTAGAGAGGGAGTTCCTGCTGGGCGAGCCCCACCCCGGCGCTCACCCCCCGCCCGCCAGTCAGGCCTCGGCTCCCCCGTCCTCCTCTGCCCCGCCTCCCCCACACCATCACCACCACCACGCCCATCACCACCACCACCACGCCCACCATCACCACCACCACTCCTCCTCCTCTTCCACTACCTCGCGCCCTCCCCGCTTCGCTGCCCCTCATGCCCCACCCCACCACGCTTATCCCTACCGCACCCGCTCCACCGACACCCCTCTGGGAGCCTCCTCTACCTCCACGACCCACCCTCCGCGCTCCCCGCACCCCCCGCCTCTGGGCAAGTCCCTTTCTTACTCAAGCGCCGCCGCCGCCGAAATGCAGTACCGTCTGGTCCGAAAGGCTTCTGCGTCAGCCGGAGCCAACGCGGCAGGGGTAGGAGGAGGAGGAAGTGGAGGAGGAGGAGGAGGGATACAAGCGCCGAAGTGAGTATGAATTACACCTTTTGTCAGGACGATTGGTTTGCTGTTAACGCTGAAACAAAACCACCTGCCCGCCTGAAAACCTTACTACCTGATTGACTGCTCCTCCTGCTCCTCCTATTCCCTTCCCTCCTCCTCCTGCTGCCAGATTTCTTGTGAGTTCTTCCTTCTTTTCCCTTTGCTTGTCTTTCATTTGTCTGTGAGCTTTCTCACTGTTACATGTGTAATGCTGTTGTGGTCTGCCTGCTTGTTCTTGTCTCCTACATTATTCTATTTATTGTTAGCCTTTAGCAGACACATCTCTATCCATACCCACTGTATATACCACACTATCAACAGTGGGCCCATATAAAAGGTACACTGTTCAATGTGATGCAGGAGTGTTAGAACATAATTAACAATTTATGAATTAAATACAAGTGTGAACCTGAAAAATGCTATATAATAATATACCATTTTTCAGGTTTATACTTGTATTTTGTGTTTCTACTAGAACATGTTTACATGCTTTAATGTTCAAAAAACACTTTATTTTTCTAATACTGCCCCTGTATTCACCCTCTGTCTGAGACGCTCCGTTGGAGCGCTGTCTCTTTAAGACCCCTCTCCGAAAAAGCCCAGTCTGTTCTGATTGGTCAGCGTTTCCGTATATCTGGAGTTCTAGCCAGGAATGTGATCCAAACAACAACAAAATCAGCAGCTAAGATAACAGCTTTCCCCGACTTAGCATGTAGCTAGCTACATGTGGCAGGGTGCGTTACATAAACACTGCAGCGTGCCTGCTTGGAGCAGCTGACGATACAGTATATAGAAAACCGGCTCGGTATGACATCATACTAAGCCAAGAGTAGAAAAAAACTGTCGAAACCGGAGCGTTCAGACCCAAGTTTAACGTAAACCTCCAACTTTGTAACATTATAGATATGACAAAAAATACAGGAAAGCATAATAGGTCTCCTTAAGATGTACAAAACATAATTCAGGGTGTGCAAAAGTAGCAGTAGCAGCAGTAGAACTAACAGTTAAACTGCAAAGTGAAAACATGCAAGATGTGAAATGACAATATCCACATTTTTCACCATCTTATTAAACATACGTAACATAAATACTAGGGAAACTTTTCCACTGTGATAGTGCTCTTTGTTACGATTGTGCACAAATGCACGGGGCCGTTGGGCGTTTCCTCTCAGTAATGACCAACCGTAGCAGATCTGACACGCTTGCGGCGTACTTTAGAATCAGGGTTAGTTCTTTTCGTCGTAGCCTATCGCTGCACAGTCAAACTTTTGCATGGCAACAGTTAGACCGTTCCATCTTCTGCCATGTTGGCGTGTGTTTCGTTGCTTTTCCATCCTGCTCACTGTACTCGCACGACTGCATGGTTTTTCTCTCATTGCTGTGGTTCTCATAGTGATCTTCATTGTGACCTTGATGACTAAATAAAATGTGTAGAGTTTGAATGTTGCATGTATTGCCAACTATTGAAGGAAAACGTGTTTCTGATCATTTCTCCAGCATAGCCAAAATTCCTAGTCAATTGAATGTTCCAACTTTCATGCTAAGACAGTTTTTTCAGCAACCGGCTTTATCATTACATGAGCAACATCTGCAGTAATAGCAGGCGTCGCCCTCGAAGTAAGATTGTACGTACATACTGACCCATGTAGACTGAGGTTTGGGCTGTAGACCAGCTAAGTATTTTTAAGCTAAAAACAAAAGATGCTTTCACACGTATCTTGTTTGGTTTGGTTTAAACAAACCTTGGTGGGTGCCCGGATATATAGAGGTTTACTCCTCGACGCAGCGGGCCCGGGTTCGACTCCGACCTGTGGCCGTTTGCTGCATGTCATTCCCCCCTCTCTCCCCTTTCATTTCTTCAGCTGTCCTGTCAATAAAGGCCTAAACATGCCCCCAAAAAACTATCCCTGGTGCATTTGCCCATTTAGTTTGATCTGTTTGGCTGAGTTTGAAAGCTTCAATGGAGCTGTGGAAAGTAGATGAGCACAGTAGATGGTAGATTGGCGGTTTCAGCATGTTTTCAAAAGCTGAACTTCTGAATCCATCTGCTAGCACCCTGATCAGTCAGTCGGGAGCAGTTGATTAAAGAGTGTGGCATATACACATCCCACAGTAATGCACACTCATGATTCTTTCATTTTGTCATCAGGAATCATAGTTATATTCTCCTGGCGGAAAAAGTGAAATATTATGAATTGTTAATAACTATAATAAAACCTAAAACCTTATCATACTGTCATACTTTGGATGGTATTAAATTGCATTCTCTGTGGTATTAAAAAAGCTTTTAAATTGTCATATCTAATGTTCATAACCATTTTATTTTCGGTGTCAGCTCTTTGTGGAACCAGAGAATACTTAGGCTATATAAGCATTTAAGTTTGATAAATATGGTGTGTGTGTGTGTGTGTGTGTGTGTGTGTGTGTGTGTGTGTGTGTGTGTGTGTGTGTGTGTGTGTGTGTGTGTGTGTGTGTGTGTGTGTGTGTGTGTGTGTGAGAGACTGTTTCCTCCTCACACAGACCAGAGCTTGTTGTTTCCCTCGGCCCAGAGACCAAGTGAACTAAAGTACACTTAAGGTCGATTTCAGACCTGTAATAATGTCTCGTTTCCAGCTGTTTGGAAATGAAGGGGTTCAATTCTAATTGTTAGTGTCCCAGATCTCTGTGGACTTCCTGTCCTAAACTGTCCCACTGATCATCTTTGTGTTTCTTTTTTCTAAAAACAGGGATGAGCTGATCCAGGTGAAACCTCTGAGTCGGACCAACGGCGGCCAGCTCTTCTCCTCCTCCTCCTCCTGCTCCGCCCCTTCCTCCCCCTCTCACCCAGTCAGCGTGTCCGCCCGGCCTGGAGCTGCTTTCCCCAGCGCAGTGTTGATGCCGAGCCCCCCCCACAAGCCTACGGGTGGTGGGGTGAAGAAGGTAACCGGCGTCGGGGGAACCACCTACGAGATTTCTGTCTGAGCGCCGGCCAGCCTTCCGCTCGAGGACCGATGATGACAAAAAGGAGATGCTGCTGCTGCCTCCTCCTGCCTTTTTGAGGGACAGATTTTGGGGTTTTCATAAGCGACCGTTATACCGGGACATCTGAGGATGGGTTGAACTCCTCTCTGCCCGATTGACGGTGGAGCTAAACTGTGCTGGACTTCCCTGCCTCCGGGCATCCACCTCCAATAACTCTGCTGGTAAACTGAGAGTAAGACCTGGACTGATGTAAACCAGGACTGGGCTGTAAAAGACTATTTTGGGGGTGGGGGGGATCTCACTGGACCAAACGGGAATTATGTTTTGGCACCTTTTTTTGTGTGTTTATCGTCAGCAGGTAGCACGAGGCACTAGCGTGGTCAGGTCTGGGTGTTACATTATACAAGTATAGCAGCGCAGGGCATTACACTGCCAGGGCTGCGGCCGCCAACCAGCTCTGGAGCTCTGGGGCTCTGGGGCTCTGGGGCTCTGGGGTACCAAGTTTCCAATCAGCACTTTTGGACTGAAGCTGCATTAAGGTCAAAAGTAGTTCTGTTTAATATTTTAACATTTATCCATTAACTTTTCGAATCATCATAAAACACAAAATGATGATGATGGTGATGATGATGGTTATAACATGCATTCATGCACAGTATTTGGAACCGGATCAGAATCCAAGTAGAATCCATCCAAAGTGAAGGGCTTCCCATAGACGACCAGTTTAGTGTAAACTGATCGGTCATATCAGGTGAAGTCACAGCTAGTACTTCAGACCGTGTCTTACAGCTGTCGGATACACCCTACTTTAAATAACAGTATCCACCAAACGGAGCGATCTCATTGGACCACGAACACAGGCGGCGTTGTGTGCATGTGTGGAGTCGGTGATGCGGCCCGGACCCAATCCACCACCAACTCTCCTCGAGGCCGCCGTCTCGTTCCCAGCCTTCCGATCAGTCCCGGAAATGCACAACCTGGACCCGGCAAGGAGGTCAACAATCTTGCGAGTGAGATCTGTTACGGACTTGTGACAATCTACCGCGTCACAAATCGACTTTCCTTTTCTCTCAGTGTCGCTGGCGTGAATTGGCTTGCCTTTTTGACGGAGGGATGAAAAAAATGTGACAAAAACAAAAATCCCGATTCCCCGTTTCTCTGATTAATTTGATTTATTTCTAGATGTGAATATGGTTCCATGTTTGTACAGGGTGATGTGATTTTAAATGTGGGTTTCTTTTTTTTTTTTTAAGTGGCGTTCATACCAGACTGCAGCATGCACTACTATTACTACTAGCCACCATAGGCCATCTTGTTTGGCTGTGGACCAAAGTGGTCCGTTCGAACAAACAAGTGAGGAACTAAAGTGAACAAAGGAAATCCTGTTTTGGCCTTTTTGTTTTCAACGGGCTCCTTAAGACAAGGCTGTCATTCCTCGAGCAATTGCCTTGAAAATTAAAGTGTTTTTTTATGTTACCTATTTAATTTGAAATTGTTTTATATGAATTTATATGGAAATATAGCTATTGATAAACCAAGAGTTTTTAATATTGTCTCAAAAGAGGGGTTGAGTTTTAGTCCTATTAAAAAGATGAAAGCAGCCAGCTGATTGGTTTTTGGTTCCGAAGCTCCGACCAGACGCCTTATTTATAAGATGGTCAGTAAGGATTTCACTTAGTAGTTCTCTATAAAAAACGTCACATGGAAATAACCTCTTATGGCTTCTGTTAAAAAAAATAAAATAAAAAAAAATGGATTCAACAATGAAGCCCCAATCTCTTACTGGACAGTCCTTCTGGTCTCCAAATTAATTTGAATTTAGCTTTATGGGAAATTATTTTAAGATTAAAGGTGCTCTAAGCGATGTTGGGCGACGTTACTTCTTGTTGACGTTCGAAGTATTGTCAAACAAAACTGAGGTTAGCTCGCCCCTCCCTCCTCCTCATCCCGTCCCCACCCGCTCCCTTCCGTGCACTAACCCCTCCCCCAACCCCCACCCCCAAGTCCTTCTTGTCGGTTATTGGCTGGAACAACTGTTTATGTTTGGTGGTGCAGGTTGGCGCAGATTGTTTTTGTCACCGTTTGTGGAGCCTGGGCTGTCTACAGAGACCACGACATCGCTTAGAGCACCTTTTAAGTTAAAACATAAATGAGGCTCCCAGTCTGAGAAAATGTTATATTGTTTACAATAAAAGTTGTGATGATGTAGTGAACACATGTAAAACAGTGCACAAGTCTTCCTTCTCCCTGCTAAACATTATCTGTCTGTTTGCTAAAGACTTCACATCCCAAACACCTGCTGTCTCCAACAGCTCCAGCACTTTGTTGCACCAGTTAAACTTGGATTCAGCTGCACAGTAAGTCTACAGTGTACACTATATCTAATTACACCTTGCTTCATCACCGCTTTTAGAGCAATCACGCCTACATTTAGTTTGTTCTCTGAACCATTTCGACTGAAATATCTGGCCCTGGAACTAGCTAACTGGTGCAACAGGTTGAAGGACAACAGTTTAAAGGTCCTATGACATGCTGCTTTTTGGATACTTTTATATAGACCTTAGTGGTCCCCTAATTAGTGGGAATGCTGTTCAACAGCATTCCAACTATTGTTATTCGGTTCTTTATATACTTCTTCTTATTATTCCGTACGTTTTTTGGCTCTCTGTAACTTCTGCATACTTTCACCTATTTAAACCATTCAACTTTTCAAATGTTCAGCCCTTTCAGCTAATGATGGGACTTCTTCAAATTATTTTCTACTATTTATACTTTTTAAAATTTTAAGCTTTTTAACACTTTTTTTTTAACATTGAAGTGGATGAGAGCAGGCTTCAACTCCTTAAAATCCTCTTCTGCTTCAAAATGTATTTCCTCATACATTCTTTCAACTACAGACGCCAAACAAACTTTAAAATGTTCACAAAATATTCAGCTATCTGGGGTCTACTTTTCAGTTTGATATCTTTTACAGTTTTTGTGAAAAAGCTGTTTAAGTTTAGTGATCATTTCAGGAAATTTTATCGATTAAACAGTGTGTATTGCGCTTGCTAGAGTGGATGATGTCACAGCTAGAGGGTGAAGCTTCGAAAAAATTATCTTAGTTCCTTGTCTATAAACTGCTCTCACGCCCACAATATCTACTTGTCATACACAATTTATACATCAAAACTTAGGTATTTTTGTTTAGTTTCAGAACATCTGCTCAGTTTTGTGATAAGCCTTTTACTTTTGGCGGGTTGAGCTTCCAAACGACAAGAGTAACACAACTCCCTCCATTCACTCTCCTGTATAACTTTCTTTGCATTTCCCAGCAAAACGCACAGCAAACCACTTTTTTAAATCGCTGATATGTCCACATTTTTATTTTTATCCATATAAATTTTATACCGATACATTCACAAAGGCCTTGTGGTGCTCAGGATCACGTCATTTGACTGATAGCAGTTATAGTTTTGCCAGTCCGAGGCTTTGTTTGAGAGCTTGCTCTCAGTGTCTGAATTGCTGCGGTGTGCTACAGGAGACATTAAGAGCAGGTGCTATCGTTATCAGATCAAAGAGATGTTTATAAACATGGCCCAGGCCCTTAGTAACCATGACAACCCTTTCACAGACAGTCTACTGATTACTCCAGGCTTGCTGTAGGAGTCAACTAACTAGACTAACTATGATCATCAGTCTATATAATTTGCGTTCCACTTCTGTCTGTCTCCTTATGTCTGTCTCCCTCCCTCCTGTCTCCCTTTCTTTCTCTATGCCTCCCTCCCTCCTTTCTCTTTTCTCTGTCTTCCTCCCTCCTCTGTTCCCCTCCTTCCTTTAGTCTCCCTCCCTGTCTCTCCCTCCCTCTGTCTCTCCCTCCCTCCATCCTTCTCAATCTCTCTCTCCTTCCATCACTCCTTCTCTGTCTGTCTCTCTCTCTCTCCTTTCCTCTCTTTCACTCCCTCTCTCCCTTCCTCCTCCAGGGTCATTTGTGATTTCATCCATGTATATAGCCCGTTTCTTTTCAGGCAATATAGCCACCTCTCAGCTCTTTAGGGTCATGCTTGTTTGTTCTACGCAATGGATATGGCTGATAATAATACAAAGTCTTTACACTTTCAGCCTTTTTAGTCAATTTTAGTCAAAGTTGCTGTCTTTCTTTTCCTCTCCTCTCTTTTCTCTCTCTCCTCTTTATTCTCTTTCTCTCCTCTCTCTTCTCGTCTCTTCTCTCCTGCTCTCCTTTCTTCTCTCTTTCTCTCCTCTTTCCTCTCTTTCTTCTTGTTCAGACCCATTCTTTTCACCTAATATATTTCACATGTCATCTCAGCTAGATTGATGCTTTTTCGTTTTATGCAGTGTATATATCTGATAATAATAAAAATATTTCTTCTTTCAGCCTTTTCAACTTTCATCTTTAACAGTATTACAGTATTCATTTGTTTCATATTTCTGCATATGTGAGTCATTATCAGTTATCAAATCTACTCAGACCTCACAATGTTCTACATATTTTGTCATTATTCAACCTTTAAAGCAAACAGTTCAGTTTAGCATAAACTTTTAACATACTTATTAAAACAATTTCCGCTTTTTCAACTATTTTCACTACTTCAACTTCTTACGGATTTAAGCTATTCAACCAGTTTAGCTTTAGCAATTCAGCTATTCAACATTCCCATACATTTTCTGCAGGAAATGCATTTTCTAGTACTGTATCTGAAGTCTCTTTTATATAGACCTTAGTTGTCCCCTAATACTGTATCTGAAGTCTCTTTTATATAGACCTTAGTGGTGCTCTAATACTGTATCTGAAGTCTCTTTTATGTAGACCTTAGTGGTCCTCTAATACTGTATCTGAATTTTCTTTTATGTAGACCTTAGTGGTCCTCTAATACTGTATCTGAAGTCTCTTTTATGTAGACCTTAGTGGTCCCCTAATACTGTATCTGAAGTCTCTTTTATATAGACCTTAGTGGTCCACTAATACTGTATATGAAGTCTCTTTTATATAGACCTTAGTGGTCCCCTAATACTGTATCTGAAGTCTCTTTTATATAGACCTTAGTGGTCCCCTAATACTGTATCTGAAGTCTCTTTTATGTAGACCTTAGTGGTCCACTAATACTGTATATGAAGTCTCTTTTATGTAGACCTTAGTGGTCCCCTAATACTGTATCTGAAGTCTCTTTTATGTAGACCTTAGTGGTCCTCTAATACTGTATCTGAAGTCTCTTTTATGTAGACCTTAGTGGTCCTCTAATACTGTATCTGAAGTCTCTTTTATGTAGACCTTAGTGGTCCCCTAATACTGTATCTGAAGTCTCTTTTATGTAGACCTTAGTGGTCCCCTAATACTGTATCTGAAGTCTCTTTTATGTAGACCTTAGTGGTCCCCTAATACTGTATCTGAAGTCTCTTTTATGTAGACCTTAGTGGTCCCCTAATACTGTATCTGAAGTCTCTTTTATGTAGACCTTAGTGGTCTCCTAATACTGTATCTGAAGTCTCTTTTATGTAGACCTTAGTGGTCCCCTAATACTGTATCTGAAGTCTCTTTTATGTAGACCTTAGTGGTCCCCTAATACTGTATCTGAAGTCTCTTTTATGTAGACCTTAGTGGTCCACTAATACTGTATCTGAAGTCTCTTTTATGTAGACCTTAGTGGTCCTCTAATACTGTATCTGAAGTCTCTTTTATGTAGACCTTAGTGGTCCTCTAATACTGTATCTGAAGTCTCTTTTATGTAGACCTTAGTGGTCCTCTAATACTGTATCTGAAGTCTCTTTTATGTAGACCTTAGTGGTCCCCTAATACTGTATATGAAATCTCTTTTATATAGACCTTAGTGGTCCCCTAATACTGTATCTGAAGTGTCTTTTATATAGACCTTAGTGGTCCCCTAATACTGTATATGAAATCTCTTTTATATAGACCTTAGTGGTCCCCTAATACTGTATCTGAAGTCTCTTTTATATAGACCTTAGTGGTCCCCTAATACTGTATCTGAAGTCTCTTTTATATAGACCTTAGTGGTCCCCTAATACTGTATCTTAAGTCTCTTTTATATAGACCTTAGTGGTCCCCTAATACTGTATCTGAAGTCTCTTTATATAGACCTTAGTGGTCCCCTAATACTGTATCTGAAGTCTCTTTTATATAGACCTTAGTGGTCCCCTAATACTGTATCTGAAGTCTCTTTTATATAGACCTTAGTGGTCCCCTAGTACTGTATCTGAAGTCTCTTTCCCGAAATTCCTTAGTATGTGCCATTTCTGTGTCTGCAGCTATTGAGGAGAGGGTGGGGGGGCAAGGTGGAGGGTGGGGTTGTGGCCTTGACCAACTGCAAATTTTCTTGTTTGAAAGCCATGATGTCTCTCTCTCTCATGGGTGGGCCAAATTCTCTGGCCCGCTCTTCATCTGAGCTTTCATTTTCTCAAAGGCAGAGCAGGATACCCAGGGCTCGGTTTACATCTATCACCATTTCTAGCCACTGGGGGACCATAGACTGGCTGGGGGAACTCATATTAATGTTAAAAACCCTCATAAAGTGAGATTTCCATGCCATGGGACCTTTTAAAAGTTGTTGGTGAGTGACATAGTGCTTTGTAAGGCCTAAGTATGACTTTTAGAATCTGTTTTGTCTGGAGCGTCACCTATAGGTTTTCATCTTTGGCCATGTTGTCTAAATCCAGTCTATGACACAAATGGGAACAACACAGGACCACATTCTAACCACTTATGGTAAAATACATGAAGCACACTTGAAGTACCATCAGAGAGCTAAACAAAGAATATCCTATGTCTGATCTATGACATCACAAAAAGGGAGAAGTGCTGTGATTTGAGGACACTTGCTTGTTTTAGCAGAATGGATGGTGAAGGCAAAGGACAGGGCTGGGAAACATGACATGACAAATATGTGTACTGTGCAGCCGTGTGTGTGGATGGAGGGTTGATAATAAACTTAAAACAAAGAGGTGGAATATGGTCGCTCTTTTCACTTTAAAGGGATTTAAAGAAATTTGACTCGGCAGACTTGTATTTGGATGTATGTGATTTGGCACCCTTCTTTTTAGTGCTGTTAAAGGGCCTTTCTTCACCCAGATCACACAATAAATTAGCCCTGGTGGAACGCAGCTAAAAAGTTTTCGTTGTTTTGCACAGATTTTGGCCAAGGAAACTTGTGGCACCAGCCAAAACACTTAGTTTTAGTTTGTACAACACTCCCAGTGTGAATGGGTGCAGTTTTGCAGTCTTTGGCTCACAGACCGTTAATATTAATGGACAAAGCATCTGGTTTGGCAAAGTGCTGCAAATGAACTGCCTTAAACCTGCATTCTATATGAATTCCAGCAGGGGGATACTCCTTAGACCAGTTCATTCTATCTGAATTCCAGCAGGGGGATACTCCTTAGACCAGTTCATTCTATCTGAATTCCAGCAGGGGGAAGACACGTGCAATTGCAAAAGGTCTGTTTCTGTAGAAGTCTATGAGAAAGTGACCCACTTCTCACTTCATTTATTACCTCAGTAAACGTCTTCATAATGACCTGATGGTCTCAATTGCTAGTTTTAAGTCTTCTGCAACACAGAATGATGTTCATTTTAAAATCTTATATGTAATATAACTATGGGACAAAGATATATTTAAAACTTAGCGAAGCTCAGTCTTACCTCGAATTATGTAGGCTAGCTTTCAGCAGCAGTTGCATCCAGATTGCCGGTGAAAGGGTGTAGCGTAACGTAGAGTGTAAACAGCGTTGCCAACTCTCCGCTAACGTCACAGTCAGATAGCGCCCAACAAGTCTGTCTCCTCCCTCACTCCTCCCTCTCGTCTAAAATTGTCACATCCGCAACCAGGATGGCTGCGCCCGTAACGGCAAACTCAACGACTCATAGCAGATCTCCATGGTTTCCGGAGGGTGTGTGCCTCGAGCCGGCATGTGCCTGTGTGTGTGTGTGTGGGGGGAGGGGTGATAGAGCGAGGGAGAAGTGAGAGCGTGACGGCGATTGTCTTCAGAGCGAGTAGCGACTCTAAAGTCTTAGTGAGAGAAACAAAGTGTCTCCCCTGTTCTTTCTGACCACGGTGGCAAATCTGGAGCAGGAAAAGTGAACCCTAGGGCTGGGCGATAGGGAGAAAATCAGATATCACGATATTCGTGACCAAATACCTCAATATCAATATTGCGTCGATCTGAGAAATAATCATCAGTAATGTGGACATAATGTCTAAGTGGGAAAAGGCAAATAATAGAACAGCTACAACAGTCTGGTAAGTTCAGAAAAGTACATCACTTTACTGTAATGCAGCCTTTAAAACCAGGAAAAGACAACACTGATGTCATATCACAATATTCATAATCTAAGACGATATCTAGTCTGATGTCACGATATTGATATATCAATATATTGCCCAGCCCTAGTTAACCCTCTCCTTGATTTCATGTTGATTATGGGGAAGGAAAACCAGGAAATAAGTCAAGGGGGGAAATGCAACGCTACCAAGCCACGGCCCGAGCGACGTGTGTGGCCGCGATGTATAGTTACATTTTTCGAGAGGTGCGCGTCAGGCTACAGCGTAGGGTCCGGCGTAGACGCAGAGGGATCAAACTGCCTTAAAGCTTTCAGAGGAATGATGAAGAGTCATGTTTCTGAAGAATGAAGGCAGCATTGAAATGCTTCACGTGCACATCGTTTTATTGCATGAATAAGAAAACAGGCCCGACTTCTGAGGTCTTTTCAGCAGACGTCTCCATCCATGAACAGGAGCCAATATACATAAGCCTTGGAATGCAGCTCATAAAAATGCAACATAACTAAAAGGTCAAATCAATTTCACAAGAAGCGTACAATACAGAACAGTTTTAGTAATAAAATAATGATTAAGAATAAACTCAAAAAGCTAATTTTTTTTACAGTGTATGTGTGGAAAAAAAAGCTCAAAATCATTATTAGGAAAGTTAGCAAGAAAGCAGGAAAATTAAATGAAATGCCTCAAAAAGTGGAGGTTTGAATGCGATGCTGACCACGTTTGTAGAATAGAAGATGTGTCCAGTATTCAGCCCAACAATGTGCAGTGCATGAGTGTATGGTTAGACATCATCTGATAGCATGACTTCAGAATGTGAATGAAAAAATAAAAATAGTCAAATCAGCTCTGGATCAACACATACACCATCACACGTACCAGTATCATGCTACAGTCTAATGATGGAACTGTGCCGCTGCCAGCATTCACACATCCCCAGACAAGCTCTGGCTGTACTAAACGCTAACTTCAGCATGTATCATGCAACGTGCTGATGTTTAGCAGCTATAATGTCTACCATGGTTACCATCACAGTTTAGCGTGTTAACATTAGCTGATTAGCAGTAAACACAGAGTACAGCCGAGGCTGAACTGAATGGCATCAGTTCTGCAGGTATTTGGTCATAAACCAAAGACTCATTTTAATTTTGACCCGAGGATGGCCCTCGATGAAGAGTCAGTAGGATTCATCCTCTGAAGACAACGCATGTCTGTGCAACATTATAAAGCAATCCTAATATATCATGTCAACTGTTTTAGGATTGCTTCGTAGGAAACCTCCTGGGTCTAAAGTTACAGTAGACGTTGCCATTAGTGAATGCAGCTACGGGAGATCAAATCATTTATAATATTTCTATCTAAAACTGTGAAAATAACGAGCAAGACACATTTTGATTCGCCACCCCTTACTAATTTTACTATCGTGCCAAATATTTGGCAGATCAGTTGTCGTTCAACATGCAGTCTGAGGTCATGACATCCGATTAATAACAATCTGCAACTGGGGGGTTGAGAAGCTATAAAACAGTGAGTGCCAGTGGACGCCAAGGCTTGAGCACTGCTTGCTTCTAAAAACAACAATACTGGTTTACTTGTCGGCAACGTAGAAATAGTGAAAGATAAAAGTGCAACCCATTTGGTAGAAAACCTGAAAAGGGTTTTTTTTTTCAAACCAGAAAATGTCTCACAAGTTAGCCACGGCATTAATGACTGTTGGTCTCTCGGAGAGGCACATACACTGCATACCAAACAAACAACAAACTAAAAGGGAGTTGGAATCCACAACAATACATTAACATGAAATGGATGGAATGACGGAGTGTAGTTTGGTCTGTTAGGGATGAAATAGGGAAGCTGTAGTATGAACTATTAGTCATGAGGTTATGATGTAGATCTCATTACAAACCAAAAAACAGTTTAACGACTTTGTGTGTACCACTGAGTTATAACTTAGTTTACATAAATATACACTTATTCTGATTTAAAAAAAATCTACGTTTATCTAATTCAATTAGTTGCATTAAAAAAAAAAAAAAAAAGCATCACATTCACTGATCCCTTACTGTTAATTATTAAGAACATCCTAAATTAGCAGCCACTCAGACTTCACAGCTTTAACCATCAGAAATGTGTGGTGTAGACTTCGTAACCCAGTGCACGTGGCAGGTCTGCACAGCACATTTCCAGGCCTTGCAGCATTATACTGGGCCAGGTTTGAGCATTACAACCCCCCACCCCCACCCAAAAAAAAAGCTGCTTTACTGTGTCCCAGTTTGCTCCTCTGCTAAAAGCATACACTTGTTCTCTTTGCTCTTTCATAGAGGGAAAACAGACTGAGGTCACTGTAGATGCACCGGTGTTGAATTCTTGGGTTTAACTGGGGTTAGGGTTAAATGGTGCTGAATGGAGGCAGAAGTACTGTGGCGATTTTAAAATCTCATGATGATCCGCAGCGACGCCAGCCCTGTTCTGATTCACTTTGAAGATGAGAGAGCAGGCGGAGGAGGAGGAGGAGCTGACCTGGACCCACACATTTCATCCAGGGTTGGAAGCTGAGTGAAACGAGCCGTCTTATTTGTCCTTCTTGGATTCAGAGTCCGCCACCTCTGCGTGGGCTCCGTGCTGCTCAGGCTCGTCCTCCTCGGGGACAGGTGGGAACTGGGATTCGCTGACCTTGTCTTCTTTGGTCTTGTTGAGCTTCTTGGATTTCTGGTAGAGTTCGTTCAGGTTGAACTCTCGGATGATGTTCTCCTTGGAGGGGAAGAGACGGCGGCAATTACTGATACCAGTTTACAGTTTAAATGCTAAAAATGTCTAAAACTGTTAAGTTTAGTTTTGGGGGCAACTTTCTGAAAAAACAAGATATTGAGGTGTTAACAATGTCCACAGCACAACAGCATACCGGTAGTTGGAATGAGTAAATTGAGGTTTGCCATTTTTGAAAATATACAGTGTTGTACATGTTAATGACTAGACATGTCAGGGTTGAGCATCGTACCAACAGTACTGTATCTACTAGACTGAAATGATCAGGCTTTTCGGTGCTACTTAAATGCCCACGCATTTAAGTAGCCTCTGGTGCTCCGAAACGGACGTTACGTGTCAGTCTAACATGTGGCTGTATTTCACTAGAAAGGGTTCCAACAACAACCTGCAGCTAAAGACACACAGTAGTCTAGCTGCACTTTGCTAGACACTATGGCCACTGCCGGAGTCAGAGTGGTCTGGCTAGTCCACACAGCATTCTGAGATGGGAGAAAAATGTGCTCTTGTTTATAGAAATGTCATTAAACAAATCACAATCATCTGGAGCCACGGTGGCGCTGCAAAAAAGCCTCGGAAAGGAACTTGTGTACGTTCAAAAGTAGTTTTAGTCGTGCAACAGAAAACTCAGATTGGACAGATAGTCTAGCTAGCTGTCTGGATTTACCCTGCAGAGATCTGAGGAGCAGTTAACCTTAGTCCTCACAAATCCACCGGAGGTTAGAATTACCACACAAAGAAAGCCGAAGGTAATGGACATCCAGCCGGAAAGAGGGACATCCGGCCGAATTTCCAAAATCGTTTTAGCACCAGTAGATTATCTAAAAAAAAAAAAAAAAACGATACCCAACCCTACACACAACTTGTATTTTCTGATTAACAGTCACAAATGTGAAGTGCAGTCTGACCTCAGTGAAGCTCCAGGATACAGCTCTACCCTTCTTGTCCACCTGGGGGCGCCGCATCACCTCCTTCCCTCCCTGAAACAACACCAAGGACGGAAGCTGCTTGGACAGCGGAGATGTAGACACCTTGTACCTACGGGATTAAATCCATATGAAATGTTCACGTCTGGTCTGTCCTCTCTGACAACATATAGGCTCATCAATCTATGACCCAAACTTCTTAAAGACAAAAAAGAATAAAAAAACAAAAGAGAAATCCTTCTTACTTTTTGGAAACTTCTCCATAACGTCCGATGTCCACTTTGCCAAACTTGAGACCAGAACAGTTATACCTGAAAACACAAGAAGCAAAAAGTGACCCAAGTTACTCATTAATGTCACTGACTGTACTTATACTTTTACTGTATGGGCGGATGAAGTCTTACTTGAGAGAAAGATCAGCATAGACGGAAGCAAAGGACTGGCACTCTGGAGACCAGTTGGCGAAAAATTCAACAATCCACGTCACACGACTGTCTTTGTCCAGCTCATCCTGGACAGACGCACACAATTTTGATTTATGATTAAAAAATAAAAAATTGTACAGATCCTTGCTCTTGGTAATGAACAAAATTGCTACTACAAATTCCATTTGTACTCACATCAATGGTTTTGTCGCTGAAGTATTTGATGTACTCTGGTCCCATGTAAAGAGGAGGCTTGCAGATCATCAGAAACACTGAAAGAAGATGGCATTATATTTCGTAAATTCACTGATAAATTAATTGACGGACCATCAACTCCCCAAACACCATTCACAGCCACGACCTTATCTAACAGCTTGAACCCACACAAAACTGGTAAATGTGCTATTTTGCAATTAATTTGTAGAAAAAAAAATATTTTCACGCTGGCACCTGATGATAATATTTAAAATAGCACATGCTCCTTACTGTTAGGCTTTGGAATACAGTTTGAGAAACCCTGTTTTGAATTGGTTGACACCAGACCCTTCTCAGTTGTAATTGAGAGGGGGTCTGGGGAAGGTTCATTCACAGCCCATTTCCAAAGCGCCAACGGACGCCGCTCAAATGCCTCTGGGCGCAAATGGATAGTCCCTCAACCAATCAGACCAACGATCCGAGTGACGTAGAAGCAACAGCGGCATCAACGGGTTGCTGCGCCTCGGTCATGTTGAATGTAAACAAAAACCTGCTCGGCGCTGTGTAAAGCCCGCCTCAACGGTTGTGATTGGTGCCTCGATTTGGAAAAAATTGGAAATGAGCTTGCATGGGCTCTCGGCCAGACGGACTTGCAGAGCAAATCTCAAAATTTGCCGGAAGTTCGTCAGGGTTTTCCCAGGCTAATAGTTTACCAAATGCTTGGTCGGCCATTCTTTGAGGAATACTGCTCTAGTGAGTATTTGTGGCAGCAGGATGGTGTATGTGGGACTGGGTCAAAAAAAACTCTAGTGTGTGTTCATGGTGATGAAGGAGCAGATCACCCAGTGCAACAGAGTGGCTCATTGACGGGTTTTAACAACAATGGATTTGGCACAGAGGAAGAAGATATATCAGGCTGTTTGAGGGTTAAGACTTGGTTTTAGGATTAGGGTTAGAATTAGGTTATGGTTAGGGTGAGGGTAAGGGTTAAGGTTAGGCATTTAGTTGTGATGGTTAAGGTTAGGGTAAGGGGCTAGGGAATGCATTATGTCAATGACGGGTCCCCACAAAGATAGTGCCACAAACCTGTGTGTGTGTGTGTGTGTGTGTGTGTGTGTGTGTGTGTGTGTGTGTGTGTGTGTGTGTGTGTGTGTGTGTGTGTGTGTGTGTGTGTGTGTGTGTGTATGTAAAGGTTTGACTGACCTATGCAGAGTGTCAGGTACAGCAGTCCCATCCTGATGTCCAGTCTGAAGAACAGGATGACATTGGCCACTTTGCTGAACAAGATGATGTTGCCCAAATGCTGCTCCACCGTTACTGATATGAACAGATACACAGAGACATGTTCCATGGTTGTGTCCAAAATCCATAACATTTTTGCATTTAAAATCATGAGCAGTGCCGTTTCTAAAGCCGCTTTCACACATTCGCTGCAAACCTGAACTTATCTCGACATTGCCCGGCAGAGCTGTAGGTGAGAATGCAAATGTCATGCTGCTTGCGCAAAACTGGAAGAAAAATATCTGAGGGTGAAGGAGGAGGTTGATTTACATGAACAATTCATATTTATATTATAAATATAATTGCATTTTATATTCTAGAAGGTGTCAGCTCTGCAAAATTTGTGCTGAATTGTCTATTTTACAAATATAAGTAACTAGTCCTTTATATGGTTGACGTTGGACAGTGATTGCACGTGGCTACGAGTCCCTCATCAGGATCAGGAAACAACTTGCCAGTCTCCTGCTGACTCTGCTAGCCTGGCCAGTCAAAGTTTTCAAGGTTTTTAACTGTGTTC